>NC_089987.1:25027052-25710065 GCF_036417845.1 Apteryx mantelli | reverse complement strand
AAGCACTGTGCATGGTCGCTGTGTCACAAACAAGGAGACTGCTGAATCTCTTCGCTGCCTCGCCAACAAGCAAAGCACTCGATCTGCTCGCCGCCTCGCCAGCATGCAAAGCGCCGCGTCTCTTGGCCGCCTCGCAAACTAAACGCTGCATCTGTTCACTGCCTCGCCAAAAAGCAGAGCGCTGCGTGTATTCGCTGAGTGGCAGAAAGCAAAGCACGGCGCCTCTTCGCTGCCTGGCCAAGAAGCAAAGCGCTCCATCTCTTCGCTGCCTCGCAAACGAAGGAAGCGCTGCGTGCCTTCGGCGCCGAGCAAAGCAGCGCGTGCCTTGGCCGCCTCGCCGCCTCAGAAAGCGCTGCGTGCCTTCTCGCCCTCGCCGCCTAGCAAAGCGCCGTGTGCCTTCGCCGCCTCCCAAATCGCTTCGTGCCTTCGCCGCCTAGCAAAGCGCCTAGCAAAGCGTCCTCAGCCTTGGCTGCCTAGCAAAGCTGCACGTCCGCTCGCCGCCTAGCAAAGCACTGTGTGCCCTCGCCGCCTGCTAGAGCGCTGCGTGCCTTCGGCGCCTGGCAAAGCGCTGAGTGCCTTCGGCGCCTGGCAAAGCACTGCGTGCCCTCGCCGAGCGCTGCGTCCCTGGGCGCCTGGCAAAGCGCTGCGTGCCTTCGCCGCCTCGCAAGGCGCCCTAGCCCGTCGAGCACGATCAAATGGCTGCGTGCCTTCGCTGCCTCGGTGCTTAGCAAAGCGCCACGTGCCTTCGGCGCCTACAAAAGCGCCATGTCCCTTCGGCGCTCCCACGGCGTTTGCTAAGCGGCGAGGCGGCGAAGGGACGCAGCGGTGTGTGAGGCGGCGAAGGCAAGCAGCGCTTTGCTAGGCGGCGAGGCGGCGAAGGGACGAAGCGGTTCGGGAGGCGGTGAAGGGACAGGGCGCTTTGTTGGGCGGCGAGGGCGAAAAGGCACGCAGCGCTTTCTTAGGCGGCGAAGGCACGCGCTGCTTTGCTAGGCGCCGAAGGAACAGGGCGCTTTGTAGGCGGCGACGGCACGCGGAGCTTTGCTAGGCGGCGAGGCGGCGAAGGGACACGGCGCTTTGCTAGGCGGCGAGGGCGAGAAGGCACGCAGCGCTTTCTTAGGAGGCCAGGCGGCGAAGGCACGCGCTGCTTTGCCAGGCGCCGAAGGCACAACGCGGTGTGTGAGGCGGCGAAGGCACGCACTGCTTTGCCAGCCGCCGAAGGCACGCAGCGCTTTGCTAGGCTGCAATGCGGCGAGGCGCCGAACGCAGGCACTTCTCTGCTAGGCGCCCAAGGAACACGGCGCTTTGCTTGACGGCGACGGCACGCGCAGCTTTGCTAGGCGCCCAAGGCAGACGACGCTTTGCTAGGCAGCGAGGCGGCGAAAGCACAAAGCGATTTGCTCTGCCCTCATTCGCTGCCTCGCACAATAGCTAACCACTGTGCATGTTGGCTGTCTCACAAACAAGCAGCCTGCTGCGTCTCTTCGCTGCCTCGCCAACTAACAAAGTGCTGCCTCGCTTCGCCTCCAGGCGAAAAAGTCATCCGCCATGCCACTGCGCCACCTGGTGCACAAGCAAAGTGCTGCATCTCTTCGCTGCCTCGCACAAAGAGCAAGCACTGGGCATGGTCGCTGTGTCACAAACAAGGAGACTGCTGAATCTCTTCGCTGCCTCGCCAACAAGCAAAGCACTCGATCTGCTCGCCGCCTCGCCAGCATGCAAAGCGCCGCGTCTCTTGGCCGCCTCGCAAACTAAACGCTGCATCTGTTCACTGCCTCGCCAAAAAGCAGAGCGCTGCGTGTATTCGCTGAGTGGCAGAAAGCAAAGCACGGCGCCTCTTCGCTGCCTGGCCAAGAAGCAAAGCGCTCCATCTCTTCGCTGCCTCGCAAACGAAGGAAGCGCTGCGTGCCTTCGGCGCCTAGCAAAGCAGCGCGTGCCTTGGCCGCCTCGCCGCCTCAGAAAGCGCTGCGTGCCTTCTCGCCCTCGCCGCCTAGCAAAGCGCCGTGTGCCTTCGCCGCCTCCCAAATCGCTTCGTGCCTTCGCCGCCTAGCAAAGCGCCTAGCAAAGCGTCCTCAGCCTTGGCTGCCTAGCAAAGCTCCACGTCCGCTCGCCGCCTAGCAAAGCACTGTGTGCCCTCGCCGCCTGCTAGAGCGCTGCGTGCCTTCGGCGCCTGGCAAAGCGCTGAGTGCCTTCGGCGCCTGGCAAAGCACTGCGTGCCCTCGCCGAGCGCTGCGTCCCTGGGCGCCTGGCAAAGCGCTGCGTGCCTTGGCCGCCTCGCAAGGCGCCCTAGCCCGTCGAGCACGATCAAATGGCTGCGTGCCTTCGCTGCCTCGGTGCTTAGCAAAGCGCCACGTGCCTTCGGCGCCTACAAAAGCGCCGTGTCCCTTCGGCGCTCCCACGGCGTTTGCTAAGCGGCGAGGCGGCGAAGGGACGCAGCGGTGTGTGAGGCGGCGAAGGCAAGCAGCGCTTTGCTAGGCGGCGAGGCGGCGAAGGGACGAAGCGGTTCGGGAGGCGGTGAAGGGACAGGGCGCTTTGTTGGGCGGCGAGGGCGAAAAGGCACGCAGCGCGTTCTTAGGCGGCGAAGGCACGCGCTGCTTTGCTAGGCGCCGAAGGAACACGGCGCTTTGCTAGGCGGCGAGGGCACGCGGAGCTTTGCTAGGCGGCGAGGCGGCGAAGGGACACGGCGCTTTGCTAGGCGGCGAGGGCGAGAAGGCACGCAGCGCTTTCTTAGGAGGCCAGGCGGCCAAGGCACGCGCTGCTTTGCCAGGCGCCGAAGGCACAACGCGGTGTGTGAGGCGGCGAAGGCACGCACTGCTTTGCCACCCGCCGAAGGCACGCAGCGCTTTGCTAGGCTGCAATGCGGCGAGGCGCCGAACGCAGGCACTTCTTTGCTAGGCGCCCAAGGAACACGGCGCTTTGCTTGACGGCGACGGCACGCGCAGCTTTGCTAGGCGCCCAAGGCAGACGACGCTTTGCTAGGCAGCGAGGCGGCGAACGCACAAAGCGATTTGCTCTGCCCTCATTCGCTGCCTCGCACAATAGCTAACCACTGTGCATGTTGGCTGTCTCACAAACAAGCAGCCTGCTGCGTCTCTTCGCTGCCTCGCCAACTAACAAAGTGCTGCCTCGCTTCGCCTCCAGGCGAAAAAGTCATCCGCCATGCCACTGCGCCACCTGGTGCACAAGCAAAGTGCTGCATCTCTTCGCTGCCTCGCACAAAGAGCAAGCACTGGGCATGGTCGCTGTGTCACAAACAAGGAGACTGCTGAATCTCTTCGCTGCCTCGCCAACAAGCAAAGCACTCGATCTGCTCGCCGCCTCGCCAGCATGCAAAGCGCCGCGTCTCTTGGCCGCCTCGCAAACTAAACGCTGCATCTGTTCACTGCCTCGCCAAAAAGCAGAGCGCTGCGTGTATTCGCTGAGTGGCAGAAAGCAAAGCACGGCGCCTCTTCGCTGCCTGGCCAAGAAGCAAAGCGCTCCATCTCTTCGCTGCCTCGCAAACGAAGGAAGCGCTGCGTGCCTTCGGCGCCGAGCAAAGCAGCGCGTGCCTTGGCCGCCTCGCCGCCTCAGAAAGCGCTGCGTGCCTTCTCGCCCTCGCCGCCTAGCAAAGCGCCGTGTGCCTTCGCCGCCTCCCAAATCGCTTCGTGCCTTCGCCGCCTAGCAAAGCGCCTAGCAAAGCGTCCTCAGCCTTGGCTGCCTAGCAAAGCTCCACGTCCGCTCGCCGCCTAGCAAAGCACTGTGTGCCCTCGCCGCCTGCTAGAGCGCTGCGTGCCTTCGGCGCCTGGCAAAGCGCTGAGTGCCTTCGGCGCCTGGCAAAGCACTGCGTGCCCTCGCCGAGCGCTGCGTCCCTGGGCGCCTGGCAAAGCGCTGCGTGCCTTCGCCGCCTCGCAAGGCGCCCTAGCCCGTCGAGCACGATCAAATGGCTGCGTGCCTTCGCTGCCTCGGTGCTTAGCAAAGCGCCACGTGCCTTCGGCGCCTACAAAAGCGCCGTGTCCCTTCGGCGCTCCCACGGCGTTTGCTAAGCGGCGAGGCGGCGAAGGGACGCAGCGGTGTGTGAGGCGGCGAAGGCAAGCAGCGCTTTGCTAGGCGGCGAGGCGGCGAAGGGACGAAGCGGTTCGGGAGGCGGTGAAGGGACAGGGCGCTTTGTTGGGCGGCGAGGGCGAAAAGGCACGCAGCGCTTTCTTAGGCGGCGAAGGCACGCGCTGCTTTGCTAGGCGCCGAAGGAACAGGGCGCTTTGTAGGCGGCGACGGCACGCGGAGCTTTGCTAGGCGGCGAGGCGGCGAAGGGACACGGCGCTTTGCTAGGCGGCGAGGGCGAGAAGGCACGCAGCGCTTTCTTAGGAGGCCAGGCGGCGAAGGCACGCGCTGCTTTGCCAGGCGCCGAAGGCACAACGCGGTGTGTGAGGCGGCGAAGGCACGCACTGCTTTGCCAGCCGCCGAAGGCACGCAGCGCTTTGCTAGGCTGCAATGCGGCGAGGCGCCGAACGCAGGCACTTCTTTGCTAGGCGCCCAAGGAACACGGCGCTTTGCTTGACGGCGACGGCACGCGCAGCTTTGCTAGGCGCCCAAGGCAGACGACGCTTTGCTAGGCAGCGAGGCGGCGAAGGCACAAAGCCATTTGCTCTGCCCTCATTCGCTGCCTCGCACAATAGCTAACCACTGTGCATGTTGGCTGTCTCACAAACAAGCAGCCTGCTGCGTCTCTTCGCTGCCTCGCCAACTAACAAAGTGCTGCCTCGCTTCGCCTCCAGGCGAAAAAGTCATCCGCCATGCCACTGCGCCACCTGGTGCACAAGCAAAGTGCTGCATCTCTTCGCTGCCTCGCACAAAGAGCAAGCACTGGGCATGGTCGCTGTGTCACAAACAAGGAGACTGCTGAATCTCTTCGCTGCCTCGCCAACAAGCAAAGCACTCGATCTGCTCGCCGCCTCGCCAGCATGCAAAGCGCCGCGTCTCTTGGCCGCCTCGCAAACTAAACGCTGCATCTGTTCACTGCCTCGCCAAAAAGCAGAGCGCTGCGTGTATTCGCTGAGTGGCAGAAAGCAAAGCACGGCGCCTCTTCGCTGCCTGGCCAAGAAGCAAAGCGCTCCATCTCTTCGCTGCCTCGCAAACGAAGGAAGCGCTGCGTGCCTTCGGCGCCGAGCAAAGCAGCGCGTGCCTTGGCCGCCTCGCCGCCTCAGAAAGCGCTGCGTGCCTTCTCGCCCTCGCCGCCTAGCAAAGCGCCGTGTGCCTTCGCCGCCTCCCAAATCGCTTCGTGCCTTCGCCGCCTAGCAAAGCGCCTAGCAAAGCGTCCTCAGCCTTGGCTGCCTAGCAAAGCTCCACGTCCGCTCGCCGCCTAGCAAAGCACTGTGTGCCCTCGCCGCCTGCTAGAGCGCTGCGTGCCTTCGGCGCCTGGCAAAGCGCTGAGTGCCTTCGGCGCCTGGCAAAGCACTGCGTGCCCTCGCCGAGCGCTGCGTCCCTGGGCGCCTGGCAAAGCGCTGCGTGCCTTCGCCGCCTCGCCGCCTCGCAAGGCGCCCTAGCCCGTCGAGCACGATCAAATGGCTGCGTGCCTTCGCCTCCTCGGTGCTTAGCAAAGCGCCACGTGCCTTCGGCGCCTACAAAAGCGCCGTGTCCCTTCGGCGCTCCCACGGCGTTTGCTAAGCGGCGAGGCGGCGAAGGGACGCAGCGGTGTGTGAGGCGGCGAAGGCAAGCAGCGCTTTGCTAGGCGGCGAGGCGGCGAAGGGACGAAGCGGTTCGGGAGGCGGTGAAGGGACAGGGCGCTTTGTTGGGCGGCGAGGGCGAAAAGGCACGCAGCGCTTTCTTAGGCGGCGAAGGCACGCGCTGCTTTGCCAGGCGCCGAAGGAACAGGGCGCTTTGTAGGCGGCGACGGCACGCGGAGCTTTGCTAGGCGGCGAGGCGGCGAAGGGACACGGCGCTTTGCTAGGCGGCGAGGGCGAGAAGGCACGCAGCGCTTTCTTAGGAGGCCAGGCGGCGAAGGCACGCGCTGCTTTGCCAGGCGCCGAAGGCACAACGCGGTGTGTGAGGCGGCGAAGGCACGCACTGCTTTGCCAGCCGCCGAAGGCACGCAGCCCTTTGCTAGGCTGCAATGCGGCGAGGCGCCGAACGCAGGCACTTCTCTGCTAGGCGCCCAAGGAACACGGCGCTTTGCTTGACGGCGACGGCACGCGCAGCTTTGCTAGGCGCCCAAGGCAGACGACGCTTTGCTAGGCAGCGAGGCGGCGAAAGCACAAAGCGATTTGCTCTGCCCTCATTCGCTGCCTCGCACAATAGCTAACCACTGTGCATGTTGGCTGTCTCACAAACAAGCAGCCTGCTGCGTCTCTTCGCTGCCTCGCCAACTAACAAAGTGCTGCCTCGCTTCGCCTCCAGGCGAAAAAGTCATCCGCCATGCCACTGCGCCACCTGGTGCACAAGCAAAGTGCTGCATCTCTTCGCTGCCTCGCACAAAGAGCAAGCACTGTGCATGGTCGCTGTGTCACAAACAAGGAGACTGCTGAATCTCTTCGCTGCCTCGCCAACAAGCAAAGCACTCGATCTGCTCGCCGCCTCGCCAGCATGCAAAGCGCCGCGTCTCTTGGCCGCCTCGCAAACTAAACGCTGCATCTGTTCACTGCCTCGCCAAAAAGCAGAGCGCTGCGTGTATTCGCTGAGTGGCAGAAAGCAAAGCACGGCGCCTCTTCGCTGCCTGGCCAAGAAGCAAAGCGCTCCATCTCTTCGCTGCCTCGCAAACGAAGGAAGCGCTGCGTGCCTTCGGCGCCTAGCAAAGCAGCGCGTGCCTTGGCCGCCTCGCCGCCTCAGAAAGCGCTGCGTGCCTTCTCGCCCTCGCCGCCTAGCAAAGCGCCGTGTGCCTTCGCCGCCTCCCAAATCGCTTCGTGCCTTCGCCGCCTAGCAAAGCGCCTAGCAAAGCGTCCTCAGCCTTGGCTGCCTAGCAAAGCTGCACGTCCGCTCGCCGCCTAGCAAAGCACTGTGTGCCCTCGCCGCCTGCTAGAGCGCTGCGTGCCTTCGGCGCCTGGCAAAGCGCTGAGTGCCTTCGGCGCCTGGCAAAGCACTGCGTGCCCTCGCCGAGCGCTGCGTCCCTGGGCGCCTGGCAAAGCGCTGCGTGCCTTGGCCGCCTCGCAAGGCGCCCTAGCCCGTCGAGCACGATCAAATGGCTGCGTGCCTTCGCTGCCTCGGTGCTTAGCAAAGCGCCACGTGCCTTCGGCGCCTACAAAAGCGCCGTGTCCCTTCGGCACTCCCACGGCGTTTGCTAAGCGGCGAGGCGGCGAAGGGACGCAGCGGTGTGTGAGGCGGCGAAGGCAAGCAGCGCTTTGCTAGGCGGCGAGGCGGCGAAGGGACGAAGCGGTTCGGGAGGCGGTGAAGGGACAGGGCGCTTTGTTGGGCGGCGAGGGCGAAAAGGCACGCAGCGCTTTCTTAGGCGGCGAAGGCACGCGCTGCTTTGCCAGGCGCCGAAGGCACAACGCGGTGTGTGAGGCGGCGAAGGCACGCACTGCTTTGCCAGCCGCCGAAGGCACGCAGCGCTTTGCTAGGCTGCAATGCGGCGAGGCGCCGAACGCAGGCACTTCTCTGCTAGGCGCCCAAGGAACACGGCGCTTTGCTTGACGGCGACGGCACGCGCAGCTTTGCTAGGCGCCCAAGGCAGACGACGCTTTGCTAGGCAGCGAGGCGGCGAAAGCACAAAGCGATTTGCTCTGCCCTCATTCGCTGCCTCGCACAATAGCTAACCACTGTGCATGTTGGCTGTCTCACAAACAAGCAGCCTGCTGCGTCTCTTCGCTGCCTCGCCAACTAACAAAGTGCTGCCTCGCTTCGCCTCCAGGCGAAAAAGTCATCCGCCATGCCACTGCGCCACCTGGTGCACAAGCAAAGTGCTGCATCTCTTCGCTGCCTCGCACAAAGAGCAAGCACTGTGCATGGTCGCTGTGTCACAAACAAGGAGACTGCTGAATCTCTTCGCTGCCTCGCCAACAAGCAAAGCACTCGATCTGCTCGCCGCCTCGCCAGCATGCAAAGCGCCGCGTCTCTTGGCCGCCTCGCAAACTAAACGCTGCATCTGTTCACTGCCTCGCCAAAAAGCAGAGCGCTGCGTGTATTCGCTGAGTGGCAGAAAGCAAAGCACGGCGCCTCTTCGCTGCCTGGCCAAGAAGCAAAGCGCTCCATCTCTTCGCTGCCTCGCAAACGAAGGAAGCGCTGCGTGCCTTCGGCGCCGAGCAAAGCAGCGCGTGCCTTGGCCGCCTCGCCGCCTCAGAAAGCGCTGCGTGCCTTCTCGCCCTCGCCGCCTAGCAAAGCGCCGTGTGCCTTCGCCGCCTCCCCAATCGCTTCGTGCCTTCGCCGCCTAGCAAAGCGCCTAGCAAAGCGTCCTCAGCCTTGGCTGCCTAGCAAAGCTCCACGTCCGCTCGCCGCCTAGCAAAGCACTGTGTGCCCTCGCCGCCTGCTAGAGCGCTGCGTGCCTTCGGCGCCTGGCAAAGCGCTGAGTGCCTTCGGCGCCTGGCAAAGCACTGCGTGCCCTCGCCGAGCGCTGCGTCCCTGGGCGCCTGGCAAAGCGCTGCGTGCCTTGGCCGCCTAGCAAGGCGCCCTAGCCCGTCGAGCACGATCAAATGGCTGCGTGCCTTCGCTGCCTCGGTGCTTAGCAAAGCGCCACGTGCCTTCGGCGCCTACAAAAGCGCCGTGTCCCTTCGGCGCTCCCACGGCGTTTGCTAAGCGGCGAGGCGGCGAAGGGACGCAGCGGTGTGTGAGGCGGCGAAGGCAAGCAGCGCTTTGCTAGGCGGCGAGGCGGCGAAGGGACGAAGCGGTTCGGGAGGCGGTGAAGGGACAGGGCGCTTTGTTGGGCGGCGAGGGCGAAAAGGCACGCAGCGCTTTCTTAGGCGGCGAAGGCACGCGCTGCTTTGCTAGGCGCCGAAGGAACACGGCGCTTTGCTAGGCGGCGAGGGCGAGAAGGCACGCAGCGCTTTCTTAGGAGGCCAGGCGGCGAAGGCACGCGCTGCTTTGCCAGGCGCCGAAGGCACAACGCGGTGTGTGAGGCGGCGAAGGCACGCACTGCTTTGCCAGCCGCCGAAGGCACGCAGCCCTTTGCTAGGCTGCAATGCGGCGAGGCGCCGAACGCAGGCACTTCTTTGCTAGGCGCCCAAGGAACACGGCGCTTTGCTTGACGGCGACGGCACGCGCAGCTTTGCTAGGCGCCCAAGGCAGACGACGCTTTGCTAGGCAGCGAGGCGGCGAACGCACAAAGCGATTTGCTCTGCCCTCATTCGCTGCCTCGCACAATAGCTAACCACTGTGCATGTTGGCTGTCTCACAAACAAGCAGCCTGCTGCGTCTCTTCGCTGCCTCGCCAACTAACAAAGTGCTGCCTCGCTTCGCCTCCAGGCGAAAAAGTCATCCGCCATGCCACTGCGCCACCTGGTGCACAAGCAAAGTGCTGCATCTCTTCGCTGCCTCGCACAAAGAGCAAGCACTGGGCATGGTCGCTGTGTCACAAACAAGGAGACTGCTGAATCTCTTCGCTGCCTCGCCAACAAGCAAAGCACTCGATCTGCTCGCCGCCTCGCCAGCATGCAAAGCGCCGCGTCTCTTGGCCGCCTCGCAAACTAAACGCTGCATCTGTTCACTGCCTCGCCAAAAAGCAGAGCGCTGCGTGTATTCGCTGAGTGGCAGAAAGCAAAGCACGGCGCCTGTTCGCTGCCTGGCCAAGAAGCAAAGCGCTCCATCTCTTTGCTGCCTCGCAAACGAAGGAAGCGCTGCGTGCCTTCGGCGCCGAGCAAAGCAGCGTGTGCCTTGGCCGCCTCGCCGCCTCAGAAAGCGCTGCGTGCCTTCTCGCCCTCGCCGCCTAGCAAAGCGCCGTGTGCCTTCGCCGCCTCCCAAATCGCTTCGTGCCTTCGCCGCCTAGCAAAGCGCCTAGCAAAGCGTCCTCAGCCTTGGCTGCCTAGCAAAGCTCCACGTCCGCTCGCCGCCTAGCAAAGCACTGTGTGCCCTCGCCGCCTGCTAGAGCGCTGCGTGCCTTCGGCGCCTGGCAAAGCGCTGAGTGCCTTCGGCGCCTGGCAAAGCACTGCGTGCCTTCGCCGCCTCGCCGCCTAGCAAGGCGCCCTAGCCCGTCGAGCACGATCAAATGGCTGCGTGCCTTCGCTGCCTCGGTGCTTAGCAAAGCGCCACGTGCCTTCGGCGCCTACAAAAGCGCCGTGTCCCTTCGGCGCTCCCACGGCGTTTGCTAAGCGGCGAGGCGGCGAAGGGACGAAGCGGTTCGGGAGGCGGTGAAGGGACAGGGCGCTTTGTTGGGCGGCGAGGGCGAAAAGGCACGCAGCGCTTTCTTAGGCGGCGAAGGCACGCGCTGCTTTGCTAGGCGCCGAAGGAACACGGCGCTTTGTAGGCGGCGACGGCACGCGGAGCTTTGCTAGGCGGCGAGGCGGCGAAGGGACACGGCGCTTTGCTAGGCGGCGAGGGCGAGAAGGCACGCAGCGCTTTCTTAGGAGGCCAGGCGGCGAAGGCACGCGCTGCTTTGCCAGGCGCCGAAGGCACAACGTGGTGTGTGAGGCGGCGAAGGCACGCACTGCTTTGCCAGCCGCCGAAGGCACGCAGCGCTTTGCTAGGCTGCAATGCGGCGAGGCGCCGAACGCAGGCACTTCTTTGCTAGGCGCCCAAGGAACACGGCGCTTTGCTTGACGGCGACGGCACGCGCAGCTTTGCTAGGCGCCCAAGGCAGACGACGCTTTGCTAGGCAGCGAGGCGGCGAAGGCACAAAGCGATTTGCTCTGCCCTCATTCGCTGCCTCGCACAATAGCTAACCACTGTGCATGTTGGCTGTCTCACAAACAAGCAGCCTGCTGCGTCTCTTCGCTGCCTCGCCAGCTAACAAAGTGCTGCCTCGCTTCGCCTCCAGGCGAAAAAGTCATCCGCCATGCCACTGCGCCACCTGGTGCACAAGCAAAGTGCTGCATCTCTTCGCTGCCTCGCACAAAGAGCAAGCACTGTGCATGGTCGCTGTGTCACAAACAAGGAGACTGCTGAATCTCTTCGCTGCCTCGCCAACAAGCAAAGCACTCGATCTGCTCGCCGCCTCGCCAGCATGCAAAGCGCCGCGTCTCTTGGCCGCCTCGCAAACTAAACGCTGCATCTGTTCACTGCCTCGCCAAAAAGCAGAGCGCTGCGTGTATTCGCTGAGTGGCAGAAAGCAAAGCACGGCGCCTCTTCGCTGCCTGGCCAAGAAGCAAAGCGCTCCATCTCTTCGCTGCCTCGCAAACAAAGGAAGCGCTGCGTGCCTTCGGCGCCGAGCAAAGCAGCGCGTGCCTTGGCCGCCTCGCCGCCTCAGAAAGCGCTGCGTGCCTTCTCGCCCTCGCCGCCTAGCAAAGCGCCGTGTGCCTTCGCCGCCTCCCAAATCGCTTCGTGCCTTCGCCGCCTAGCAAAGCGCCTAGCAAAGCGTCCTCAGCCTTGGCTGCCTAGCAAAGCTGCACGTCCGCTCGCCGCCTAGCAAAGCACTGTGTGCCCTCGCCGCCTGCTAGAGCGCTGCGTGCCTTCGGCGCCTGGCAAAGCGCTGAGTGCCTTCGGCGCCTGGCAAAGCACTGCGTGCCCTCGCCGAGCGCTGCGTCCCTGGGCGCCTGGCAAAGCGCTGCGTGCCTTGGCCGCCTCGCAAGGCGCCCTAGCCCGTCGAGCACGATCAAATGGCTGCGTGCCTTCGCTGCCTCGGTGCTTAGCAAAGCGCCACGTGCCTTCGGCGCCTACAAAAGCGCCGTGTCCCTTCGGCGCTCCCACGGCGTTTGCTAAGCGGCGAGGCGGCGAAGGGACGCAGCGGTGTGTGAGGCGGCGAAGGCAAGCAGCGCTTTGCTAGGCGGCGAGGCGGCGAAGGGACGAAGCGGTTCGGGAGGCGGTGAAGGGACAGGGCGCTTTGTTGGGCGGCGAGGGCGAAAAGGCACGCAGCGCTTTCTTAGGCGGCGAAGGCACGCGCTGCTTTGCTAGGCGCCGAAGGAACACGGCGCTTTGCTAGGCGGCGAGGGCGAGAAGGCACGCAGCGCTTTCTTAGGAGGCCAGGCGGCCAAGGCACGCGCTGCTTTGCCAGGCGCCGAAGGCACAACGCGGTGTGTGAGGCGGCGAAGGCACGCACTGCTTTGCCAGCCGCCGAAGGCACGCAGCGCTTTGCTAGGCTGCAATGCGGCGAGGCGCCGAACGCAGGCACTTCTTTGCTAGGCGCCCAAGGAACACGGCGCTTTGCTTGACGGCGACGGCACGCGCAGCTTTGCTAGGCGCCCAAGGCAGACGACGCTTTGCTAGGCAGCGAGGCGGCGAAGGCACAAAGCGATTTGCTCTGCCCTCATTCGCTGCCTCGCACAATAGCTAACCACTGTGCATGTTGGCTGTCTCACAAACAAGCAGCCTGCTGCGTCTCTTCGCTGCCTCGCCAACTAACAAAGTGCTGCCTCGCTTCGCCTCCAGGCGAAAAAGTCATCCGCCATGCCACTGCGCCACCTGGTGCACAAGCAAAGTGCTGCATCTCTTCGCTGCCTCGCACAAAGAGCAAGCACTGGGCATGGTCGCTGTGTCACAAACAAGGAGACTGCTGAATCTCTTCGCTGCCTCGCCAACAAGCAAAGCACTCGATCTGCTCGCCGCCTCGCCAGCATGCAAAGCGCCGCGTCTCTTGGCCGCCTCGCAAACTAAACGCTGCATCTGTTCACTGCCTCGCCAAAAAGCAGAGCGCTGCGTGTATTCGCTGAGTGGCAGAAAGCAAAGCACGGCGCCTGTTCGCTGCCTGGCCAAGAAGCAAAGCGCTCCATCTCTTTGCTGCCTCGCAAACGAAGGAAGCGCTGCGTGCCTTCGGCGCCGAGCAAAGCAGCGTGTGCCTTGGCCGCCTCGCCGCCTCAGAAAGCGCTGCGTGCCTTCTCGCCCTCGCCGCCTAGCAAAGCGCCGTGTGCCTTCGCCGCCTCCCAAATCGCTTCGTGCCTTCGCCGCCTAGCAAAGCGCCTAGCAAAGCGTCCTCAGCCTTGGCTGCCTAGCAAAGCTCCACGTCCGCTCGCCGCCTAGCAAAGCACTGTGTGCCCTCGCCGCCTGCTAGAGCGCTGCGTGCCTTCGGCGCCTGGCAAAGCGCTGAGTGCCTTCGGCGCCTGGCAAAGCACTGCGTGCCTTCGCCGCCTCGCCGCCTAGCAAGGCGCCCTAGCCCGTCGAGCACGATCAAATGGCTGCGTGCCTTCGCTGCCTCGGTGCTTAGCAAAGCGCCACGTGCCTTCGGCGCCTACAAAAGCGCCGTGTCCCTTCGGCGCTCCCACGGCGTTTGCTAAGCGGCGAGGCGGCGAAGGGACGAAGCGGTTCGGGAGGCGGTGAAGGGACAGGGCGCTTTGTTGGGCGGCGAGGGCGAAAAGGCACGCAGCGCTTTCTTAGGCGGCGAAGGCACGCGCTGCTTTGCTAGGCGCCGAAGGAACACGGCGCTTTGTAGGCGGCGACGGCACGCGGAGCTTTGCTAGGCGGCGAGGCGGCGAAGGGACACGGCGCTTTGCTAGGCGGCGAGGGCGAGAAGGCACGCAGCGCTTTCTTAGGAGGCCAGGCGGCGAAGGCACGCGCTGCTTTGCCAGGCGCCGAAGGCACAACGTGGTGTGTGAGGCGGCGAAGGCACGCACTGCTTTGCCAGCCGCCGAAGGCACGCAGCGCTTTGCTAGGCTGCAATGCGGCGAGGCGCCGAACGCAGGCACTTCTTTGCTAGGCGCCCAAGGAACACGGCGCTTTGCTTGACGGCGACGGCACGCGCAGCTTTGCTAGGCGCCCAAGGCAGACGACGCTTTGCTAGGCAGCGAGGCGGCGAAGGCACAAAGCGATTTGCTCTGCCCTCATTCGCTGCCTCGCACAATAGCTAACCACTGTGCATGTTGGCTGTCTCACAAACAAGCAGCCTGCTGCGTCTCTTCGCTGCCTCGCCAGCTAACAAAGTGCTGCCTCGCTTCGCCTCCAGGCGAAAAAGTCATCCGCCATGCCACTGCGCCACCTGGTGCACAAGCAAAGTGCTGCATCTCTTCGCTGCCTCGCACAAAGAGCAAGCACTGTGCATGGTCGCTGTGTCACAAACAAGGAGACTGCTGAATCTCTTCGCTGCCTCGCCAACAAGCAAAGCACTCGATCTGCTCGCCGCCTCGCCAGCATGCAAAGCGCCGCGTCTCTTGGCCGCCTCGCAAACTAAACGCTGCATCTGTTCACTGCCTCGCCAAAAAGCAGAGCGCTGCGTGTATTCGCTGAGTGGCAGAAAGCAAAGCACGGCGCCTCTTCGCTGCCTGGCCAAGAAGCAAAGCGCTCCATCTCTTCGCTGCCTCGCAAACAAAGGAAGCGCTGCGTGCCTTCGGCGCCGAGCAAAGCAGCGCGTGCCTTGGCCGCCTCGCCGCCTCAGAAAGCGCTGCGTGCCTTCTCGCCCTCGCCGCCTAGCAAAGCGCCGTGTGCCTTCGCCGCCTCCCAAATCGCTTCGTGCCTTCGCCGCCTAGCAAAGCGCCTAGCAAAGCGTCCTCAGCCTTGGCTGCCTAGCAAAGCTGCACGTCCGCTCGCCGCCTAGCAAAGCACTGTGTGCCCTCGCCGCCTGCTAGAGCGCTGCGTGCCTTCGGCGCCTGGCAAAGCGCTGAGTGCCTTCGGCGCCTGGCAAAGCACTGCGTGCCCTCGCCGAGCGCTGCGTCCCTGGGCGCCTGGCAAAGCGCTGCGTGCCTTGGCCGCCTCGCAAGGCGCCCTAGCCCGTCGAGCACGATCAAATGGCTGCGTGCCTTCGCTGCCTCGGTGCTTAGCAAAGCGCCACGTGCCTTCGGCGCCTACAAAAGCGCCGTGTCCCTTCGGCGCTCCCACGGCGTTTGCTAAGCGGCGAGGCGGCGAAGGGACGCAGCGGTGTGTGAGGCGGCGAAGGCAAGCAGCGCTTTGCTAGGCGGCGAGGCGGCGAAGGGACGAAGCGGTTCGGGAGGCGGTGAAGGGACAGGGCGCTTTGTTGGGCGGCGAGGGCGAAAAGGCACGCAGCGCTTTCTTAGGCGGCGAAGGCACGCGCTGCTTTGCTAGGCGCCGAAGGAACACGGCGCTTTGCTAGGCGGCGAGGGCGAGAAGGCACGCAGCGCTTTCTTAGGAGGCCAGGCGGCCAAGGCACGCGCTGCTTTGCCAGGCGCCGAAGGCACAACGCGGTGTGTGAGGCGGCGAAGGCACGCACTGCTTTGCCAGCCGCCGAAGGCACGCAGCGCTTTGCTAGGCTGCAATGCGGCGAGGCGCCGAACGCAGGCACTTCTTTGCTAGGCGCCCAAGGAACACGGCGCTTTGCTTGACGGCGACGGCACGCGCAGCTTTGCTAGGCGCCCAAGGCAGACGACGCTTTGCTAGGCAGCGAGGCGGCGAAGGCACAAAGCGATTTGCTCTGCCCTCATTCGCTGCCTCGCACAATAGCTAACCACTGTGCATGTTGGCTGTCTCACAAACAAGCAGCCTGCTGCGTCTCTTCGCTGCCTCGCCAACTAACAAAGTGCTGCCTCGCTTCGCCTCCAGGCGAAAAAGTCATCCGCCATGCCACTGCGCCACCTGGTGCACAAGCAAAGTGCTGCATCTCTTCGCTGCCTCGCACAAAGAGCAAGCACTGGGCATGGTCGCTGTGTCACAAACAAGGAGACTGCTGAATCTCTTCGCTGCCTCGCCAACAAGCAAAGCACTCGATCTGCTCGCCGCCTCGCCAGCATGCAAAGCGCCGCGTCTCTTGGCCGCCTCGCAAACTAAACGCTGCATCTGTTCACTGCCTCGCCAAAAAGCAGAGCGCTGCGTGTATTCGCTGAGTGGCAGAAAGCAAAGCACGGCGCCTCTTCGCTGCCTGGCCAAGAAGCAAAGCGCTCCATCTCTTCGCTGCCTCGCAAACGAAGGAAGCGCTGCGTGCCTTCGGCGCCGAGCAAAGCAGCGCGTGCCTTGGCCGCCTCGCCGCCTCAGAAAGCGCTGCGTGCCTTCTCGCCCTCGCCGCCTAGCAAAGCGCCGTGTGCCTTCGCCGCCTCCCAAATCGCTTCGTGCCTTCGCCGCCTAGCAAAGCGCCTAGCAAAGCGTCCTCAGCCTTGGCTGCCTAGCAAAGCTCCACGTCCGCTCGCCGCCTAGCAAAGCACTGTGTGCCCTCGCCGCCTGCTAGAGCGCTGCGTGCCTTCGGCGCCTGGCAAAGCGCTGAGTGCCTTCGGCGCCTGGCAAAGCACTGCGTGCCCTCGCCGAGCGCTGCGTCCCTGGGCGCCTGGCAAAGCGCTGCGTGCCTTCGCCGCCTCGCAAGGCGCCCTAGCCCGTTGAGCACGATCAAATGGCTGCGTGCCTTCGCTGCCTCGGTGCTTAGCAAAGCGCCACGTGCCTTCGGCGCCTACAAAAGCGCCGTGTCCCTTCGGCGCTCCCACGGCGTTTGCTAAGCGGCGAGGCGGCGAAGGGACGCAGCGGTGTGTGAGGCGGCGAAGGCAAGCAGCGCTTTGCTAGGCGGCGAGGCGGCGAAGGGACGAAGCGGTTCGGGAGGCGGTGAAGGGACAGGGCGCTTTGTTGGGCGGCGAGGGCGAAAAGGCACGCAGCGCTTTCTTAGGCGGCGAAGGCACGCGCTGCTTTGCTAGGCGCCGAAGGAACACGGCGCTTTGTAGGCGGCGACGGCACGCGGAGCTTTGCTAGGCGGCGAGGCGGCGAAGGGACACGGCGCTTTGCTAGGCGGCGAGGGCGAGAAGGCACGCAGCGCTTTCTTAGGAGGCCAGGCGGCGAAGGCACGCGCTGCTTTGCCAGGCGCCGAAGGCACAACGCGGTGTGTGAGGCGGCGAAGGCACGCACTGCTTTGCCACCCGCCGAAGGCACGCAGCGCTTTGCTAGGCTGCAATGCGGCGAGGCGCCGAACGCAGGCACTTCTTTGCTAGGCGCCCAAGGAACACGGCGCTTTGCTTGACGGCGACGGCACGCGCAGCTTTGCTAGGCGCCCAAGGCAGACGACGCTTTGCTAGGCAGCGAGGCGGCGAAGGCACAAAGCCATTTGCTCTGCCCTCATTCGCTGCCTCGCACAATAGCTAACCACTGTGCATGTTGGCTGTCTCACAAACAAGCAGCCTGCTGCGTCTCTTCGCTGCCTCGCCAACTAACAAAGTGCTGCCTCGCTTCGCCTCCAGGCGAAAAAGTCATCCGCCATGCCACTGCGCCACCTGGTGCACAAGCAAAGTGCTGCATCTCTTCGCTGCCTCGCACAAAGAGCAAGCACTGGGCATGGTCGCTGTGTCACAAACAAGGAGACTGCTGAATCTCTTCGCTGCCTCGCCAACAAGCAAAGCACTCGATCTGCTCGCCGCCTCGCCAGCATGCAAAGCGCCGCGTCTCTTGGCCGCCTCGCAAACTAAACGCTGCATCTGTTCACTGCCTCGCCAAAAAGCAGAGCGCTGCGTGTATTCGCTGAGTGGCAGAAAGCAAAGCACGGCGCCTCTTCGCTGCCTGGCCAAGAAGCAAAGCGCTCCATCTCTTCGCTGCCTCGCAAACGAAGGAAGCGCTGCGTGCCTTCGGCGCCGAGCAAAGCAGCGCGTGCCTTGGCCGCCTCGCCGCCTCAGAAAGCGCTGCGTGCCTTCTCGCCCTCGCCGCCTAGCAAAGCGCCGTGTGCCTTCGCCGCCTCCCAAATCGCTTCGTGCCTTCGCCGCCTAGCAAAGCGCCTAGCAAAGCGTCCTCAGCCTTGGCTGCCTAGCAAAGCTCCACGTCCGCTCGCCGCCTAGCAAAGCACTGTGTGCCCTCGCCGCCTGCTAGAGCGCTGCGTGCCTTCGGCGCCTGGCAAAGCGCTGAGTGCCTTCGGCGCCTGGCAAAGCACTGCGTGCCCTCGCCGAGCGCTGCGTCCCTGGGCGCCTGGCAAAGCGCTGCGTGCCTTCGCCGCCTCGCCGCCTCGCAAGGCGCCCTAGCCCGTCGAGCACGATCAAATGGCTGCGTGCCTTCGCCTCCTCGGTGCTTAGCAAAGCGCCACGTGCCTTCGGCGCCTACAAAAGCGCCGTGTCCCTTCGGCGCTCCCACGGCGTTTGCTAAGCGGCGAGGCGGCGAAGGGACGCAGCGGTGTGTGAGGCGGCGAAGGCAAGCAGCGCTTTGCTAGGCGGCGAGGCGGCGAAGGGACGAAGCGGTTCGGGAGGCGGTGAAGGGACAGGGCGCTTTGTTGGGCGGCGAGGGCGAAAAGGCACGCAGCGCTTTCTTAGGCGGCGAAGGCACGCGCTGCTTTGCCAGGCGCCGAAGGAACAGGGCGCTTTGTAGGCGGCGACGGCACGCGGAGCTTTGCTAGGCGGCGAGGCGGCGAAGGGACACGGCGCTTTGCTAGGCGGCGAGGGCGAGAAGGCACGCAGCGCTTTCTTAGGAGGCCAGGCGGCGAAGGCACGCGCTGCTTTGCCAGGCGCCGAAGGCACAACGCGGTGTGTGAGGCGGCGAAGGCACGCACTGCTTTGCCAGCCGCCGAAGGCACGCAGCGCTTTGCTAGGCTGCAATGCGGCGAGGCGCCGAACGCAGGCACTTCTCTGCTAGGCGCCCAAGGAACACGGCGCTTTGCTTGACGGCGACGGCACGCGCAGCTTTGCTAGGCGCCCAAGGCAGACGACGCTTTGCTAGGCAGCGAGGCGGCGAAAGCACAAAGCGATTTGCTCTGCCCTCATTCGCTGCCTCGCACAATAGCTAACCACTGTGCATGTTGGCTGTCTCACAAACAAGCAGCCTGCTGCGTCTCTTCGCTGCCTCGCCAACTAACAAAGTGCTGCCTCGCTTCGCCTCCAGGCGAAAAAGTCATCCGCCATGCCACTGCGCCACCTGGTGCACAAGCAAAGTGCTGCATCTCTTCGCTGCCTCGCACAAAGAGCAAGCACTGTGCATGGTCGCTGTGTCACAAACAAGGAGACTGCTGAATCTCTTCGCTGCCTCGCCAACAAGCAAAGCACTCGATCTGCTCGCCGCCTCGCCAGCATGCAAAGCGCCGCGTCTCTTGGCCGCCTCGCAAACTAAACGCTGCATCTGTTCACTGCCTCGCCAAAAAGCAGAGCGCTGCGTGTATTCGCTGAGTGGCAGAAAGCAAAGCACGGCGCCTCTTCGCTGCCTGGCCAAGAAGCAAAGCGCTCCATCTCTTCGCTGCCTCGCAAACGAAGGAAGCGCTGCGTGCCTTCGGCGCCTAGCAAAGCAGCGCGTGCCTTGGCCGCCTCGCCGCCTCAGAAAGCGCTGCGTGCCTTCTCGCCCTCGCCGCCTAGCAAAGCGCCGTGTGCCTTCGCCGCCTCCCAAATCGCTTCGTGCCTTCGCCGCCTAGCAAAGCGCCTAGCAAAGCGTCCTCAGCCTTGGCTGCCTAGCAAAGCTGCACGTCCGCTCGCCGCCTAGCAAAGCACTGTGTGCCCTCGCCGCCTGCTAGAGCGCTGCGTGCCTTCGGCGCCTGGCAAAGCGCTGAGTGCCTTCGGCGCCTGGCAAAGCACTGCGTGCCCTCGCCGAGCGCTGCGTCCCTGGGCGCCTGGCAAAGCGCTGCGTGCCTTGGCCGCCTCGCAAGGCGCCCTAGCCCGTCGAGCACGATCAAATGGCTGCGTGCCTTCGCTGCCTCGGTGCTTAGCAAAGCGCCACGTGCCTTCGGCGCCTACAAAAGCGCCGTGTCCCTTCGGCGCTCCCACGGCGTTTGCTAAGCGGCGAGGCGGCGAAGGGACGCAGCGGTGTGTGAGGCGGCGAAGGCAAGCAGCGCTTTGCTAGGCGGCGAGGCGGCGAAGGGACGAAGCGGTTCGGGAGGCGGTGAAGGGACAGGGCGCTTTGTTGGGCGGCGAGGGCGAAAAGGCACGCAGCGCTTTCTTAGGCGGCGAAGGCACGCGCTGCTTTGCCAGGCGCCGAAGGCACAACGCGGTGTGTGAGGCGGCGAAGGCACGCACTGCTTTGCCAGCCGCCGAAGGCACGCAGCGCTTTGCTAGGCTGCAATGCGGCGAGGCGCCGAACGCAGGCACTTCTCTGCTAGGCGCCCAAGGAACACGGCGCTTTGCTTGACGGCGACGGCACGCGCAGCTTTGCTAGGCGCCCAAGGCAGACGACGCTTTGCTAGGCAGCGAGGCGGCGAAAGCACAAAGCGATTTGCTCTGCCCTCATTCGCTGCCTCGCACAATAGCTAACCACTGTGCATGTTGGCTGTCTCACAAACAAGCAGCCTGCTGCGTCTCTTCGCTGCCTCGCCAACTAACAAAGTGCTGCCTCGCTTCGCCTCCAGGCGAAAAAGTCATCCGCCATGCCACTGCGCCACCTGGTGCACAAGCAAAGTGCTGCATCTCTTCGCTGCCTCGCACAAAGAGCAAGCACTGTGCATGGTCGCTGTGTCACAAACAAGGAGACTGCTGAATCTCTTCGCTGCCTCGCCAACAAGCAAAGCACTCGATCTGCTCGCCGCCTCGCCAGCATGCAAAGCGCCGCGTCTCTTGGCCGCCTCGCAAACTAAACGCTGCATCTGTTCACTGCCTCGCCAAAAAGCAGAGCGCTGCGTGTATTCGCTGAGTGGCAGAAAGCAAAGCACGGCGCCTCTTCGCTGCCTGGCCAAGAAGCAAAGCGCTCCATCTCTTCGCTGCCTCGCAAACGAAGGAAGCGCTGCGTGCCTTCGGCGCCGAGCAAAGCAGCGCGTGCCTTGGCCGCCTCGCCGCCTCAGAAAGCGCTGCGTGCCTTCTCGCCCTCGCCGCCTAGCAAAGCGCCGTGTGCCTTCGCCGCCTCCCAAATCGCTTCGTGCCTTCGCCGCCTAGCAAAGCGCCTAGCAAAGCGTCCTCAGCCTTGGCTGCCTAGCAAAGCTGCACGTCCGCTCGCCGCCTAGCAAAGCACTGTGTGCCCTCGCCGCCTGCTAGAGCGCTGCGTGCCTTCGGCGCCTGGCAAAGCGCTGAGTGCCTTCGGCGCCTGGCAAAGCACTGCGTGCCCTCGCCGAGCGCTGCGTCCCTGGGCGCCTGGCAAAGCGCTGCGTGCCTTGGCCGCCTAGCAAGGCGCCCTAGCCCGTCGAGCACGATCAAATGGCTGCGTGCCTTCGCTGCCTCGGTGCTTAGCAAAGCGCCACGTGCCTTCGGCGCCTACAAAAGCGCCGTGTCCCTTCGGCGCTCCCACGGCGTTTGCTAAGCGGCGAGGCGGCGAAGGGACGCAGCGGTGTGTGAGGCGGCGAAGGCAAGCAGCGCTTTGCTAGGCGGCGAGGCGGCGAAGGGACGAAGCGGTTCGGGAGGCGGTGAAGGGACAGGGCGCTTTGTTGGGCGGCGAGGGCGAAAAGGCACGCAGCGCTTTCTTAGGCGGCGAAGGCACGCGCTGCTTTGCTAGGCGCCGAAGGAACACGGCGCTTTGCTAGGCGGCGAGGGCGAGAAGGCACGCAGCGCTTTCTTAGGAGGCCAGGCGGCGAAGGCACGCGCTGCTTTGCCAGGCGCCGAAGGCACAACGCGGTGTGTGAGGCGGCGAAGGCACGCACTGCTTTGCCAGCCGCCGAAGGCACGCAGCCCTTTGCTAGGCTGCAATGCGGCGAGGCGCCGAACGCAGGCACTTCTTTGCTAGGCGCCCAAGGAACACGGCGCTTTGCTTGACGGCGACGGCACGCGCAGCTTTGCTAGGCGCCCAAGGCAGACGACGCTTTGCTAGGCAGCGAGGCGGCGAACGCACAAAGCGATTTGCTCTGCCCTCATTCGCTGCCTCGCACAATAGCTAACCACTGTGCATGTTGGCTGTCTCACAAACAAGCAGCCTGCTGCGTCTCTTCGCTGCCTCGCCAACTAACAAAGTGCTGCCTCGCTTCGCCTCCAGGCGAAAAAGTCATCCGCCATGCCACTGCGCCACCTGGTGCACAAGCAAAGTGCTGCATCTCTTCGCTGCCTCGCACAAAGAGCAAGCACTGGGCATGGTCGCTGTGTCACAAACAAGGAGACTGCTGAATCTCTTCGCTGCCTCGCCAACAAGCAAAGCACTCGATCTGCTCGCCGCCTCGCCAGCATGCAAAGCGCCGCGTCTCTTGGCCGCCTCGCAAACTAAACGCTGCATCTGTTCACTGCCTCGCCAAAAAGCAGAGCGCTGCGTGTATTCGCTGAGTGGCAGAAAGCAAAGCACGGCGCCTGTTCGCTGCCTGGCCAAGAAGCAAAGCGCTCCATCTCTTTGCTGCCTCGCAAACGAAGGAAGCGCTGCGTGCCTTCGGCGCCGAGCAAAGCAGCGTGTGCCTTGGCCGCCTCGCCGCCTCAGAAAGCGCTGCGTGCCTTCTCGCCCTCGCCGCCTAGCAAAGCGCCGTGTGCCTTCGCCGCCTCCCAAATCGCTTCGTGCCTTCGCCGCCTAGCAAAGCGCCTAGCAAAGCGTCCTCAGCCTTGGCTGCCTAGCAAAGCTCCACGTCCGCTCGCCGCCTAGCAAAGCACTGTGTGCCCTCGCCGCCTGCTAGAGCGCTGCGTGCCTTCGGCGCCTGGCAAAGCGCTGAGTGCCTTCGGCGCCTGGCAAAGCACTGCGTGCCTTCGCCGCCTCGCCGCCTAGCAAGGCGCCCTAGCCCGTCGAGCACGATCAAATGGCTGCGTGCCTTCGCTGCCTCGGTGCTTAGCAAAGCGCCACGTGCCTTCGGCGCCTACAAAAGCGCCGTGTCCCTTCGGCGCTCCCACGGCGTTTGCTAAGCGGCGAGGCGGCGAAGGGACGAAGCGGTTCGGGAGGCGGTGAAGGGACAGGGCGCTTTGTTGGGCGGCGAGGGCGAAAAGGCACGCAGCGCTTTCTTAGGCGGCGAAGGCACGCGCTGCTTTGCTAGGCGCCGAAGGAACACGGCGCTTTGTAGGCGGCGACGGCACGCGGAGCTTTGCTAGGCGGCGAGGCGGCGAAGGGACACGGCGCTTTGCTAGGCGGCGAGGGCGAGAAGGCACGCAGCGCTTTCTTAGGAGGCCAGGCGGCGAAGGCACGCGCTGCTTTGCCAGGCGCCGAAGGCACAACGTGGTGTGTGAGGCGGCGAAGGCACGCACTGCTTTGCCAGCCGCCGAAGGCACGCAGCGCTTTGCTAGGCTGCAATGCGGCGAGGCGCCGAACGCAGGCACTTCTTTGCTAGGCGCCCAAGGAACACGGCGCTTTGCTTGACGGCGACGGCACGCGCAGCTTTGCTAGGCGCCCAAGGCAGACGACGCTTTGCTAGGCAGCGAGGCGGCGAAGGCACAAAGCGATTTGCTCTGCCCTCATTCGCTGCCTCGCACAATAGCTAACCACTGTGCATGTTGGCTGTCTCACAAACAAGCAGCCTGCTGCGTCTCTTCGCTGCCTCGCCAGCTAACAAAGTGCTGCCTCGCTTCGCCTCCAGGCGAAAAAGTCATCCGCCATGCCACTGCGCCACCTGGTGCACAAGCAAAGTGCTGCATCTCTTCGCTGCCTCGCACAAAGAGCAAGCACTGTGCATGGTCGCTGTGTCACAAACAAGGAGACTGCTGAATCTCTTCGCTGCCTCGCCAACAAGCAAAGCACTCGATCTGCTCGCCGCCTCGCCAGCATGCAAAGCGCCGCGTCTCTTGGCCGCCTCGCAAACTAAACGCTGCATCTGTTCACTGCCTCGCCAAAAAGCAGAGCGCTGCGTGTATTCGCTGAGTGGCAGAAAGCAAAGCACGGCGCCTCTTCGCTGCCTGGCCAAGAAGCAAAGCGCTCCATCTCTTCGCTGCCTCGCAAACAAAGGAAGCGCTGCGTGCCTTCGGCGCCGAGCAAAGCAGCGCGTGCCTTGGCCGCCTCGCCGCCTCAGAAAGCGCTGCGTGCCTTCTCGCCCTCGCCGCCTAGCAAAGCGCCGTGTGCCTTCGCCGCCTCCCAAATCGCTTCGTGCCTTCGCCGCCTAGCAAAGCGCCTAGCAAAGCGTCCTCAGCCTTGGCTGCCTAGCAAAGCTGCACGTCCGCTCGCCGCCTAGCAAAGCACTGTGTGCCCTCGCCGCCTGCTAGAGCGCTGCGTGCCTTCGGCGCCTGGCAAAGCGCTGAGTGCCTTCGGCGCCTGGCAAAGCACTGCGTGCCCTCGCCGAGCGCTGCGTCCCTGGGCGCCTGGCAAAGCGCTGCGTGCCTTGGCCGCCTCGCAAGGCGCCCTAGCCCGTCGAGCACGATCAAATGGCTGCGTGCCTTCGCTGCCTCGGTGCTTAGCAAAGCGCCACGTGCCTTCGGCGCCTACAAAAGCGCCGTGTCCCTTCGGCGCTCCCACGGCGTTTGCTAAGCGGCGAGGCGGCGAAGGGACGCAGCGGTGTGTGAGGCGGCGAAGGCAAGCAGCGCTTTGCTAGGCGGCGAGGCGGCGAAGGGACGAAGCGGTTCGGGAGGCGGTGAAGGGACAGGGCGCTTTGTTGGGCGGCGAGGGCGAAAAGGCACGCAGCGCTTTCTTAGGCGGCGAAGGCACGCGCTGCTTTGCTAGGCGCCGAAGGAACACGGCGCTTTGCTAGGCGGCGAGGGCGAGAAGGCACGCAGCGCTTTCTTAGGAGGCCAGGCGGCCAAGGCACGCGCTGCTTTGCCAGGCGCCGAAGGCACAACGCGGTGTGTGAGGCGGCGAAGGCACGCACTGCTTTGCCAGCCGCCGAAGGCACGCAGCGCTTTGCTAGGCTGCAATGCGGCGAGGCGCCGAACGCAGGCACTTCTTTGCTAGGCGCCCAAGGAACACGGCGCTTTGCTTGACGGCGACGGCACGCGCAGCTTTGCTAGGCGCCCAAGGCAGACGACGCTTTGCTAGGCAGCGAGGCGGCGAAGGCACAAAGCGATTTGCTCTGCCCTCATTCGCTGCCTCGCACAATAGCTAACCACTGTGCATGTTGGCTGTCTCACAAACAAGCAGCCTGCTGCGTCTCTTCGCTGCCTCGCCAACTAACAAAGTGCTGCCTCGCTTCGCCTCCAGGCGAAAAAGTCATCCGCCATGCCACTGCGCCACCTGGTGCACAAGCAAAGTGCTGCATCTCTTCGCTGCCTCGCACAAAGAGCAAGCACTGGGCATGGTCGCTGTGTCACAAACAAGGAGACTGCTGAATCTCTTCGCTGCCTCGCCAACAAGCAAACCGCTGCATCTCTTCGCTGCCTCGCCAACAAGCAAAGCACTCGATCTGCTCGCCGCCTCGCCAGCATGCAAAGCGCCGCGTCTCTTGGCCGCCTCGCAAACTAAACGCTGCATCTGTTCACTGCCTCGCCAAAAAGCAGAGCGCTGCGTGTATTCGCTGAGTGGCAGAAAGCAAAGCACGGCGCCTCTTCGCTGCCTGGCCAAGAAGCAAAGCGCTCCATCTCTTCGCTGCCTCGCAAACGAAGGAAGCGCTGCGTGCCTTCGGCGCCTAGCAAAGCAGCGCGTGCCTTGGCCGCCTCGCCACCTCAGAAAGCGCTGCGTGCCTTCTCGCCCTCGCCGCCTAGCAAAGCGCCGTGTGCCTTCGCCGCCTCCCAAATCGCTTCGTGCCTTCGCCGCCTAGCAAAGCGCCTAGCAAAGCGTCCTCAGCCTTGGCTGCCTAGCAAAGCTCCACGTCCGCTCGCCGCCTAGCAAAGCACTGTGTGCCCTCGCCGCCTGCTAGAGCGCTGCGTGCCTTCGGCGCCTGGCAAAGCGCTGAGTGCCTTCGGCGCCTGGCAAAGCACTGCGTGCCCTCGCCGAGCGCTGCGTCCCTGGGCGCCTGGCAAAGCGCTGCGTGCCTTGGCCGCCTCGCAAGGCGCCCTAGCCCGTCGAGCACGATCAAATGGCTGCGTGCCTTCGCTGCCTCGGTGCTTAGCAAAGCGCCACGTGCCTTCGGCGCCTACAAAAGCGCCGTGTCCCTTCGGCGCTCCCACGGCGTTTGCTAAGCGGCGAGGCGGCGAAGGGACGCAGCGGTGTGTGAGGCGGCGAAGGCAAGCAGCGCTTTGCTAGGCGGCGAGGCGGCGAAGGGACGAAGCGGTTCGGGAGGCGGTGAAGGGACAGGGCGCTTTGTTGGGCGGCGAGGGCGAAAAGGCACGCAGCGCTTTCTTAGGCGGCGAAGGCACGCGCTGCTTTGCTAGGCGCCGAAGGAACACGGCGCTTTGCTAGGCGGCGAGGGCGAGAAGGCACGCAGCGCTTTCTTAGGAGGCCAGGCGGCGAAGGCACGCGCTGCTTTGCCAGGCGCCGAAGGCACAACGCGGTGTGTGAGGCGGCGAAGGCACGCACTGCTTTGCTAGCCGCCAAAGGCACGCAGCGCTTTGCTAGGCTGCAATGCGGCGAGGCGCCGAACGCAGGCACTTCTCTGCTAGGCGCCCAAGGAACACGGCGCTTTGCTTGACGGCGACGGCACGCGCAGCTTTGCTAGGCGCCCAAGGCAGACGACGCTTTGCTAGGCAGCGAGGCGGCGAAGGCACAAAGCGATTTGCTCTGCCCTCATTCGCTGCCTCGCACAATAGCTAACCACTGTGCATGTTGGCTGTCTCACAAACAAGCAGCCTGCTGCGTCTCTTCGCTGCCTCGCCAACTAACAAAGTGCTGCCTCGCTTCGCCTCCAGGCGAAAAAGTCATCCGCCATGCCACTGCGCCACCTGGTGCACAAGCAAAGTGCTGCATCTCTTCGCTGCCTCGCACAAAGAGCAAGCACTGGGCATGGTCGCTGTGTCACAAACAAGGAGACTGCTGAATCTCTTCGCTGCCTCGCCAACAAGCAAACCGCTGCATCTCTTCGCTGCCTCGCCAACAAGCAAAGCACTCGATCTGCTCGCCGCCTCGCCAGCATGCAAAGCGCCGCGTCTCTTGGCCGCCTCGCAAACTAAACGCTGCATCTGTTCACTGCCTCGCCAAAAAGCAGAGCGCTGCGTGTATTCGCTGAGTGGCAGAAAGCAAAGCACGGCGCCTCTTCGCTGCCTGGCCAAGAAGCAAAGCGCTCCATCTCTTCGCTGCCTCGCAAACGAAGGAAGCGCTGCGTGCCTTCGGCGCCTAGCAAAGCAGCGCGTGCCTTGGCCGCCTCGCCGCCTCAGAAAGCGCTGCGTGCCTTCTCGCCCTCGCCGCCTAGCAAAGCGCCGTGTGCCTTCGCCGCCTCCCAAATCGCTTCGTGCCTTCGCCGCCTAGCAAAGCGCCTAGCAAAGCGTCCTCAGCCTTGGCTGCCTAGCAAAGCTGCACGTCCGCTCGCCGCCTAGCAAAGCACTGTGTGCCCTCGCCGCCTGCTAGAGCGCTGAGTGCCTTCGGCGCCTGGCAAAGCACTGCGTGCCCTCGCCGAGCGCTGCGTCCCTGGGCGCCTGGCAAAGCGCTGCGTGCCTTGGCCGCCTCGCAAGGCGCCCTAGCCCGTCGAGCACGATCAAATGGCTGCGTGCCTTCGCTGCCTCGGTGCTTAGCAAAGCGCCACGTGCCTTCGGCGCCTACAAAAGCGCCGTGTCCCTTCGGCGCTCCCACGGCGTTTGCTAAGCGGCGAGGCGGCGAAGGGACGAAGCGGTTCGGGAGGCGGTGAAGGGACAGGGCGCTTTGTTGGGCGGCGAGGGCGAAAAGGCACGCAGCGCTTTCTTAGGCGGCGAAGGCACGCGCTGCTTTGCTAGGCGCCGAAGGAACACGGCGCTTTGTAGGCGGCGACGGCACGCGGAGCTTTGCTAGGCGGCGAGGCGGCGAAGGGACACGGCGCTTTGCTAGGCGGCGAGGGCGAGAAGGCACGCAGCGCTTTCTTAGGAGGCCAGGCGGCGAAGGCACGCGCTGCTTTGCCAGGCGCCGAAGGCACAACGCGGTGTGTGAGGCGGCGAAGGCACGCACTGCTTTGCCAGCCGCCGAAGGCACGCAGCGCTTTGCTAGGCTGCAATGCGGCGAGGCGCCCAACGCAGGCACTTCTTTGCTAGGCGCCCAAGGAACACGGCGCTTTGCTTGACGGCGACGGCACGCGCAGCTTTGCTAGGCGCCCAAGGCAGACGACGCTTTGCTAGGCAGCGAGGCGGCGAAGGCACAAAGCCATTTGCTCTGCCCTCATTCGCTGCCTCGCACAATAGCTAACCACTGTGCATGTTGGCTGTCTCACAAACAAGCAGCCTGCTGCGTCTCTTCGCTGCCTCGCCAACTAACAAAGTGCTGCCTCGCTTCGCCTCCAGGCGAAAAAGTCATCCGCCATGCCACTGCGCCACCTGGTGCACAAGCAAAGTGCTGCATCTCTTCGCTGCCTCGCACAAAGAGCAAGCACTGGGCATGGTCGCTGTGTCACAAACAAGGAGACTGCTGAATCTCTTCGCTGCCTCGCCAACAAGCAAAGCACTCGATCTGCTCGCCGCCTCGCCAGCATGCAAAGCGCCGCGTCTCTTGGCCGCCTCGCAAACTAAACGCTGCATCTGTTCACTGCCTCGCCAAAAAGCAGAGCGCTGCGTGTATTCGCTGAGTGGCAGAAAGCAAAGCACGGCGCCTGTTCGCTGCCTGGCCAAGAAGCAAAGCGCTCCATCTCTTCGCTGCCTCGCAAACGAAGGAAGCGCTGCGTGCCTTCGGCGCCTAGCAAAGCAGCGCGTGCCTTGGCCGCCTCGCCGCCTCAGAAAGCGCTGCGTGCCTTCTCGCCCTCGCCACCTAGCAAAGCGCCGTGTGCCTTCGCCGCCTCCCAAATCGCTTCGTGCCTTCGCCGCCTAGCAAAGCGCCTAGCAAAGCGTCCTCAGCCTTGGCTGCCTAGCAAAGCTCCACGTCCGCTCGCCGCCTAGCAAAGCACTGTGTGCCCTCGCCGCCTGCTAGAGCGCTGCGTGCCTTCGGCGCCTGGCAAAGCACTGCGTGCCCTCGCCGAGCGCTGCGTCCCTGGGCGCCTGGCAAAGCGCTGCGTGCCTTGGCCGCCTCGCCGCCTAGCAAGGCGCCCTAGCCCGTCGAGCACGATCAAATGGCTGCGTGCCTTCGCTGCCTCGGTGCTTAGCAAAGCGCCACGTGCCTTCGGCGCCTACAAAAGCGCCGTGTCCCTTCGGCGCTCCCACGGCGTTTGCTAAGCGGCGAGGCGGCGAAGGGACGAAGCGGTTTGGGAGGCGGTGAAGGGACAGGGCGCTTTGTTGGGCGGCGAGGGCGAAAAGGCACGCAGCGCTTTCTTAGGCGGCGAAGGCACGCGCTGCTTTGCTAGGCGCCGAAGGAACACGGCGCTTTGTAGGCGGCGACGGCACGCGGAGCTTTGCTAGGCGGCGAGGCGGCGAAGGGACACGGCGCTTTGCTAGGCGGCGAGGGCGAGAAGGCACGCAGCGCTTTCTTAGGAGGCCAGGCGGCGAAGGCACGCGCTGCTTTGCCAGGCGCCGAAGGCACAACGCGGTGTGTGAGGCGGCGAAGGCACGCACTGCTTTGCCAGCCGCCGAAGGCACGCAGCGCTTTGCTAGGCTGCAATGCGGCGAGGCGCCCAACGCAGGCACTTCTTTGCTAGGCGCCCAAGGAACACGGCGCTTTGCTTGACGGCGACGGCACGCGCAGCTTTGCTAGGCGCCCAAGGCAGACGACGCTTTGCTAGGCAGCGAGGCGGCGAAGGCACAAAGCGATTTGCTCTGCCCTCATTCGCTGCCTCGCACAATAGCTAACCACTGTGCATGTTGGCTGTCTCACAAACAAGCAGCCTGCTGCGTCTCTTCGCTGCCTCGCCAACTAACAAAGTGCTGCCTCGCTTCGCCTCCAGGCGAAAAAGTCATCCGCCATGCCACTGCGCCACCTGGTGCACAAGCAAAGTGCTGCATCTCTTCGCTGCCTCGCACAAAGAGCAAGCACTGGGCATGGTCGCTGTGTCACAAACAAGGAGACTGCTGAATCTCTTCGCTGCCTCGCCAACAAGCAAAGCACTCGATCTGCTCGCCGCCTCGCCAGCATGCAAAGCGCCGCGTCTCTTGGCCGCCTCGCAAACTAAACGCTGCATCTGTTCACTGCCTCGCCAAAAAGCAGAGCGCTGCGTGTATTCGCTGAGTGGCAGAAAGCAAAGCACGGCGCCTGTTCGCTGCCTGGCCAAGAAGCAAAGCGCTCCATCTCTTCGCTGCCTCGCAAACGAAGGAAGCGCTGCGTGCCTTCGGCGCCGAGCAAAGCAGCGCGTGCCTTGGCCGCCTCGCCGCCTCAGAAAGCGCTGCGTGCCTTCTCGCCCTCGCCGCCTAGCAAAGCGCCGTGTGCCTTCGCCGCCTCCCAAATCGCTTCGTGCCTTCGCCGCCTAGCAAAGCGCCTAGCAAAGCGTCCTCAGCCTTGGCTGCCTAGCAAAGCTGCACGTCCGCTCGCCGCCTAGCAAAGCACTGTGTGCCCTCGCCGCCTGCTAGAGCGCTGCGTGCCTTCGGCGCCTGGCAAAGCGCTGAGTGCCTTCGGCGCCTGGCAAAGCACTGCGTGCCCTCGCCGAGCGCTGCGTCCCTGGGCGCCTGGCAAAGCGCTGCGTGCCTTGGCCGCCTCGCAAGGCGCCCTAGCCCGTCGAGCACGATCAAATGGCTGCGTGCCTTCGCTGCCTCGGTGCTTAGCAAAGCGCCACGTGCCTTCGGCGCCTACAAAAGCGCCGTGTCCCTTCGGCGCTCCCACGGCGTTTGCTAAGCGGCGAGGCGGCGAAGGGACGAAGCGGTTTGGGAGGCGGTGAAGGGACAGGGCGCTTTGTTGGGCGGCGAGGGCGAAAAGGCACGCAGCGCTTTCTTAGGCGGCGAAGGCACGCGCTGCTTTGCTAGGCGCCGAAGGAACACGGCGCTTTGTAGGCGGCGACGGCACGCGGAGCTTTGCTAGGCGGCGAGGCGGCGAAGGGACACGGCGCTTTGCTAGGCGGCGAGGGCGAGAAGGCACGCAGCGCTTTCTTAGGAGGCCAGGCGGCGAAGGCACGCGCTGCTTTGCCAGGCGCCGAAGGCACAACGCGGTGTGTGAGGCGGCGAAGGCACGCACTGCTTTGCCAGCCGCCGAAGGCACGCAGCGCTTTGCTAGGCTGCAATGCGGCGAGGCGCCCAACGCAGGCACTTCTTTGCTAGGCGCCCAAGGAACACGGCGCTTTGCTTGACGGCGACGGCACGCGCAGCTTTGCTAGGCGCCCAAGGCAGACGACGCTTTGCTAGGCAGCGAGGCGGCGAAGGCACAAAGCGATTTGCTCTGCCCTCATTCGCTGCCTCGCACAATAGCTAACCACTGTGCATGTTGGCTGTCTCACAAACAAGCAGCCTGCTGCGTCTCTTCGCTGCCTCGCCAACTAACAAAGTGCTGCCTCGCTTCGCCTCCAGGCGAAAAAGTCATCCGCCATGCCACTGCGCCACCTGGTGCACAAGCAAAGTGCTGCATCTCTTCGCTGCCTCGCACAAAGAGCAAGCACTGGGCATGGTCGCTGTGTCACAAACAAGGAGACTGCTGAATCTCTTCGCTGCCTCGCCAACAAGCAAAGCACTCGATCTGCTCGCCGCCTCGCCAGCATGCAAAGCGCCGCGTCTCTTGGCCGCCTCGCAAACTAAACGCTGCATCTGTTCACTGCCTCGCCAAAAAGCAGAGCGCTGCGTGTATTCGCTGAGTGGCAGAAAGCAAAGCACGGCGCCTCTTCGCTGCCTGGCCAAGAAGCAAAGCGCTCCATCTCTTCGCTGCCTCGCAAACGAAGGAAGCGCTGCGTGCCTTCGGCGCCGAGCAAAGCAGCGCGTGCCTTGGCCGCCTCGCCGCCTCAGAAAGCGCTGCGTGCCTTCTCGCCCTCGCCGCCTAGCAAAGCGCCGTGTGCCTTCGCCGCCTCCCAAATCGCTTCGTGCCTTCGCCGCCTAGCAAAGCGCCTAGCAAAGCGTCCTCAGCCTTGGCTGCCTAGCAAAGCTCCACGTCCGCTCGCCGCCTAGCAAAGCACTGTGTGCCCTCGCCGCCTGCTAGAGCGCTGAGTGCCTTCGGCGCCTGGCAAAGCACTGCGTGCCCTCGCCGAGCGCTGCGTCCCTGGGCGCCTGGCAAAGCGCTGCGTGCCTTCGCCGCCTCGCAAGGCGCCCTAGCCCGTCGAGCACGATCAAATGGCTGCGTGCCTTCGCTGCCTCGGTGCTTAGCAAAGCGCCACGTGCCTTCGGCGCCTACAAAAGCGCCGTGTCCCTTCGGCGCTCCCACGGCGTTTGCTAAGCGGCGAGGCGGCAAAGGGACGCAGCGGTGTGTGAGGCGGCGAAGGCAAGCAGCGCTTTGCTAGGCGGCGAGGCGGCGAAGGGACGAAGCGGTTCGGGAGGCGGTGAAGGGACAGGGCGCTTTGTTGGGCGGCGAGGGCGAAAAGGCACGCAGCGCTTTCTTAGGCGGCGAAGGCACGCGCTGCTTTGCTAGGCGCCGAAGGAACACGGCGCTTTGCTAGGCGGCGAGGGCGAGAAGGCACGCAGCGCTTTCTTAGGAGGCCAGGCGGCGAAGGCACGCGCTGCTTTGCCAGGCGCCGAAGGCACAACGCGGTGTGTGAGGCGGCGAAGGCACGCACTGCTTTGCCAGCCGCCGAAGGCACGCAGCGCTTTGCTAGGCTGCAATGCGGCGAGGCGCCCAACGCAGGCACTTCTTTGCTAGGCGCCCAAGGAACACGGCGCTTTGCTTGACGGCGACGGCACGCGCAGCTTTGCTAGGCGCCCAAGGCAGACGACGCTTTGCTAGGCAGCGAGGCGGCGAAGGCACAAAGCGATTTGCTCTGCCCTCATTCGCTGCCTCGCACAATAGCTAACCACTGTGCATGTTGGCTGTCTCACAAACAAGCAGCCTGCTGCGTCTCTTCGCTGCCTCGCCAACTAACAAAGTGCTGCCTCGCTTCGCCTCCAGGCGAAAAAGTCATCCGCCATGCCACTGCGCCACCTGGTGCACAAGCAAAGTGCTGCATCTCTTCGCTGCCTCGCACAAAGAGCAAGCACTGGGCATGGTCGCTGTGTCACAAACAAGGACACTGCTGAATCTCTTCGCTGCCTCGCCAACAAGCAAACCGCTGCATCTCTTCGCTGCCTCGCCAACAAGCAAAGCACTCGATCTGCTCGCCGCCTCGCCAGCATGCAAAGCGCCGCGTCTCTTGGCCGCCTCGCAAACTAAACGCTGCATCTGTTCACTGCCTCGCCAAAAAGCAGAGCGCTGCGTGTATTCGCTGAGTGGCAGAAAGCAAAGCACGGCGCCTCTTCGCTGCCTGGCCAAGAAGCAAAGCGCTCCATCTCTTCGCTGCCTCGCAAACGAAGGAAGCGCTGCGTGCCTTCGGCGCCGAGCAAAGCAGCGCGTGCCTTGGCCGCCTCGCCGCCTCAGAAAGCGCTGCGTGCCTTCTCGCCCTCGCCGCCTAGCAAAGCGCCGTGTGCCTTCGCCGCCTCCCAAATCGCTTCGTGCCTTCGCCGCCTAGCAAAGCGCCTAGCAAAGCGTCCTCAGCCTTGGCTGCCTAGCAAAGCTCCACGTCCGCTCGCCGCCTAGCAAAGCACTGTGTGCCCTCGCCGCCTGCTAGAGCGCTGCGTGCCTTCGGCGCCTGGCAAAGCGCTGAGTGCCTTCGGCGCCTGGCAAAGCACTGCGTGCCCTCGCCGAGCGCTGCGTCCCTGGGCGCCTGGCAAAGCGCTGCGTGCCTTGGCCGCCTCGCAAGGCGCCCTAGCCCGTCGAGCACGATCAAATGGCTGCGTGCCTTCGCTGCCTCGGTGCTTAGCAAAGCGCCACGTGCCTTCGGCGCCTACAAAAGCGCCGTGTCCCTTCGGCGCTCCCACGGCGTTTGCTAAGCGGCGAGGCGGCGAAGGGACGAAGCGGTTCGGGAGGCGGTGAAGGGACAGGGCGCTTTGTTGGGCGGCGAGGGCGAAAAGGCACGCAGCGCTTTCTTAGGCGGCGAAGGCACGCGCTGCTTTGCTAGGCGCCGAAGGAACACGGCGCTTTGTAGGCGGCGACGGCACGCGGAGCTTTGCTAGGCGGCGAGGTGGCGAAGGGACACGGCGCTTTGCTAGGCGGCGAGGGCGAGAAGGCACGCAGCGCTTTCTTAGGAGGCCAGGCGGCGAAGGCACGCGCTGCTTTGCCAGGCGCCGAAGGCACAACGCGGTGTGTGAGGCGGCGAAGGCACGCACTGCTTTGCCAGGCGCCGAAGGCACGCAGCGCTTTGCTAGGCTGCAATGCGGCGAGGCGCCGAACGCAGGCACTTCTTTGCTAGGCGCCCAAGGAACACGGCGCTTTGCTTGACGGCGACGGCACGCGCAGCTTTGCTAGGCGCCCAAGGCAGACGACGCTTTGCTAGGCAGCGAGGCGGCGAAGGCACAAAGCCATTTGCTCTGCCCTCATTCGCTGCCTCGCACAATAGCTAACCACTGTGCATGTTGGCTGTCTCACAAACAAGCAGCCTGCTGCGTCTCTTCGCTGCCTCGCCAACTAACAAAGTGCTGCCTCGCTTCGCCTCCAGGCGAAAAAGTCATCCGCCATGCCACTGCGCCACCTGGTGCACAAGCAAAGTGCTGCATCTCTTCGCTGCCTCGCACAAAGAGCAAGCACTGGGCATGGTCGCTGTGTCACAAACAAGGAGACTGCTGAATCTCTTCGCTGCCTCGCCAACAAGCAAAGCACTCGATCTGCTCGCCGCCTCGCCAGCATGCAAAGCGCCGCGTCTCTTGGCCGCCTCGCAAACTAAACGCTGCATCTGTTCACTGCCTCGCCAAAAAGCAGAGCGCTGCGTGTATTCGCTGAGTGGCAGAAAGCAAAGCACGGCGCCTGTTCGCTGCCTGGCCAAGAAGCAAAGCGCTCCATCTCTTCGCTGCCTCGCAAACGAAGGAAGCGCTGCGTGCCTTCGGCGCCTAGCAAAGCAGCGCGTGCCTTGGCCGCCTCGCCGCCTCAGAAAGCGCTGCGTGCCTTCTCGCCCTCGCCACCTAGCAAAGCGCCGTGTGCCTTCGCCGCCTCCCAAATCGCTTCGTGCCTTCGCCGCCTAGCAAAGCGCCTAGCAAAGCGTCCTCAGCCTTGGCTGCCTAGCAAAGCTCCACGTCCGCTCGCCGCCTAGCAAAGCACTGTGTGCCCTCGCCGCCTGCTAGAGCGCTGCGTGCCTTCGGCGCCTGGCAAAGCACTGCGTGCCCTCGCCGAGCGCTGCGTCCCTGGGCGCCTGGCAAAGCGCTGCGTGCCTTGGCCGCCTCGCCGCCTAGCAAGGCGCCCTAGCCCGTCGAGCACGATCAAATGGCTGCGTGCCTTCGCTGCCTCGGTGCTTAGCAAAGCGCCACGTGCCTTCGGCGCCTACAAAAGCGCCGTGTCCCTTCGGCGCTCCCACGGCGTTTGCTAAGCGGCGAGGCGGCGAAGGGACGAAGCGGTTCGGGAGGCGGTGAAGGGACAGGGCGCTTTGTTGGGCGGCGAGGGCGAAAAGGCACGCAGCGCTTTCTTAGGCGGCGAAGGCACGCGCTGCTTTGCTAGGCGCCGAAGGAACACGGCGCTTTGTAGGCGGCGACGGCACGCGGAGCTTTGCTAGGCGGCGAGGCGGCGAAGGGACACGGCGCTTTGCTAGGCGGCGAGGGCGAGAAGGCACGCAGCGCTTTCTTAGGAGGCCAGGCGGCGAAGGCACGCGCTGCTTTGCCAGGCGCCGAAGGCACAACGCGGTGTGTGAGGCGGCGAAGGCACGCACTGCTTTGCCAGCCGCCGAAGGCACGCAGCGCTTTGCTAGGCTGCAATGCGGCGAGGCGCCCAACGCAGGCACTTCTTTGCTAGGCGCCCAAGGAACACGGCGCTTTGCTTGACGGCGACGGCACGCGCAGCTTTGCTAGGCGCCCAAGGCAGACGACGCTTTGCTAGGCAGCGAGGCGGCGAAGGCACAAAGCGATTTGCTCTGCCCTCATTCGCTGCCTCGCACAATAGCTAACCACTGTGCATGTTGGCTGTCTCACAAACAAGCAGCCTGCTGCGTCTCTTCGCTGCCTCGCCAACTAACAAAGTGCTGCCTCGCTTCGCCTCCAGGCGAAAAAGTCATCCGCCATGCCACTGCGCCACCTGGTGCACAAGCAAAGTGCTGCATCTCTTCGCTGCCTCGCACAAAGAGCAAGCACTGGGCATGGTCGCTGTGTCACAAACAAGGAGACTGCTGAATCTCTTCGCTGCCTCGCCAACAAGCAAAGCACTCGATCTGCTCGCCGCCTCGCCAGCATGCAAAGCGCCGCGTCTCTTGGCCGCCTCGCAAACTAAACGCTGCATCTGTTCACTGCCTCGCCAAAAAGCAGAGCGCTGCGTGTATTCGCTGAGTGGCAGAAAGCAAAGCACGGCGCCTCTTCGCTGCCTGGCCAAGAAGCAAAGCGCTCCATCTCTTCGCTGCCTCGCAAACGAAGGAAGCGCTGCGTGCCTTCGGCGCCGAGCAAAGCAGCGCGTGCCTTGGCCGCCTCGCCGCCTCAGAAAGCGCTGCGTGCCTTCTCGCCCTCGCCGCCTAGCAAAGCGCCGTGTGCCTTCGCCGCCTCCCAAATCGCTTCGTGCCTTCGCCGCCTAGCAAAGCGCCTAGCAAAGCGTCCTCAGCCTTGGCTGCCTAGCAAAGCTCCACGTCCGCTCGCCGCCTAGCAAAGCACTGTGTGCCCTCGCCGCCTGCTAGAGCGCTGAGTGCCTTCGGCGCCTGGCAAAGCACTGCGTGCCCTCGCCGAGCGCTGCGTCCCTGGGCGCCTGGCAAAGCGCTGCGTGCCTTGGCCGCCTCGCAAGGCGCCCTAGCCCGTCGAGCACGATCAAATGGCTGCGTGCCTTCGCTGCCTCGGTGCTTAGCAAAGCGCCACGTGCCTTCGGCGCCTACAAAAGCGCCGTGTCCCTTCGGCGCTCCCACGGCGTTTGCTAAGCGGCGAGGCGGCGAAGGGACGCAGCGGTGTGTGAGGCGGCGAAGGCAAGCAGCGCTTTGCTAGGCGGCGAGGCGGCGAAGGGACGAAGCGGTTCGGGAGGCGGTGAAGGGACAGGGCGCTTTGTTGGGCGGCGAGGGCGAAAAGGCACGCAGCGCTTTCTTAGGCGGCGAAGGCACGCGCTGCTTTGCTAGGCGCCGAAGGAACACGGCGCTTTGTAGGCGGCGACGGCACGCGGAGCTTTGCTAGGCGGCGAGGTGGCGAAGGGACACGGCGCTTTGCTAGGCGGCGAGGGCGAGAAGGCACGCAGCGCTTTCTTAGGAGGCCAGGCGGCGAAGGCACGCGCTGCTTTGCCAGGCGCCGAAGGCACAACGCGGTGTGTGAGGCGGCGAAGGCACGCACTGCTTTGCCAGGCGCCGAAGGCACGCAGCGCTTTGCTAGGCTGCAATGCGGCGAGGCGCCGAACGCAGGCACTTCTTTGCTAGGCGCCCAAGGAACACGGCGCTTTGCTTGACGGCGACGGCACGCGCAGCTTTGCTAGGCGCCCAAGGCAGACGACGCTTTGCTAGGCAGCGAGGCGGCGAAGGCACAAAGCCATTTGCTCTGCCCTCATTCGCTGCCTCGCACAATAGCTAACCACTGTGCATGTTGGCTGTCTCACAAACAAGCAGCCTGCTGCGTCTCTTCGCTGCCTCGCCAACTAACAAAGTGCTGCCTCGCTTCGCCTCCAGGCGAAAAAGTCATCCGCCATGCCACTGCGCCACCTGGTGCACAAGCAAAGTGCTGCATCTCTTCGCTGCCTCGCACAAAGAGCAAGCACTGGGCATGGTCGCTGTGTCACAAACAAGGAGACTGCTGAATCTCTTCGCTGCCTCGCCAACAAGCAAAGCACTCGATCTGCTCGCCGCCTCGCCAGCATGCAAAGCGCCGCGTCTCTTGGCCGCCTCGCAAACTAAACGCTGCATCTGTTCACTGCCTCGCCAAAAAGCAGAGCGCTGCGTGTATTCGCTGAGTGGCAGAAAGCAAAGCACGGCGCCTGTTCGCTGCCTGGCCAAGAAGCAAAGCGCTCCATCTCTTCGCTGCCTCGCAAACGAAGGAAGCGCTGCGTGCCTTCGGCGCCTAGCAAAGCAGCGCGTGCCTTGGCCGCCTCGCCGCCTCAGAAAGCGCTGCGTGCCTTCTCGCCCTCGCCACCTAGCAAAGCGCCGTGTGCCTTCGCCGCCTCCCAAATCGCTTCGTGCCTTCGCCGCCTAGCAAAGCGCCTAGCAAAGCGTCCTCAGCCTTGGCTGCCTAGCAAAGCTCCACGTCCGCTCGCCGCCTAGCAAAGCACTGTGTGCCCTCGCCGCCTGCTAGAGCGCTGCGTGCCTTCGTCGCCTGGCAAAGCACTGCGTGCCCTCGCCGAGCGCTGCGTCCCTGGGCGCCTGGCAAAGCGCTGCGTGCCTTGGCCGCCTCGCCGCCTAGCAAGGCGCCCTAGCCCGTCGAGCACGATCAAATGGCTGCGTGCCTTCGCTGCCTCGGTGCTTAGCAAAGCGCCACGTGCCTTCGGCGCCTACAAAAGCGCCGTGTCCCTTCGGCGCTCCCACGGCGTTTGCTAAGCGGCGAGGCGGCGAAGGGACGAAGCGGTTTGGGAGGCGGTGAAGGGACAGGGCGCTTTGTTGGGCGGCGAGGGCGAAAAGGCACGCAGCGCTTTCTTAGGCGGCGAAGGCACGCGCTGCTTTGCTAGGCGCCGAAGGAACACGGCGCTTTGTAGGCGGCGACGGCACGCGGAGCTTTGCTAGGCGGCGAGGCGGCGAAGGGACACGGCGCTTTGCTAGGCGGCGAGGGCGAGAAGGCACGCAGCGCTTTCTTAGGAGGCCAGGCGGCGAAGGCACGCGCTGCTTTGCCAGGCGCCGAAGGCACAACGCGGTGTGTGAGGCGGCGAAGGCACGCACTGCTTTGCCAGCCGCCGAAGGCACGCAGCGCTTTGCTAGGCTGCAATGCGGCGAGGCGCCCAACGCAGGCACTTCTTTGCTAGGCGCCCAAGGAACACGGCGCTTTGCTTGACGGCGACGGCACGCGCAGCTTTGCTAGGCGCCCAAGGCAGACGACGCTTTGCTAGGCAGCGAGGCGGCGAACGCACAAAGCGATTTGCTCTGCCCTCATTCGCTGCCTCGCACAATAGCTAACCACTGTGCATGTTGGCTGTCTCACAAACAAGCAGCCTGCTGCGTCTCTTCGCTGCCTCGCCAACTAACAAAGTGCTGCCTCGCTTCGCCTCCAGGCGAAAAAGTCATCCGCCATGCCACTGCGCCACCTGGTGCACAAGCAAAGTGCTGCATCTCTTCGCTGCCTCGCACAAAGAGCAAGCACTGGGCATGGTCGCTGTGTCACAAACAAGGAGACTGCTGAATCTCTTCGCTGCCTCGCCAACAAGCAAAGCACTCGATCTGCTCGCCGCCTCGCCAGCATGCAAAGCGCCGCGTCTCTTGGCCGCCTCGCAAACTAAACGCTGCATCTGTTCACTGCCTCGCCAAAAAGCAGAGCGCTGCGTGTATTCGCTGAGTGGCAGAAAGCAAAGCACGGCGCCTCTTCGCTGCCTGGCCAAGAAGCAAAGCGCTCCATCTCTTCGCTGCCTCGCAAACGAAGGAAGCGCTGCGTGCCTTCGGCGCCGAGCAAAGCAGCGCGTGCCTTGGCCGCCTCGCCGCCTCAGAAAGCGCTGCGTGCCTTCTCGCCCTCGCCGCCTAGCAAAGCGCCGTGTGCCTTCGCCGCCTCCCAAATCGCTTCGTGCCTTCGCCGCCTAGCAAAGCGCCTAGCAAAGCGTCCTCAGCCTTGGCTGCCTAGCAAAGCTCCACGTCCGCTCGCCGCCTAGCAAAGCACTGTGTGCCCTCGCCGCCTGCTAGAGCGCTGAGTGCCTTCGGCGCCTGGCAAAGCACTGCGTGCCCTCGCCGAGCGCTGCGTCCCTGGGCGCCTGGCAAAGCGCTGCGTGCCTTGGCCGCCTCGCAAGGCGCCCTAGCCCGTCGAGCACGATCAAATGGCTGCGTGCCTTCGCTGCCTCGGTGCTTAGCAAAGCGCCACGTGCCTTCGGCGCCTACAAAAGCGCCGTGTCCCTTCGGCGCTCCCACGGCGTTTGCTAAGCGGCGAGGCGGCGAAGGGACGCAGCGGTGTGTGAGGCGGCGAAGGCAAGCAGCGCTTTGCTAGGCGGCGAGGCGGCGAAGGGACGAAGCGGTTCGGGAGGCGGTGAAGGGACAGGGCGCTTTGTTGGGCGGCGAGGGCGAAAAGGCACGCAGCGCTTTCTTAGGCGGCGAAGGCACGCGCTGCTTTGCTAGGCGCCGAAGGAACACGGCGCTTTGCTAGGCGGCGAGGGCGAGAAGGCACGCAGCGCTTTCTTAGGAGGCCAGGCGGCGAAGGCACGCGCTGCTTTGCCAGGCGCCGAAGGCACAACGCGGTGTGTGAGGCGGCGAAGGCACGCACTGCTTTGCCAGCCGCCGAAGGCACGCAGCGCTTTGCTAGGCTGCAATGCGGCGAGGCGCCGAACGCAGGCACTTCTTTGCTAGGCGCCCAAGGAACACGGCGCTTTGCTTGACGGCGACGGCACGCGCAGCTTTGCTAGGCGCCCAAGGCAGACGACGCTTTGCTAGGCAGCGAGGCGGCGAAGGCACAAAGCGATTTGCTCTGCCCTCATTCGCTGCCTCGCACAATAGCTAACCACTGTGCATGTTGGCTGTCTCACAAACAAGCAGCCTGCTGCGTCTCTTCGCTGCCTCGCCAACTAACAAAGTGCTGCCTCGCTTCGCCTCCAGGCGAAAAAGTCATCCGCCATGCCACTGCGCCACCTGGTGCACAAGCAAAGTGCTGCATCTCTTCGCTGCCTCGCACAAAGAGCAAGCACTGGGCATGGTCGCTGTGTCACAAACAAGGACACTGCTGAATCTCTTCGCTGCCTCGCCAACAAGCAAAGCACTCGATCTGCTCGCCGCCTCGCCAGCATGCAAAGCGCCGCGTCTCTTGGCCGCCTCGCAAACTAAACGCTGCATCTGTTCACTGCCTCGCCAAAAAGCAGAGCGCTGCGTGTATTCGCTGAGTGGCAGAAAGCAAAGCACGGCGCCTCTTCGCTGCCTGGCCAAGAAGCAAAGCGCTCCATCTCTTCGCTGCCTCGCAAACGAAGGAAGCGCTGCGTGCCTTCGGCGCCGAGCAAAGCAGCGCGTGCCTTGGCCGCCTCGCCGCCTCAGAAAGCGCTGCGTGCCTTCTCGCCCTCGCCGCCTAGCAAAGCGCCGTGTGCCTTCGCCGCCTCCCAAATCGCTTCGTGCCTTCGCCGCCTAGCAAAGCGCCTAGCAAAGCGTCCTCAGCCTTGGCTGCCTAGCAAAGCTCCACGTCCGCTCGCCGCCTAGCAAAGCACTGTGTGCCCTCGCCGCCTGCTAGAGCGCTGCGTGCCTTCGGGGCCTGGCAAAGCGCTGAGTGCCTTCGGCGCCTGGCAAAGCACTGCGTGCCCTCGCCGAGCGCTGCGTCCCTGGGCGCCTGGCAAAGCGCTGCGTGCCTTGGCCGCCTCGCAAGGCGCCCTAGCCCGTCGAGCACGATCAAATGGCTGCGTGCCTTCGCTGCCTCGGTGCTTAGCAAAGCGCCACGTGCCTTCGGCGCCTACAAAAGCGCCGTGTCCCTTCGGCGCTCCCACGGCGTTTGCTAAGCGGCGAGGCGGCGAAGGGACGAAGCGGTTCGGGAGGCGGTGAAGGGACAGGGCGCTTTGTTGGGCGGCGAGGGCGAAAAGGCACGCAGCGCTTTCTTAGGCGGCGAAGGCACGCGCTGCTTTGCTAGGCGCCGAAGGAACACGGCGCTTTGTAGGCGGCGACGGCACGCGGAGCTTTGCTAGGCGGCGAGGCGGCGAAGGGACACGGCGCTTTGCTAGGCGGCGAGGGCGAGAAGGCACGCAGCGCTTTCTTAGGAGGCCAGGCGGCGAAGGCACGCGCTGCTTTGCCAGGCGCCGAAGGCACAACGCGGTGTGTGAGGCGGCGAAGGCACGCACTGCTTTGCCAGCCGCCGAAGGCACGCAGCGCTTTGCTAGGCTGCAATGCGGCGAGGCGCCCAACGCAGGCACTTCTTTGCTAGGCGCCCAAGGAACACGGCGCTTTGCTTGACGGCGACGGCACGCGCAGCTTTGCTAGGCGCCCAAGGCAGACGACGCTTTGCTAGGCAGCGAGGCGGCGAAGGCACAAAGCCATTTGCTCTGCCCTCATTCGCTGCCTCGCACAATAGCTAACCACTGTGCATGTTGGCTGTCTCACAAACAAGCAGCCTGCTGCGTCTCTTCGCTGCCTCGCCAACTAACAAAGTGCTGCCTCGCTTCGCCTCCAGGCGAAAAAGTCATCCGCCATGCCACTGCGCCACCTGGTGCACAAGCAAAGTGCTGCATCTCTTCGCTGCCTCGCACAAAGAGCAAGCACTGGGCATGGTCGCTGTGTCACAAACAAGGAGACTGCTGAATCTCTTCGCTGCCTCGCCAACAAGCAAAGCACTCGATCTGCTCGCCGCCTCGCCAGCATGCAAAGCGCCGCGTCTCTTGGCCGCCTCGCAAACTAAACGCTGCATCTGTTCACTGCCTCGCCAAAAAGCAGAGCGCTGCGTGTATTCGCTGAGTGGCAGAAAGCAAAGCACGGCGCCTCTTCGCTGCCTGGCCAAGAAGCAAAGCGCTCCATCTCTTCGCTGCCTCGCAAACGAAGGAAGCGCTGCGTGCCTTCGGCGCCTAGCAAAGCAGCGCGTGCCTTGGCCGCCTCGCCGCCTCAGAAAGCGCTGCGTGCCTTCTCGCCCTCGCCGCCTAGCAAAGCGCCGTGTGCCTTCGCCGCCTCCCCAATCGCTTCGTGCCTTCGCCGCCTAGCAAAGCGCCTAGCAAAGCGTCCTCAGCCTTGGCTGCCTAGCAAAGCTCCACGTCCGCTCGCCGCCTAGCAAAGCACTGTGTGCCCTCGCCGCCTGCTAGAGCGCTGCGTGCCTTCGGCGCCTGGCAAAGCGCTGAGTGCCTTCGGCGCCTGGCAAAGCACTGCGTGCCCTCGCCGAGCGCTGCGTCCCTGGGCGCCTGGCAAAGCGCTGCGTGCCTTGGCCGCCTCGCAAGGCGCCCTAGCCCGTCGAGCACGATCAAATGGCTGCGTGCCTTCGCTGCCTCGGTGCTTAGCAAAGCGCCACGTGCCTTCGGCGCCTACAAAAGCGCCGTGTCCCTTCGGCGCTCCCACGGCGTTTGCTAAGCGGCGAGGCGGCGAAGGGACGAAGCGGTTCGGGAGGCGGTGAAGGGACAGGGCGCTTTGTTGGGCGGCGAGGGCGAAAAGGCACGCAGCGCTTTCTTAGGCGGCGAAGGCACGCGCTGCTTTGCTAGGCGCCGAAGGAACACGGCGCTTTGTAGGCGGCGACGGCACGCGCAGCTTTGCTAGGCGGCGAGGCGGCGAAGGGACACGGCGCTTTGCTAGGCGGCGAGGGCGAGAAGGCACGCAGCGCTTTCTTAGGAGGCCAGGCGGCGAAGGCACGCGCTGCTTTGCCAGGCGCCGAAGGCACAACGCGGTGTGTGAGGCGGCGAAGGCACGCACTGCTTTGCCAGCCGCCGAAGGCACGCAGCGCTTTGCTAGGCTGCAATGCGGCGAGGCGCCCAACGCAGGCACTTCTTTGCTAGGCGCCCAAGGAACACGGCGCTTTGCTTGACGGCGACGGCACGCGCAGCTTTGCTAGGCGCCCAAGGCAGACGACGCTTTGCTAGGCAGCGAGGCGGCGAAGGCACAAAGCGATTTGCTCTGCCCTCATTCGCTGCCTCGCACAATAGCTAACCACTGTGCATGTTGGCTGTCTCACAAGCAAGCAGACTGCTGCGTCTCTTCGCTGCCTCGCCAACTAACAAAGTGCTGCCTCGCTTCGCCTCCAGGCGAAAAAGTCATCCGCCATGCCACTGCGCCACCTGGTGCACAAGCAAAGTGCTGCATCTCTTCGCTGCCTCGCACAAAGAGCAAGCACTGGGCATGGTCGCTGTGTCACAAACAAGGAGACTGCTGAATCCCTTCGCTGCCTCGCCAACAAGCAAACCGCTGCATCACTTCGCTGCCTCGCCAACAAGCAAAGCACTCGATCTGCTCGCCGCCTCGCCAGCATGCAAAGCGCCGCGTCTCTTGGCCGCCTCGCAAACTAAACGCTGCATCTGTTCACTGCCTCGCCAAAAAGCAGAGCGCTGCGTGTATTCGCTGAGTGGCAGAAAGCAAAGCACGGCGCCTCTTCGCTGCCTGGCCAAGAAGCAAAGCGCTCCATCTCTTCGCTGCCTCGCAAACGAAGGAAGCGCTGCGTGCCTTCGGCGCCTAGCAAAGCAGCGCGTGCCTTGGCCGCCTCGCCGCCTCAGAAAGCGCTGCGTGCCTTCTCGCCCTCGCCGCCTAGCAAAGCGCCGTGTGCCTTCGCCGCCTCCCAAATCGCTTCGTGCCTTGGCCGCCTAGCAAAGCGCCTAGCAAAGCGTCCTCAGCCTTGGCTGCCTAGCAAAGCTGCACGTCCGCTCGCCGCCTAGCAAAGCACTGTGTGCCCTCGCCGCCTGCTAGAGCGCTGCGTGCCTTCGGCGCCTGGCAAAGCGCTGAGTGCCTTCGGCGCCTGGCAAAGCACTGCGTGCCCTCGCCGAGCGCTGCGTCCCTGGGCGCCTGGCAAAGCGCTGCGTGCCTTCGCCGCCTCGCCGCCTAGCAAGGCGCCCGAGCCCGTCGAGCACGATCAAATGGCTGCGTGCCTTCGCTGCCTCGGTGCTTAGCAAAGCGCCACGTGCCTTCGGCGCCTACAAAAGCGCCGTGTCCCTTCGGCGCTCCCACGGCGTTTGCTAAGCGGCGAGGCGGCGAAGGGACGAAGCGGTTTGGGAGGCGGTGAAGGGACAGGGCGCTTTGTTGGGCGGCGAGGGCGAAAAGGCACGCAGCGCTTTCTTAGGCGGCGAAGGCACGCGCTGCTTTGCTAGGCGCCGAAGGAACACGGCGCTTTGTAGGCGGCGACGGCACGCGGAGCTTTGCTAGGCGGCGAGGCGGCGAAGGGACACGGCGCTTTGCTAGGCGGCGAGGGCGAGAAGGCACGCAGCGCTTTCTTAGGAGGCCAGGCGGCGAAGGCACGCGCTGCTTTGCCAGGCGCCGAAGGCACAACGCGGTGTGTGAGGCGGCGAAGGCACGCACTGCTTTGCCAGCCGCCGAAGGCACGCAGCGCTTTGCTAGGCTGCAATGCGGCGAGGCGCCGAACGCAGGCACTTCTTTGCTAGGCGCCCAAGGAACACGGCGCTTTGCTTGACGGCGACGGCACGCGCAGCTTTGCTAGGCGCCCAAGGCAGACGACGCTTTGCTAGGCAGCGAGGCGGCGAAGGCACAAAGCCATTTGCTCTGCCCTCATTCGCTGCCTCGCACAATAGCTAACCACTGTGCATGTTGGCTGTCTCACAAACAAGCAGCCTGCTGCGTCTCTTCGCTGCCTCGCCAACTAACAAAGTGCTGCCTCGCTTCGCCTCCAGGCGAAAAAGTCATCCGCCATGCCACTGCGCCACCTGGTGCACAAGCAAAGTGCTGCATCTCTTCGCTGCCTCGCACAAAGAGCAAGCACTGTGCATGGTCGCTGTGTCACAAACAAGGAGACTGCTGAATCTCTTCGCTGCCTCGCCAACAAGCAAAGCACTCGATCTGCTCGCCGCCTCGCCAGCATGCAAAGCGCCGCGTCTCTTGGCCGCCTCGCAAACTAAACGCTGCATCTGTTCACTGCCTCGCCAAAAAGCAGAGCGCTGCGTGTATTCGCTGAGTGGCAGAAAGCAAAGCACGGCGCCTCTTCGCTGCCTGGCCAAGAAGCAAAGCGCTCCATCTCTTCGCTGCCTCGCAAACGAAGGAAGCGCTGCGTGCCTTCGGCGCCGAGCAAAGCAGCGCGTGCCTTGGCCGCCTCGCCGCCTCAGAAAGCGCTGCGTGCCTTCTCGCCCTCGCCGCCTAGCAAAGCGCCGTGTGCCTTCGCCGCCTCCCAAATCGCTTCGTGCCTTCGCCGCCTAGCAAAGCGCCTAGCAAAGCGTCCTCAGCCTTGGCTGCCTAGCAAAGCTCCACGTCCGCTCGCCGCCTAGCAAAGCACTGTGTGCCCTCGCCGCCTGCTAGAGCGCTGAGTGCCTTCGTTGCCTGGCAAAGCACTGCGTGCCCTCGCCGAGCGCTGCGTCCCTGGGCGCCTGGCAAAGCGCTGCGTGCCTTGGCCGCCTCGCAAGGCGCCCTAGCCCGTCGAGCACGATCAAATGGCTGCGTGCCTTCGCTGCCTCGGTGCTTAGCAAAGCGCCACGTGCCTTCGGCGCCTACAAAAGCGCCGTGTCCCTTCGGCGCTCCCACGGCGTTTGCTAAGCGGCGAGGCGGCGAAGGGACGAAGCGGTTCGGGAGGCGGTGAAGGGACAGGGCGCTTTGTTGGGCGGCGAGGGCGAAAAGGCACGCAGCGCTTTCTTAGGCGGCGAAGGCACGCGCTGCTTTGCTAGGCGCCGAAGGAACACGGCGCTTTGTAGGCGGCGACGGCACGCGGAGCTTTGCTAGGCGGCGAGGCGGCGAAGGGACACGGCGCTTTGCTAGGCGGCGAGGGCGAGAAGGCACGCAGCGCTTTCTTAGGAGGCCAGGCGGCGAAGGCACGCGCTGCTTTGCCAGGCGCCGAAGGCACAACGCGGTGTGTGAGGCGGCGAAGGCACGCACTGCTTTGCCAGCCGCCGAAGGCACGCAGCGCTTTGCTAGGCTGCAATGCGGTGAGGCGCCCAACGCAGGCACTTCTTTGCTAGGCGCCCAAGGAACACGGCGCTTTGCTTGACGGCGACGGCACGCGCAGCTTTGCTAGGCGCCCAAGGCAGACGACGCTTTGCTAGGCAGCGAGGCGGCGAAGGCACAAAGCCATTTGCTCTGCCCTCATTCGCTGCCTCGCACAATAGCTAACCACTGTGCATGTTGGCTGTCTCACAAACAAGCAGCCTGCTGCGTCTCTTCGCTGCCTCGCCAACTAACAAAGTGCTGCCTCGCTTCGCCTCCAGGCGAAAAAGTCATCCGCCATGCCACTGCGCCACCTGGTGCACAAGCAAAGTGCTGCATCTCTTCGCTGCCTCGCACAAAGAGCAAGCACTGGGCATGGTCGCTGTGTCACAAACAAGGAGACTGCTGAATCTCTTCGCTGCCTCGCCAACAAGCAAAGCACTCGATCTGCTCGCCGCCTCGCCAGCATGCAAAGCGCCGCGTCTCTTGGCCGCCTCGCAAACTAAACGCTGCATCTGTTCACTGCCTCGCCAAAAAGCAGAGCGCTGCGTGTATTCGCTGAGTGGCAGAAAGCAAAGCACGGCGCCTCTTCGCTGCCTGGCCAAGAAGCAAAGCGCTCCATCTCTTCGCTGCCTCGCAAACGAAGGAAGCGCTGCGTGCCTTCGGCGCCTAGCAAAGCAGCGCGTGCCTTGGCCGCCTCGCCGCCTCAGAAAGCGCTGCGTGCCTTCTCGCCCTCGCCGCCTAGCAAAGCGCCGTGTGCCTTCGCCGCCTCCCAAATCGCTTCGTGCCTTCGCCGCCTAGCAAAGCGCCTAGCAAAGCGTCCTCAGCCTTCGCTGCCTAGCAAAGCTGCACGTCCGCTCGCCGCCTAGCAAAGCACTGTGTGCCCTCGCCGCCTGCTAGAGCGCTGCGTGCCTTCGGCGCCTGGCAAAGCGCTGAGTGCCTTCGGCGCCTGGCAAAGCACTGCGTGCCCTCGCCGAGCGCTGCGTCCCTGGGCGCCTGGCAAAGCGCTGCGTGCCTTGGCCGCCTCGCCGCCTAGCAAGGCGCCCGAGCCCGTCGAGCACGATCAAATGGCTGCGTGCCTTCGCTGCCTCGGTGCTTAGCAAAGCGCCACGTGCCTTCGGCGCCTACAAAAGCGCCGTGTCCCTTCGGCGCTCCCACGGCGTTTGCTAAGCGGCGAGGCGGCGAAGGGACGAAGCGGTTCGGGAGGCGGTGAAGGGACAGGGCGCTTTGTTGGGCGGCGAGGGCGAAAAGGCACGCAGCGCTTTCTTAGGCGGCGAAGGCACGCGCTGCTTTGCTAGGCGCCGAAGGAACACGGCGCTTTGTAGGCGGCGACGGCACGCGGAGCTTTGCTAGGCGGCGAGGCGGCGAAGGGACACGGCGCTTTGCTAGGCGGCGAGGGCGAGAAGGCACGCAGCGCTTTCTTAGGAGGCCAGGCGGCGAAGGCACGCGCTGCTTTGCCAGGCGCCGAAGGCACAACGCGGTGTGTGAGGCGGCGAAGGCACGCACTGCTTTGCCAGCCGCCGAAGGCACGCAGCGCTTTGCTAGGCTGCAATGCGGCGAGGCGCCGAACGCAGGCACTTCTTTGCTAGGCGCCCAAGGAACACGGCGCTTTGCTTGACGGCGACGGCACGCGCAGCTTTGCTAGGCGCCCAAGGCAGACGACGCTTTGCTAGGCAGCGAGGCGGCGAAGGCACAAAGCGATTTGCTCTGCCCTCATTCGCTGCCTCGCACAATAGCTAACCACTGTGCATGTTGGCTGTCTCACAAACAAGCAGCCTGCTGCGTCTCTTCGCTGCCTCGCCAACTAACAAAGTGCTGCCTCGCTTCGCCTCCAGGCGAAAAAGTCATCCGCCATGCCACTGCGCCACCTGGTGCACAAGCAAAGTGCTGCATCTCTTCGCTGCCTCGCACAAAGAGCAAGCACTGGGCATGGTCGCTGTGTCACAAACAAGGAGACTGCTGAATCTCTTCGCTGCCTCGCCAACAAGCAAAGCACTCGATCTGCTCGCCGCCTCGCCAGCATGCAAAGCGCCGCGTCTCTTGGCCGCCTCGCAAACTAAACGCTGCATCTGTTCACTGCCTCGCCAAAAAGCAGAGCGCTGCGTGTATTCGCTGAGTGGCAGAAAGCAAAGCACGGCGCCTCTTCGCTGCCTGGCCAAGAAGCAAAGCGCTCCATCTCTTCGCTGCCTCGCAAACGAAGGAAGCGCTGCGTGCCTTCGGCGCCGAGCAAAGCAGCGCGTGCCTTGGCCGCCTCGCCGCCTCAGAAAGCGCTGCGTGCCTTCTCGCCCTCGCCGCCTAGCAAAGCGCCGTGTGCCTTCGCCGCCTCCCAAATCGCTTCGTGCCTTCGCCGCCTAGCAAAGCGCCTAGCAAAGCGTCCTCAGCCTTGGCTGCCTAGCAAAGCTCCACGTCCGCTCGCCGCCTAGCAAAGCACTGTGTGCCCTCGCCGCCTGCTAGAGCGCTGCGTGCCTTCGGCGCCTGGCAAAGCGCTGAGTGCCTTCGGCGCCTGGCAAAGCACTGCGTGCCCTCGCCGAGCGCTGCGTCCCTGGGCGCCTGGCAAAGCGCTGCGTGCCTTGGCCGCCTCGCAAGGCGCCCTAGCCCGTCGAGCACGATCAAATGGCTGCGTGCCTTCGCTGCCTCGGTGCTTAGCAAAGCGCCACGTGCCTTCGGCGCCTACAAAAGCGCCGTGTCCCTTCGGCGCTCCCACGGCGTTTGCTAAGCGGCGAGGCGGCGAAGGGACGAAGCGGTTCGGGAGGCGGTGAAGGGACAGGGCGCTTTGTTGGGCGGCGAGGGCGAAAAGGCACGCAGCGCTTTCTTAGGCGGCGAAGGCACGCGCTGCTTTGCTAGGCGCCGAAGGAACACGGCGCTTTGTAGGCGGCGACGGCACGCGGAGCTTTGCTAGGCGGCGAGGCGGCGAAGGGACACGGCGCTTTGCTAGGCGGCGAGGGCGAGAAGGCACGCAGCGCTTTCTTAGGAGGCCAGGCGGCGAAGGCACGCGCTGCTTTGCCAGGCGCCGAAGGCACAACGCGGTGTGTGAGGCGGCGAAGGCACGCACTGCTTTGCCAGCCGCCGAAGGCACGCAGCGCTTTGCTAGGCTGCAATGCGGCGAGGCGCCGAACGCAGGCACTTCTTTGCTAGGCGCCCAAGGAACACGGCGCTTTGCTTGACGGCGACGGCACGCGCAGCTTTGCTAGGCGCCCAAGGCAGACGACGCTTTGCTAGGCAGCGAGGCGGCGAAGGCACAAAGCGATTTGCTCTGCCCTCATTCGCTGCCTCGCACAATAGCTAACCACTGTGCATGTTGGCTGTCTCACAAACAAGCAGCCTGCTGCGTCTCTTCGCTGCCTCGCCAACTAACAAAGTGCTGCCTCGCTTCGCCTCCAGGCGAAAAAGTCATCCGCCATGCCACTGCGCCACCTGGTGCACAAGCAAAGTGCTGCATCTCTTCGCTGCCTCGCACAAAGAGCAAGCACTGTGCATGGTCGCTGTGTCACAAACAAGGAGACTGCTGAATCTCTTCGCTGCCTCGCCAACAAGCAAAGCACTCGATCTGCTCGCCGCCTCGCCAGCATGCAAAGCGCCGCGTCTCTTGGCCGCCTCGCAAACTAAACGCTGCATCTGTTCACTGCCTCGCCAAAAAGCAGAGCGCTGCGTGTATTCGCTGAGTGGCAGAAAGCAAAGCACGGCGCCTGTTCGCTGCCTGGCCAAGAAGCAAAGCGCTCCATCTCTTCGCTGCCTCGCAAACGAAGGAAGCGCTGCGTGCCTTCGGCGCCGAGCAAAGCAGCGCGTGCCTTGGCCGCCTCGCCGCCTCAGAAAGCGCTGCGTGCCTTCTCGCCCTCGCCGCCTAGCAAAGCGCCGTGTGCCTTCGCCGCCTCCCAAATCGCTTCGTGCCTTCGCCGCCTAGCAAAGCGCCTAGCAAAGCGTCCTCAGCCTTGGCTGCCTAGCAAAGCTCCACGTCCGCTCGCCGCCTAGCAAAGCACTGTGTGCCCTCGCCGCCTGCTAGAGCGCTGAGTGCCTTCGTTGCCTGGCAAAGCACTGCGTGCCCTCGCCGAGCGCTGCGTCCCTGGGCGCCTGGCAAAGCGCTGCGTGCCTTGGCCGCCTCGCAAGGCGCCCTAGCCCGTCGAGCACGATCAAATGGCTGCGTGCCTTCGCTGCCTCGGTGCTTAGCAAAGCGCCACGTGCCTTCGGCGCCTACAAAAGCGCCGTGTCCCTTCGGCGCTCCCACGGCGTTTGCTAAGCGGCGAGGCGGCGAAGGGACGAAGCGGTTCGGGAGGCGGTGAAGGGACAGGGCGCTTTGTTGGGCGGCGAGGGCGAAAAGGCACGCAGCGCTTTCTTAGGCGGCGAAGGCACGCGCTGCTTTGCTAGGCGCCGAAGGAACACGGCGCTTTGTAGGCGGCGACGGCACGCGCAGCTTTGCTAGGCGGCGAGGCGGCGAAGGGACACGGCGCTTTGCTAGGCGGCGAGGGCGAGAAGGCACGCAGCGCTTTCTTAGGAGGCCAGGCGGCGAAGGCACGCGCTGCTTTGCCAGGCGCCGAAGGCACAACGCGGTGTGTGAGGCGGCGAAGGCACGCACTGCTTTGCCAGCCGCCGAAGGCACGCAGCGCTTTGCTAGGCTGCAATGCGGCGAGGCGCCGAACGCAGGCACTTCTTTGCTAGGCGCCCAAGGAACACGGCGCTTTGCTTGACGGCGACGGCACGCGCAGCTTTGCTAGGCGCCCAAGGCAGACGACGCTTTGCTAGGCAGCGAGGCGGCGAAGGCACAAAGCGATTTGCTCTGCCCTCATTCGCTGCCTCGCACAATAGCTAACCACTGTGCATGTTGGCTGTCTCACAAACAAGCAGCCTGCTGCGTCTCTTCGCTGCCTCGCCAACTAACAAAGTGCTGCCTCGCTTCGCCTCCAGGCGAAAAAGTCATCCGCCATGCCACTGCGCCACCTGGTGCACAAGCAAAGTGCTGCATCTCTTCGCTGCCTCGCACAAAGAGCAAGCACTGGGCATGGTCGCTGTGTCACAAACAAGGAGACTGCTGAATCTCTTCGCTGCCTCGCCAACAAGCAAAGCACTCGATCTGCTCGCCGCCTCGCCAGCATGCAAAGCGCCGCGTCTCTTGGCCGCCTCGCAAACTAAACGCTGCATCTGTTCACTGCCTCGCCAAAAAGCAGAGCGCTGCGTGTATTCGCTGAGTGGCAGAAAGCAAAGCACGGCGCCTCTTCGCTGCCTGGCCAAGAAGCAAAGCGCTCCATCTCTTCGCTGCCTCGCAAACGAAGGAAGCGCTGCGTGCCTTCGGCGCCGAGCAAAGCAGCGCGTGCCTTGGCCGCCTCGCCGCCTCAGAAAGCGCTGCGTGCCTTCTCGCCCTCGCCGCCTAGCAAAGCGCCGTGTGCCTTCGCCGCCTCCCAAATCGCTTCGTGCCTTCGCCGCCTAGCAAAGCGCCTAGCAAAGCGTCCTCAGCCTTGGCTGCCTAGCAAAGCTCCACGTCCGCTCGCCGCCTAGCAAAGCACTGTGTGCCCTCGCCGCCTGCTAGAGCGCTGCGTGCCTTCGGCGCCTGGCAAAGCGCTGAGTGCCTTCGGCGCCTGGCAAAGCACTGCGTGCCCTCGCCGAGCGCTGCGTCCCTGGGCGCCTGGCAAAGCGCTGCGTGCCTTGGCCGCCTCGCAAGGTGCCCTAGCCCGTCGAGCACGATCAAATGGCTGCGTGCCTTCGCTGCCTCGGTGCTTAGCAAAGCGCCACGTGCCTTCGGCGCCTACAAAAGCGCCGTGTCCCTTCGGCGCTCCCACGGCGTTTGCTAAGCGGCGAGGCGGCGAAGGGACGAAGCGGTTCGGGAGGCGGTGAAGGGACAGGGCGCTTTGTTGGGCGGCGAGGGCGAAAAGGCACGCAGCGCTTTCTTAGGCGGCGAAGGCACGCGCTGCTTTGCTAGGCGCCGAAGGAACACGGCGCTTTGTAGGCGGCGACGGCACGCGCAGCTTTGCTAGGCGGCGAGGCGGCGAAGGGACACGGCGCTTTGCTAGGCGGCGAGGGCGAGAAGGCACGCAGCGCTTTCTTAGGAGGCCAGGCGGCGAAGGCACGCGCTGCTTTGCCAGGCGCCGAAGGCACAACGCGGTGTGTGAGGCGGCGAAGGCACGCACTGCTTTGCCAGCCGCCGAAGGCACGCAGCGCTTTGCTAGGCTGCAATGCGGCGAGGCGCCCAACGCAGGCACTTCTTTGCTAGGCGCCCAAGGAACACGGCGCTTTGCTTGACGGCGACGGCACGCGCAGCTTTGCTAGGCGCCCAAGGCAGACGACGCTTTGCTAGGCAGCGAGGCGGCGAACGCACAAAGCCATTTGCTCTGCCCTCATTCGCTGCCTCGCACAATAGCTAACCACTGTGCATGTTGGCTGTCTCACAAACAAGCAGCCTGCTGCGTCTCTTCGCTGCCTCGCCAACTAACAAAGTGCTGCCTCGCTTCGCCTCCAGGCGAAAAAGTCATCCGCCATGCCACTGCGCCACCTGGTGCACAAGCAAAGTGCTGCATCTCTTCGCTGCCTCGCACAAAGAGCAAGCACTGGGCATGGTCGCTGTGTCACAAACAAGGAGACTGCTGAATCTCTTCGCTGCCTCGCCAACAAGCAAAGCACTCGATCTGCTCGCCGCCTCGCCAGCATGCAAAGCGCCGCGTCTCTTGGCCGCCTCGCAAACTAAACGCTGCATCTGTTCACTGCCTCGCCAAAAAGCAGAGCGCTGCGTGTATTCGCTGAGTGGCAGAAAGCAAAGCACGGCGCCTCTTCGCTGCCTGGCCAAGAAGCAAAGCGCTCCATCTCTTCGCTGCCTCGCAAACGAAGGAAGCGCTGCGTGCCTTCGGCGCCGAGCAAAGCAGCGCGTGCCTTGGCCGCCTCGCCGCCTCAGAAAGCGCTGCGTGCCTTCTCGCCCTCGCCGCCTAGCAAAGCGCCGTGTGCCTTCGCCGCCTCCCAAATCGCTTCGTGCCTTCGCCGCCTAGCAAAGCGCCTAGCAAAGCGTCCTCAGCCTTGGCTGCCTAGCAAAGCTCCACGTCCGCTCGCCGCCTAGCAAAGCACTGTGTGCCCTCGCCGCCTGCTAGAGCGCTGCGTGCCTTCGGCGCCTGGCAAAGCGCTGAGTGCCTTCGGCGCCTGGCAAAGCACTGCGTGCCCTCGCCGAGCGCTGCGTCCCTGGGCGCCTGGCAAAGCGCTGCGTGCCTTCGCCGCCTCGCCGCCTAGCAAGGCGCCCTAGCCCGTCGAGCACGATCAAATGGCTGCGTGCCTTCGCTGCCTCGGTGCTTAGCAAAGCGCCACGTGCCTTCGGCGCCTACAAAAGCGCCGTGTCCCTTCGGCGCTCCCACGGCGTTTGCTAAGCGGCGAGGCGGCGAAGGGACGAAGCGGTTTGGGAGGCGGTGAAGGGACAGGGCGCTTTGTTGGGCGGCGAGGGCGAAAAGGCACGCAGCGCTTTCTTAGGCGGCGAAGGCACGCGCTGCTTTGCTAGGCGCCGAAGGAACACGGCGCTTTGTAGGCGGCGACGGCACGCGGAGCTTTGCTAGGCGGCGAGGCGGCGAAGGGACACGGCGCTTTGCTAGGCGGCGAGGGCGAGAAGGCACGCAGCGCTTTCTTAGGAGGCCAGGCGGCGAAGGCACGCGCTGCTTTGCCAGGCGCCGAAGGCACAACGCGGTGTGTGAGGCGGCGAAGGCACGCACTGCTTTGCCAGCCGCCGAAGGCACGCAGCGCTTTGCTAGGCTGCAATGCGGCGAGGCGCCCAACGCAGGCACTTCTTTGCTAGGCGCCCAAGGAACACGGCGCTTTGCTTGACGGCGACGGCACGCGCAGCTTTGCTAGGCGCCCAAGGCAGACGACGCTTTGCTAGGCAGCGAGGCGGCGAACGCACAAAGCCATTTGCTCTGCCCTCATTCGCTGCCTCGCACAATAGCTAACCACTGTGCATGTTGGCTGTCTCACAAACAAGCAGCCTGCTGCGTCTCTTCGCTGCCTCGCCAACTAACAAAGTGCTGCCTCGCTTCGCCTCCAGGCGAAAAAGTCATCCGCCATGCCACTGCGCCACCTGGTGCACAAGCAAAGTGCTGCATCTCTTCGCTGCCTCGCACAAAGAGCAAGCACTGGGCATGGTCGCTGTGTCACAAACAAGGAGACTGCTGAATCTCTTCGCTGCCTCGCCAACAAGCAAAGCACTCGATCTGCTCGCCGCCTCGCCAGCATGCAAAGCGCCGCGTCTCTTGGCCGCCTCGCAAACTAAACGCTGCATCTGTTCACTGCCTCGCCAAAAAGCAGAGCGCTGCGTGTATTCGCTGAGTGGCAGAAAGCAAAGCACGGCGCCTGTTCGCTGCCTGGCCAAGAAGCAAAGCGCTCCATCTCTTCGCTGCCTCGCAAACGAAGGAAGCGCTGCGTGCCTTCGGCGCCGAGCAAAGCAGCGCGTGCCTTGGCCGCCTCGCCGCCTCAGAAAGCGCTGCGTGCCTTCTCGCCCTCGCCGCCTAGCAAAGCGCCGTGTGCCTTCGCCGCCTCCCAAATCGCTTCGTGCCTTCGCCGCCTAGCAAAGCGCCTAGCAAAGCGTCCTCAGCCTTGGCTGCCTAGCAAAGCTGCACGTCCGCTCGCCGCCTAGCAAAGCACTGTGTGCCCTCGCCGCCTGCTAGAGCGCTGCGTGCCTTCGGCGCCTGGCAAAGCGCTGAGTGCCTTCGGCGCCTGCTAGAGCGCTGCGTGCCCTCGCCGAGCGCTGCGTCCCTGGGCGCCTGGCAAAGCGCTGCGTGCCCTGGCCGCCTCGCCGCCTAGCAAGGCGCCCTAGCCCGTCCACCACGATCAAATGGCTGCGTGCCTTCGCTGCCTCGTGCCTTAGCAAAGCGCCACGTGCCTTCGGCGCCTACAAAAGCGCCGTGTCCCTTCGGCGCTCCCACGGCGTTTGCTAAGCGGCGAGGCGGCGAAGGGACGAAGCGGTTCGGGAGGCGGTGAAGGGACAGGGCGCTTTGTTGGGCGGCGAGGGCGAAAAGGCACGCAGCGCTTTCTTAGGCGGCGAAGGCACGCGCTGCTTTGCTAGGCGCCGAAGGAACACGGCGCTTTGTAGGCGGCGACGGCACGCGGAGCTTTGCTAGGCGGCGAGGCGGCGAAGGGACACGGCGCTTTGCTAGGCGGCGAGGGCGAGAAGGCACGCAGCGCTTTCTTAGGAGGCCAGGCGGCGAAGGCACGCGCTGCTTTGCCAGGCGCCGAAGGCACAACGCGGTGTGTGAGGCGGCGAAGGCACGCACTGCTTTGCCAGCCGCCGAAGGCACGCAGCGCTTTGCTAGGCTGCAATGCGGCGAGGCGCCCAACGCAGGCACTTCTTTGCTAGGCGCCCAAGGAACACGGCGCTTTGCTTGACGGCGACGGCACGCGCAGCTTTGCTAGGCGCCCAAGGCAGACGACGCTTTGCTAGGCAGCGAGGCGGCGAAGGCACAAAGCCATTTGCTCTGCCCTCATTCGCTGCCTCGCACAATAGCTAAGCACTGTGCATGTTGGCTGTCTCACAAACAAGCAGCCTGCTGCGTCTCTTCGCTGCCTCGCCAACTAACAAAGTGCTGCCTCGCTTCGCCTCCAGGCGAAAAAGTCATCCGCCATGCCACTGCGCCACCTGGTGCACAAGCAAAGTGCTGCATCTCTTCGCTGCCTCGCACAAAGAGCAAGCACTGGGCATGGTCGCTGTGTCACAAACAAGGAGACTGCTGAATCTCTTCGCTGCCTCGCCAACAAGCAAAGCACTCGATCTGCTCGCCGCCTCGCCAGCATGCAAAGCGCCGCGTCTCTTGGCCGCCTCGCAAACTAAACGCTGCATCTGTTCACTGCCTCGCCAAAAAGCAGAGCGCTGCGTGTATTCGCTGAGTGGCAGAAAGCAAAGCACGGCGCCTGTTCGCTGCCTGGCCAAGAAGCAAAGCGCTCCATCTCTTCGCTGCCTCGCAAACGAAGGAAGCGCTGCGTGCCTTCGGCGCCTAGCAAAGCAGCGCGTGCCTTGGCCGCCTCGCCGCCTCAGAAAGCGCTGCGTGCCTTCTCGCCCTCGCCGCCTAGCAAAGCGCCGTGTGCCTTCGCCGCCTCCCAAATCGCTTCGTGCTTTCGCCGCCTAGCAAAGCGCCTAGCAAAGCGTCCTCAGCCTTGGCTGCCTAGCAAAGCTCCACGTCCGCTCGCCGCCTAGCAAAGCACTGTGTGCCCTCGCCGCCTGCTAGAGCGCTGCGTGCCTTCGGCGCCTGGCAAAGCGCTGAGTGCCTTCGGCGCCTGGCAAAGCACTGCGTGCCCTCGCCGAGCGCTGCGTCCCTGGGCGCCTGGCAAAGCGCTGCGTGCCTTCGCCGCCTCGCCGCCTAGCAAGGCGCCCTAGCCCGTCGAGCACGATCAAATGGCTGCGTGCCTTCGCTGCCTCGGTGCTTAGCAAAGCGCCACGTGCCTTCGGCGCCTACAAAAGCGCCGTGTCCCTTCGGCGCTCCCACGGCGTTTGCTAAGCGGCGAGGCGGCGAAGGGACGAAGCGGTTCGGGAGGCGGTGAAGGGACAGGGCGCTTTGTTGGGCGGCGAGGGCGAAAAGGCACGCAGCGCTTTCTTAGGCGGCGAAGGCACGCGCTGCTTTGCTAGGCGCCGAAGGAACACGGCGCTTTGTAGGCGGCGACGGCACGCGGAGCTTTGCTAGGCGGCGAGGCGGCGAAGGGACACGGCGCTTTGCTAGGCGGCGAGGGCGAGAAGGCACGCAGCGCTTTCTTAGGAGGCCAGGCGGCGAAGGCACGCGCTGCTTTGCCAGGCGCCGAAGGCACAACGCGGTGTGTGAGGCGGCGAAGGCACGCACTGCTTTGCCAGCCGCCGAAGGCACGCAGCGCTTTGCTAGGCTGCAATGCGGCGAGGCGCCCAATGCAGGCACTTCTTTGCTAGGCGCCCAAGGAACACGGCGCTTTGCTTGACGGCGACGGCACGCGCAGCTTTGCTAGGCGCCCAAGGCAGACGACGCTTTGCTAGGCAGCGAGGCGGCGAAGGCACAAAGCGATTTGCTCTGCCCTCATTCGCTGCCTCGCACAATAGCTAACCACTGTGCATGTTGGCTGTCTCACAAACAAGCAGCCTGCTGCGTCTCTTCGCTGCCTCGCCAACTAACAAAGTGCTGCCTCGCTTCGCCTCCAGGCGAAAAAGTCATCCGCCATGCCACTGCGCCACCTGGTGCACAAGCAAAGTGCTGCATCTCTTCGCTGCCTCGCACAAAGAGCAAGCACTGGGCATGGTCGCTGTGTCACAAACAAGGAGACTGCTGAATCTCTTCGCTGCCTCGCCAACAAGCAAAGCACTCGATCTGCTCGCCGCCTCGCCAGCATGCAAAGCGCCGCGTCTCTTGGCCGCCTCGCAAACTAAACGCTGCATCTGTTCACTGCCTCGCCAAAAAGCAGAGCGCTGCGTGTATTCGCTGAGTGGCAGAAAGCAAAGCACGGCGCCTGTTCGCTGCCTGGCCAAGAAGCAAAGCGCTCCATCTCTTCGCTGCCTCGCAAACGAAGGAAGCGCTGCGTGCCTTCGGCGCCGAGCAAAGCAGCGCGTGCCTTGGCCGCCTCGCCGCCTCAGAAAGCGCTGCGTGCCTTCTCGCCCTCGCCGCCTAGCAAAGCGCCGTGTGCCTTCGCCGCCTCCCAAATCGCTTCGTGCCTTCGCCGCCTAGCAAAGCGCCTAGCAAAGCGTCCTCAGCCTTGGCTGCCTAGCAAAGCTGCACGTCCGCTCGCCGCCTAGCAAAGCACTGTGTGCCCTCGCCGCCTGCTAGAGCGCTGCGTGCCTTCGGCGCCTGGCAAAGCGCTGAGTGCCTTCGGCGCCTGCTAGAGCGCTGCGTGCCCTCGCCGAGCGCTGCGTCCCTGGGCGCCTGGCAAAGCGCTGCGTGCCCTGGCCGCCTCGCCGCCTAGCAAGGCGCCCGAGCCCGTCCACCACGATCAAATGGCTGCGTGCCTTCGCTGCCTCGGTGCTTAGCAAAGCGCCACGTGCCTTCGGCGCCTACAAAAGCGCCGTGTCCCTTCGGCGCTCCCACGGCGTTTGCTAAGCGGCGAGGCGGCGAAGGGACGAAGCGGTTCGGGAGGCGGTGAAGGGACAGGGCGCTTTGTTGGGCGGCGAGGGCGAAAAGGCACGCAGCGCTTTCTTAGGCGGCGAAGGCACGCGCTGCTTTGCTAGGCGCCGAAGGAACACGGCGCTTTGTAGGCGGCGACGGCACGCGGAGCTTTGCTAGGCGGCGAGGCGGCGAAGGGACACGGCGCTTTGCTAGGCGGCGAGGGCGAGAAGGCACGCAGCGCTTTCTTAGGAGGCCAGGCGGCGAAGGCACGCGCTGCTTTGCCAGGCGCCGAAGGCACAACGCGGTGTGTGAGGCGGCGAAGGCACGCACTGCTTTGCCAGGCGCCGAAGGCACGCAGCGCTTTGCTAGGCTGCAATGCGGCGAGGCGCCCAACGCAGGCACTTCTTTGCTAGGCGCCCAAGGAACACGGCGCTTTGCTTGACGGCGACGGCACGCGCAGCTTTGCTAGGCGCCCAAGGCAGACGACGCTTTGCTAGGCAGCGAGGCGGCGAAGGCACAAAGCGATTTGCTCTGCCCTCATTCGCTGCCTCGCACAATAGCTAACCACTGTGCATGTTGGCTGTCTCACAAACAAGCAGCCTGCTGCGTCTCTTCGCTGCCTCGCCAACTAACAAAGTGCTGCCTCGCTTCGCCTCCAGGCGAAAAAGTCATCCGCCATGCCACTGCGCCACCTGGTGCACAAGCAAAGTGCTGCATCTCTTCGCTGCCTCGCACAAAGAGCAAGCACTGGGCATGGTCGCTGTGTCACAAACAAGGAGACTGCTGAATCTCTTCGCTGCCTCGCCAACAAGCAAACCGCTGCATCTCTTCGCTGCCTCGCCAACAAGCAAAGCACTCGATCTGCTCGCCGCCTCGCCAGCATGCAAAGCGCCGCGTCTCTTGGCCGCCTCGCAAACTAAACGCTGCATCTGTTCACTGCCTCGCCAAAAAGCAGAGCGCTGCGTGTATTCGCTGAGTGGCAGAAAGCAAAGCACGGCGCCTGTTCGCTGCCTGGCCAAGAAGCAAAGCGCTCCATCTCTTCGCTGCCTCGCAAACGAAGGAAGCGCTGCGTGCCTTCGGCGCCTAGCAAAGCAGCGTGTGCCTTGGCCGCCTCGCCGCCTCAGAAAGCGCTGCGTGCCTTCTCGCCCTCGCCGCCTAGCAAAGCGCCGTGTGCCTTCGCCGCCTCCCAAATCGCTTCGTGCCTTCGCCGCCTAGCAAAGCGCCTAGCAAAGCGTCCTCAGCCTTGGCTGCCTAGCAAAGCTCCACGTCCGCTCGCCGCCTAGCAAAGCACTGTGTGCCCTCGCCGCCTGCTAGAGCGCTGCGTGCCTTCGGCGCCTGGCAAAGCGCTGAGTGCCTTCGGCGCCTGGCAAAGCACTGCGTGCCCTCGCCGAGCGCTGCGTCCCTGGGCGCCTGGCAAAGCGCTGCGTGCCTTGGCCGCCTCGCAAGGCGCCCTAGCCCGTCGAGCACGATCAAATGGCTGCGTGCCTTCGCTGCCTCGGTGCTTAGCAAAGCGCCACGTGCCTTCGGCGCCTACAAAAGCGCCGTGTCCCTTCGGCGCTCCCACGGCGTTTGCTAAGCGGCGAGGCGGCGAAGGGACGCAGCGGTGTGTGAGGCGGCGAAGGCAAGCAGCGCTTTGCTAGGCGGCGAGGCGGCGAAGGGACGAAGCGGTTCGGGAGGCGGTGAAGGGAGAGGGCGCTTTGTTGGGCGGCGAGGGCGAAAAGGCACGCAGCGCTTTCTTAGGCGGCGAAGGCACGCGCTGCTTTGCTAGGCGCCGAAGGAACACGGCGCTTTGCTAGGCGGCGAGGGCGAGAAGGCACGCAGCGCTTTCTTAGGAGGCCAGGCGGCGAAGGCACGCGCTGCTTTGCCAGGCGCCGAAGGCACAACGCGGTGTGTGAGGCGGCGAAGGCACGCACTGCTTTGCCAGCCGCCGAAGGCACGCAGCGCTTTGCTAGGCTGCAATGCGGCGAGGCGCCGAACGCAGGCACTTCTTTGCTAGGCGCCCAAGGAACACGGCGCTTTGCTTGACGGCGACGGCACGCGCAGCTTTGCTAGGCGCCCAAGGCAGACGACGCTTTGCTAGGCAGCGAGGCGGCGAAGGCACAAAGCCATTTGCTCTGCCCTCATTCGCTGCCTCGCACAATAGCTAACCACTGTGCATGTTGGCTGTCTCACAAACAAGCAGCCTGCTGCGTCTCTTCGCTGCCTCGCCAACTAACAAAGTGCTGCCTCGCTTCGCCTCCAGGCGAAAAAGTCATCCGCCATGCCACTGCGCCACCTGGTGCACAAGCAAAGTGCTGCATCTCTTCGCTGCCTCGCACAAAGAGCAAGCACTGTGCATGGTCGCTGTGTCACAAACAAGGAGACTGCTGAATCTCTTCGCTGCCTCGCCAACAAGCAAACCGCTGCATCACTTCGCTGCCTCGCCAACAAGCAAAGCACTCGATCTGCTCGCCGCCTCGCCAGCATGCAAAGCGCCGCGTCTCTTGGCCGCCTCGCAAACTAAACGCTGCATCTGTTCACTGCCTCGCCAAAAAGCAGAGCGCTGCGTGTATTCGCTGAGTGGCAGAAAGCAAAGCACGGCGCCTGTTCGCTGCCTGGCCAAGAAGCAAAGCGCTCCATCTCTTCGCTGCCTCGCAAACGAAGGAAGCGCTGCGTGCCTTCGGCGCCTAGCAAAGCAGCGCGTGCCTTGGCCGCCTCGCCGCCTCAGAAAGCGCTGCGTGCCTTCTCGCCCTCGCCGCCTAGCAAAGCGCCGTGTGCCTTCGCCGCCTCCCAAATCGCTTCGTGCCTTCGCCGCCTAGCAAAGCGCCTAGCAAAGCGTCCTCAGCCTTGGCTGCCTAGCAAAGCTGCACGTCCGCTCGCCGCCTAGCAAAGCACTGTGTGCCCTCGCCGCCTGCTAGAGCGCTGCGTGCCTTCGGCGCCTGGCAAAGCGCTGAGTGCCTTCGGCGCCTGGCAAAGCACTGCGTGCCCTCGCCGAGCGCTGCGTCCCTGGGCGCCTGGCAAAGCGCTGCGTGCCTTGGCCGCCTCGCAAGGCGCCCTAGCCCGTCGAGCACGATCAAATGGCTGCGTGCCTTCGCTGCCTCGGTGCTTAGCAAAGCGCCACGTGCCTTCGGCGCCTACAAAAGCGCCGTGTCCCTTCGGCGCTCCCACGGCGTTTGCTAAGCGGCGAGGCGGCGAAGGGACGAAGCGGTTCGGGAGGCGGTGAAGGGACAGGGCGCTTTGTTGGGCGGCGAGGGCGAAAAGGCACGCAGCGCTTTCTTAGGCGGCGAAGGCACGCGCTGCTTTGCTAGGCGCCGAAGGAACACGGCGCTTTGTAGGCGGCGACGGCACGCGGAGCTTTGCTAGGCGGCGAGGCGGCGAAGGGACACGGCGCTTTGCTAGGCGGCGAGGGCGAGAAGGCACGCAGCGCTTTCTTAGGAGGCCAGGCGGCGAAGGCACGCGCTGCTTTGCCAGGCGCCGAAGGCACAACGCGGTGTGTGAGGCGGCGAAGGCACGCACTGCTTTGCCAGGCGCCGAAGGCACGCAGCGCTTTGCTAGGCTGCAATGCGGCGAGGCGCCCAACGCAGGCACTTCTTTGCTAGGCGCCCAAGGAACACGGCGCTTTGCTTGACGGCGACGGCACGCGCAGCTTTGCTAGGCGCCCAAGGCAGACGACGCTTTGCTAGGCAGCGAGGCGGCGAAGGCACAAAGCGATTTGCTCTGCCCTCATTCGCTGCCTCGCACAATAGCTAACCACTGTGCATGTTGGCTGTCTCACAAACAAGCAGCCTGCTGCGTCTCTTCGCTGCCTCGCCAACTAACAAAGTGCTGCCTCGCTTCGCCTCCAGGCGAAAAAGTCATCCGCCATGCCACTGCGCCACCTGGTGCACAAGCAAAGTGCTGCATCTCTTCGCTGCCTCGCACAAAGAGCAAGCACTGGGCATGGTCGCTGTGTCACAAACAAGGAGACTGCTGAATCTCTTCGCTGCCTCGCCAACAAGCAAACCGCTGCATCTCTTCGCTGCCTCGCCAACAAGCAAAGCACTCGATCTGCTCGCCGCCTCGCCAGCATGCAAAGCGCCGCGTCTCTTGGCCGCCTCGCAAACTAAACGCTGCATCTGTTCACTGCCTCGCCAAAAAGCAGAGCGCTGCGTGTATTCGCTGAGTGGCAGAAAGCAAAGCACGGCGCCTGTTCGCTGCCTGGCCAAGAAGCAAAGCGCTCCATCTCTTCGCTGCCTCGCAAACGAAGGAAGCGCTGCGTGCCTTCGGCGCCTAGCAAAGCAGCGTGTGCCTTGGCCGCCTCGCCGCCTCAGAAAGCGCTGCGTGCCTTCTCGCCCTCGCCGCCTAGCAAAGCGCCGTGTGCCTTCGCCGCCTCCCAAATCGCTTCGTGCCTTCGCCGCCTAGCAAAGCGCCTAGCAAAGCGTCCTCAGCCTTGGCTGCCTAGCAAAGCTCCACGTCCGCTCGCCGCCTAGCAAAGCACTGTGTGCCCTCGCCGCCTGCTAGAGCGCTGCGTGCCTTCGGCGCCTGGCAAAGCGCTGAGTGCCTTCGGCGCCTGGCAAAGCACTGCGTGCCCTCGCCGAGCGCTGCGTCCCTGGGCGCCTGGCAAAGCGCTGCGTGCCTTGGCCGCCTCGCAAGGCGCCCTAGCCCGTCGAGCACGATCAAATGGCTGCGTGCCTTCGCTGCCTCGGTGCTTAGCAAAGCGCCACGTGCCTTCGGCGCCTACAAAAGCGCCGTGTCCCTTCGGCGCTCCCACGGCGTTTGCTAAGCGGCGAGGCGGCGAAGGGACGCAGCGGTGTGTGAGGCGGCGAAGGCAAGCAGCGCTTTGCTAGGCGGCGAGGCGGCGAAGGGACGAAGCGGTTCGGGAGGCGGTGAAGGGAGAGGGCGCTTTGTTGGGCGGCGAGGGCGAAAAGGCACGCAGCGCTTTCTTAGGCGGCGAAGGCACGCGCTGCTTTGCTAGGCGCCGAAGGAACACGGCGCTTTGCTAGGCGGCGAGGGCGAGAAGGCACGCAGCGCTTTCTTAGGAGGCCAGGCGGCGAAGGCACGCGCTGCTTTGCCAGGCGCCGAAGGCACAACGCGGTGTGTGAGGCGGCGAAGGCACGCACTGCTTTGCCAGCCGCCGAAGGCACGCAGCGCTTTGCTAGGCTGCAATGCGGCGAGGCGCCGAACGCAGGCACTTCTTTGCTAGGCGCCCAAGGAACACGGCGCTTTGCTTGACGGCGACGGCACGCGCAGCTTTGCTAGGCGCCCAAGGCAGACGACGCTTTGCTAGGCAGCGAGGCGGCGAAGGCACAAAGCCATTTGCTCTGCCCTCATTCGCTGCCTCGCACAATAGCTAACCACTGTGCATGTTGGCTGTCTCACAAACAAGCAGCCTGCTGCGTCTCTTCGCTGCCTCGCCAACTAACAAAGTGCTGCCTCGCTTCGCCTCCAGGCGAAAAAGTCATCCGCCATGCCACTGCGCCACCTGGTGCACAAGCAAAGTGCTGCATCTCTTCGCTGCCTCGCACAAAGAGCAAGCACTGTGCATGGTCGCTGTGTCACAAACAAGGAGACTGCTGAATCTCTTCGCTGCCTCGCCAACAAGCAAACCGCTGCATCACTTCGCTGCCTCGCCAACAAGCAAAGCACTCGATCTGCTCGCCGCCTCGCCAGCATGCAAAGCGCCGCGTCTCTTGGCCGCCTCGCAAACTAAACGCTGCATCTGTTCACTGCCTCGCCAAAAAGCAGAGCGCTGCGTGTATTCGCTGAGTGGCAGAAAGCAAAGCACGGCGCCTGTTCGCTGCCTGGCCAAGAAGCAAAGCGCTCCATCTCTTCGCTGCCTCGCAAACGAAGGAAGCGCTGCGTGCCTTCGGCGCCTAGCAAAGCAGCGCGTGCCTTGGCCGCCTCGCCGCCTCAGAAAGCGCTGCGTGCCTTCTCGCCCTCGCCGCCTAGCAAAGCGCCGTGTGCCTTCGCCGCCTCCCAAATCGCTTCGTGCCTTCGCCGCCTAGCAAAGCGCCTAGCAAAGCGTCCTCAGCCTTGGCTGCCTAGCAAAGCTGCACGTCCGCTCGCCGCCTAGCAAAGCACTGTGTGCCCTCGCCGCCTGCTAGAGCGCTGCGTGCCTTCGGCGCCTGGCAAAGCGCTGAGTGCCTTCGGCGCCTGGCAAAGCACTGCGTGCCCTCGCCGAGCGCTGCGTCCCTGGGCGCCTGGCAAAGCGCTGCGTGCCTTGGCCGCCTCGCAAGGCGCCCTAGCCCGTCGAGCACGATCAAATGGCTGCGTGCCTTCGCTGCCTCGGTGCTTAGCAAAGCGCCACGTGCCTTCGGCGCCTACAAAAGCGCCGTGTCCCTTCGGCGCTCCCACGGCGTTTGCTAAGCGGCGAGGCGGCGAAGGGACGAAGCGGTTCGGGAGGCGGTGAAGGGACAGGGCGCTTTGTTGGGCGGCGAGGGCGAAAAGGCACGCAGCGCTTTCTTAGGCGGCGAAGGCACGCGCTGCTTTGCTAGGCGCCGAAGGAACACGGCGCTTTGTAGGCGGCGACGGCACGCGGAGCTTTGCTAGGCGGCGAGGCGGCGAAGGGACACGGCGCTTTGCTAGGCGGCGAGGGCGAGAAGGCACGCAGCGCTTTCTTAGGAGGCCAGGCGGCGAAGGCACGCGCTGCTTTGCCAGGCGCCGAAGGCACAACGCGGTGTGTGAGGCGGCGAAGGCACGCACTGCTTTGCTAGCCGCCGAAGGCACGCAGCGCTTTGCTAGGCTGCAATGCGGCGAGGCGCCGAACGCAGGCACTTCTTTGCTAGGCGCCCAAGGAACACGGCGCTTTGCTTGACGGCGACGGCACGCGCAGCTTTGCTAGGCGCCCAAGGCAGACGACGCTTTGCTAGGCAGCGAGGCGGCGAAGGCACAAAGCGATTTGCTCTGCCCTCATTCGCTGCCTCGCACAATAGCTAACCACTGTGCATGTTGGCTGTCTCACAAACAAGCAGCCTGCTGCGTCTCTTCGCTGCCTCGCCAACTAACAAAGTGCTGCCTCGCTTCGCCTCCAGGCGAAAAAGTCATCCGCCATGCCACTGCGCCACCTGGTGCACAAGCAAAGTGCTGCATCTCTTCGCTGCCTCGCACAAAGAGCAAGCACTGGGCATGGTCGCTGTGTCACAAACAAGGAGACTGCTGAATCTCTTCGCTGCCTCGCCAACAAGCAAAGCACTCGATCTGCTCGCCGCCTCGCCAGCATGCAAAGCGCCGCGTCTCTTGGCCGCCTCGCAAACTAAACGCTGCATCTGTTCAGTGCCTCGCCAAAAAGCAGAGCGCTGCGTGTATTCGCTGAGTGGCAGAAAGCAAAGCACGGCGCCTCTTCGCTGCCTGGCCAAGAAGCAAAGCGCTCCATCTCTTCGCTGCCTCGCAAACGAAGGAAGCGCTGCGTGCCTTCGGCGCCGAGCAAAGCAGCGCGTGCCTTGGCCGCCTCGCCGCCTCAGAAAGCGCTGCGTGCCTTCTCGCCCTCGCCGCCTAGCAAAGCGCCGTGTGCCTTCGCCGCCTCCCAAATCGCTTCGTGCCTTCGCCGCCTAGCAAAGCGCCTAGCAAAGCGTCCTCAGCCTTGGCTGCCTAGCAAAGCTCCACGTCCGCTCGCCGCCTAGCAAAGCACTGTGTGCCCTCGCCGCCTGCTAGAGCGCTGCGTGCCTTCGGCGCCTGGCAAAGCGCTGAGTGCCTTCGGCGCCTGGCAAAGCACTGCGTGCCCTCGCCGAGCGCTGCGTCCCTGGGCGCCTGGCAAAGCGCTGCGTGCCTTCGCCGCCTCGCCGCCTCGCAAGGCGCCCGAGCCCGTCGAGCACGATCAAATGGCTGCGTGCCTTCGCTGCCTCGGTGCTTAGCAAAGCGCCACGTGCCTTCGGCGCCTACAAAAGCGCCGTGTCCCTTCGGCGCTCCCACGGCGTTTGCTAAGCGGCGAGGCGGCGAAGGGACGCAGCGGTGTGTGAGGCGGCGAAGGCAAGCAGCGCTTTGCTAGGCGGCGAGGCGGCGAAGGGACGAAGCGGTTCGGGAGGCGGTGAAGGGACAGGGCGCTTTGTTGGGCGGCGAGGGCGAAAAGGCACGCAGCGCTTTCTTAGGCGGCGAAGGCACGCGCTGCTTTGCTAGGCGCCGAAGGAACACGGCGCTTTGCTAGGCGGCGAGGGCGAGAAGGCACGCAGCGCTTTCTTAGGAGGCCAGGCGGCGAAGGCACGCGCTGCTTTGCCAGGCGCCGAAGGCACAACGCGGTGTGTGAGGCGGCGAAGGCACGCACTGCTTTGCCAGCCGCCGAAGGCACGCAGCGCTTTGCTAGGCTGCAATGCGGCGAGGCGCCCAACGCAGGCACTTCTTTGCTAGGCGCCCAAGGAACACGGCGCTTTGCTTGACGGCGACGGCACGCGCAGCTTTGCTAGGCGCCCAAGGCAGACGACGCTTTGCTAGGCAGCGAGGCGGCGAAGGCACAAAGCGATTTGCTCTGCCCTCATTCGCTGCCTCGCACAATAGCTAACCACTGTGCATGTTGGCTGTCTCACAAACAAGCAGCCTGCTGCGTCTCTTCGCTGCCTCGCCAACTAACAAAGTGCTGCCTCGCTTCGCCTCCAGGCGAAAAAGTCATCCGCCATGCCACTGCGCCACCTGGTGCACAAGCAAAGTGCTGCATCTCTTCGCTGCCTCGCACAAAGAGCAAGCACTGGGCATGGTCGCTGTGTCACAAACAAGGAGACTGCTGAATCTCTTCGCTGCCTCGCCAACAAGCAAAGCACTCGATCTGCTCGCCGCCTCGCCAGCATGCAAAGCGCCGCGTCTCTTGGCCGCCTCGCAAACTAAACGCTGCATCTGTTCACTGCCTCGCCAAAAAGCAGAGCGCTGCGTGTATTCGCTGAGTGGCAGAAAGCAAAGCACGGCGCCTCTTCGCTGCCTGGCCAAGAAGCAAAGCGCTCCATCTCTTCGCTGCCTCGCAAACGAAGGAAGCGCTGCGTGCCTTCGGCGCCGAGCAAAGCAGCGCGTGCCTTGGCCGCCTCGCCGCCTCAGAAAGCGCTGCGTGCCTTCTCGCCCTCGCCGCCTAGCAAAGCGCCGTGTGCCTTCGCCGCCTCCCAAATCGCTTCGTGCCTTCGCCGCCTAGCAAAGCGCCTAGCAAAGCGTCCTCAGCCTTGGCTGCCTAGCAAAGCTCCACGTCCGCTCGCCGCCTAGCAAAGCACTGTGTGCCCTCGCCGCCTGCTAGAGCGCTGCGTGCCTTCGGGGCCTGGCAAAGCGCTGAGTGCCTTCGGCGCCTGGCAAAGCACTGCGTGCCCTCGCCGAGCGCTGCGTCCCTGGGCGCCTGGCAAAGCGCTGCGTGCCTTGGCCGCCTCGCAAGGCGCCCTAGCCCGTCGAGCACGATCAAATGGCTGCGTGCCTTCGCTGCCTCGGTGCTTAGCAAAGCGCCACGTGCCTTCGGCGCCTACAAAAGCGCCGTGTCCCTTCGGCGCTCCCACGGCGTTTGCTAAGCGGCGAGGCGGCGAAGGGACGAAGCGGTTCGGGAGGCGGTGAAGGGACAGGGCGCTTTGTTGGGCGGCGAGGGCGAAAAGGCACGCAGCGCTTTCTTAGGCGGCGAAGGCACGCGCTGCTTTGCTAGGCGCCGAAGGAACACGGCGCTTTGTAGGCGGCGACGGCACGCGGAGCTTTGCTAGGCGGCGAGGCGGCGAAGGGACACGGCGCTTTGCTAGGCGGCGAGGGCGAGAAGGCACGCAGCGCTTTCTTAGGAGGCCAGGCGGCGAAGGCACGCGCTGCTTTGCCAGGCGCCGAAGGCACAACGCGGTGTGTGAGGCGGCGAAGGCACGCACTGCTTTGCCAGCCGCCGAAGGCACGCAGCGCTTTGCTAGGCTGCAATGCGGCGAGGCGCCCAACGCAGGCACTTCTTTGCTAGGCGCCCAAGGAACACGGCGCTTTGCTTGACGGCGACGGCACGCGCAGCTTTGCTAGGCGCCCAAGGCAGACGACGCTTTGCTAGGCAGCGAGGCGGCGAAGGCACAAAGCCATTTGCTCTGCCCTCATTCGCTGCCTCGCACAATAGCTAACCACTGTGCATGTTGGCTGTCTCACAAACAAGCAGCCTGCTGCGTCTCTTCGCTGCCTCGCCAACTAACAAAGTGCTGCCTCGCTTCGCCTCCAGGCGAAAAAGTCATCCGCCATGCCACTGCGCCACCTGGTGCACAAGCAAAGTGCTGCATCTCTTCGCTGCCTCGCACAAAGAGCAAGCACTGGGCATGGTCGCTGTGTCACAAACAAGGAGACTGCTGAATCTCTTCGCTGCCTCGCCAACAAGCAAAGCACTCGATCTGCTCGCCGCCTCGCCAGCATGCAAAGCGCCGCGTCTCTTGGCCGCCTCGCAAACTAAACGCTGCATCTGTTCACTGCCTCGCCAAAAAGCAGAGCGCTGCGTGTATTCGCTGAGTGGCAGAAAGCAAAGCACGGCGCCTCTTCGCTGCCTGGCCAAGAAGCAAAGCGCTCCATCTCTTCGCTGCCTCGCAAACGAAGGAAGCGCTGCGTGCCTTCGGCGCCTAGCAAAGCAGCGCGTGCCTTGGCCGCCTCGCCGCCTCAGAAAGCGCTGCGTGCCTTCTCGCCCTCGCCGCCTAGCAAAGCGCCGTGTGCCTTCGCCGCCTCCCCAATCGCTTCGTGCCTTCGCCGCCTAGCAAAGCGCCTAGCAAAGCGTCCTCAGCCTTGGCTGCCTAGCAAAGCTCCACGTCCGCTCGCCGCCTAGCAAAGCACTGTGTGCCCTCGCCGCCTGCTAGAGCGCTGCGTGCCTTCGGCGCCTGGCAAAGCGCTGAGTGCCTTCGGCGCCTGGCAAAGCACTGCGTGCCCTCGCCGAGCGCTGCGTCCCTGGGCGCCTGGCAAAGCGCTGCGTGCCTTGGCCGCCTCGCAAGGCGCCCTAGCCCGTCGAGCACGATCAAATGGCTGCGTGCCTTCGCTGCCTCGGTGCTTAGCAAAGCGCCACGTGCCTTCGGCGCCTACAAAAGCGCCGTGTCCCTTCGGCGCTCCCACGGCGTTTGCTAAGCGGCGAGGCGGCGAAGGGACGAAGCGGTTCGGGAGGCGGTGAAGGGACAGGGCGCTTTGTTGGGCGGCGAGGGCGAAAAGGCACGCAGCGCTTTCTTAGGCGGCGAAGGCACGCGCTGCTTTGCTAGGCGCCGAAGGAACACGGCGCTTTGTAGGCGGCGACGGCACGCGCAGCTTTGCTAGGCGGCGAGGCGGCGAAGGGACACGGCGCTTTGCTAGGCGGCGAGGGCGAGAAGGCACGCAGCGCTTTCTTAGGAGGCCAGGCGGCGAAGGCACGCGCTGCTTTGCCAGGCGCCGAAGGCACAACGCGGTGTGTGAGGCGGCGAAGGCACGCACTGCTTTGCCAGCCGCCGAAGGCACGCAGCGCTTTGCTAGGCTGCAATGCGGCGAGGCGCCCAACGCAGGCACTTCTTTGCTAGGCGCCCAAGGAACACGGCGCTTTGCTTGACGGCGACGGCACGCGCAGCTTTGCTAGGCGCCCAAGGCAGACGACGCTTTGCTAGGCAGCGAGGCGGCGAAGGCACAAAGCGATTTGCTCTGCCCTCATTCGCTGCCTCGCACAATAGCTAACCACTGTGCATGTTGGCTGTCTCACAAGCAAGCAGACTGCTGCGTCTCTTCGCTGCCTCGCCAACTAACAAAGTGCTGCCTCGCTTCGCCTCCAGGCGAAAAAGTCATCCGCCATGCCACTGCGCCACCTGGTGCACAAGCAAAGTGCTGCATCTCTTCGCTGCCTCGCACAAAGAGCAAGCACTGGGCATGGTCGCTGTGTCACAAACAAGGAGACTGCTGAATCCCTTCGCTGCCTCGCCAACAAGCAAACCGCTGCATCACTTCGCTGCCTCGCCAACAAGCAAAGCACTCGATCTGCTCGCCGCCTCGCCAGCATGCAAAGCGCCGCGTCTCTTGGCCGCCTCGCAAACTAAACGCTGCATCTGTTCACTGCCTCGCCAAAAAGCAGAGCGCTGCGTGTATTCGCTGAGTGGCAGAAAGCAAAGCACGGCGCCTCTTCGCTGCCTGGCCAAGAAGCAAAGCGCTCCATCTCTTCGCTGCCTCGCAAACGAAGGAAGCGCTGCGTGCCTTCGGCGCCTAGCAAAGCAGCGCGTGCCTTGGCCGCCTCGCCGCCTCAGAAAGCGCTGCGTGCCTTCTCGCCCTCGCCGCCTAGCAAAGCGCCGTGTGCCTTCGCCGCCTCCCAAATCGCTTCGTGCCTTGGCCGCCTAGCAAAGCGCCTAGCAAAGCGTCCTCAGCCTTGGCTGCCTAGCAAAGCTCCACGTCCGCTCGCCGCCTAGCAAAGCACTGTGTGCCCTCGCCGCCTGCTAGAGCGCTGCGTGCCTTCGGCGCCTGGCAAAGCGCTGAGTGCCTTCGGCGCCTGGCAAAGCACTGCGTGCCCTCGCCGAGCGCTGCGTCCCTGGGCGCCTGGCAAAGCGCTGCGTGCCTTCGCCGCCTCGCCGCCTAGCAAGGCGCCCGAGCCCGTCGAGCACGATCAAATGGCTGCGTGCCTTCGCTGCCTCGGTGCTTAGCAAAGCGCCACGTGCCTTCGGCGCCTACAAAAGCGCCGTGTCCCTTCGGCGCTCCCACGGCGTTTGCTAAGCGGCGAGGCGGCGAAGGGACGAAGCGGTTTGGGAGGCGGTGAAGGGACAGGGCGCTTTGTTGGGCGGCGAGGGCGAAAAGGCACGCAGCGCTTTCTTAGGCGGCGAAGGCACGCGCTGCTTTGCTAGGCGCCGAAGGAACACGGCGCTTTGTAGGCGGCGACGGCACGCGGAGCTTTGCTAGGCGGCGAGGCGGCGAAGGGACACGGCGCTTTGCTAGGCGGCGAGGGCGAGAAGGCACGCAGCGCTTTCTTAGGAGGCCAGGCGGCGAAGGCACGCGCTGCTTTGCCAGGCGCCGAAGGCACAACGCGGTGTGTGAGGCGGCGAAGGCACGCACTGCTTTGCCAGCCGCCGAAGGCACGCAGCGCTTTGCTAGGCTGCAATGCGGCGAGGCGCCGAACGCAGGCACTTCTTTGCTAGGCGCCCAAGGAACACGGCGCTTTGCTTGACGGCGACGGCACGCGCAGCTTTGCTAGGCGCCCAAGGCAGACGACGCTTTGCTAGGCAGCGAGGCGGCGAAGGCACAAAGCCATTTGCTCTGCCCTCATTCGCTGCCTCGCACAATAGCTAACCACTGTGCATGTTGGCTGTCTCACAAACAAGCAGCCTGCTGCGTCTCTTCGCTGCCTCGCCAACTAACAAAGTGCTGCCTCGCTTCGCCTCCAGGCGAAAAAGTCATCCGCCATGCCACTGCGCCACCTGGTGCACAAGCAAAGTGCTGCATCTCTTCGCTGCCTCGCACAAAGAGCAAGCACTGTGCATGGTCGCTGTGTCACAAACAAGGAGACTGCTGAATCTCTTCGCTGCCTCGCCAACAAGCAAACCGCTGCATCTCTTCGCTGCCTCGCCAACAAGCAAAGCACTCGATCTGCTCGCCGCCTCGCCAGCATGCAAAGCGCCGCGTCTCTTGGCCGCCTCGCAAACTAAACGCTGCATCTGTTCACTGCCTCGCCAAAAAGCAGAGCGCTGCGTGTATTCGCTGAGTGGCAGAAAGCAAAGCACGGCGCCTCTTCGCTGCCTGGCCAAGAAGCAAAGCGCTCCATCTCTTCGCTGCCTCGCAAACGAAGGAAGCGCTGCGTGCCTTCGGCGCCTAGCAAAGCAGCGCGTGCCTTGGCCGCCTCGCCGCCTCAGAAAGCGCTGCGTGCCTTCTCGCCCTCGCCGCCTAGCAAAGCGCCGTGTGCCTTCGCCGCCTCCCAAATCGCTTCGTGCCTTCGCCGCCTAGCAAAGCGCCTAGCAAAGCGTCCTCAGCCTTGGCTGCCTAGCAAAGCTCCACGTCCGCTCGCCGCCTAGCAAAGCACTGTGTGCCCTCGCCGCCTGCTAGAGCGCTGAGTGCCTTCGGCGCCTGGCAAAGCACTGCGTGCCCTCGCCGAGCGCTGCGTCCCTGGGCGCCTGGCAAAGCGCTGCGTGCCTTGGCCGCCTCGCAAGGCGCCCTAGCCCGTCGAGCACGATCAAATGGCTGCGTGCCTTCGCTGCCTCGGTGCTTAGCAAAGCGCCACGTGCCTTCGGCGCCTACAAAAGCGCCGTGTCCCTTCGGCGCTCCCACGGCGTTTGCTAAGCGGCGAGGCGGCGAAGGGACGCAGCGGTGTGTGAGGCGGCGAAGGCAAGCAGCGCTTTGCTAGGCGGCGAGGCGGCGAAGGGACGAAGCGGTTCGGGAGGCGGTGAAGGGACAGGGCGCTTTGTTGGGCGGCGAGGGCGAAAAGGCACGCAGCGCTTTCTTAGGCGGCGAAGGCACGCGCTGCTTTGCTAGGCGCCGAAGGAACACGGCGCTTTGCTAGGCGGCGAGGGCGAGAAGGCACGCAGCGCTTTCTTAGGAGGCCAGGCGGCGAAGGCACGCGCTGCTTTGCCAGGCGCCGAAGGCACAACGCGGTGTGTGAGGCGGCGAAGGCACGCACTGCTTTGCTAGCCGCCGAAGGCACGCAGCGCTTTGCTAGGCTGCAATGCGGCGAGGCGCCGAACGCAGGCACTTCTTTGCTAGGCGCCCAAGGAACACGGCGCTTTGCTTGACGGCGACGGCACGCGCAGCTTTGCTAGGCGCCCAAGGCAGACGACGCTTTGCTAGGCAGCGAGGCGGCGAAGGCACAAAGCGATTTGCTCTGCCCTCATTCGCTGCCTCGCACAATAGCTAACCACTGTGCATGTTGGCTGTCTCACAAACAAGCAGCCTGCTGCGTCTCTTCGCTGCCTCGCCAACTAACAAAGTGCTGCCTCGCTTCGCCTCCAGGCGAAAAAGTCATCCGCCATGCCACTGCGCCACCTGGTGCACAAGCAAAGTGCTGCATCTCTTCGCTGCCTCGCACAAAGAGCAAGCACTGTGCATGGTCGCTGTGTCACAAACAAGGAGACTGCTGAATCTCTTCGCTGCCTCGCCAACAAGCAAAGCACTCGATCTGCTCGCCGCCTCGCCAGCATGCAAAGCGCCGCGTCTCTTGGCCGCCTCGCAAACTAAACGCTGCATCTGTTCACTGCCTCGCCAAAAAGCAGAGCGCTGCGTGTATTCGCTGAGTGGCAGAAAGCAAAGCACGGCGCCTCTTCGCTGCCTGGCCAAGAAGCAAAGCGCTCCATCTCTTCGCTGCCTCGCAAACGAAGGAAGCGCTGCGTGCCTTCGGCGCCGAGCAAAGCAGCGCGTGCCTTGGCCGCCTCGCCGCCTCAGAAAGCGCTGCGTGCCTTCTCGCCCTCGCCGCCTAGCAAAGCGCCGTGTGCCTTCGCCGCCTCCCAAATCGCTTCGTGCCTTCGCCGCCTAGCAAAGCGCCTAGCAAAGCGTCCTCAGCCTTGGCTGCCTAGCAAAGCTCCACGTCCGCTCGCCGCCTAGCAAAGCACTGTGTGCCCTCGCCGCCTGCTAGAGCGCTGAGTGCCTTCGTTGCCTGGCAAAGCACTGCGTGCCCTCGCCGAGCGCTGCGTCCCTGGGCGCCTGGCAAAGCGCTGCGTGCCTTGGCCGCCTCGCAAGGCGCCCTAGCCCGTCGAGCACGATCAAATGGCTGCGTGCCTTCGCTGCCTCGGTGCTTAGCAAAGCGCCACGTGCCTTCGGCGCCTACAAAAGCGCCGTGTCCCTTCGGCGCTCCCACGGCGTTTGCTAAGCGGCGAGGCGGCGAAGGGACGAAGCGGTTCGGGAGGCGGTGAAGGGACAGGGCGCTTTGTTGGGCGGCGAGGGCGAAAAGGCACGCAGCGCTTTCTTAGGCGGCGAAGGCACGCGCTGCTTTGCTAGGCGCCGAAGGAACACGGCGCTTTGTAGGCGGCGACGGCACGCGGAGCTTTGCTAGGCGGCGAGGCGGCGAAGGGACACGGCGCTTTGCTAGGCGGCGAGGGCGAGAAGGCACGCAGCGCTTTCTTAGGAGGCCAGGCGGCGAAGGCACGCGCTGCTTTGCCAGGCGCCGAAGGCACAACGCGGTGTGTGAGGCGGCGAAGGCACGCACTGCTTTGCCAGCCGCCGAAGGCACGCAGCGCTTTGCTAGGCTGCAATGCGGTGAGGCGCCGAACGCAGGCACTTCTTTGCTAGGCGCCCAAGGAACACGGCGCTTTGCTTGACGGCGACGGCACGCGCAGCTTTGCTAGGCGCCCAAGGCAGACGACGCTTTGCTAGGCAGCGAGGCGGCGAAGGCACAAAGCGATTTGCTCTGCCCTCATTCGCTGCCTCGCACAATAGCTAACCACTGTGCATGTTGGCTGTCTCACAAACAAGCAGCCTGCTGCGTCTCTTCGCTGCCTCGCCAACTAACAAAGTGCTGCCTCGCTTCGCCTCCAGGCGAAAAAGTCATCCGCCATGCCACTGCGCCACCTGGTGCACAAGCAAAGTGCTGCATCTCTTCGCTGCCTCGCACAAAGAGCAAGCACTGGGCATGGTCGCTGTGTCACAAACAAGGAGACTGCTGAATCTCTTCGCTGCCTCGCCAACAAGCAAAGCACTCGATCTGCTCGCCGCCTCGCCAGCATGCAAAGCGCCGCGTCTCTTGGCCGCCTCGCAAACTAAACGCTGCATCTGTTCACTGCCTCGCCAAAAAGCAGAGCGCTGCGTGTATTCGCTGAGTGGCAGAAAGCAAAGCACGGCGCCTCTTCGCTGCCTGGCCAAGAAGCAAAGCGCTCCATCTCTTCGCTGCCTCGCAAACGAAGGAAGCGCTGCGTGCCTTCGGCGCCTAGCAAAGCAGCGCGTGCCTTGGCCGCCTCGCCGCCTCAGAAAGCGCTGCGTGCCTTCTCGCCCTCGCCGCCTAGCAAAGCGCCGTGTGCCTTCGCCGCCTCCCAAATCGCTTCGTGCCTTCGCCGCCTAGCAAAGCGCCTAGCAAAGCGTCCTCAGCCTTCGCTGCCTAGCAAAGCTGCACGTCCGCTCGCCGCCTAGCAAAGCACTGTGTGCCCTCGCCGCCTGCTAGAGCGCTGCGTGCCTTCGGCGCCTGGCAAAGCGCTGAGTGCCTTCGGCGCCTGGCAAAGCACTGCGTGCCCTCGCCGAGCGCTGCGTCCCTGGGCGCCTGGCAAAGCGCTGCGTGCCTTGGCCGCCTCGCCGCCTAGCAAGGCGCCCGAGCCCGTCGAGCACGATCAAATGGCTGCGTGCCTTCGCTGCCTCGGTGCTTAGCAAAGCGCCACGTGCCTTCGGCGCCTACAAAAGCGCCGTGTCCCTTCGGCGCTCCCACGGCGTTTGCTAAGCGGCGAGGCGGCGAAGGGACGAAGCGGTTCGGGAGGCGGTGAAGGGACAGGGCGCTTTGTTGGGCGGCGAGGGCGAAAAGGCACGCAGCGCTTTCTTAGGCGGCGAAGGCACGCGCTGCTTTGCTAGGCGCCGAAGGAACACGGCGCTTTGTAGGCGGCGACGGCACGCGGAGCTTTGCTAGGCGGCGAGGCGGCGAAGGGACACGGCGCTTTGCTAGGCGGCGAGGGCGAGAAGGCACGCAGCGCTTTCTTAGGAGGCCAGGCGGCGAAGGCACGCGCTGCTTTGCCAGGCGCCGAAGGCACAACGCGGTGTGTGAGGCGGCGAAGGCACGCACTGCTTTGCCAGCCGCCGAAGGCACGCAGCGCTTTGCTAGGCTGCAATGCGGCGAGGCGCCGAACGCAGGCACTTCTTTGCTAGGCGCCCAAGGAACACGGCGCTTTGCTTGACGGCGACGGCACGCGCAGCTTTGCTAGGCGCCCAAGGCAGACGACGCTTTGCTAGGCAGCGAGGCGGCGAAGGCACAAAGCGATTTGCTCTGCCCTCATTCGCTGCCTCGCACAATAGCTAACCACTGTGCATGTTGGCTGTCTCACAAACAAGCAGCCTGCTGCGTCTCTTCGCTGCCTCGCCAACTAACAAAGTGCTGCCTCGCTTCGCCTCCAGGCGAAAAAGTCATCCGCCATGCCACTGCGCCACCTGGTGCACAAGCAAAGTGCTGCATCTCTTCGCTGCCTCGCACAAAGAGCAAGCACTGGGCATGGTCGCTGTGTCACAAACAAGGAGACTGCTGAATCTCTTCGCTGCCTCGCCAACAAGCAAAGCACTCGATCTGCTCGCCGCCTCGCCAGCATGCAAAGCGCCGCGTCTCTTGGCCGCCTCGCAAACTAAACGCTGCATCTGTTCACTGCCTCGCCAAAAAGCAGAGCGCTGCGTGTATTCGCTGAGTGGCAGAAAGCAAAGCACGGCGCCTCTTCGCTGCCTGGCCAAGAAGCAAAGCGCTCCATCTCTTCGCTGCCTCGCAAACGAAGGAAGCGCTGCGTGCCTTCGGCGCCGAGCAAAGCAGCGCGTGCCTTGGCCGCCTCGCCGCCTCAGAAAGCGCTGCGTGCCTTCTCGCCCTCGCCGCCTAGCAAAGCGCCGTGTGCCTTCGCCGCCTCCCAAATCGCTTCGTGCCTTCGCCGCCTAGCAAAGCGCCTAGCAAAGCGTCCTCAGCCTTGGCTGCCTAGCAAAGCTCCACGTCCGCTCGCCGCCTAGCAAAGCACTGTGTGCCCTCGCCGCCTGCTAGAGCGCTGCGTGCCTTCGGCGCCTGGCAAAGCGCTGAGTGCCTTCGGCGCCTGGCAAAGCACTGCGTGCCCTCGCCGAGCGCTGCGTCCCTGGGCGCCTGGCAAAGCGCTGCGTGCCTTGGCCGCCTCGCAAGGCGCCCTAGCCCGTCGAGCACGATCAAATGGCTGCGTGCCTTCGCTGCCTCGGTGCTTAGCAAAGCGCCACGTGCCTTCGGCGCCTACAAAAGCGCCGTGTCCCTTCGGCGCTCCCACGGCGTTTGCTAAGCGGCGAGGCGGCGAAGGGACGAAGCGGTTCGGGAGGCGGTGAAGGGACAGGGCGCTTTGTTGGGCGGCGAGGGCGAAAAGGCACGCAGCGCTTTCTTAGGCGGCGAAGGCACGCGCTGCTTTGCTAGGCGCCGAAGGAACACGGCGCTTTGTAGGCGGCGACGGCACGCGGAGCTTTGCTAGGCGGCGAGGCGGCGAAGGGACACGGCGCTTTGCTAGGCGGCGAGGGCGAGAAGGCACGCAGCGCTTTCTTAGGAGGCCAGGCGGCGAAGGCACGCGCTGCTTTGCCAGGCGCCGAAGGCACAACGCGGTGTGTGAGGCGGCGAAGGCACGCACTGCTTTGCCAGCCGCCGAAGGCACGCAGCGCTTTGCTAGGCTGCAATGCGGCGAGGCGCCGAACGCAGGCACTTCTTTGCTAGGCGCCCAAGGAACACGGCGCTTTGCTTGACGGCGACGGCACGCGCAGCTTTGCTAGGCGCCCAAGGCAGACGACGCTTTGCTAGGCAGCGAGGCGGCGAAGGCACAAAGCGATTTGCTCTGCCCTCATTCGCTGCCTCGCACAATAGCTAACCACTGTGCATGTTGGCTGTCTCACAAACAAGCAGCCTGCTGCGTCTCTTCGCTGCCTCGCCAACTAACAAAGTGCTGCCTCGCTTCGCCTCCAGGCGAAAAAGTCATCCGCCATGCCACTGCGCCACCTGGTGCACAAGCAAAGTGCTGCATCTCTTCGCTGCCTCGCACAAAGAGCAAGCACTGGGCATGGTCGCTGTGTCACAAACAAGGAGACTGCTGAATCTCTTCGCTGCCTCGCCAACAAGCAAAGCACTCGATCTGCTCGCCGCCTCGCCAGCATGCAAAGCGCCGCGTCTCTTGGCCGCCTCGCAAACTAAACGCTGCATCTGTTCACTGCCTCGCCAAAAAGCAGAGCGCTGCGTGTATTCGCTGAGTGGCAGAAAGCAAAGCACGGCGCCTGTTCGCTGCCTGGCCAAGAAGCAAAGCGCTCCATCTCTTCGCTGCCTCGCAAACGAAGGAAGCGCTGCGTGCCTTCGGCGCCGAGCAAAGCAGCGCGTGCCTTGGCCGCCTCGCCGCCTCAGAAAGCGCTGCGTGCCTTCTCGCCCTCGCCGCCTAGCAAAGCGCCGTGTGCCTTCGCCGCCTCCCAAATCGCTTCGTGCCTTCGCCGCCTAGCAAAGCGCCTAGCAAAGCGTCCTCAGCCTTGGCTGCCTAGCAAAGCTCCACGTCCGCTCGCCGCCTAGCAAAGCACTGTGTGCCCTCGCCGCCTGCTAGAGCGCTGAGTGCCTTCGTTGCCTGGCAAAGCACTGCGTGCCCTCGCCGAGCGCTGCGTCCCTGGGCGCCTGGCAAAGCGCTGCGTGCCTTGGCCGCCTCGCAAGGCGCCCTAGCCCGTCGAGCACGATCAAATGGCTGCGTGCCTTCGCTGCCTCGGTGCTTAGCAAAGCGCCACGTGCCTTCGGCGCCTACAAAAGCGCCGTGTCCCTTCGGCGCTCCCACGGCGTTTGCTAAGCGGCGAGGCGGCGAAGGGACGAAGCGGTTCGGGAGGCGGTGAAGGGACAGGGCGCTTTGTTGGGCGGCGAGGGCGAAAAGGCACGCAGCGCTTTCTTAGGCGGCGAAGGCACGCGCTGCTTTGCTAGGCGCCGAAGGAACACGGCGCTTTGTAGGCGGCGACGGCACGCGCAGCTTTGCTAGGCGGCGAGGCGGCGAAGGGACACGGCGCTTTGCTAGGCGGCGAGGGCGAGAAGGCACGCAGCGCTTTCTTAGGAGGCCAGGCGGCGAAGGCACGCGCTGCTTTGCCAGGCGCCGAAGGCACAACGCGGTGTGTGAGGCGGCGAAGGCACGCACTGCTTTGCCAGCCGCCGAAGGCACGCAGCGCTTTGCTAGGCTGCAATGCGGCGAGGCGCCGAACGCAGGCACTTCTTTGCTAGGCGCCCAAGGAACACGGCGCTTTGCTTGACGGCGACGGCACGCGCAGCTTTGCTAGGCGCCCAAGGCAGACGACGCTTTGCTAGGCAGCGAGGCGGCGAAGGCACAAAGCGATTTGCTCTGCCCTCATTCGCTGCCTCGCACAATAGCTAACCACTGTGCATGTTGGCTGTCTCACAAACAAGCAGCCTGCTGCGTCTCTTCGCTGCCTCGCCAACTAACAAAGTGCTGCCTCGCTTCGCCTCCAGGCGAAAAAGTCATCCGCCATGCCACTGCGCCACCTGGTGCACAAGCAAAGTGCTGCATCTCTTCGCTGCCTCGCACAAAGAGCAAGCACTGGGCATGGTCGCTGTGTCACAAACAAGGAGACTGCTGAATCTCTTCGCTGCCTCGCCAACAAGCAAAGCACTCGATCTGCTCGCCGCCTCGCCAGCATGCAAAGCGCCGCGTCTCTTGGCCGCCTCGCAAACTAAACGCTGCATCTGTTCACTGCCTCGCCAAAAAGCAGAGCGCTGCGTGTATTCGCTGAGTGGCAGAAAGCAAAGCACGGCGCCTCTTCGCTGCCTGGCCAAGAAGCAAAGCGCTCCATCTCTTCGCTGCCTCGCAAACGAAGGAAGCGCTGCGTGCCTTCGGCGCCGAGCAAAGCAGCGCGTGCCTTGGCCGCCTCGCCGCCTCAGAAAGCGCTGCGTGCCTTCTCGCCCTCGCCGCCTAGCAAAGCGCCGTGTGCCTTCGCCGCCTCCCAAATCGCTTCGTGCCTTCGCCGCCTAGCAAAGCGCCTAGCAAAGCGTCCTCAGCCTTGGCTGCCTAGCAAAGCTCCACGTCCGCTCGCCGCCTAGCAAAGCACTGTGTGCCCTCGCCGCCTGCTAGAGCGCTGCGTGCCTTCGGCGCCTGGCAAAGCGCTGAGTGCCTTCGGCGCCTGGCAAAGCACTGCGTGCCCTCGCCGAGCGCTGCGTCCCTGGGCGCCTGGCAAAGCGCTGCGTGCCTTGGCCGCCTCGCAAGGTGCCCTAGCCCGTCGAGCACGATCAAATGGCTGCGTGCCTTCGCTGCCTCGGTGCTTAGCAAAGCGCCACGTGCCTTCGGCGCCTACAAAAGCGCCGTGTCCCTTCGGCGCTCCCACGGCGTTTGCTAAGCGGCGAGGCGGCGAAGGGACGAAGCGGTTCGGGAGGCGGTGAAGGGACAGGGCGCTTTGTTGGGCGGCGAGGGCGAAAAGGCACGCAGCGCTTTCTTAGGCGGCGAAGGCACGCGCTGCTTTGCTAGGCGCCGAAGGAACACGGCGCTTTGTAGGCGGCGACGGCACGCGCAGCTTTGCTAGGCGGCGAGGCGGCGAAGGGACACGGCGCTTTGCTAGGCGGCGAGGGCGAGAAGGCACGCAGCGCTTTCTTAGGAGGCCAGGCGGCGAAGGCACGCGCTGCTTTGCCAGGCGCCGAAGGCACAACGCGGTGTGTGAGGCGGCGAAGGCACGCACTGCTTTGCCAGCCGCCGAAGGCACGCAGCGCTTTGCTAGGCTGCAATGCGGCGAGGCGCCCAACGCAGGCACTTCTTTGCTAGGCGCCCAAGGAACACGGCGCTTTGCTTGACGGCGACGGCACGCGCAGCTTTGCTAGGCGCCCAAGGCAGACGACGCTTTGCTAGGCAGCGAGGCGGCGAACGCACAAAGCCATTTGCTCTGCCCTCATTCGCTGCCTCGCACAATAGCTAACCACTGTGCATGTTGGCTGTCTCACAAACAAGCAGCCTGCTGCGTCTCTTCGCTGCCTCGCCAACTAACAAAGTGCTGCCTCGCTTCGCCTCCAGGCGAAAAAGTCATCCGCCATGCCACTGCGCCACCTGGTGCACAAGCAAAGTGCTGCATCTCTTCGCTGCCTCGCACAAAGAGCAAGCACTGGGCATGGTCGCTGTGTCACAAACAAGGAGACTGCTGAATCTCTTCGCTGCCTCGCCAACAAGCAAAGCACTCGATCTGCTCGCCGCCTCGCCAGCATGCAAAGCGCCGCGTCTCTTGGCCGCCTCGCAAACTAAACGCTGCATCTGTTCACTGCCTCGCCAAAAAGCAGAGCGCTGCGTGTATTCGCTGAGTGGCAGAAAGCAAAGCACGGCGCCTCTTCGCTGCCTGGCCAAGAAGCAAAGCGCTCCATCTCTTCGCTGCCTCGCAAACGAAGGAAGCGCTGCGTGCCTTCGGCGCCGAGCAAAGCAGCGCGTGCCTTGGCCGCCTCGCCGCCTCAGAAAGCGCTGCGTGCCTTCTCGCCCTCGCCGCCTAGCAAAGCGCCGTGTGCCTTCGCCGCCTCCCAAATCGCTTCGTGCCTTCGCCGCCTAGCAAAGCGCCTAGCAAAGCGTCCTCAGCCTTGGCTGCCTAGCAAAGCTCCACGTCCGCTCGCCGCCTAGCAAAGCACTGTGTGCCCTCGCCGCCTGCTAGAGCGCTGCGTGCCTTCGGCGCCTGGCAAAGCGCTGAGTGCCTTCGGCGCCTGGCAAAGCACTGCGTGCCCTCGCCGAGCGCTGCGTCCCTGGGCGCCTGGCAAAGCGCTGCGTGCCTTCGCCGCCTCGCCGCCTAGCAAGGCGCCCTAGCCCGTCGAGCACGATCAAATGGCTGCGTGCCTTCGCTGCCTCGGTGCTTAGCAAAGCGCCACGTGCCTTCGGCGCCTACAAAAGCGCCGTGTCCCTTCGGCGCTCCCACGGCGTTTGCTAAGCGGCGAGGCGGCGAAGGGACGAAGCGGTTTGGGAGGCGGTGAAGGGACAGGGCGCTTTGTTGGGCGGCGAGGGCGAAAAGGCACGCAGCGCTTTCTTAGGCGGCGAAGGCACGCGCTGCTTTGCTAGGCGCCGAAGGAACACGGCGCTTTGTAGGCGGCGACGGCACGCGGAGCTTTGCTAGGCGGCGAGGCGGCGAAGGGACACGGCGCTTTGCTAGGCGGCGAGGGCGAGAAGGCACGCAGCGCTTTCTTAGGAGGCCAGGCGGCGAAGGCACGCGCTGCTTTGCCAGGCGCCGAAGGCACAACGCGGTGTGTGAGGCGGCGAAGGCACGCACTGCTTTGCCAGCCGCCGAAGGCACGCAGCGCTTTGCTAGGCTGCAATGCGGCGAGGCGCCCAACGCAGGCACTTCTTTGCTAGGCGCCCAAGGAACACGGCGCTTTGCTTGACGGCGACGGCACGCGCAGCTTTGCTAGGCGCCCAAGGCAGACGACGCTTTGCTAGGCAGCGAGGCGGCGAACGCACAAAGCCATTTGCTCTGCCCTCATTCGCTGCCTCGCACAATAGCTAACCACTGTGCATGTTGGCTGTCTCACAAACAAGCAGCCTGCTGCGTCTCTTCGCTGCCTCGCCAACTAACAAAGTGCTGCCTCGCTTCGCCTCCAGGCGAAAAAGTCATCCGCCATGCCACTGCGCCACCTGGTGCACAAGCAAAGTGCTGCATCTCTTCGCTGCCTCGCACAAAGAGCAAGCACTGGGCATGGTCGCTGTGTCACAAACAAGGAGACTGCTGAATCTCTTCGCTGCCTCGCCAACAAGCAAAGCACTCGATCTGCTCGCCGCCTCGCCAGCATGCAAAGCGCCGCGTCTCTTGGCCGCCTCGCAAACTAAACGCTGCATCTGTTCACTGCCTCGCCAAAAAGCAGAGCGCTGCGTGTATTCGCTGAGTGGCAGAAAGCAAAGCACGGCGCCTGTTCGCTGCCTGGCCAAGAAGCAAAGCGCTCCATCTCTTCGCTGCCTCGCAAACGAAGGAAGCGCTGCGTGCCTTCGGCGCCGAGCAAAGCAGCGCGTGCCTTGGCCGCCTCGCCGCCTCAGAAAGCGCTGCGTGCCTTCTCGCCCTCGCCGCCTAGCAAAGCGCCGTGTGCCTTCGCCGCCTCCCAAATCGCTTCGTGCCTTCGCCGCCTAGCAAAGCGCCTAGCAAAGCGTCCTCAGCCTTGGCTGCCTAGCAAAGCTGCACGTCCGCTCGCCGCCTAGCAAAGCACTGTGTGCCCTCGCCGCCTGCTAGAGCGCTGCGTGCCTTCGGCGCCTGGCAAAGCGCTGAGTGCCTTCGGCGCCTGCTAGAGCGCTGCGTGCCCTCGCCGAGCGCTGCGTCCCTGGGCGCCTGGCAAAGCGCTGCGTGCCCTGGCCGCCTCGCCGCCTAGCAAGGCGCCCTAGCCCGTCCACCACGATCAAATGGCTGCGTGCCTTCGCTGCCTCGTGCCTTAGCAAAGCGCCACGTGCCTTCGGCGCCTACAAAAGCGCCGTGTCCCTTCGGCGCTCCCACGGCGTTTGCTAAGCGGCGAGGCGGCGAAGGGACGAAGCGGTTCGGGAGGCGGTGAAGGGACAGGGCGCTTTGTTGGGCGGCGAGGGCGAAAAGGCACGCAGCGCTTTCTTAGGCGGCGAAGGCACGCGCTGCTTTGCTAGGCGCCGAAGGAACACGGCGCTTTGTAGGCGGCGACGGCACGCGGAGCTTTGCTAGGCGGCGAGGCGGCGAAGGGACACGGCGCTTTGCTAGGCGGCGAGGGCGAGAAGGCACGCAGCGCTTTCTTAGGAGGCCAGGCGGCGAAGGCACGCGCTGCTTTGCCAGGCGCCGAAGGCACAACGCGGTGTGTGAGGCGGCGAAGGCACGCACTGCTTTGCCAGCCGCCGAAGGCACGCAGCGCTTTGCTAGGCTGCAATGCGGCGAGGCGCCCAACGCAGGCACTTCTTTGCTAGGCGCCCAAGGAACACGGCGCTTTGCTTGACGGCGACGGCACGCGCAGCTTTGCTAGGCGCCCAAGGCAGACGACGCTTTGCTAGGCAGCGAGGCGGCGAAGGCACAAAGCGATTTGCTCTGCCCTCATTCGCTGCCTCGCACAATAGCTAAGCACTGTGCATGTTGGCTGTCTCACAAACAAGCAGCCTGCTGCGTCTCTTCGCTGCCTCGCCAACTAACAAAGTGCTGCCTCGCTTCGCCTCCAGGCGAAAAAGTCATCCGCCATGCCACTGCGCCACCTGGTGCACAAGCAAAGTGCTGCATCTCTTCGCTGCCTCGCACAAAGAGCAAGCACTGGGCATGGTCGCTGTGTCACAAACAAGGAGACTGCTGAATCTCTTCGCTGCCTCGCCAACAAGCAAAGCACTCGATCTGCTCGCCGCCTCGCCAGCATGCAAAGCGCCGCGTCTCTTGGCCGCCTCGCAAACTAAACGCTGCATCTGTTCACTGCCTCGCCAAAAAGCAGAGCGCTGCGTGTATTCGCTGAGTGGCAGAAAGCAAAGCACGGCGCCTGTTCGCTGCCTGGCCAAGAAGCAAAGCGCTCCATCTCTTCGCTGCCTCGCAAACGAAGGAAGCGCTGCGTGCCTTCGGCGCCTAGCAAAGCAGCGCGTGCCTTGGCCGCCTCGCCGCCTCAGAAAGCGCTGCGTGCCTTCTCGCCCTCGCCGCCTAGCAAAGCGCCGTGTGCCTTCGCCGCCTCCCAAATCGCTTCGTGCTTTCGCCGCCTAGCAAAGCGCCTAGCAAAGCGTCCTCAGCCTTGGCTGCCTAGCAAAGCTCCACGTCCGCTCGCCGCCTAGCAAAGCACTGTGTGCCCTCGCCGCCTGCTAGAGCGCTGCGTGCCTTCGGCGCCTGGCAAAGCGCTGAGTGCCTTCGGCGCCTGGCAAAGCACTGCGTGCCCTCGCCGAGCGCTGCGTCCCTGGGCGCCTGGCAAAGCGCTGCGTGCCTTCGCCGCCTCGCCGCCTAGCAAGGCGCCCTAGCCCGTCGAGCACGATCAAATGGCTGCGTGCCTTCGCTGCCTCGGTGCTTAGCAAAGCGCCACGTGCCTTCGGCGCCTACAAAAGCGCCGTGTCCCTTCGGCGCTCCCACGGCGTTTGCTAAGCGGCGAGGCGGCGAAGGGACGAAGCGGTTTGGGAGGCGGTGAAGGGACAGGGCGCTTTGTTGGGCGGCGAGGGCGAAAAGGCACGCAGCGCTTTCTTAGGCGGCGAAGGCACGCGCTGCTTTGCTAGGCGCCGAAGGAACACGGCGCTTTGTAGGCGGCGACGGCACGCGGAGCTTTGCTAGGCGGCGAGGCGGCGAAGGGACACGGCGCTTTGCTAGGCGGCGAGGGCGAGAAGGCACGCAGCGCTTTCTTAGGAGGCCAGGCGGCGAAGGCACGCGCTGCTTTGCCAGGCGCCGAAGGCACAACGCGGTGTGTGAGGCGGCGAAGGCACGCACTGCTTTGCCAGCCGCCGAAGGCACGCAGCGCTTTGCTAGGCTGCAATGCGGCGAGGCGCCCAATGCAGGCACTTCTTTGCTAGGCGCCCAAGGAACACGGCGCTTTGCTTGACGGCGACGGCACGCGCAGCTTTGCTAGGCGCCCAAGGCAGACGACGCTTTGCTAGGCAGCGAGGCGGCGAAGGCACAAAGCGATTTGCTCTGCCCTCATTCGCTGCCTCGCACAATAGCTAACCACTGTGCATGTTGGCTGTCTCACAAACAAGCAGCCTGCTGCGTCTCTTCGCTGCCTCGCCAACTAACAAAGTGCTGCCTCGCTTCGCCTCCAGGCGAAAAAGTCATCCGCCATGCCACTGCGCCACCTGGTGCACAAGCAAAGTGCTGCATCTCTTCGCTGCCTCGCACAAAGAGCAAGCACTGGGCATGGTCGCTGTGTCACAAACAAGGAGACTGCTGAATCTCTTCGCTGCCTCGCCAACAAGCAAAGCACTCGATCTGCTCGCCGCCTCGCCAGCATGCAAAGCGCCGCGTCTCTTGGCCGCCTCGCAAACTAAACGCTGCATCTGTTCACTGCCTCGCCAAAAAGCAGAGCGCTGCGTGTATTCGCTGAGTGGCAGAAAGCAAAGCACGGCGCCTCTTCGCTGCCTGGCCAAGAAGCAAAGCGCTCCATCTCTTCGCTGCCTCGCAAACGAAGGAAGCGCTGCGTGCCTTCGGCGCCGAGCAAAGCAGCGCGTGCCTTGGCCGCCTCGCCGCCTCAGAAAGCGCTGCGTGCCTTCTCGCCCTCGCCGCCTAGCAAAGCGCCGTGTGCCTTCGCCGCCTCCCAAATCGCTTCGTGCCTTCGCCGCCTAGCAAAGCGCCTAGCAAAGCGTCCTCAGCCTTGGCTGCCTAGCAAAGCTGCACGTCCGCTCGCCGCCTAGCAAAGCACTGTGTGCCCTCGCCGCCTGCTAGAGCGCTGCGTGCCTTCGGCGCCTGGCAAAGCGCTGAGTGCCTTCGGCGCCTGCTAGAGCGCTGCGTGCCCTCGCCGAGCGCTGCGTCCCTGGGCGCCTGGCAAAGCGCTGCGTGCCCTGGCCGCCTCGCCGCCTAGCAAGGCGCCCGAGCCCGTCCACCACGATCAAATGGCTGCGTGCCTTCGCTGCCTCGGTGCTTAGCAAAGCGCCACGTGCCTTCGGCGCCTACAAAAGCGCCGTGTCCCTTCGGCGCTCCCACGGCGTTTGCTAAGCGGCGAGGCGGCGAAGGGACGAAGCGGTTCGGGAGGCGGTGAAGGGACAGGGCGCTTTGTTGGGCGGCGAGGGCGAAAAGGCACGCAGCGCTTTCTTAGGCGGCGAAGGCACGCGCTGCTTTGCTAGGCGCCGAAGGAACACGGCGCTTTGTAGGCGGCGACGGCACGCGGAGCTTTGCTAGGCGGCGAGGCGGCGAAGGGACACGGCGCTTTGCTAGGCGGCGAGGGCGAGAAGGCACGCAGCGCTTTCTTAGGAGGCCAGGCGGCGAAGGCACGCGCTGCTTTGCCAGGCGCCGAAGGCACAACGCGGTGTGTGAGGCGGCGAAGGCACGCACTGCTTTGCCAGGCGCCGAAGGCACGCAGCGCTTTGCTAGGCTGCAATGCGGCGAGGCGCCCAACGCAGGCACTTCTTTGCTAGGCGCCCAAGGAACACGGCGCTTTGCTTGACGGCGACGGCACGCGCAGCTTTGCTAGGCGCCCAAGGCAGACGACGCTTTGCTAGGCAGCGAGGCGGCGAAGGCACAAAGCGATTTGCTCTGCCCTCATTCGCTGCCTCGCACAATAGCTAACCACTGTGCATGTTGGCTGTCTCACAAACAAGCAGCCTGCTGCGTCTCTTCGCTGCCTCGCCAACTAACAAAGTGCTGCCTCGCTTCGCCTCCAGGCGAAAAAGTCATCCGCCATGCCACTGCGCCACCTGGTGCACAAGCAAAGTGCTGCATCTCTTCGCTGCCTCGCACAAAGAGCAAGCACTGGGCATGGTCGCTGTGTCACAAACAAGGAGACTGCTGAATCTCTTCGCTGCCTCGCCAACAAGCAAACCGCTGCATCTCTTCGCTGCCTCGCCAACAAGCAAAGCACTCGATCTGCTCGCCGCCTCGCCAGCATGCAAAGCGCCGCGTCTCTTGGCCGCCTCGCAAACTAAACGCTGCATCTGTTCACTGCCTCGCCAAAAAGCAGAGCGCTGCGTGTATTCGCTGAGTGGCAGAAAGCAAAGCACGGCGCCTGTTCGCTGCCTGGCCAAGAAGCAAAGCGCTCCATCTCTTCGCTGCCTCGCAAACGAAGGAAGCGCTGCGTGCCTTCGGCGCCTAGCAAAGCAGCGTGTGCCTTGGCCGCCTCGCCGCCTCAGAAAGCGCTGCGTGCCTTCTCGCCCTCGCCGCCTAGCAAAGCGCCGTGTGCCTTCGCCGCCTCCCAAATCGCTTCGTGCCTTCGCCGCCTAGCAAAGCGCCTAGCAAAGCGTCCTCAGCCTTGGCTGCCTAGCAAAGCTCCACGTCCGCTCGCCGCCTAGCAAAGCACTGTGTGCCCTCGCCGCCTGCTAGAGCGCTGCGTGCCTTCGGCGCCTGGCAAAGCGCTGAGTGCCTTCGGCGCCTGGCAAAGCACTGCGTGCCCTCGCCGAGCGCTGCGTCCCTGGGCGCCTGGCAAAGCGCTGCGTGCCTTGGCCGCCTCGCAAGGCGCCCTAGCCCGTCGAGCACGATCAAATGGCTGCGTGCCTTCGCTGCCTCGGTGCTTAGCAAAGCGCCACGTGCCTTCGGCGCCTACAAAAGCGCCGTGTCCCTTCGGCGCTCCCACGGCGTTTGCTAAGCGGCGAGGCGGCGAAGGGACGCAGCGGTGTGTGAGGCGGCGAAGGCAAGCAGCGCTTTGCTAGGCGGCGAGGCGGCGAAGGGACGAAGCGGTTCGGGAGGCGGTGAAGGGACAGGGCGCTTTGTTGGGCGGCGAGGGCGAAAAGGCACGCAGCGCTTTCTTAGGCGGCGAAGGCACGCGCTGCTTTGCTAGGCGCCGAAGGAACACGGCGCTTTGCTAGGCGGCGAGGGCGAGAAGGCACGCAGCGCTTTCTTAGGAGGCCAGGCGGCGAAGGCACGCGCTGCTTTGCCAGGCGCCGAAGGCACAACGCGGTGTGTGAGGCGGCGAAGGCACGCACTGCTTTGCCAGCCGCCGAAGGCACGCAGCGCTTTGCTAGGCTGCAATGCGGCGAGGCGCCGAACGCAGGCACTTCTTTGCTAGGCGCCCAAGGAACACGGCGCTTTGCTTGACGGCGACGGCACGCGCAGCTTTGCTAGGCGCCCAAGGCAGACGACGCTTTGCTAGGCAGCGAGGCGGCGAAGGCACAAAGCCATTTGCTCTGCCCTCATTCGCTGCCTCGCACAATAGCTAACCACTGTGCATGTTGGCTGTCTCACAAACAAGCAGCCTGCTGCGTCTCTTCGCTGCCTCGCCAACTAACAAAGTGCTGCCTCGCTTCGCCTCCAGGCGAAAAAGTCATCCGCCATGCCACTGCGCCACCTGGTGCACAAGCAAAGTGCTGCATCTCTTCGCTGCCTCGCACAAAGAGCAAGCACTGTGCATGGTCGCTGTGTCACAAACAAGGAGACTGCTGAATCTCTTCGCTGCCTCGCCAACAAGCAAACCGCTGCATCACTTCGCTGCCTCGCCAACAAGCAAAGCACTCGATCTGCTCGCCGCCTCGCCAGCATGCAAAGCGCCGCGTCTCTTGGCCGCCTCGCAAACTAAACGCTGCATCTGTTCACTGCCTCGCCAAAAAGCAGAGCGCTGCGTGTATTCGCTGAGTGGCAGAAAGCAAAGCACGGCGCCTGTTCGCTGCCTGGCCAAGAAGCAAAGCGCTCCATCTCTTCGCTGCCTCGCAAACGAAGGAAGCGCTGCGTGCCTTCGGCGCCTAGCAAAGCAGCGCGTGCCTTGGCCGCCTCGCCGCCTCAGAAAGCGCTGCGTGCCTTCTCGCCCTCGCCGCCTAGCAAAGCGCCGTGTGCCTTCGCCGCCTCCCAAATCGCTTCGTGCCTTCGCCGCCTAGCAAAGCGCCTAGCAAAGCGTCCTCAGCCTTGGCTGCCTAGCAAAGCTGCACGTCCGCTCGCCGCCTAGCAAAGCACTGTGTGCCCTCGCCGCCTGCTAGAGCGCTGCGTGCCTTCGGCGCCTGGCAAAGCGCTGAGTGCCTTCGGCGCCTGGCAAAGCACTGCGTGCCCTCGCCGAGCGCTGCGTCCCTGGGCGCCTGGCAAAGCGCTGCGTGCCTTGGCCGCCTCGCAAGGCGCCCTAGCCCGTCGAGCACGATCAAATGGCTGCGTGCCTTCGCTGCCTCGGTGCTTAGCAAAGCGCCACGTGCCTTCGGCGCCTACAAAAGCGCCGTGTCCCTTCGGCGCTCCCACGGCGTTTGCTAAGCGGCGAGGCGGCGAAGGGACGAAGCGGTTCGGGAGGCGGTGAAGGGACAGGGCGCTTTGTTGGGCGGCGAGGGCGAAAAGGCACGCAGCGCTTTCTTAGGCGGCGAAGGCACGCGCTGCTTTGCTAGGCGCCGAAGGAACACGGCGCTTTGTAGGCGGCGACGGCACGCGGAGCTTTGCTAGGCGGCGAGGCGGCGAAGGGACACGGCGCTTTGCTAGGCGGCGAGGGCGAGAAGGCACGCAGCGCTTTCTTAGGAGGCCAGGCGGCGAAGGCACGCGCTGCTTTGCCAGGCGCCGAAGGCACAACGCGGTGTGTGAGGCGGCGAAGGCACGCACTGCTTTGCTAGCCGCCGAAGGCACGCAGCGCTTTGCTAGGCTGCAATGCGGCGAGGCGCCGAACGCAGGCACTTCTTTGCTAGGCGCCCAAGGAACACGGCGCTTTGCTTGACGGCGACGGCACGCGCAGCTTTGCTAGGCGCCCAAGGCAGACGACGCTTTGCTAGGCAGCGAGGCGGCGAAGGCACAAAGCGATTTGCTCTGCCCTCATTCGCTGCCTCGCACAATAGCTAACCACTGTGCATGTTGGCTGTCTCACAAACAAGCAGCCTGCTGCGTCTCTTCGCTGCCTCGCCAACTAACAAAGTGCTGCCTCGCTTCGCCTCCAGGCGAAAAAGTCATCCGCCATGCCACTGCGCCACCTGGTGCACAAGCAAAGTGCTGCATCTCTTCGCTGCCTCGCACAAAGAGCAAGCACTGGGCATGGTCGCTGTGTCACAAACAAGGAGACTGCTGAATCTCTTCGCTGCCTCGCCAACAAGCAAAGCACTCGATCTGCTCGCCGCCTCGCCAGCATGCAAAGCGCCGCGTCTCTTGGCCGCCTCGCAAACTAAACGCTGCATCTGTTCAGTGCCTCGCCAAAAAGCAGAGCGCTGCGTGTATTCGCTGAGTGGCAGAAAGCAAAGCACGGCGCCTCTTCGCTGCCTGGCCAAGAAGCAAAGCGCTCCATCTCTTCGCTGCCTCGCAAACGAAGGAAGCGCTGCGTGCCTTCGGCGCCGAGCAAAGCAGCGCGTGCCTTGGCCGCCTCGCCGCCTCAGAAAGCGCTGCGTGCCTTCTCGCCCTCGCCGCCTAGCAAAGCGCCGTGTGCCTTCGCCGCCTCCCAAATCGCTTCGTGCCTTCGCCGCCTAGCAAAGCGCCTAGCAAAGCGTCCTCAGCCTTGGCTGCCTAGCAAAGCTCCACGTCCGCTCGCCGCCTAGCAAAGCACTGTGTGCCCTCGCCGCCTGCTAGAGCGCTGCGTGCCTTCGGCGCCTGGCAAAGCGCTGAGTGCCTTCGGCGCCTGGCAAAGCACTGCGTGCCCTCGCCGAGCGCTGCGTCCCTGGGCGCCTGGCAAAGCGCTGCGTGCCTTCGCCGCCTCGCCGCCTCGCAAGGCGCCCGAGCCCGTCGAGCACGATCAAATGGCTGCGTGCCTTCGCTGCCTCGGTGCTTAGCAAAGCGCCACGTGCCTTCGGCGCCTACAAAAGCGCCGTGTCCCTTCGGCGCTCCCACGGCGTTTGCTAAGCGGCGAGGCGGCGAAGGGACGCAGCGGTGTGTGAGGCGGCGAAGGCAAGCAGCGCTTTGCTAGGCGGCGAGGCGGCGAAGGGACGAAGCGGTTCGGGAGGCGGTGAAGGGACAGGGCGCTTTGTTGGGCGGCGAGGGCGAAAAGGCACGCAGCGCTTTCTTAGGCGGCGAAGGCACGCGCTGCTTTGCTAGGCGCCGAAGGAACACGGCGCTTTGCTAGGCGGCGAGGGCGAGAAGGCACGCAGCGCTTTCTTAGGAGGCCAGGCGGCGAAGGCACGCGCTGCTTTGCCAGGCGCCGAAGGCACAACGCGGTGTGTGAGGCGGCGAAGGCACGCACTGCTTTGCCAGCCGCCGAAGGCACGCAGCGCTTTGCTAGGCTGCAATGCGGCGAGGCGCCGAACGCAGGCACTTCTTTGCTAGGCGCCCAAGGAACACGGCGCTTTGCTTGACGGCGACGGCACGCGCAGCTTTGCTAGGCGCCCAAGGCAGACGATGCTTTGCTAGGCAGCGAGGCGGCGAAGGCACAAAGCGATTTGCTCTGCCCTCATTCGCTGCCTCGCACAATAGCTAACCACTGTGCATGTTGGCTGTCTCACAAACAAGCAGCCTGCTGCGTCTCTTCGCTGCCTCGCCAACTAACAAAGTGCTGCCTCGCTTCGCCTCCAGGCGAAAAAGTCATCCGCCATGCCACTGCGCCACCTGGTGCACAAGCAAAGTGCTGCATCTCTTCGCTGCCTCGCACAAAGAGCAAGCACTGGGCATGGTCGCTGTGTCACAAACAAGGAGACTGCTGAATCTCTTCGCTGCCTCGCCAACAAGCAAAGCACTCGATCTGCTCGCCGCCTCGCCAGCATGCAAAGCGCCGCGTCTCTTGGCCGCCTCGCAAACTAAACGCTGCATCTGTTCACTGCCTCGCCAAAAAGCAGAGCGCTGCGTGTATTCGCTGAGTGGCAGAAAGCAAAGCACGGCGCCTGTTCGCTGCCTGGCCAAGAAGCAAAGCGCTCCATCTCTTCGCTGCCTCGCAAACGAAGGAAGCGCTGCGTGCCTTCGGCGCCTAGCAAAGCAGCGCGTGCCTTGGCCGCCTCGCCGCCTCAGAAAGCGCTGCGTGCCTTCTCGCCCTCGCCGCCTAGCAAAGCGCCGTGTGCCTTCGCCGCCTCCCAAATCGCTTCGTGCCTTCGCCGCCTAGCAAAGCGCCTAGCAAAGCGTCCTCAGCCTTGGCTGCCTAGCAAAGCTGCACGTCCGCTCGCCGCCTAGCAAAGCACTGTGTGCCCTCGCCGCCTGCTAGAGCGCTGCGTGCCTTCGGCGCCTGGCAAAGCGCTGAGTGCCTTCGGCGCCTGGCAAAGCACTGCGTGCCCTCGCCGAGCGCTGCGTCCCTGGGCGCCTGGCAAAGCGCTGCGTGCCTTGGCCGCCTCGCCGCCTAGCAAGGCGCCCGAGCCCGTCGAGCACGATCAAATGGCTGCGTGCCTTCGCTGCCTCGGTGCTTAGCAAAGCGCCACGTGCCTTCGGCGCCTACAAAAGCGCCGTGTCCCTTCGGCGCTCCCACGGCGTTTGCTAAGCGGCGAGGCGGCGAAGGGACGAAGCGGTTCGGGAGGCGGTGAAGGGACAGGGCGCTTTGTTGGGTGGCGAGGGCGAAAAGGCACGCAGCGCTTTCTTAGGCGGCGAAGGCACGCGCTGCTTTGCTAGGCGCCGAAGGAACACGGCGCTTTGTAGGCGGCGACGGCACGCGGAGCTTTGCTAGGCGGCGAGGCGGCGAAGGGACACGGCGCTTTGCTAGGCGGCGAGGGCGAGAAGGCACGCAGCGCTTTCTTAGGAGGCCAGGCGGCGAAGGCACGCGCTGCTTTGCCAGGCGCCGAAGGCACAACGCGGTGTGTGAGGCGGCGAAGGCACGCACTGCTTTGCCAGCCGCCGAAGGCACGCAGCGCTTTGCTAGGCTGCAATGCGGCGAGGCGCCCAACGCAGGCACTTCTCTGCTAGGCGCCCAAGGAACACGGCGCTTTGCTTGACGGCGACGGCACGCGCAGCTTTGCTAGGCGCCCAAGGCAGACGACGCTTTGCTAGGCAGCGAGGCGGCGAAGGCACAAAGCGATTTGCTCTGCCCTCATTCGCTGCCTCGCACAATAGCTAACCACTGTGCATGTTGGCTGTCTCACAAACAAGCAGCCTGCTGCGTCTCTTCGCTGCCTCGCCAACTAACAAAGTGCTGCCTCGCTTCGCCTCCAGGCGAAAAAGTCATCCGCCATGCCACTGCGCCACCTGGTGCACAAGCAAAGTGCTGCATCTCTTCGCTGCCTCGCACAAAGAGCAAGCACTGGGCATGGTCGCTGTGTCACAAACAAGGAGACTGCTGAATCTCTTCGCTGCCTCGCCAACAAGCAAAGCACTCGATCTGCTCGCCGCCTCGCCAGCATGCAAAGCGCTGCGTCTCTTGGCCGCCTCGCAAACTAAACGCTGCATCTGTTCACTGCCTCGCCAAAAAGCAGAGCGCTGCGTGTATTCGCTGAGTGGCAGAAAGCAAAGCACGGCGCCTGTTCGCTGCCTGGCCAAGAAGCAAAGCGCTCCATCTCTTCGCTGCCTCGCAAACGAAGGAAGCGCTGCGTGCCTTCGGCGCCGAGCAAAGCAGCGCGTGCCTTGGCCGCCTCGCCGCCTCAGAAAGCGCTGCGTGCCTTCTCGCCCTCGCCGCCTAGCAAAGCGCCGTGTGCCTTCGCCGCCTCCCAAATCGCTTCGTGCCTTCGCCGCCTAGCAAAGCGCCTAGCAAAGCGTCCTCAGCCTTGGCTGCCTAGCAAAGCTGCACGTCCGCTCGCCGCCTAGCAAAGCACTGTGTGCCCTCGCCGCCTGCTAGAGCGCTGCGTGCCTTCGGCGCCTGGCAAAGCGCTGAGTGCCTTCGGCGCCTGGCAAAGCACTGCGTGCCCTCGCCGAGCGCTGCGTCCCTGGGCGCCTGGCAAAGCGCTGCGTGCCTTCGCCGCCTCGCAAGGCGCCCTAGCCCGTCGAGCACGATCAAATGGCTGCGTGCCTTCGCTGCCTCGGTGCTTAGCAAAGCGCCACGTGCCTTCGGCGCCTACAAAAGCGCCGTGTCCCTTCGGCGCTCCCACGGCGTTTGCTAAGCGGCGAGGCGGCGAAGGGACGCAGCGGTGTGTGAGGCGGCGAAGGCAAGCAGCGCTTTGCTAGGCGGCGAGGCGGCGAAGGGACGAAGCGGTTCGGGAGGCGGTGAAGGGAGAGGGCGCTTTGTTGGGCGGCGAGGGCGAAAAGGCACGCAGCGCTTTCTTAGGCGGCGAAGGCACGCGCTGCTTTGCTAGGCGCCGAAGGAACACGGCGCTTTGCTAGGCGGCGAGGGCGAGAAGGCACGCAGCGCTTTCTTAGGAGGCCAGGCGGCGAAGGCACGCGCTGCTTTGCCAGGCGCCGAAGGCACAACGCGGTGTGTGAGGCGGCGAAGGCACGCACTGCTTTGCCAGCCGCCGAAGGCACGCAGCGCTTTGCTAGGCTGCAATGCGGCGAGGCGCCGAACGCAGGCACTTCTCTGCTAGGCGCCCAAGGAACACGGCGCTTTGCTTGACGGCGACGGCACGCGCAGCTTTGCTAGGCGCCCAAGGCAGACGACGCTTTGCTAGGCAGCGAGGCGGCGAAGGCACAAAGCGATTTGCTCTGCCCTCATTCGCTGCCTCGCACAATAGCTAACCACTGTGCATGTTGGCTGTCTCACAAACAAGCAGCCTGCTGCGTCTCTTCGCTGCCTCGCCAACTAACAAAGTGCTGCCTCGCTTCGCCTCCAGGCGAAAAAGTCATCCGCCATGCCACTGCGCCACCTGGTGCACAAGCAAAGTGCTGCATCTCTTCGCTGCCTCGCACAAAGAGCAAGCACTGGGCATGGTCGCTGTGTCACAAACAAGGAGACTGCTGAATCTCTTCGCTGCCTCGCCAACAAGCAAAGCACTCGATCTGCTCGCCGCCTCGCCAGCATGCAAAGCGCTGCGTCTCTTGGCCGCCTCGCAAACTAAACGCTGCATCTGTTCACTGCCTCGCCAAAAAGCAGAGCGCTGCGTGTATTCGCTGAGTGGCAGAAAGCAAAGCACGGCGCCTGTTCGCTGCCTGGCCAAGAAGCAAAGCGCTCCATCTCTTCGCTGCCTCGCAAACGAAGGAAGCGCTGCGTGCCTTCGGCGCCGAGCAAAGCAGCGCGTGCCTTGGCCGCCTCGCCGCCTCAGAAAGCGCTGCGTGCCTTCTCGCCCTCGCCGCCTAGCAAAGCGCCGTGTGCCTTCGCCGCCTCCCAAATCGCTTCGTGCCTTCGCCGCCTAGCAAAGCGCCTAGCAAAGCGTCCTCAGCCTTCGCTGCCTAGCAAAGCTGCACGTCCGCTCGCCGCCTAGCAAAGCACTGTGTGCCCTCGCCGCCTGCTAGAGCGCTGCGTGCCTTCGGCGCCTGGCAAAGCGCTGAGTGCCTTCGGCGCCTGGCAAAGCACTGCGTGCCCTCGCCGAGCGCTGCGTCCCTGGGCGCCTGGCAAAGCGCTGCGTGCCTTCGCCGCCTCGCCGCCTCGCAAGGCGCCCTAGCCCGTCGAGCACGATCAAATGGCTGCGTGCCTTCGCTGCCTCGGTGCTTAGCAAAGCGCCACGTGCCTTCGGCGCCTACAAAAGCGCCGTGTCCCTTCGGCGCTCCCACGGCGTTTGCTAAGCGGCGAGGCGGCGAAGGGACGCAGCGGTGTGTGAGGCGGCGAAGGCAAGCAGCGCTTTGCTAGGCGGCGAGGCGGCGAAGGGACGAAGCGGTTCGGGAGGCGGTGAAGGGACAGGGCGCTTTGTTGGGCGGCGAGGGCGAAAAGGCACGCAGCGCTTTCTTAGGCGGCGAAGGCACGCGCTGCTTTGCTAGGCGCCGAAGGAACACGGCGCTTTGCTAGGCGGCGAGGGCGAGAAGGCACGCAGCGCTTTCTTAGGAGGCCAGGCGGCGAAGGCACAACGCGGTGTGTGAGGCGGCGAAGGCACGCACTGCTTTGCCAGCCGCCGAAGGCACGCAGCGCTTTGCTAGGCTGCAATGCGGCGAGGCGCCGAACGCAGGCACTTCTCTGCTAGGCGCCCAAGGAACACGGCGCTTTGCTTGACGGCGACGGCACGCGCAGCTTTGCTAGGCGCCCAAGGCAGACGACGCTTTGCTAGGCAGCGAGGCGGCGAAGGCACAAAGCGATTTGCTCTGCCCTCATTCGCTGCCTCGCACAATAGCTAACCACTGTGCATGTTGGCTGTCTCACAAACAAGCAGCCTGCTGCGTCTCTTCGCTGCCTCGCCAACTAACAAAGTGCTGCCTCGCTTCGCCTCCAGGCGAAAAAGTCATCCGCCATGCCACTGCGCCACCTGGTGCACAAGCAAAGTGCTGCATCTCTTCGCTGCCTCGCACAATGAGCAAGCACTGGGCATGGTCGCTGTGTCACAAACAAGGAGACTGCTGAATCTCTTCGCTGCCTCGCCAACAAGCAAACCGCTGCATCTCTTCGCTGCCTCGCCAACAAGCAAAGCACTCGATCTGCTCGCCGCCTCGCCAGCATGCAAAGCGCCGCGTCTCTTGGCCGCCTCGCAAACTAAACGCTGCATCTGTTCACTGCCTCGCCAAAAAGCAGAGCGCTGCGTGTATTCGCTGAGTGGCAGAAAGCAAAGCACGGCGCCTGTTCGCTGCCTGGCCAAGAAGCAAAGCGCTCCATCTCTTCGCTGCCTCGCAAACGAAGGAAGCGCTGCGTGCCTTCGGCGCCGAGCAAAGCAGCGCGTGCCTTGGCCGCCTCGCCGCCTCAGAAAGCGCTGCGTGCCTTCTCGCCCTCGCCGCCTAGCAAAGCGCCGTGTGCCTTCGCCGCCTCCCAAATCGCTTCGTGCCTTCGCCGCCTAGCAAAGCGCCTAGCAAAGCGTCCTCAGCCTTCGCTGCCTAGCAAAGCTGCACGTCCGCTCGCCGCCTAGCAAAGCACTGTGTGCCCTCGCCGCCTGCTAGAGCGCTGCGTGCCTTCGGCGCCTGGCAAAGCGCTGAGTGCCTTCGGCGCCTGGCAAAGCACTGCGTGCCCTCGCCGAGCGCTGCGTCCCTGGGCGCCTGGCAAAGCGCTGCGTGCCTTCGCCGCCTCGCCGCCTAGCAAGGCGCCCTAGCCCGTCGAGCACGATCAAATGGCTGCGTGCCTTCGCTGCCTCGGTGCTTAGCAAAGCGCCACGTGCCTTCGGCGCCTACAAAAGCGCCGTGTCCCTTCGGCGCTCCCACGGCGTTTGCTAAGCGGCGAGGCGGCGAAGGGACGCAGCGGTGTGTGAGGCGGCGAAGGCAAGCAGCGCTTTGCTAGGCGGCGAGGCGGCGAAGGGACGAAGCGGTTCGGGAGGCGGTGAAGGGACAGGGCGCTTTGTTGGGCGGCGAGGGCGAAAAGGCACGCAGCGCTTTCTTAGGCGGCGAAGGCACGCGCTGCTTTGCTAGGCGCCGAAGGAACACGGCGCTTTGCTAGGCGGCGAGGGCGAGAAGGCACGCAGCGCTTTCTTAGGAGGCCAGGCGGCGAAGGCACGCGCTGCTTTGCCAGGCGCCGAAGGCACAACGCGGTGTGTGAGGCGGCGAAGGCACGCACTGCTTTGCCAGCCGCCGAAGGCACGCAGCGCTTTGCTAGGCTGCAATGCGGCGAGGCGCCGAACGCAGGCACTTCTCTGCTAGGCGCCCAAGGAACACGGCGCTTTGCTTGACGGCGACGGCACGCGCAGCTTTGCTAGGCGCCCAAGGCAGACGACGCTTTGCTAGGCAGCGAGGCGGCGAAGGCACAAAGCGATTTCCTCTGCCCTCATTCGCTGCCTCGCACAATAGCTAACCACTGTGCATGTTGGCTGTCTCACAAACAAGCAGCCTGCTGCGTCTCTTCGCTGCCTCGCCAACTAACAAAGTGCTGCCTCGCTTCGCCTCCAGGCGAAAAAGTCATCCGCCATGCCACTGCGCCACCTGGTGCACAAGCAAAGTGCTGCATCTCTTCGCTGCCTCGCACAAAGAGCAAGCACTGGGCATGGTCGCTGTGTCACAAACAAGGAGACTGCTGAATCTCTTCGCTGCCTCGCCAACAAGCAAAGCACTCGATCTGCTCGCCGCCTCGCCAGCATGCAAAGCGCCGCGTCTCTTGGCCGCCTCGCAAACTAAACGCTGCATCTGTTCACTGCCTCGCCAAAAAGCAGAGCGCTGCGTGTATTCGCTGAGTGGCAGAAAGCAAAGCACGGCGCCTGTTCGCTGCCTGGCCAAGAAGCAAAGCGCTCCATCTCTTCGCTGCCTCGCAAACGAAGGAAGCGCTGCGTGCCTTCGGCGCCGAGCAAAGCAGCGCGTGCCTTGGCCGCCTCGCCGCCTCAGAAAGCGCTGCGTGCCTTCTCGCCCTCGCCGCCTAGCAAAGCGCCGTGTGCCTTCGCCGCCTCCCAAATCGCTTCGTGCCTTCGCCGCCTAGCAAAGCGCCTAGCAAAGCGTCCTCAGCCTTGGCTGCCTAGCAAAGCTCCACGTCCGCTCGCCGCCTAGCAAAGCACTGTGTGCCCTCGCCGCCTGCTAGAGCGCTGCGTGCCTTCGGCGCCTGGCAAAGCGCTGAGTGCCTTCGGCGCCTGGCAAAGCACTGCGTGCCCTCGCCGAGCGCTGCGTCCCTGGGCGCCTGGCAAAGCGCTGCGTGCCTTCGCCGCCTCGCCGCCTCGCAAGGCGCCCTAGCCCGTCGAGCACGATCAAATGGCTGCGTGCCTTCGCTGCCTCGGTGCTTAGCAAAGCGCCACGTGCCTTCGGCGCCTACAAAAGCGCCGTGTCCCTTCGGCGCTCCCACGGCGTTTGCTAAGCGGCGAGGCGGCGAAGGGACGAAGCGGTTCGGGAGGCGGTGAAGGGACAGGGCGCTTTGTTGGGCGGCGAGGGCGAAAAGGCACGCAGCGCTTTCTTAGGCGGCGAAGGCACGCGCTGCTTTGCTAGGCGCCGAAGGAACAGGGCGCTTTGTAGGCGGCGACGGCACGCGGAGCTTTGCTAGGCGGCGAGGCGGCGAAGGGACACGGCGCTTTGCTAGGCGGCGAGGGCGAGAAGGCACGCAGCGCTTTCTTAGGAGGCCAGGCGGCGAAGGCACGCGCTGCTTTGCCAGGCGCCGAAGGCACAACGCGGTGTGTGAGGCGGCGAAGGCACGCACTGCTTTGCCAGCCGCCGAAGGCACGCAGCGCTTTGCTAGGCTGCAATGCGGCGAGGCGCCGAACGCAGGCACTTCTTTGCTAGGCGCCCAAGGAACACGGCGCTTTGCTTGACGGCGACGGCACGCGCAGCTTTGCTAGGCGCCCAAGGCAGACGACGCTTTGCTAGGCAGCGAGGCGGCGAACGCACAAAGCGATTTGCTCTGCCCTCATTCGCTGCCTCGCACAATAGCTAACCACTGTGCATGTTGGCTGTCTCACAAACAAGCAGCCTGCTGCGTCTCTTCGCTGCCTCGCCAACTAACAAAGTGCTGCCTCGCTTCGCCTCCAGGCGAAAAAGTCATCCGCCATGCCACTGCGCCACCTGGTGCACAAGCAAAGTGCTGCATCTCTTCGCTGCCTCGCACAAAGAGCAAGCACTGGGCATGGTCGCTGTGTCACAAACAAGGAGACTGCTGAATCTCTTCGCTGCCTCGCCAACAAGCAAACCGCTGCATCTCTTCGCTGCCTCGCCAACAAGCAAAGCACTCGATCTGCTCGCCGCCTCGCCAGCATGCAAAGCGCCGCGTCTCTTGGCCGCCTCGCAAACTAAACGCTGCATCTGTTCACTGCCTCGCCAAAAAGCAGAGCGCTGCGTGTATTCGCTGAGTGGCAGAAAGCAAAGCACGGCGCCTGTTCGCTGCCTGGCCAAGAAGCAAAGCGCTCCATCTCTTCGCTGCCTCGCAAACGAAGGAAGCGCTGCGTGCCTTCGGCGCCGAGCAAAGCAGCGCGTGCCTTGGCCGCCTCGCCGCCTCAGAAAGCGCTGCGTGCCTTCTCGCCCTCGCCGCCTAGCAAAGCGCCGTGTGCCTTCGCCGCCTCCCAAATCGCTTCGTGCCTTCGCCGCCTAGCAAAGCGCCTAGCAAAGCGTCCTCAGCCTTGGCTGCCTAGCAAAGCTCCACGTCCGCTCGCCGCCTAGCAAAGCACTGTGTGCCCTCGCCGCCTGCTAGAGCGCTGCGTGCCTTCGGCGCCTGGCAAAGCGCTGAGTGCCTTCGGCGCCTGGCAAAGCACTGCGTGCCCTCGCCGAGCGCTGCGTCCCTGGGCGCCTGGCAAAGCGCTGCGTGCCTTCGCCGCCTCGCCGCCTCGCAAGGCGCCCTAGCCCGTCGAGCACGATCAAATGGCTGCGTGCCTTCGCTGCCTCGGTGCTTAGCAAAGCGCCACGTGCCTTCGGCGCCTACAAAAGCGCCGTGTCCCTTCGGCGCTCCCACGGCGTTTGCTAAGCGGCGAGGCGGCGAAGGGACGCAGCGGTGTGTGAGGCGGCGAAGGCAAGCAGCGCTTTGCTAGGCGGCGAGGCGGCGAAGGGACGAAGCGGTTCGGGAGGCGGTGAAGGGACAGGGCGCTTTGTTGGGCGGCGAGGGCGAAAAGGCACGCAGCGCTTTCTTAGGCGGCGAAGGCACGCGCTGCTTTGCTAGGCGCCGAAGGAACACGGCGCTTTGCTAGGCGGCGAGGGCGAGAAGGCACGCAGCGCTTTCTTAGGAGGCCAGGCGGCGAAGGCACGCGCTGCTTTGCCAGGCGCCGAAGGCACAACGCGGTGTGTGAGGCGGCGAAGGCACGCACTGCTTTGCCAGCCGCCGAAGGCACGCAGCGCTTTGCTAGGCTGCAATGCGGCGAGGCGCCGAACGCAGGCACTTCTCTGCTAGGCGCCCAAGGAACACGGCGCTTTGCTTGACGGCGACGGCACGCGCAGCTTTGCTAGGCGCCCAAGGCAGACGACGCTTTGCTAGGCAGCGAGGCGGCGAAGGCACAAAGCGATTTGCTCTGCCCTCATTCGCTGCCTCGCACAATAGCTAACCACTGTGCATGTTGGCTGTCTCACAAACAAGCAGCCTGCTGCGTCTCTTCGCTGCCTCGCCAACTAACAAAGTGCTGCCTCGCTTCGCCTCCAGGCGAAAAAGTCATCCGCCATGCCACTGCGCCACCTGGTGCACAAGCAAAGTGCTGCATCTCTTCGCTGCCTCGCACAAAGAGCAAGCACTGTGCATGGTCGCTGTGTCACAAACAAGGAGACTGCTGAATCTCTTCGCTGCCTCGCCAACAAGCAAAGCACTCGATCTGCTCGCCGCCTCGCCAGCATGCAAAGCGCCGCGTCTCTTGGCCGCCTCGCAAACTAAACGCTGCATCTGTTCACTGCCTCGCCAAAAAGCAGAGCGCTGCGTGTATTCGCTGAGTGGCAGAAAGCAAAGCACGGCGCCTCTTCGCTGCCTGGCCAAGAAGCAAAGCGCTCCATCTCTTCGCTGCCTCGCAAACGAAGGAAGCGCTGCGTGCCTTCGGCGCCGAGCAAAGCAGCGCGTGCCTTGGCCGCCTCGCCGCCTCAGAAAGCGCTGCGTGCCTTCTCGCCCACGCCGCCTAGCAAAGCGCCGTGTGCCTTCACCGCCTCGCCGCCTAGCAAAGCTCCGCGTGCCGTCGCCGCCTAGCAAAGCGCCGTGTTCCTTCGGCGCCTAGCAAAGCAGCGCGTGCCTTGGCCGCCTCGCCGCCTCAGAAAGCGCTGCGTGCCTTCTCGCCCTCGCCGCCTAGCAAAGCGCCGTGTGCCTTCGCCGCCTCCCAAATCGCTTCGTGCCTTCGCCGCCTAGCAAAGCGCCTAGCAAAGCGTCCTCAGCCTTGGCTGCCTAGCAAAGCTCCACGTCCGCTCGCCGCCTAGCAAAGCACTGTGTGCCCTCGCCGCCTGCTAGAGCGCTGCGTGCCTTCGGCGCCTGGCAAAGCGCTGAGTGCCTTCGGCGCCTGGCAAAGCACTGCGTGCCCTCGCCGAGCGCTGCGTCCCTGGGCGCCTGGCAAAGCGCTGCGTGCCTTCGCCGCCTCGCCGCCTAGCAAGGCGCCCTAGCCCGTCGAGCACGATCAAATGGCTGCGTGCCTTCGCTGCCTCGGTGCTTAGCAAAGCGCCACGTGCCTTCGGCGCCTACAAAAGCGCCGTGTCCCTTCGGCGCTCCCACGGCGTTTGCTAAGCGGCGAGGCGGCGAAGGGACGAAGCGGTTCGGGAGGCGGTGAAGGGACAGGGCGCTTTGTTGGGCGGCGAGGGCGAAAAGGCACGCAGCGCTTTCTTAGGCGGCGAAGGCACGCGCTGCTTTGCTAGGCGCCGAAGGAACACGGCGCTTTGCTAGGCGGCGAGGGCGAGAAGGCACGCAGCGCTTTCTTAGGAGGCCAGGCGGCGAAGGCACGCGCTGCTTTGCCAGGCGCCGAAGGCACAACGCGGTGTGTGAGGCGGCGAAGGCACGCACTGCTTTGCCAGCCGCCGAAGGCACGCAGCGCTTTGCTAGGCTGCAATGCGGCGAGGCGCCGAACGCAGGCACTTCTCTGCTAGGCGCCCAAGGAACACGGTGCTTTGCTTGACGGCGACGGCACGCGCAGCTTTGCTAGGCGCCCAAGGCAGACGACGCTTTGCTAGGCAGCGAGGCGGCGAACGCACAAAGCGATTTGCTCGGCGGTCATTCGCTGCCTCGCACAATAGCTAACCACTGTGCATGTTGGCTGTCTCACAAACAAGCAGCCTGCTGCGTCTCTTCGCTGCCTCGCCAACTAACAAAGTGCTGCCTCGCTTCGCCTCCAGGCGAAAAAGTCATCCGCCATGCCACTGCGCCACCTGGTGCACAAGCAAAGTGCTGCATCTCTTCGCTGCCTCGCACAAAGAGCAAGCACTGGGCATGGTCGCTGTGTCACAAACAAGGAGACTGCTGAATCTCTTCGCTGCCTCGCCAACAAGCAAAGCACTCGATCTGCTCGCCGCCTCGCCAGCATGCAAAGCGCCGCGTCTCTTGGCCGCCTCGCAAACTAAACGCTGCATCTGTTCACTGCCTCGCCAAAAAGCAGAGCGCTGCGTGTATTCGCTGAGTGGCAGAAAGCAAAGCACGGCGCCTGTTCGCTGCCTGGCCAAGAAGCAAAGCGCTCCATCTCTTTGCTGCCTCGCAAACGAAGGAAGCGCTGCGTGCCTTCGGCGCCGAGCAAAGCAGCGCGTGCCTTGGCCGCCTCGCCGCCTCAGAAAGCGCTGCGTGCCTTCTCGCCCACGCCGCCTAGCAAAGCGCCGTGTGCCTTCACCGCCTCGCCGCCTAGCAAAGCTCCGCGTGCCGTCGCCGCCTAGCAAAGCGCCGTGTTCCTTCGGCGCCTAGCAAAGCAGCGCGTGCCTTGGCCGCCTCGCCGCCTCAGAAAGCGCTGCGTGCCTTCTCGCCCTCGCCGCCTAGCAAAGCGCCGTGTGCCTTCGCCGCCTCCCAAATCGCTTCGTGCCTTCGCCGCCTAGCAAAGCGCCTAGCAAAGCGTCCTCAGCCTTGGCTGCCTAGCAAAGCTCCACGTCCGCTCGCCGCCTAGCAAAGCACTGTGTGCCCTCGCCGCCTGCTAGAGCGCTGCGTGCCTTCGGCGCCTGGCAAAGCGCTGAGTGCCTTCGGCGCCTGGCAAAGCACTGCGTGCCCTCGCCGAGCGCTGCGTCCCTGGGCGCCTGGCAAAGCGCTGCGTGCCTTCGCCGCCTCGCCGCCTAGCAAGGCGCCCTAGCCCGTCGAGCACGATCAAATGGCTGCGTGCCTTCGCTGCCTCGGTGCTTAGCAAAGCGCCACGTGCCTTCGGCGCCTACAAAAGCGCCGTGTCCCTTCGGCGCTCCCACGGCGTTTGCTAAGCGGCGAGGCGGCGAAGGGACGAAGCGGTTCGGGAGGCGGTGAAGGGACAGGGCGCTTTGTTGGGCGGCGAGGGCGAAAAGGCACGCAGCGCTTTCTTAGGCGGCGAAGGCACGCGCTGCTTTGCTAGGCGCCGAAGGAACACGGCGCTTTGCTAGGCGGCGAGGGCGAGAAGGCACGCAGCGCTTTCTTAGGAGGCCAGGCGGCGAAGGCACGCGCTGCTTTGCCAGGCGCCGAAGGCACAACGCGGTGTGTGAGGCGGCGAAGGCACGCACTGCTTTGCCAGCCGCCGAAGGCACGCAGCGCTTTGCTAGGCTGCAATGCGGCGAGGCGCCGAACGCAGGCACTTCTCTGCTAGGCGCCCAAGGAACACGGCGCTTTGCTTGACGGCGACGGCACGCGCAGCTTTGCTAGGCGCCCAAGGCAGACGACGCTTTGCTAGGCAGCGAGGCGGCGAAGGCACAAAGCGATTTGCTCTGCCCTCATTCGCTGCCTCGCACAATAGCTAACCACTGTGCATGTTGGCTGTCTCACAAACAAGCAGCCTGCTGCGTCTCTTCGCTGCCTCGCCAACTAACAAAGTGCTGCCTCGCTTCGCCTCCAGGCGAAAAAGTCATCCGCCATGCCACTGCGCCACCTGGTGCACAAGCAAAGTGCTGCATCTCTTCGCTGCCTCGCACAAAGAGCAAGCACTGTGCATGGTCGCTGTGTCACAAACAAGGAGACTGCTGAATCTCTTCGCTGCCTCGCCAACAAGCAAAGCACTCGATCTGCTCGCCGCCTCGCCAGCATGCAAAGCGCCGCGTCTCTTGGCCGCCTCGCAAACTAAACGCTGCATCTGTTCACTGCCTCGCCAAAAAGCAGAGCGCTGCGTGTATTCGCTGAGTGGCAGAAAGCAAAGCACGGCGCCTCTTCGCTGCCTGGCCAAGAAGCAAAGCGCTCCATCTCTTTGCTGCCTCGCAAACGAAGGAAGCGCTGCGTGCCTTCGGCGCCGAGCAAAGCAGCGCGTGCCTTGGCCGCCTCGCCGCCTCAGAAAGCGCTGCGTGCCTTCTCGCCCACGCCGCCTAGCAAAGCGCCGTGTGCCTTCACCGCCTCGCCGCCTAGCAAAGCTCCGCGTGCCGTCGCCGCCTAGCAAAGCGCCGTGTTCCTTCGGCGCCTAGCAAAGCAGCGCGTGCCTTGGCCGCCTCGCCGCCTCAGAAAGCGCTGCGTGCCTTCTCGCCCTCGCCGCCTAGCAAAGCGCCGTGTGCCTTCGCCGCCTCCCAAATCGCTTCGTGCCTTCGCCGCCTAGCAAAGCGCCTAGCAAAGCGTCCTCAGCCTTGGCTGCCTAGCAAAGCTGCACGTCCGCTCGCCGCCTAGCAAAGCACTGTGTGCCCTCGCCGCCTGCTAGAGCGCTGCGTGCCTTCGGCGCCTGGCAAAGCGCTGAGTGCCTTCGGCGCCTGGCAAAGCACTGCGTGCCCTCGCCGAGCGCTGCGTCCCTGGGCGCCTGGCAAAGCGCTGCGTGCCTTCGCCGCCTCGCCGCCTAGCAAGGCGCCCTAGCCCGTCGAGCACGATCAAATGGCTGCGTGCCTTCGCTGCCTCGGTGCTTAGCAAAGCGCCACGTGCCTTCGGCGCCTACAAAAGCGCCGTGTCCCTTCGGCGCTCCCACGGCGTTTGCTAAGCGGCGAGGCGGCGAAGGGACGCAGCGGTGTGTGAGGCGGCGAAGGCAAGCAGCGCTTTGCTAGGCGGCGAGGCGGCGAAGGGACGAAGCGGTTCGGGAGGCGGTGAAGGGACAGGGCGCTTTGTTGGGCGGCGAGGGCGAAAAGGCACGCAGCGCTTTCTTAGGCGGCGAAGGCACGCGCTGCTTTGCTAGGCGCCGAAGGAACACGGCGCTTTGCTAGGCGGCGAGGGCGAGAAGGCACGCAGCGCTTTCTTAGGAGGCCAGGCGGCGAAGGCACGCGCTGCTTTGCCAGGCGCCGAAGGCACAACGCGGTGTGTGAGGCGGCGAAGGCACGCACTGCTTTGCCAGCCGCCGAAGGCACGCAGCGCTTTGCTAGGCTGCAATGCGGCGAGGCGCCGAACGCAGGCACTTCTCTGCTAGGCGCCCAAGGAACACGGCGCTTTGCTTGACGGCGACGGCACGCGCAGCTTTGCTAGGCGCCCAAGGCAGACGACGCTTTGCTAGGCAGCGAGGCGGCGAACGCACAAAGCGATTTGCTCTGCCCTCATTCGCTGCCTCGCACAATAGCTAACCACTGTGCATGTTGGCTGTCTCACAAACAAGCAGCCTGCTGCGTCTCTTCGCTGCCTCGCCAACTAACAAAGTGCTGCCTCGCTTCGCCTCCAGGCGAAAAAGTCATCCGCCATGCCACTGCGCCACCTGGTGCACAAGCAAAGTGCTGCATCTCTTCGCTGCCTCGCACAAAGAGCAAGCACTGGGCATGGTCGCTGTGTCACAAACAAGGAGACTGCTGAATCTCTTCGCTGCCTCGCCAACAAGCAAAGCACTCGATCTGCTCGCCGCCTCGCCAGCATGCAAAGCGCCGCGTCTCTTGGCCGCCTCGCAAACTAAACGCTGCATCTGTTCACTGCCTCGCCAAAAAGCAGAGCGCTGCGTGTATTCGCTGAGTGGCAGAAAGCAAAGCACGGCGCCTCTTCGCTGCCTGGCCAAGAAGCAAAGCGCTCCATCTCTTCGCTGCCTCGCAAACGAAGGAAGCGCTGCGTGCCTTCGGCGCCGAGCAAAGCAGCGCGTGCCTTGGCCGCCTCGGCGCCTCAAAAAGCGCTGCGTGCCTTCTCGCCCACGCCGCCTAGCAAAGCGCCGTGTGCCTTCACCGCCTCGCCGCCTAGCAAAGCTCCGCGTGCCGTCGCCGCCTAGCAAAGCGCCGTGTTCCTTCGGCGCCTAGCAAAGCAGCGCGTGCCTTGGCCGCCTCGCCGCCTCAGAAAGCGCTGCGTGCCTTCTCGCCCTCGCCGCCTAGCAAAGCGCCGTGTGCCTTCGCCGCCTCCCAAATCGCTTCGTGCCTTCGCCGCCTAGCAAAGCGACTAGCAAAGCGTCCTCAGCCTTGGCTGCCTAGCAAAGCTGCACGTCCGCTCGCCGCCTAGCAAAGCACTGTGTGCCCTCGCCGCCTGCTAGAGCGCTGCGTGCCTTCGGCGCCTGGCAAAGCGCTGAGTGCCTTCGGCGCCTGGCAAAGCACTGCGTGCCCTCGCCGAGCGCTGCGTCCCTGGGCGCCTGGCAAAGCGCTGCGTGCCTTCGCCGCCTCGCCGCCTAGCAAGGCGCCCTAGCCCGTCGAGCACGATCAAATGGCTGCGTGCCTTCGCTGCCTCGGTGCTTAGCAAAGCGCCACGTGCCTTCGGCGCCTACAAAAGCGCCGTGTCCCTTCGGCGCTCCCACGGCGTTTGCTAAGCGGCGAGGCGGCGAAGGGACGAAGCGGTTCGGGAGGCGGTGAAGGGACAGGGCGCTTTGTTGGGCGGCGAGGGCGAAAAGGCACGCAGCGCTTTCTTAGGCGGCGAAGGCACGCGCTGCTTTGCTAGCCGCCGAAGGAACACGGCGCTTTGCTAGGCGGCGAGGGCGAGAAGGCACGCAGCGCTTTCTTAGGAGGCCAGGCGGCGAAGGCACGCGCTGCTTTGCCAGGCGCCGAAGGCACAACGCGGTGTGTGAGGCGGCGAAGGCACGCACTGCTTTGCCAGCCGCCGAAGGCACGCAGCGCTTTGCTAGGCTGCAATGCGGCGAGGCGCCGAACGCAGGCACTTCTCTGCTAGGCGCCCAAGGAACACGGCGCTTTGCTTGACGGCGACGGCACGCGCAGCTTTGCTAGGCGCCCAAGGCAGACGACGCTTTGCTAGGCAGCGAGGCGGCGAACGCACAAAGCGATTTGCTCGGCGGTCATTCGCTGCCTCGCACAATAGCTAACCACTGTGCATGTTGGCTGTCTCACAAACAAGCAGCCTGCTGCGTCTCTTCGCTGCCTCGCCAACTAACAAAGTGCTGCCTCGCTTCGCCTCCAGGCGAAAAAGTCATCCGCCATGCCACTGCGCCACCTGGTGCACAAGCAAAGTGCTGCATCTCTTCGCTGCCTCGCACAAAGAGCAAGCACTGGGCATGGTCGCTGTGTCACAAACAAGGAGACTGCTGAATCTCTTCGCTGCCTCGCCAACAAGCAAACCGCTGCATCTCTTCGCTGCCTCGCCAACAAGCAAAGCACTCGATCTGCTCGCCGCCTCGCCAGCATGCAAAGCGCCGCGTCTCTTGGCCGCCTCGCAAACTAAACGCTGCATCTGTTCACTGCCTCGCCAAAAAGCAGAGCGCTGCGTGTATTCGCTGAGTGGCAGAAAGCAAAGCACGGCGCCTGTTCGCTGCCTGGCCAAGAAGCAAAGCGCTCCATCTCTTTGCTGCCTCGCAAACGAAGGAAGCGCTGCGTGCCTTCGGCGCCGAGCAAAGCAGCGCGTGCCTTGGCCGCCTCGCCGCCTCAGAAAGCGCTGCGTGCCTTCTCGCCCACGCCGCCTAGCAAAGCGCCGTGTGCCTTCACCGCCTCGCCGCCTAGCAAAGCTCCGCGTGCCGTCGCCGCCTAGCAAAGCGCCGTGTTCCTTCGGCGCCTAGCAAAGCAGCGCGTGCCTTGGCCGCCTCGCCGCCTCAGAAAGCGCTGCGTGCCTTCTCGCCCTCGCCGCCTAGCAAAGCGCCGTGTGCCTTCGCCGCCTCCCAAATCGCTTCGTGCCTTCGCCGCCTAGCAAAGCGCCTAGCAAAGCGTCCTCAGCCTTGGCTGCCTAGCAAAGCTCCACGTCCGCTCGCCGCCTAGCAAAGCACTGTGTGCCCTCGCCGCCTGCTAGAGCGCTGCGTGCCTTCGGCGCCTGGCAAAGCGCTGAGTGCCTTCGGCGCCTGGCAAAGCACTGCGTGCCCTCGCCGAGCGCTGCGTCCCTGGGCGCCTGGCAAAGCGCTGCGTGCCTTCGCCACCTCGCCGCCTCGCAAGGCGCCCTAGCCCGTCGAGCACGATCAAATGGCTGCGTGCCTTCGCTGCCTCGGTGCTTAGCAAAGCGCCACGTGCCTTCGGCGCCTACAAAAGCGCCGTGTCCCTTCGGCGCTCCCACGGCGTTTGCTAAGCGGCGAGGCGGCGAAGGGACGCAGCGGTGTGTGAGGCGGCGAAGGCAAGCAGCGCTTTGCTAGGCGGCGAGGCGGCGAAGGGACGAAGCGGTTCGGGAGGCGGTGAAGGGACAGGGCGCTTTGTTGGGCGGCGAGGGCGAAAAGGCACGCAGCGCTTTCTTAGGCGGCGAAGGCACGCGCTGCTTTGCTAGGCGCCGAAGGAACACGGCGCTTTGCTAGGCGGCGAGGGCGAGAAGGCACGCAGCGCTTTCTTAGGAGGCCAGGCGGCGAAGGCACGCGCTGCTTTGCCAGGCGCCGAAGGCACAACGCGGTGTGTGAGGCGGCGAAGGCACGCACTGCTTTGCCAGCCGCCGAAGGCACGCAGCGCTTTGCTAGGCTGCAATGCGGCGAGGCGCCGAACGCAGGCACTTCTCTGCTAGGCGCCCAAGGAACACGGCGCTTTGCTTGACGGCGACGGCACGCGCAGCTTTGCTAGGCGCCCAAGGCAGACGACGCTTTGCTAGGCAGCGAGGCGGCGAACGCACAAAGCGATTTGCTCGGCGGTCATTCGCTGCCTCGCACAATAGCTAACCACTGTGCATGTTGGCTGTCTCACAAACAAGCAGCCTGCTGCGTCTCTTCGCTGCCTCGCCAACTAACAAAGTGCTGCCTCGCTTCGCCTCCAGGCGAAAAAGTCATCCGCCATGCCACTGCGCCACCTGGTGCACAAGCAAAGTGCTGCATCTCTTCGCTGCCTCGCACAAAGAGCAAGCACTGTGCATGGTCGCTGTGTCACAAACAAGGAGACTGCTGAATCTCTTCGCTGCCTCGCCAACAAGCAAAGCACTCGATCTGCTCGCCGCCTCGCCAGCATGCAAAGCGCCGCGTCTCTTGGCCGCCTCGCAAACTAAACGCTGCATCTGTTCACTGCCTCGCCAAAAAGCAGAGCGCTGCGTGTATTCGCTGAGTGGCAGAAAGCAAAGCACGGCGCCTGTTCGCTGCCTGGCCAAGAAGCAAAGCGCTCCATCTCTTCGCTGCCTCGCAAACGAAGGAAGCGCTGCGTGCCTTCGGCGCCGAGCAAAGCAGCGCGTGCCTTGGCCGCCTCGCCGCCTCAGAAAGCGCTGCGTGCCTTCTCGCCCACGCCGCCTAGCAAAGCGCCGTGTGCCTTCACCGCCTCGCCGCCTAGCAAAGCTCCGCGTGCCGTCGCCGCCTAGCAAAGCGCCGTGTTCCTTCGGCGCCTAGCAAAGCAGCGCGTGCCTTGGCCGCCTCGCCGCCTCAGAAAGCGCTGCGTGCCTTCTCGCCCTCGCCGCCTAGCAAAGCGCCGTGTGCCTTCGCCGCCTCCCAAATCGCTTCGTGCCTTCGCCGCCTAGCAAAGCGCCTAGCAAAGCGTCCTCAGCCTTGGCTGCCTAGCAAAGCTCCACGTCCGCTCGCCGCCTAGCAAAGCACTGTGTGCCCTCGCCGCCTGCTAGAGCGCTGCGTGCCTTCGGCGCCTGGCAAAGCGCTGAGTGCCTTCGGCGCCTGGCAAAGCACTGCGTGCCCTCGCCGAGCGCTGCGTCCCTGGGCGCCTGGCAAAGCGCTGCGTGCCTTGGCCGCCTCGCCGCCTAGCAAGGCGCCCTAGCCCGTCGAGCACGATCAAATGGCTGCGTGCCTTCGCTGCCTCGGTGCTTAGCAAAGCGCCACGTGCCTTCGGCGCCTACAAAAGCGCCGTGTCCCTTCGGCGCTCCCACGGCGTTTGCTAAGCGGCGAGGCGGCGAAGGGACGAAGCGGTTCGGGAGGCGGTGAAGGGACAGGGCGCTTTGTTGGGCGGCGAGGGCGAAAAGGCACGCAGCGCTTTCTTAGGCGGCGAAGGCACGCGCTGCTTTGCTAGGCGCCGAAGGAACACGGCGCTTTGCTAGGCGGCGAGGGCGAGAAGGCACGCAGCGCTTTCTTAGGAGGCCAGGCGGCGAAGGCACGCGCTGCTTTGCCAGGCGCCGAAGGCACAACGCGGTGTGTGAGGCGGCGAAGGCACGCACTGCTTTGCCAGCCGCCGAAGGCACGCAGCGCTTTGCTAGGCTGCAATGCGGCGAGGCGCCGAACGCAGGCACTTCTCTGCTAGGCGCCCAAGGAACACGGCGCTTTGCTTGACGGCGACGGCACGCGCAGCTTTGCTAGGCGCCCAAGGCAGACGACGCTTTGCTAGGCAGCGAGGCGGCGAAGGCACAAAGCGATTTGCTCTGCCCTCATTCGCTGCCTCGCACAATAGCTAAGCACTGTGCATGTTGGCTGTCTCACAAACAAGCAGCCTGCTGCGTCTCTTCGCTGCCTCGCCAACTAACAAAGTGCTGCCTCGCTTCGCCTCCAGGCGAAAAAGTCATCCGCCATGCCACTGCGCCACCTGGTGCACAAGCAAAGTGCTGCATCTCTTCGCTGCCTCGCACAAAGAGCAAGCACTGGGCATGGTCGCTGTGTCACAAACAAGGAGACTGCTGAATCTCTTCGCTGCCTCGCCAACAAGCAAAGCACTCGATCTGCTCGCCGCCTCGCCAGCATGCAAAGCGCCGCGTCTCTTGGCCGCCTCGCAAACTAAACGCTGCATCTGTTCACTGCCTCGCCAAAAAGCAGAGCGCTGCGTGTATTCGCTGAGTGGCAGAAAGCAAAGCACGGCGCCTCTTCGCTGCCTGGCGAAGAAGCAAAGCGCTCCATCTCTTCGCTGCCTCGCAAACGAAGGAAGCGCTGCGTGCCTTCGGCGCCGAGCAAAGCAGCGCGTGCCTTGGCCGCCTCGCCGCCTCAGAAAGCGCTGCGTGCCTTCTCGCCCTCGCCGCCTAGCAAAGCGCCGTGTGCCTTCGCCGCCTCCCAAATCGCTTCGTGCCTTCGCCGCCTAGCAAAGCGCCTAGCAAAGCGTCCTCAGCCTTGGCTGCCTAGCAAAGCTCCACGTCCGCTCGCCGCCTAGCAAAGCACTGTGTGCCCTCGCCGCCTGCTAGAGCGCTGCGTGCCTTCGGCGCCTGGCAAAGCGCTGAGTGCCTTCGGCGCCTGGCAAAGCACTGCGTGCCCTCGCCGAGCGCTGCGTCCCTGGGCGCCTGGCAAAGCGCTGCGTGCCTTCGCCGCCTCGCCGCCTAGCAAGGCGCCCTAGCCCGTCGAGCACGATCAAATGGCTGCGTGCCTTCGCTGCCTCGGTGCTTAGCAAAGCGCCACGTGCCTTCGGCGCCTACAAAAGCGCCGTGTCCCTTCGGCGCTCCCACGGCGTTTGCTAAGCGGCGAGGCGGCGAAGGGACGAAGCGGTTCGGGAGGCGGTGAAGGGACAGGGCGCTTTGTTGGGCGGCGAGGGCGAAAAGGCACGCAGCGCTTTCTTAGGCGGCGAAGGCACGCGCTGCTTTGCTAGGCGCCGAAGGAACAGGGCGCTTTGTAGGCGGCGACGGCACGCGGAGCTTTGCTAGGCGGCGAGGCGGCGAAGGGACACGGCGCTTTGCTAGGCGGCGAGGGCGAGAAGGCACGCAGCGCTTTCTTAGGAGGCCAGGCGGCGAAGGCACGCGCTGCTTTGCCAGGCGCCGAAGGCACAACGCGGTGTGTGAGGCGGCGAAGGCACGCACTGCTTTGCCAGCCGCCGAAGGCACGCAGCGCTTTGCTAGGCTGCAATGCGGCGAGGCGCCGAACGCAGGCACTTCTTTGCTAGGCGCCCAAGGAACACGGCGCTTTGCTTGACGGCGACGGCACGCGCAGCTTTGCTAGGCGCCCAAGGCAGACGACGCTTTGCTAGGCAGCGAGGCGGCGAACGCACAAAGCGATTTGCTCTGCCCTCATTCGCTGCCTCGCACAATAGCTAACCACTGTGCATGTTGGCTGTCTCACAAACAAGCAGCCTGCTGCGTCTCTTCGCTGCCTCGCCAACTAACAAAGTGCTGCCTCGCTTCGCCTCCAGGCGAAAAAGTCATCCGCCATGCCACTGCGCCACCTGGTGCACAAGCAAAGTGCTGCATCTCTTCGCTGCCTCGCACAAAGAGCAAGCACTGGGCATGGTCGCTGTGTCACAAACAAGGAGACTGCTGAATCTCTTCGCTGCCTCGCCAACAAGCAAAGCACTCGATCTGCTCGCCGCCTCGCCAGCATGCAAAGCGCCGCGTCTCTTGGCCGCCTCGCAAACTAAACGCTGCATCTGTTCACTGCCTCGCCAAAAAGCAGAGCGCTGCGTGTATTCGCTGAGTGGCAGAAAGCAAAGCACGGCGCCTCTTCGCTGCCTGGCCAAGAAGCAAAGCGCTCCATCTCTTCGCTGCCTCGCAAACGAAGGAAGCGCTGCGTGCCTTCGGCGCCGAGCAAAGCAGCGCGTGCCTTGGCCGCCTCGCCGCCTCAGAAAGCGCTGCGTGCCTTCTCGCCCTCGCCGCCTAGCAAAGCGCCGTGTGCCTTCGCCGCCTCCCAAATCGCTTCGTGCCTTCGCCGCCTAGCAAAGCGCCTAGCAAAGCGTCCTCAGCCTTGGCTGCCTAGCAAAGCTCCACGTCCGCTCGCCGCCTAGCAAAGCACTGTGTGCCCTCGCCGCCTGCTAGAGCGCTGCGTGCCTTCGGCGCCTGGCAAAGCGCTGAGTGCCTTCGGCGCCTGGCAAAGCACTGCGTGCCCTCGCCGAGCGCTGCGTCCCTGGGCGCCTGGCAAAGCGCTGCGTGCCTTCGCCGCCTCGCCGCCTAGCAAGGCGCCCTAGCCCGTCGAGCACGATCAAATGGCTGCGTGCCTTCGCTGCCTCGGTGCTTAGCAAAGCGCCACGTGCCTTCGGCGCCTACAAAAGCGCCGTGTCCCTTCGGCGCTCCCACGGCGTTTGCTAAGCGGCGAGGCGGCGAAGGGACGAAGCGGTTCGGGAGGCGGTGAAGGGACAGGGCGCTTTGTTGGGCGGCGAGGGCGAAAAGGCACGCAGCGCTTTCTTAGGCGGCGAAGGCACGCGCTGCTTTGCTAGGCGCCGAAGGAACACGGCGCTTTGTAGGCGGCGATGGCACGCGCAGCTTTGCTAGGCGGCGAGGCGGCGAAGGGACACGGCGCTTTGCTAGGCGGCGAGGGCGAGAAGGCACGCAGCGCTTTCTTAGGAGGCCAGGCGGCGAAGGCACGCGCTGCTTTGCCAGGCGCCGAAGGCACAACGCGGTGTGTGAGGCGGCGAAGGCACGCACTGCTTTGCCAGCCGCCGAAGGCACGCAGCGCTTTGCTAGGCTGCAATGCGGCGAGGCGCCGAACGCAGGCACTTCTTTGCTAGGCGCCCAAGGAACACGGCGCTTTGCTTGACGGCGACGGCACGCGCAGCTTTGCTAGGCGCCCAAGGCAGACGACGCTTTGCTAGGCAGCGAGGCGGCGAAGGCACAAAGCCATTTGCTCTGCCCTCATTCGCTGCCTCGCACAATAGCTAACCACTGTGCATGTTGGCTGTCTCACAAACAAGCAGCCTGCTGCGTCTCTTCGCTGCCTCGCCAACTAACAAAGTGCTGCCTCGCTTCGCCTCCAGGCGAAAAAGTCATCCGCCATGCCACTGCGCCACCTGGTGCACAAGCAAAGTGCTGCATCTCTTCGCTGCCTCGCACAAAGAGCAAGCACTGGGCATGGTCGCTGTGTCACAAACAAGGAGACTGCTGAATCCCTTCGCTGCCTCGCCAACAAGCAAACCGCTGCATCACTTCGCTGCCTCGCCAACAAGCAAAGCACTCGATCTGCTCGCCGCCTCGCCAGCATGCAAAGCGCCGCGTCTCTTGGCCGCCTCGCAAACTAAACGCTGCATCTGTTCACTGCCTCGCCAAAAAGCAGAGCGCTGCGTGTATTCGCTGAGTGGCAGAAAGCAAAGCACGGCGCCTCTTCGCTGCCTGGCCAAGAAGCAAAGCGCTCCATCTCTTCGCTGCCTCGCAAACGAAGGAAGCGCTGCGTGCCTTCGGCGCCTAGCAAAGCAGCGCGTGCCTTGGCCGCCTCGCCGCCTCAGAAAGCGCTGCGTGCCTTCTCGCCCTCGCCGCCTAGCAAAGCGCCGTGTGCCTTCGCCGCCTCCCAAATCGCTTCGTGCCTTGGCCGCCTAGCAAAGCGCCTAGCAAAGCGTCCTCAGCCTTGGCTGCCTAGCAAAGCTCCACGTCCGCTCGCCGCCTAGCAAAGCACTGTGTGCCCTCGCCGCCTGCTAGAGCGCTGCGTGCCTTCGGCGCCTGGCAAAGCGCTGAGTGCCTTCGGCGCCTGGCAAAGCACTGCGTGCCCTCGCCGAGCGCTGCGTCCCTGGGCGCCTGGCAAAGCGCTGCGTGCCTTCGCCGCCTCGCCGCCTAGCAAGGCGCCCGAGCCCGTCGAGCACGATCAAATGGCTGCGTGCCTTCGCTGCCTCGGTGCTTAGCAAAGCGCCACGTGCCTTCGGCGCCTACAAAAGCGCCGTGTCCCTTCGGCGCTCCCACGGCGTTTGCTAAGCGGCGAGGCGGCGAAGGGACGCAGCGGTGTGTGAGGCGGCGAAGGCAAGCAGCGCTTTGCTAGGCGGCGAGGCGGCGAAGGGACGAAGCGGTTCGGGAGGCGGTGAAGGGACAGGGCGCTTTGTTGGGCGGCGAGGGCGAAAAGGCACGCAGCGCTTTCTTAGGCGGCGAAGGCACGCGCTGCTTTGCTAGGCGCCGAAGGAACACGGCGCTTTGCTAGGCGGCGAGGGCGAGAAGGCACGCAGCGCTTTCTTAGGAGGCCAGGCGGCGAAGGCACGCGCTGCTTTGCCAGGCGCCGAAGGCACAACGCGGTGTGTGAGGCGGCGAAGGCACGCACTGCTTTGCCAGCCGCCGAAGGCACGCAGCGCTTTGCTAGGCTGCAATGCGGCGAGGCGCCGAACGCAGGCACTTCTTTGCTAGGCGCCCAAGGAACACGGCGCTTTGCTTGACGGCGACGGCACGCGCAGCTTTGCTAGGCGCCCAAGGCAGACGACGCTTTGCTAGGCAGCGAGGCGGCGAAGGCACAAAGCGATTTGCTCTGCCCTCATTCGCTGCCTCGCACAATAGCTAACCACTGTGCATGTTGGCTGTCTCACAAACAAGCAGCCTGCTGCGTCTCTTCGCTGCCTCGCCAACTAACAAAGTGCTGCCTCGCTTCGCCTCCAGGCGAAAAAGTCATCCGCCATGCCACTGCGCCACCTGGTGCACAAGCAAAGTGCTGCATCTCTTCGCTGCCTCGCACAAAGAGCAAGCACTGGGCATGGTCGCTGTGTCACAAACAAGGAGACTGCTGAATCTCTTCGCTGCCTCGCCAACAAGCAAAGCACTCGATCTGCTCGCCGCCTCGCCAGCATGCAAAGCGCCGCGTCTCTTGGCCGCCTCGCAAACTAAACGCTGCATCTGTTCACTGCCTCGCCAAAAAGCAGAGCGCTGCGTGTATTCGCTGAGTGGCAGAAAGCAAAGCACGGCGCCTGTTCGCTGCCTGGCCAAGAAGCAAAGCGCTCCATCTCTTCGCTGCCTCGCAAACGAAGGAAGCGCTGCGTGCCTTCGGCGCCGAGCAAAGCAGCGCGTGCCTTGGCCGCCTCGCCGCCTCAGAAAGCGCTGCGTGCCTTCTCGCCCTCGCCGCCTAGCAAAGCGCCGTGTGCCTTCGCCGCCTCCCAAATCGCTTCGTGCCTTCGCCGCCTAGCAAAGCGCCTAGCAAAGCGTCCTCAGCCTTGGCTGCCTAGCAAAGCTCCACGTCCGCTCGCCGCCTAGCAAAGCACTGTGTGCCCTCGCCGCCTGCTAGAGCGCTGCGTGCCTTCGGCGCCTGGCAAAGCGCTGAGTGCCTTCGGCGCCTGGCAAAGCACTGCGTGCCCTCGCCGAGCGCTGCGTCCCTGGGCGCCTGGCAAAGCGCTGCGTGCCTTGGCCGCCTCGCAAGGCGCCCTAGCCCGTCGAGCACGATCAAATGGCTGCGTGCCTTCGCTGCCTCGGTGCTTAGCAAAGCGCCACGTGCCTTCGGCGCCTACAAAAGCGCCGTGTCCCTTCGGCGCTCCCACGGCGTTTGCTAAGCGGCGAGGCGGCGAAGGGACGAAGCGGTTCGGGAGGCGGTGAAGGGACAGGGCGCTTTGTTGGGCGGCGAGGGCGAAAAGGCACGCAGCGCTTTCTTAGGCGGCGAAGGCACGCGCTGCTTTGCTAGGCGCCGAAGGAACAGGGCGCTTTGTAGGCGGCGACGGCACGCGCAGCTTTGCTAGGCGGCGAGGCGGCGAAGGGACACGGCGCTTTGCTAGGCGGCGAGGGCGAGAAGGCACGCAGCGCTTTCTTAGGAGGCCAGGCGGCGAAGGCACGCGCTGCTTTGCCAGGCGCCGAAGGCACAACGCGGTGTGTGAGGCGGCGAAGGCACGCACTGCTTTGCTAGCCGCCGAAGGCACGCAGCGCTTTGCTAGGCTGCAATGCGGCGAGGCGCCGAACGCAGGCACTTCTCTGCTAGGCGCCCAAGGAACACGGCGCTTTGCTTGACGGCGACGGCACGCGCAGCTTTGCTAGGCGCCCAAGGCAGACGACGCTTTGCTAGGCAGCGAGGCGGCGAACGCACAAAGCGATTTGCTCTGCCCTCATTCGCTGCCTCGCACAATAGCTAACCACTGTGCATGTTGGCTGTCTCACAAACAAGCAGCCTGCTGCGTCTCTTCGCTGCCTCGCCAACTAACAAAGTGCTGCCTCGCTTCGCCTCCAGGCGAAAAAGTCATCCGCCATGCCACTGCGCCACCTGGTGCACAAGCAAAGTGCTGCATCTCTTCTCTGCCTCGCACAAAGAGCAAGCACTGTGCATGGTCGCTGTGTCACAAACAAGGAGACTGCTGAATCTCTTCGCTGCCTCGCCAACAAGCAAACCGCTGCATCTCTTCGCTGCCTCGCCAACAAGCAAAGCACTCGATCTGCTCGCCGCCTCGCCAGCATGCAAAGCGCCGCGTCTCTTGGCCGCCTCGCAAACTAAACGCTGCATCTGTTCACTGCCTCGCCAAAAAGCAGAGCGCTGCGTGTATTCGCTGACTGGCAGAAAGCAAAGCACGGCGCCTGTTCGCTGCCTGGCCAAGAAGCAAAGCGCTCCATCTCTTCGCTGCCTCGCAAACGAAGGAAGCGCTGCGTGCCTTCGGCGCCGAGCAAAGCAGCGCGTGCCTTGGCCGCCTCGCCGCCTCAGAAAGCGCTGCGTGCCTTCTCGCCCTCGCCGCCTAGCAAAGCGCCGTGTGCCTTCGCCGCCTCCCAAATCGCTTCGTGCCTTCGCCGCCTAGCAAAGCGCCAAGCAAAGCGTCCTCAGCCTTGGCTGCCTAGCAAAGCTCCACGTCCGCTCGCCGCCTAGCAAAGCACTGTGTGCCCTCGCCGCCTGCTAGAGCGCTGCGTGCCTTCGGCGCCTGGCAAAGCGCTGAGTGCCTTCGGCGCCTGGCAAAGCGCTGCGTGCCTTCGCCGCCTCGCCGCCTCGCAAGGCGCCCTAGCCCGTCGAGCACGATCAAATGGCTGCGTGCCTTCGCTGCCTCGGTGCTTAGCAAAGCGCCACGTGCCTTCGGCGCCTACAAAAGCGCCGTGTCCCTTCGGCGCTCCCACGGCGTTTGCTAAGCGGCGAGGCGGCGAAGGGACGAAGCGGTTCGGGAGGCGGTGAAGGGACAGGGCGCTTTGTTGGGCGGCGAGGGCGAAAAGGCACGCAGCGCTTTCTTAGGCGGCGAAGGCACGCGCTGCTTTGCTAGGCGCCGAAGGAACACGGCGCTTTGTAGGCGGCGACGGCACGCGGAGCTTTGCTAGGCGGCGAGGCGGCGAAGGGACACGGCGCTTTGCTAGGCGGCGAGGGCGAGAAGGCACGCAGCGCTTTCTTAGGAGGCCAGGCGGCGAAGGCACGCGCTGCTTTGCCAGGCGCCGAAGGCACAACGCGGTGTGTGAGGCGGCGAAGGCACGCACTGCTTTGCCAGCCGCCGAAGGCACGCAGCGCTTTGCTAGGCTGCAATGCGGCGAGGCGCCAAACGCAGGCACTTCTTTGCTAGGCGCCCAAGGAACACGGCGCTTTGCTTGACGGCGACGGCACGCGCAGCTTTGCTAGGCGCCCAAGGCAGACGACGCTTTGCTAGGCAGCGAGGCGGCGAAGGCACAAAGCGATTTGCTCTGACCTCATTCGCTGCCTCGCACAATAGCTAACCACTGTGCATGTTGGCTGTCTCACAAACAAGCAGCCTGCTGCGTCTCTTCGCTGCCTCGCCAACTAACAAAGTGCTGCCTCGCTTCGCCTCCAGGCGAAAAAGTCATCCGCCATGCCACTGCGCCACCTGGTGCACAAGCAAAGTGCTGCATCTCTTCGCTGCCTCGCACAAAGAGCAAGCACTGGGCATGGTCGCTGTGTCACAAACAAGGAGACTGCTGAATCTCTTCGCTGCCTCGCCAACAAGCAAACCGCTGCATCTCTTCGCTGCCTCGCCAACAAGCAAAGCACTCGATCTGCTCGCCGCCTCGCCAGCATGCAAAGCGCCGCGTCTCTTGGCCGCCTCGCAAACTAAACGCTGCATCTGTTCACTGCCTCGCCAAAAAGCAGAGCGCTGCGTGTATTCGCTGAGTGGCAGAAAGCAAAGCACGGCGCCTGTTCGCTGCCTGGCCAAGAAGCAAAGCGCTCCATCTCTTCGCTGCCTCGCAAACGAAGGAAGCGCTGCGTGCCTTCGGCGCCGAGCAAAGCAGCGCGTGCCTTGGCCGCCTCGCCGCCTCAGAAAGCGCTGCGTGCCTTCTCGCCCTCGCCGCCTAGCAAAGCGCCGTGTGCCTTCGCCGCCTCCCAAATCGCTTCGTGCCTTCGCCGCCTAGCAAAGCGCCAAGCAAAGCGTCCTCAGCCTTGGCTGCCTAGCAAAGCTCCACGTCCGCTCGCCGCCTAGCAAAGCACTGTGTGCCCTCGCCGCCTGCTAGAGCGCTGCGTGCCTTCGGCGCCTGGCAAAGCGCTGAGTGCCTTCGGCGCCTGGCAAAGCGCTGCGTGCCTTCGCCGCCTCGCCGCCTCGCAAGGCGCCCTAGCCCGTCGAGCACGATCAAATGGCTGCGTGCCTTCGCTGCCTCGGTGCTTAGCAAAGCGCCACGTGCCTTCGGCGCCTACAAAAGCGCCGTGTCCCTTCGGCGCTCCCACGGCGTTTGCTAAGCGGCGAGGCGGCGAAGGGACGAAGCGGTTCGGGAGGCGGTGAAGGGACAGGGCGCTTTGTTGGGCGGCGAGGGCGAAAAGGCACGCAGCGCTTTCTTAGGCGGCGAAGGCACGCGCTGCTTTGCTAGGCGCCGAAGGAACACGGCGCTTTGCTAGGCGGCGAGGGCGAGAAGGCACGCAGCGCTTTCTTAGGAGGCCAGGCGGCGAAGGCACGCGCTGCTTTGCCAGGCGCCGAAGGCACAACGCGGTGTGTGAGGCGGCGAAGGCACGCACTGCTTTGCCAGCCGCCGAAGGCACGCAGCGCTTTGCTAGGCTGCAATGCGGCGAGGCGCCGAACGCAGGCACTTCTCTGCTAGGCGCCCAAGGAACACGGCGCTTTGCTTGACGGCGACGGCACGCGCAGCTTTGCTAGGCGCCCAAGGCAGACGACGCTTTGCTAGGCAGCGAGGCGGCGAAGGCACAAAGCGATTTGCTCTGCCCTCATTCGCTGCCTCGCACAATAGCTAAGCACTGTGCATGTTGGCTGTCTCACAAACAAGCAGCCTGCTGCGTCTCTTCGCTGCCTCGCCAACTAACAAAGTGCTGCCTCGCTTCGCCTCCAGGCGAAAAAGTCATCCGCCATGCCACTGCGCCACCTGGTGCACAAGCAAAGTGCTGCATCTCTTCGCTGCCTCGCACAAAGAGCAAGCACTGGGCATGGTCGCTGTGTCACAAACAAGGAGACTGCTGAATCTCTTCGCTGCCTCGCCAACAAGCAAAGCACTCGATCTGCTCGCCGCCTCGCCAGCATGCAAAGCGCCGCGTCTCTTGGCCGCCTCGCAAACTAAACGCTGCATCTGTTCACTGCCTCGCCAAAAAGCAGAGCGCTGCGTGTATTCGCTGAGTGGCAGAAAGCAAAGCACGGCGCCTCTTCGCTGCCTGGCGAAGAAGCAAAGCGCTCCATCTCTTCGCTGCCTCGCAAACGAAGGAAGCGCTGCGTGCCTTCGGCGCCGAGCAAAGCAGCGCGTGCCTTGGCCGCCTCGCCGCCTCAGAAAGCGCTGCGTGCCTTCTCGCCCTCGCCGCCTAGCAAAGCGCCGTGTGCCTTCGCCGCCTCCCAAATCGCTTCGTGCCTTCGCCGCCTAGCAAAGCGCCTAGCAAAGCGTCCTCAGCCTTGGCTGCCTAGCAAAGCTCCACGTCCGCTCGCCGCCTAGCAAAGCACTGTGTGCCCTCGCCGCCTGCTAGAGCGCTGCGTGCCTTCGGCGCCTGGCAAAGCGCTGAGTGCCTTCGGCGCCTGGCAAAGCACTGCGTGCCCTCGCCGAGCGCTGCGTCCCTGGGCGCCTGGCAAAGCGCTGCGTGCCTTCGCCGCCTCGCCGCCTAGCAAGGCGCCCTAGCCCGTCGAGCACGATCAAATGGCTGCGTGCCTTCGCTGCCTCGGTGCTTAGCAAAGCGCCACGTGCCTTCGGCGCCTACAAAAGCGCCGTGTCCCTTCGGCGCTCCCACGGCGTTTGCTAAGCGGCGAGGCGGCGAAGGGACGAAGCGGTTCGGGAGGCGGTGAAGGGACAGGGCGCTTTGTTGGGCGGCGAGGGCGAAAAGGCACGCAGCGCTTTCTTAGGCGGCGAAGGCACGCGCTGCTTTGCTAGGCGCCGAAGGAACAGGGCGCTTTGTAGGCGGCGACGGCACGCGGAGCTTTGCTAGGCGGCGAGGCGGCGAAGGGACACGGCGCTTTGCTAGGCGGCGAGGGCGAGAAGGCACGCAGCGCTTTCTTAGGAGGCCAGGCGGCGAAGGCACGCGCTGCTTTGCCAGGCGCCGAAGGCACAACGCGGTGTGTGAGGCGGCGAAGGCACGCACTGCTTTGCCAGCCGCCGAAGGCACGCAGCGCTTTGCTAGGCTGCAATGCGGCGAGGCGCCGAACGCAGGCACTTCTTTGCTAGGCGCCCAAGGAACACGGCGCTTTGCTTGACGGCGACGGCACGCGCAGCTTTGCTAGGCGCCCAAGGCAGACGACGCTTTGCTAGGCAGCGAGGCGGCGAACGCACAAAGCGATTTGCTCTGCCCTCATTCGCTGCCTCGCACAATAGCTAACCACTGTGCATGTTGGCTGTCTCACAAACAAGCAGCCTGCTGCGTCTCTTCGCTGCCTCGCCAACTAACAAAGTGCTGCCTCGCTTCGCCTCCAGGCGAAAAAGTCATCCGCCATGCCACTGCGCCACCTGGTGCACAAGCAAAGTGCTGCATCTCTTCGCTGCCTCGCACAAAGAGCAAGCACTGGGCATGGTCGCTGTGTCACAAACAAGGAGACTGCTGAATCTCTTCGCTGCCTCGCCAACAAGCAAAGCACTCGATCTGCTCGCCGCCTCGCCAGCATGCAAAGCGCCGCGTCTCTTGGCCGCCTCGCAAACTAAACGCTGCATCTGTTCACTGCCTCGCCAAAAAGCAGAGCGCTGCGTGTATTCGCTGAGTGGCAGAAAGCAAAGCACGGCGCCTCTTCGCTGCCTGGCCAAGAAGCAAAGCGCTCCATCTCTTCGCTGCCTCGCAAACGAAGGAAGCGCTGCGTGCCTTCGGCGCCGAGCAAAGCAGCGCGTGCCTTGGCCGCCTCGCCGCCTCAGAAAGCGCTGCGTGCCTTCTCGCCCTCGCCGCCTAGCAAAGCGCCGTGTGCCTTCGCCGCCTCCCAAATCGCTTCGTGCCTTCGCCGCCTAGCAAAGCGCCTAGCAAAGCGTCCTCAGCCTTGGCTGCCTAGCAAAGCTCCACGTCCGCTCGCCGCCTAGCAAAGCACTGTGTGCCCTCGCCGCCTGCTAGAGCGCTGCGTGCCTTCGGCGCCTGGCAAAGCGCTGAGTGCCTTCGGCGCCTGGCAAAGCACTGCGTGCCCTCGCCGAGCGCTGCGTCCCTGGGCGCCTGGCAAAGCGCTGCGTGCCTTCGCCGCCTCGCCGCCTAGCAAGGCGCCCTAGCCCGTCGAGCACGATCAAATGGCTGCGTGCCTTCGCTGCCTCGGTGCTTAGCAAAGCGCCACGTGCCTTCGGCGCCTACAAAAGCGCCGTGTCCCTTCGGCGCTCCCACGGCGTTTGCTAAGCGGCGAGGCGGCGAAGGGACGAAGCGGTTCGGGAGGCGGTGAAGGGACAGGGCGCTTTGTTGGGCGGCGAGGGCGAAAAGGCACGCAGCGCTTTCTTAGGCGGCGAAGGCACGCGCTGCTTTGCTAGGCGCCGAAGGAACACGGCGCTTTGTAGGCGGCGACGGCACGCGCAGCTTTGCTAGGCGGCGAGGCGGCGAAGGGACACGGCGCTTTGCTAGGCGGCGAGGGCGAGAAGGCACGCAGCGCTTTCTTAGGAGGCCAGGCGGCGAAGGCACGCGCTGCTTTGCCAGGCGCCGAAGGCACAACGCGGTGTGTGAGGCGGCGAAGGCACGCACTGCTTTGCCAGCCGCCGAAGGCACGCAGCGCTTTGCTAGGCTGCAATGCGGCGAGGCGCCGAACGCAGGCACTTCTTTGCTAGGCGCCCAAGGAACACGGCGCTTTGCTTGACGGCGACGGCACGCGCAGCTTTGCTAGGCGCCCAAGGCAGACGACGCTTTGCTAGGCAGCGAGGCGGCGAAGGCACAAAGCCATTTGCTCTGCCCTCATTCGCTGCCTCGCACAATAGCTAACCACTGTGCATGTTGGCTGTCTCACAAACAAGCAGCCTGCTGCGTCTCTTCGCTGCCTCGCCAACTAACAAAGTGCTGCCTCGCTTCGCCTCCAGGCGAAAAAGTCATCCGCCATGCCACTGCGCCACCTGGTGCACAAGCAAAGTGCTGCATCTCTTCGCTGCCTCGCACAAAGAGCAAGCACTGGGCATGGTCGCTGTGTCACAAACAAGGAGACTGCTGAATCCCTTCGCTGCCTCGCCAACAAGCAAACCGCTGCATCACTTCGCTGCCTCGCCAACAAGCAAAGCACTCGATCTGCTCGCCGCCTCGCCAGCATGCAAAGCGCCGCGTCTCTTGGCCGCCTCGCAAACTAAACGCTGCATCTGTTCACTGCCTCGCCAAAAAGCAGAGCGCTGCGTGTATTCGCTGAGTGGCAGAAAGCAAAGCACGGCGCCTCTTCGCTGCCTGGCCAAGAAGCAAAGCGCTCCATCTCTTCGCTGCCTCGCAAACGAAGGAAGCGCTGCGTGCCTTCGGCGCCTAGCAAAGCAGCGCGTGCCTTGGCCGCCTCGCCGCCTCAGAAAGCGCTGCGTGCCTTCTCGCCCTCGCCGCCTAGCAAAGCGCCGTGTGCCTTCGCCGCCTCCCAAATCGCTTCGTGCCTTGGCCGCCTAGCAAAGCGCCTAGCAAAGCGTCCTCAGCCTTGGCTGCCTAGCAAAGCTCCACGTCCGCTCGCCGCCTAGCAAAGCACTGTGTGCCCTCGCCGCCTGCTAGAGCGCTGCGTGCCTTCGGCGCCTGGCAAAGCGCTGAGTGCCTTCGGCGCCTGGCAAAGCACTGCGTGCCCTCGCCGAGCGCTGCGTCCCTGGGCGCCTGGCAAAGCGCTGCGTGCCTTCGCCGCCTCGCCGCCTAGCAAGGCGCCCGAGCCCGTCGAGCACGATCAAATGGCTGCGTGCCTTCGCTGCCTCGGTGCTTAGCAAAGCGCCACGTGCCTTCGGCGCCTACAAAAGCGCCGTGTCCCTTCGGCGCTCCCACGGCGTTTGCTAAGCGGCGAGGCGGCGAAGGGACGCAGCGGTGTGTGAGGCGGCGAAGGCAAGCAGCGCTTTGCTAGGCGGCGAGGCGGCGAAGGGACGAAGCGGTTCGGGAGGCGGTGAAGGGACAGGGCGCTTTGTTGGGCGGCGAGGGCGAAAAGGCACGCAGCGCTTTCTTAGGCGGCGAAGGCACGCGCTGCTTTGCTAGGCGCCGAAGGAACACGGCGCTTTGCTAGGCGGCGAGGGCGAGAAGGCACGCAGCGCTTTCTTAGGAGGCCAGGCGGCGAAGGCACGCGCTGCTTTGCCAGGCGCCGAAGGCACAACGCGGTGTGTGAGGCGGCGAAGGCACGCACTGCTTTGCCAGCCGCCGAAGGCACGCAGCGCTTTGCTAGGCTGCAATGCGGCGAGGCGCCGAACGCAGGCACTTCTTTGCTAGGCGCCCAAGGAACACGGCGCTTTGCTTGACGGCGACGGCACGCGCAGCTTTGCTAGGCGCCCAAGGCAGACGACGCTTTGCTAGGCAGCGAGGCGGCGAAGGCACAAAGCGATTTGCTCTGCCCTCATTCGCTGCCTCGCACAATAGCTAACCACTGTGCATGTTGGCTGTCTCACAAACAAGCAGCCTGCTGCGTCTCTTCGCTGCCTCGCCAACTAACAAAGTGCTGCCTCGCTTCGCCTCCAGGCGAAAAAGTCATCCGCCATGCCACTGCGCCACCTGGTGCACAAGCAAAGTGCTGCATCTCTTCGCTGCCTCGCACAAAGAGCAAGCACTGGGCATGGTCGCTGTGTCACAAACAAGGAGACTGCTGAATCTCTTCGCTGCCTCGCCAACAAGCAAAGCACTCGATCTGCTCGCCGCCTCGCCAGCATGCAAAGCGCCGCGTCTCTTGGCCGCCTCGCAAACTAAACGCTGCATCTGTTCACTGCCTCGCCAAAAAGCAGAGCGCTGCGTGTATTCGCTGAGTGGCAGAAAGCAAAGCACGGCGCCTGTTCGCTGCCTGGCCAAGAAGCAAAGCGCTCCATCTCTTCGCTGCCTCGCAAACGAAGGAAGCGCTGCGTGCCTTCGGCGCCGAGCAAAGCAGCGCGTGCCTTGGCCGCCTCGCCGCCTCAGAAAGCGCTGCGTGCCTTCTCGCCCTCGCCGCCTAGCAAAGCGCCGTGTGCCTTCGCCGCCTCCCAAATCGCTTCGTGCCTTCGCCGCCTAGCAAAGCGCCTAGCAAAGCGTCCTCAGCCTTGGCTGCCTAGCAAAGCTCCACGTCCGCTCGCCGCCTAGCAAAGCACTGTGTGCCCTCGCCGCCTGCTAGAGCGCTGCGTGCCTTCGGCGCCTGGCAAAGCGCTGAGTGCCTTCGGCGCCTGGCAAAGCACTGCGTGCCCTCGCCGAGCGCTGCGTCCCTGGGCGCCTGGCAAAGCGCTGCGTGCCTTGGCCGCCTCGCAAGGCGCCCTAGCCCGTCGAGCACGATCAAATGGCTGCGTGCCTTCGCTGCCTCGGTGCTTAGCAAAGCGCCACGTGCCTTCGGCGCCTACAAAAGCGCCGTGTCCCTTCGGCGCTCCCACGGCGTTTGCTAAGCGGCGAGGCGGCGAAGGGACGCAGCGGTGTGTGAGGCGGCGAAGGCAAGCAGCGCTTTGCTAGGCGGCGAGGCGGCGAAGGGACGAAGCGGTTCGGGAGGCGGTGAAGGGACAGGGCGCTTTGTTGGGCGGCGAGGGCGAAAAGGCACGCAGCGCTTTCTTAGGCGGCGAAGGCACGCGCTGCTTTGCTAGGCGCCGAAGGAACACGGCGCTTTGCTAGGCGGCGAGGGCGAGAAGGCACGCAGCGCTTTCTTAGGAGGCCAGGCGGCGAAGGCACGCGCTGCTTTGCCAGGCGCCGAAGGCACAACGCGGTGTGTGAGGCGGCGAAGGCACGCACTGCTTTGCTAGCCGCCGAAGGCACGCAGCGCTTTGCTAGGCTGCAATGCGGCGAGGCGCCGAACGCAGGCAGTTCCTTGCTAGGCGCCCAAGGAACACGGCGCTTTGCCTGACGGCGACGGCACGCGCAGCTTTGCTAGGCGCCCAAGGCAGACGACGCTTTGCTAGGCAGCGAGGCGGCGAACGCACAAAGCGATTTGCTCGGCGGTCATTCGCTGCCTCGCACAATAGCTAACCACTGGGCATGTTGGCTGTCTCACAAACAAGCAGCCTGCTGCGTCTCTTCGCTGCCTCGCCAACTAACAAAGTGCTGCCTCGCTTCGCCTCCAGGCGAAAAAGTCATCCGCCATGCCACTGCGCCACCTGGTGCACAAGCAAAGTGCTGCATCTCTTCTCTGCCTCGCACAAAGAGCAAGCACTGTGCATGGTCGCTGTGTCACAAACAAGGAGACTGCTGAATCTCTTCGCTGCCTCGCCAACAAGCAAACCGCTGCATCTCTTCGCTGCCTCGCCAACAAGCAAAGCACTCGATCTGCTCGCCGCCTCGCCAGCATGCAAAGCGCCGCGTCTCTTGGCCGCCTCGCAAACTAAACGCTGCATCTGTTCAGTGCCTCGCCAAAAAGCAGAGCGCTGCGTGTATTCGCTGAGTGGCAGAAAGCAAAGCACGGCGCCTGTTCGCTGCCTGGCCGACAAGCAAAGCGCTCCACCTCTTCGCTGCCTCGAAAACGAAGGAAGCGCTGCGTGCCTTCGGCGCCTAGCAAAGCAGCGCGTGCCTTGGCCGCCTCGCCGCCTCAGAAAGCGCTGCGTGCCTTCTCGCCCTCGCCGCCTAGCAAAGCGCCGTGTGCCTTCGCCGCCTCCCAAATCGCTTCGTGCCTTCGCCGCCTAGCAAAGCGCCAAGCAAAGCGTCCTCAGCCTTGGCTGCCTAGCAAAGCTCCACGTCCGCTCGCCGCCTAGCAAAGCACTGTGTGCCCTCGCCGCCTGCTAGAGCGCTGCGTGCCTTCGGCGCCTGGCAAAGCGCTGAGTGCCTTCGGCGCCTGGCAAAGCACTGCGTGCCTTCGCCGCCTCGCCGCCTCGCAAGGCGCCCTAGCCCGTCGAGCACGATCAAATGGCTGCGTGCCTTCGCTGCCTCGGTGCTTAGCAAAGCGCCACGTGCCTTCGGCGCCTACAAAAGCGCCGTGTCCCTTCGGCGCTCCCACGGCGTTTGCTAAGCGGCGAGGCGGCGAAGGGACGAAGCGGTTCGGGAGGCGGTGAAGGGACAGGGCGCTTTGTTGGGCGGCGAGGGCGAAAAGGCACGCAGCGCTTTCTTAGGCGGCGAAGGCACGCGCTGCTTTGCTAGGCGCCGAAGGAACACGGCGCTTTGTAGGCGGCGACGGCACGCGGAGCTTTGCTAGGCGGCGAGGCGGCGAAGGCACACGGCGCTTTGCTAGGCGGCGAGGGCGAGAAGGCACGCAGCGCTTTCTTAGGAGGCCAGGCGGCGAAGGCACGCGCTGCTTTGCCAGGCGCCGAAGGCACAACGCGGTGTGTGAGGCGGCGAAGGCACGCACTGCTTTGCCAGCCGCCGAAGGCACGCAGCGCTTTGCTAGGCTGCAATGCGGCGAGGCGCCGAACGCAGGCACTTCTTTGCTAGGCGCCCAAGGAACACGGCGCTTTGCTTGACGGCGACGGCACGCGCAGCTTTGCTAGGCGCCCAAGGCAGACGACGCTTTGCTAGGCAGCGAGGCGGCGAAGGCACAAAGCCATTTGCTCTGCCCTCATTCGCTGCCTCGCACAATAGCTAACCACTGTGCATGTTGGCTGTCTCACAAACAAGCAGCCTGCTGCGTCTCTTCGCTGCCTCGCCAACTAACAAAGTGCTGCCTCGCTTCGCCTCCAGGCGAAAAAGTCATCCGCCATGCCACTGCACCACCTGGTGCACAAGCAAAGTGCTGCATCTCTTCGCTGCCTCGCACAAAGAGCAAGCACTGTGCATGGTCGCTGTGTCACAAACAAGGAGACTGCTGAATCTCTTCGCTGCCTCGCCAACAAGCAAAGCACTCGATCTGCTCGCCGCCTCGCCAGCATGCAAAGCGCCGCGTCTCTTGGCCGCCTCGCAAACTAAACGCTGCATCTGTTCACTGCCTCGCCAAAAAGCAGAGCGCTGCGTGTATTCGCTGAGTGGCAGAAAGCAAAGCACGGCGCCTCTTCGCTGCCTGGCCAAGAAGCAAAGCGCTCCATCTCTTCGCTGCCTCGCAAACGAAGGAAGCGCTGCGTGCCTTCGGCGCCGAGCAAAGCAGCGCGTGCCTTGGCCGCCTCGCCGCCTCAGAAAGCGCTGCGTGCCTTCTCGCCCTCGCCGCCTAGCAAAGCGCCGTGTGCCTTCGCCGCCTCCCAAATCGCTTCGTGCCTTGGCCGCCTAGCAAAGCGCCTAGCAAAGCGTCCTCAGCCTTGGCTGCCTAGCAAAGCTCCACGTCCGCTCGCCGCCTAGCAAAGCACTGTGTGCCCTCGCCGCCTGCTAGAGCGCTGCGTGCCTTCGGCGCCTGGCAAAGCGCTGAGTGCCTTCGGCGCCTGGCAAAGCACTGCGTGCCCTCGCCGAGCGCTGCGTCCCTGGGCGCCTGGCAAAGCGCTGCGTGCCTTCGCCGCCTCGCAAGGCGCCCTAGCCCGTCGAGCACGATCAAATGGCTGCGTGCCTTCGCTGCCTCGGTGCTTAGCAAAGCGCCACGTGCCTTCGGCGCCTACAAAAGCGCCGTGACCCTTCGGCGCTCCCACGGCGTTTGCTAAGCGGCGAGGCGGCGAAGGGACGCAGCGGTGTGTGAGGCGGCGAAGGCAAGCAGCGCTTTGCTAGGCGGCGAGGCGGCGAAGGGACGAAGCGGTTCGGGAGGCGGTGAAGGGACAGGGCGCTTTGTTGGGCGGCGAGGGCGAAAAGGCACGCAGCGCTTTCTTAGGCGGCGAAGGCACGCGCTGCTTTGCTAGGCGCCGAAGGAACACGGCGCTTTGCTAGGCGGCGAGGGCGAGAAGGCACGCAGCGCTTTCTTAGGAGGCCAGGCGGCGAAGGCACGCGCTGCTTTGCCAGGCGCCGAAGGCACAACGCGGTGTGTGAGGCGGCGAAGGCACGCACTGCTTTGCCAGCCGCCGAAGGCACGCAGCGCTTTGCTAGGCTGCAATGCGGCGAGGCGCCGAACGCAGGCACTTCTTTGCTAGGCGCCCAAGGAACACGGCGCTTTGCTTGACGGCGACGGCACGCGCAGCTTTGCTAGGCGCCCAAGGCAGACGACGCTTTGCTAGGCAGCGAGGCGGCGAAGGCACAAAGCGATTTGCTCTGCCCTCATTCGCTGCCTCGCACAATAGCTAACCACTGTGCATGTTGGCTGTCTCACAAACAAGCAGCCTGCTGCGTCTCTTCGCTGCCTCGCCAACTAACAAAGTGCTGCCTCGCTTCGCCTCCAGGCGAAAAAGTCATCCGCCATGCCACTGCACCACCTGGTGCACAAGCAAAGTGCTGCATCTCTTCGCTGCCTCGCACAAAGAGCAAGCACTGTGCATGGTCGCTGTGTCACAAACAAGGAGACTGCTGAATCTCTTCGCTGCCTCGCCAACAAGCAAAGCACTCGATCTGCTCGCCGCCTCGCCAGCATGCAAAGCGCCGCGTCTCTTGGCCGCCTCGCAAACTAAACGCTGCATCTGTTCACTGCCTCGCCAAAAAGCAGAGCGCTGCGTGTATTCGCTGAGTGGCAGAAAGCAAAGCACGGCGCCTCTTCGCTGCCTGGCCAAGAAGCAAAGCGCTCCATCTCTTCGCTGCCTCGCAAACGAAGGAAGCGCTGCGTGCCTTCGGCGCCGAGCAAAGCAGCGCGTGCCTTGGCCGCCTCGCCGCCTCAGAAAGCGCTGCGTGCCTTCTCGCCCTCGCCGCCTAGCAAAGCGCCGTGTGCCTTCGCCGCCTCCCAAATCGCTTCGTGCCTTGGCCGCCTAGCAAAGCGCCTAGCAAAGCGTCCTCAGCCTTGGCTGCCTAGCAAAGCTCCACGTCCGCTCGCCGCCTAGCAAAGCACTGTGTGCCCTCGCCGCCTGCTAGAGCGCTGCGTGCCTTCGGCGCCTGGCAAAGCGCTGAGTGCCTTCGGCGCCTGGCAAAGCACTGCGTGCCCTCGCCGAGCGCTGCGTCCCTGGGCGCCTGGCAAAGCGCTGCGTGCCTTCGCCGCCTCGCAAGGCGCCCTAGCCCGTCGAGCACGATCAAATGGCTGCGTGCCTTCGCTGCCTCGGTGCTTAGCAAAGCGCCACGTGCCTTCGGCGCCTACAAAAGCGCCGTGACCCTTCGGTGCTCCCACGGCGTTTGCTAAGCGGCGAGGCGGCGAAGGGACGCAGCGGTGTGTGAGGCGGCGAAGGCAAGCAGCGCTTTGCTAGGCGGCGAGGCGGCGAAGGGACGAAGCGGTTCGGGAGGCGGTGAAGGGACAGGGCGCTTTGTTGGGCGGCGAGGGCGAAAAGGCACGCAGCGCTTTCTTAGGCGGCGAAGGCACGCGCTGCTTTGCTAGGCGCCGAAGGAACACGGCGCTTTGCTAGGCGGCGAGGGCGAGAAGGCACGCAGCGCTTTCTTAGGAGGCCAGGCGGCGAAGGCACGCGCTGCTTTGCCAGGCGCCGAAGGCACAACGCGGTGTGTGAGGCGGCGAAGGCACGCACTGCTTTGCCAGCCGCCGAAGGCACGCAGCGCTTTGCTAGGCTGCAATGCGGCGAGGCGCCGAACGCAGGCACTTCTCTGCTAGGCGCCCAAGGAACACGGCGCTTTGCTTGACGGCGACGGCACGCGCAGCTTTGCTAGGCGCCCAAGGCAGACGACGCTTTGCTAGGCAGCGAGGCGGCGAAGGCACAAAGCCATTTGCTCTGCCCTCATTCGCTGCCTCGCACAATAGCTAACCACTGTGCATGTTGGCTGTCTCACAAACAAGCAGCCTGCTGCGTCTCTTCACTGCCTCGCCAACTAACAAAGTGCTGCCTCGCTTCGCCTCCAGGCGAAAAAGTCATCCGCCATGCCACTGCGCCACCTGGTGCACAAGCAAAGTGCTGCATCTCTTCGCTGCCTCGCACAAAGAGCAAGCACTGGGCATGGTCGCTGTGTCACAAACAAGGAGACTGCTGAATCTCTTCGCTGCCTCGCCAACAAGCAAAGCACTCGATCTGCTCGCCGCCTCGCCAGCATGCAAAGCGCCGCGTCTCTTGGCCGCCTCGCAAACTAAACGCTGCATCTGTTCACTGCCTCGCCAAAAAGCAGAGCGCTGCGTGTATTCGCTGAGTGGCAGAAAGCAAAGCACGGCGCCTCTTCGCTGCCTGGCCAAGAAGCAAAGCGCTCCATCTCTTCGCTGCCTCGCAAACGAAGGAAGCGCTGCGTGCCTTCGGCGCCGAGCAAAGCAGCGCGTGCCTTGGCCGCCTCGCCGCCTCAGAAAGCGCTGCGTGCCTTCTCGCCCTCGCCGCCTAGCAAAGCGCCGTGTGCCTTCGCCGCCTCCCAAATCGCTTCGTGCCTTCGCCGCCTAGCAAAGCGCCTAGCAAAGCGTCCTCAGCCTTGGCTGCCTAGCAAAGCTCCACGTCCGCTCGCCGCCTAGCAAAGCACTGTGTGCCCTCGCCGCCTGCTAGAGCGCTGCGTGCCTTCGGCGCCTGGCAAAGCGCTGAGTGCCTTCGGCGCCTGGCAAAGCACTGCGTGCCCTCGCCGAGCGCTGCGTCCCTGGGCGCCTGGCAAAGCGCTGCGTGCCTTCGCCGCCTCGCCGCCTAGCAAGGCGCCCTAGCCCGTCGAGCACGATCAAATGGCTGCGTGCCTTCGCTGCCTCGGTGCTTAGCAAAGCGCCACGTGCCTTCGGCGCCTACAAAAGCGCCGTGTCCCTTCGGCGCTCCCACGGCGTTTGCTAAGCGGCGAGGCGGCGAAGGGACGAAGCGGTTCGGGAGGCGGTGAAGGGACAGGGCGCTTTGTTGGGCGGCGAGGGCGAAAAGGCACGCAGCGCTTTCTTAGGCGGCGAAGGCACGCGCTGCTTTGCTAGGCGCCGAAGGAACACGGCGCTTTGTAGGCGGCGACGGCACGAGGAGCTTTGTAGGCGGCGAGGGCGAGAAGGCACGCAGCGCTTTCTTAGGAGGCCAGGCGGCGAAGGCACGCGCTGCTTTGCCAGGCGCCGAAGGCACAACGCGGTGTGTGAGGCGGCGAAGGCACGCACTGCTTTGCCAGCCGCCGAAGGCACGCAGCGCTTTGCTAGGCTGCAATGCGGCGAGGCGCCGAACGCAGGCACTTCTTTGCTAGGCGCCCAAGGAACACGGCGCTTTGCTTGACGGCGACGGCACGCGCAGCTTTGCTAGGCGCCCAAGGCAGACGACGCTTTGCTAGGCAGCGAGGCGGCGAACGCACAAAGCGATTTGCTCTGCCCTCATTCGCTGCCTCGCACAATAGCTAACCACTGTGCATGTTGGCTGTCTCACAAACAAGCAGCCTGCTGCGTCTCTTCGCTGCCTCGCCAACTAACAAAGTGCTGCCTCGCTTCGCCTCCAGGCGAAAAAGTCATCCGCCATGCCACTGCGCCACCTGGTGCACAAGCAAAGTGCTGCATCTCTTCGCTGCCTCGCACAAAGAGCAAGCACTGTGCATGGTCGCTGTGTCACAAACAAGGAGACTGCTGAATCTCTTCGCTGCCTCGCCAACAAGCAAAGCACTCGATCTGCTCGCCGCCTCGCCAGCATGCAAAGCGCCGCGTCTCTTGGCCGCCTCGCAAACTAAACGCTGCATCTGTTCACTGCCTCGCCAAAAAGCAGAGCGCTGCGTGTATTCGCTGAGTGGCAGAAAGCAAAGCACGGCGCCTCTTCGCTGCCTGGCGAAGAAGCAAAGCGCTCCATCTCTTCGCTGCCTCGCAAACGAAGGAAGCGCTGCGTGCCTTCGGCGCCGAGCAAAGCAGCGCGTGCCTTGGCCGCCTCGCCGCCTCAGAAAGCGCTGCGTGCCTTCTCGCCCTCGCCGCCTAGCAAAGCGCCGTGTGCCTTCGCCGCCTCCCAAATCGCTTCGTGCCTTCGCCGCCTAGCAAAGCGCCTAGCAAAGCGTCCTCAGCCTTGGCTGCCTAGCAAAGCTCCACGTCCGCTCGCCGCCTAGCAAAGCACTGTGTGCCCTCGCCGCCTGCTAGAGCGCTGCGTGCCTTCGGCGCCTGGCAAAGCACTGCGTGCCCTCGCCGAGCGCTGCGTCCCTGGGCGCCTGGCAAAGCGCTGAGTGCCTTCGCCGCCTAGCAAGGCGCCCTAGCCCGTCGAGCACGATCAAATGGCTGCGTGCCTTCGCTGCCTCGGTGCTTAGCAAAGCGCCACGTGCCTTCGGCGCCTACAAAAGCGCCGTGTCCCTTCGGCGCTCCCACGGCGTTTGCTAAGCGGCGAGGCGGCGAAGGGACGAAGCGGTTCGGGAGGCGGTGAAGGGACAGGGCGCTTTGTTGGGCGGCGAGGGCGAAAAGGCACGCAGCGCTTTCTTAGGCGGCGAAGGCACGCGCTGCTTTGCTAGGCGCCGAAGGAACACGGCGCTTTGTAGGCGGCGACGGCACGCGGAGCTTTGCTAGGCGGCGAGGCGGCGAAGGGACACGGCGCTTTGCTAGGCGGCGAGGGCGAGAAGGCACGCAGCGCTTTCTTAGGAGGCCAGGCGGCGAAGGCACGCGCTGCTTTGCCAGGCGCCGAAGGCACAACGCGGTGTGTGAGGCGGCGAAGGCACGCACTGCTTTGCCAGCCGCCGAAGGCACGCAGCGCTTTGCTAGGCTGCAATGCGGCGAGGCGCCCAACGCAGGCACTTCTTTGCTAGGCGCCCAAGGAACACGGCGCTTTGCTTGACGGCGACGGCACGCGCAGCTTTGCTAGGCGCCCAAGGCAGACGACGCTTTGCTAGGCAGCGAGGCGGCGAAGGCACAAAGCGATTTGCTCTGCCCTCATTCGCTGCCTCGCACAATAGCTAACCACTGTGCATGTTGGCTGTCTCACAAACAAGCAGCCTGCTGCGTCTCTTCGCTGCCTCGCCAACTAACAAAGTGCTGCCTCGCTTCGCCTCCAGGCGAAAAAGTCATCCGCCATGCCACTGCGCCACCTGGTGCACAAGCAAAGTGCTGCATCTCTTCGCTGCCTCGCACAAAGAGCAAGCACTGTGCATGGTCGCTGTGTCACAAACAAGGAGACTGCTGAATCTCTTCGCTGCCTCGCCAACAAGCAAAGCACTCGATCTGCTCGCCGCCTCGCCAGCATGCAAAGCGCCGCGTCTCTTGGCCGCCTCGCAAACTAAACGCTGCATCTGTTCACTGCCTCGCCAAAAAGCAGAGCGCTGCGTGTATTCGCTGAGTGGCAGAAAGCAAAGCACGGCGCCTGTTCGCTGCCTGGCCAAGAAGCAAAGCGCTCCATCTCTTCGCTGCCTCGCAAACGAAGGAAGCGCTGCGTGCCTTCGGCGCCGAGCAAAGCAGCGCGTGCCTTGGCCGCCTCGCCGCCTCAGAAAGCGCTGCGTGCCTTCTCGCCCTCGCCGCCTAGCAAAGCGCCGTGTGCCTTCGCCGCCTCCCAAATCGCTTCGTGCCTTCGCCGCCTAGCAAAGCGCCTAGCAAAGCGTCCTCAGCCTTGGCTGCCTAGCAAAGCTGCACGTCCGCTCGCCGCCTAGCAAAGCACTGTGTGCCCTCGCCGCCTGCTAGAGCGCTGCGTGCCTTCGGCGCCTGGCAAAGCGCTGAGTGCCTTCGGCGCCTGGCAAAGCACTGCGTGCCCTCGCCGAGCGCTGCGTCCCTGGGCGCCTGGCAAAGCGCTGCGTGCCTTCGCCGCCTCGCCGCCTAGCAAGGCGCCCTAGCCCGTCGAGCACGATCAAATGGCTGCGTGCCTTCGCTGCCTCGGTGCTTAGCAAAGCGCCACGTGCCTTCGGCGCCTACAAAAGCGCCGTGTCCCTTCGGCGCTCCCACGGCGTTTGCTAAGCGGCGAGGCGGCGAAGGGACGAAGCGGTTCGGGAGGCGGTGAAGGGACAGGGCGCTTTGTTGGGCGGCGAGGGCGAAAAGGCACGCAGCGCTTTCTTAGGCGGCGAAGGCACGCGCTGCTTTGCTAGGCGCCGAAGGAACACGGCGCTTTGCTAGGCGGCGAGGGCGAGAAGGCACGCAGCGCTTTCTTAGGAGGCCAGGCGGCGAAGGCACGCGCTGCTTTGCCAGGCGCCGAAGGCACAACGCGGTGTGTGAGGCGGCGAAGGCACGCACTGCTTTGCCAGCCGCCGAAGGCACGCAGCGCTTTGCTAGGCTGCAATGCGGCGAGGCGCCGAACGCAGGCACTTCTCTGCTAGGCGCCCAAGGAACACGGCGCTTTGCTTGACGGCGACGGCACGCGCAGCTTTGCTAGGCGCCCAAGGCAGACGACGCTTTGCTAGGCAGCGAGGCGGCGAAGGCACAAAGCGATTTGCTCTGCCCTCATTCGCTGCCTCGCACAATAGCTAACCACTGTGCATGTTGGCTGTCTCACAAACAAGCAGCCTGCTGCGTCTCTTCACTGCCTCGCCAACTAACAAAGTGCTGCCTCGCTTCGCCTCCAGGCGAAAAAGTCATCCGCCATGCCACTGCGCCACCTGGTGCACAAGCAAAGTGCTGCATCTCTTCGCTGCCTCGCACAAAGAGCAAGCACTGGGCATGGTCGCTGTGTCACAAACAAGGAGACTGCTGAATCTCTTCGCTGCCTCGCCAACAAGCAAACCGCTGCATCTCTTCGCTGCCTCGCCAACAAGCAAAGCACTCGATCTGCTCGCCGCCTCGCCAGCATGCAAAGCGCCGCGTCTCTTGGCCGCCTCGCAAACTAAACGCTGCATCTGTTCACTGCCTCGCCAAAAAGCAGAGCGCTGCGTGTATTCGCTGAGTGGCAGAAAGCAAAGCACGGCGCCTGTTCGCTGCCTGGCCAAGAAGCAAAGCGCTCCATCTCTTCGCTGCCTCGCAAACGAAGGAAGCGCTGCGTGCCTTCGGCGCCTAGCAAAGCAGCGCGTGCCTTGGCCGCCTCGCCGCCTCAGAAAGCGCTGCGTGCCTTCTCGCCCTCGCCGCCTAGCAAAGCGCCGTGTGCCTTCGCCGCCTCCCAAATCGCTTCGTGCCTTCGCCGCCTAGCAAAGCGCCTAGCAAAGCGTCCTCAGCCTTGGCTGCCTAGCAAAGCTCCACGTCCGCTCGCCGCCTAGCAAAGCACTGTGTGCCCTCGCCGCCTGCTAGAGCGCTGCGTGCCTTCGGCGCCTGGCAAAGCGCTGAGTGCCTTCGGCGCCTGGCAAAGCACTGCGTGCCCTCGCCGAGCGCTGCGTCCCTGGGCGCCTGGCAAAGCGCTGCGTGCCTTCGCCGCCTCGCCGCCTAGCAAGGCGCCCTAGCCCGTCGAGCACGATCAAATGGCTGCGTGCCTTCGCTGCCTCGGTGCTTAGCAAAGCGCCACGTGCCTTCGGCGCCTACAAAAGCGCCGTGTCCCTTCGGCGCTCCCACGGCGTTTGCTAAGCGGCGAGGCGGCGAAGGGACGCAGCGGTGTGTGAGGCGGCGAAGGCAAGCAGCGCTTTGCTAGGCGGCGAGGCGGCGAAGGGACGAAGCGGTTCGGGAGGCGGTGAAGGGACAGGGCGCTTTGTTGGGCGGCGAGGGCGAAAAGGCACGCAGCGCTTTCTTAGGCGGCGAAGGCACGCGCTGCTTTGCTAGGCGCCGAAGGAACACGGCGCTTTGCTAGGCGGCGAGGGCGAGAAGGCACGCAGCGCTTTCTTAGGAGGCCAGGCGGCGAAGGCACGCGCTGCTTTGCCAGGCGCCGAAGGCACAACGCGGTGTGTGAGGCGGCGAAGGCACGCACTGCTTTGCCAGCCGCCGAAGGCACGCAGCGCTTTGCTAGGCTGCAATGCGGCGAGGCGCCGAACGCAGGCACTTCTTTGCTAGGCGCCCAAGGAACACGGCGCTTTGCTTGACGGCGACGGCACGCGCAGCTTTGCTAGGCGCCCAAGGCAGACGACGCTTTGCTAGGCAGCGAGGCGGCGAACGCACAAAGCGATTTGCTCTGCCCTCATTCGCTGCCTCGCACAATAGCTAACCACTGTGCATGTTGGCTGTCTCACAAACAAGCAGCCTGCTGCGTCTCTTCGCTGCCTCGCCAACTAACAAAGTGCTGCCTCGCTTCGCCTCCAGGCGAAAAAGTCATCCGCCATGCCACTGCGCCACCTGGTGCACAAGCAAAGTGCTGCATCTCTTCGCTGCCTCGCACAAAGAGCAAGCACTGTGCATGGTCGCTGTGTCACAAACAAGGAGACTGCTGAATCTCTTCGCTGCCTCGCCAACAAGCAAAGCACTCGATCTGCTCGCCGCCTCGCCAGCATGCAAAGCGCCGCGTCTCTTGGCCGCCTCGCAAACTAAACGCTGCATCTGTTCACTGCCTCGCCAAAAAGCAGAGCGCTGCGTGTATTCGCTGAGTGGCAGAAAGCAAAGCACGGCGCCTCTTCGCTGCCTGGCCAAGAAGCAAAGCGCTCCATCTCTTCGCTGCCTCGCAAACGAAGGAAGCGCTGCGTGCCTTCGGCGCCGAGCAAAGCAGCGCGTGCCTTGGCCGCCTCGCCGCCTCAGAAAGCGCTGCGTGCCTTCTCGCCCTCGCCGCCTAGCAAAGCGCCGTGTGCCTTCGCCGCCTCCCAAATCGCTTCGTGCCTTCGCCGCCTAGCAAAGCGCCTAGCAAAGCGTCCTCAGCCTTGGCTGCCTAGCAAAGCTCCACGTCCGCTCGCCGCCTAGCAAAGCACTGTGTGCCCTCGCCGCCTGCTAGAGCGCTGCGTGCCTTCGGCGCCTGGCAAAGCGCTGAGTGCCTTCGGCGCCTGGCAAAGCACTGCGTGCCCTCGCCGAGCGCTGCGTCCCTGGGCGCCTGGCAAAGCGCTGCGTGCCTTCGCCGCCTAGCAAGGCGCCCTAGCCCGTCGAGCACGATCAAATGGCTGCGTGCCTTCGCTGCCTCGGTGCTTAGCAAAGCGCCACGTGCCTTCGGCGCCTACAAAAGCGCCGTGTCCCTTCGGCGCTCCCACGGCGTTTGCTAAGCGGCGAGGCGGCGAAGGGACGCAGCGGTGTGTGAGGCGGCGAAGGCAAGCAGCGCTTTGCTAGGCGGCGAGGCGGCGAAGGGACGAAGCGGTTCGGGAGGCGGTGAAGGGACAGGGCGCTTTGTTGGGCGGCGAGGGCGAAAAGGCACGCAGCGCTTTCTTAGGCGGCGAAGGCACGCGCTGCTTTGCTAGGCGCCGAAGGAACACGGCGCTTTGCTAGGCGGCGAGGGCGAGAAGGCACGCAGCGCTTTCTTAGGAGGCCAGGCGGCGAAGGCACGCGCTGCTTTGCCAGGCGCCGAAGGCACAACGCGGTGTGTGAGGCGGCGAAGGCACGCACTGCTTTGCCAGCCGCCGAAGGCACGCAGCGCTTTGCTAGGCTGCAATGCGGCGAGGCGCCCAACGCAGGCACTTCTCTGCTAGGCGCCCAAGGAACACGGCGCTTTGCTTGACGGCGACGGCACGCGCAGCTTTGCTAGGCGCCCAAGGCAGACGACGCTTTGCTAGGCAGCGAGGCGGCGAACGCACAAAGCGATTTGCTCTGCCCTCATTCGCTGCCTCGCACAATAGCTAAGCACTGTGCATGTTGGCTGTCTCACAAACAAGCAGCCTGCTGCGTCTCTTCGCTGCCTCGCCAACTAACAAAGTGCTGCCTCGCTTCGCCTCCAGGCGAAAAAGTCATCCGCCATGCCACTGCGCCACCTGGTGCACAAGCAAAGTGCTGCATCTCTTCGCTGCCTCGCACAAAGAGCAAGCACTGTGCATGGTCGCTGTGTCACAAACAAGGAGACTGCTGAATCTCTTCGCTGCCTCGCCAACAAGCAAAGCACTCGATCTGCTCGCCGCCTCGCCAGCATGCAAAGCGCCGCGTCTCTTGGCCGCCTCGCAAACTAAACGCTGCATCTGTTCACTGCCTCGCCAAAAAGCAGAGCGCTGCGTGTATTCGCTGAGTGGCAGAAAGCAAAGCACGGCGCCTGTTCGCTGCCTGGCGAAGAAGCAAAGCGCTCCATCTCTTCGCTGCCTCGCAAACGAAGGAAGCGCTGCGTGCCTTCGGCGCCGAGCAAAGCAGCGCGTGCCTTGGCCGCCTCGCCGCCTCAGAAAGCGCTGCGTGCCTTCTCGCCCTCGCCGCCTAGCAAAGCGCCGTGTGCCTTCGCCGCCTCCCAAATCGCTTCGTGCCTTCGCCGCCTAGCAAAGCGCCTAGCAAAGCGTCCTCAGCCTTGGCTGCCTAGCAAAGCTCCACGTCCGCTCGCCGCCTAGCAAAGCACTGTGTGCCCTCGCCGCCTGCTAGAGCGCTGCGTGCCTTCGGCGCCTGGCAAAGCGCTGAGTGCCTTCGGCGCCTGGCAAAGCACTGCGTGCCCTCGCCGAGCGCTGCGTCCCTGGGCGCCTGGCAAAGCGCTGCGTGCCTTCGCCGCCTAGCAAGGCGCCCTAGCCCGTCGAGCACGATCAAATGGCTGCGTGCCTTCGCTGCCTCGGTGCTTAGCAAAGCGCCACGTGCCTTCGGCGCCTACAAAAGCGCCGTGTCCCTTCGGCGCTCCCACGGCGTTTGCTAAGCGGCGAGGCGGCGAAGGGACGCAGCGGTGTGTGAGGCGGCGAAGGCAAGCAGCGCTTTGCTAGGCGGCGAGGCGGCGAAGGGACGAAGCGGTTCGGGAGGCGGTGAAGGGACAGGGCGCTTTGTTGGGCGGCGAGGGCGAAAAGGCACGCAGCGCTTTCTTAGGCGGCGAAGGCACGCGCTGCTTTGCTAGGCGCCGAAGGAACACGGCGCTTTGCTAGGCGGCGAGGGCGAGAAGGCACGCAGCGCTTTCTTAGGAGGCCAGGCGGCGAAGGCACGCGCTGCTTTGCCAGGCGCCGAAGGCACAACGCGGTGTGTGAGGCGGCGAAGGCACGCACTGCTTTGCCAGCCGCCGAAGGCACGCAGCGCTTTGCTAGGCTGCAATGCGGCGAGGCGCCCAACGCAGGCACTTCTCTGCTAGGCGCCCAAGGAACACGGCGCTTTGCTTGACGGCGACGGCACGCGCAGCTTTGCTAGGCGCCCAAGGCAGACGACGCTTTGCTAGGCAGCGAGGCGGCGAACGCACAAAGCGATTTGCTCTGCCCTCATTCGCTGCCTCGCACAATAGCTAAGCACTGTGCATGTTGGCTGTCTCACAAACAAGCAGCCTGCTGCGTCTCTTCGCTGCCTCGCCAACTAACAAAGTGCTGCCTCGCTTCGCCTCCAGGCGAAAAAGTCATCCGCCATGCCACTGCGCCACCTGGTGCACAAGCAAAGTGCTGCATCTCTTCGCTGCCTCGCACAAAGAGCAAGCACTGGGCATGGTCGCTGTGTCACAAACAAGGAGACTGCTGAATCTCTTCGCTGCCTCGCCAACAAGCAAACCGCTGCATCTCTTCGCTGCCTCGCCAACAAGCAAAGCACTCGATCTGCTCGCCGCCTCGCCAGCATGCAAAGCGCCGCGTCTCTTGGCCGCCTCGCAAACTAAACGCTGCATCTGTTCACTGCCTCGCCAAAAAGCAGAGCGCTGCGTGTATTCGCTGAGTGGCAGAAAGCAAAGCACGGCGCCTCTTCGCTGCCTGGCCAAGAAGCAAAGCGCTCCATCTCTTCGCTGCCTCGCAAACGAAGGAAGCGCTGCGTGCCTTCGGCGCCGAGCAAAGCAGCGCGTGCCTTGGCCGCCTCGCCGCCTCAGAAAGCGCTGCGTGCCTTCTCGCCCTCGCCGCCTAGCAAAGCGCCGTGTGCCTTCGCCGCCTCCCAAATCGCTTCGTGCCTTCGCCGCCTAGCAAAGCGCCTAGCAAAGCGTCCTCAGCCTTGGCTGCCTAGCAAAGCTCCACGTCCGCTCGCCGCCTAGCAAAGCACTGTGTGCCCTCGCCGCCTGCTAGAGCGCTGCGTGCCTTCGGCGCCTGGCAAAGCGCTGAGTGCCTTCGGCGCCTGGCAAAGCACTGCGTGCCCTCGCCGAGCGCTGCGTCCCTGGGCGCCTGGCAAAGCGCTGCGTGCCTTCGCCGCCTAGCAAGGCGCCCTAGCCCGTCGAGCACGATCAAATGGCTGCGTGCCTTCGCTGCCTCGGTGCTTAGCAAAGCGCCACGTGCCTTCGGCGCCTACAAAAGCGCCGTGTCCCTTCGGCGCTCCCACGGCGTTTGCTAAGCGGCGAGGCGGCGAAGGGACGCAGCGGTGTGTGAGGCGGCGAAGGCAAGCAGCGCTTTGCTAGGCGGCGAGGCGGCGAAGGGACGAAGCGGTTCGGGAGGCGGTGAAGGGACAGGGCGCTTTGTTGGGCGGCGAGGGCGAAAAGGCACGCAGCGCTTTCTTAGGCGGCGAAGGCACGCGCTGCTTTGCTAGGCGCCGAAGGAACACGGCGCTTTGCTAGGCGGCGAGGGCGAGAAGGCACGCAGCGCTTTCTTAGGAGGCCAGGCGGCGAAGGCACGCGCTGCTTTGCCAGGCGCCGAAGGCACAACGCGGTGTGTGAGGCGGCGAAGGCACGCACTGCTTTGCCAGCCGCCGAAGGCACGCAGCGCTTTGCTAGGCTGCAATGCGGCGAGGCGCCCAACGCAGGCACTTCTCTGCTAGGCGCCCAAGGAACACGGCGCTTTGCTTGACGGCGACGGCACGCGCAGCTTTGCTAGGCGCCCAAGGCAGACGACGCTTTGCTAGGCAGCGAGGCGGCGAACGCACAAAGCGATTTGCTCTGCCCTCATTCGCTGCCTCGCACAATAGCTAAGCACTGTGCATGTTGGCTGTCTCACAAACAAGCAGCCTGCTGCGTCTCTTCGCTGCCTCGCCAACTAACAAAGTGCTGCCTCGCTTCGCCTCCAGGCGAAAAAGTCATCCGCCATGCCACTGCGCCACCTGGTGCACAAGCAAAGTGCTGCATCTCTTCGCTGCCTCGCACAAAGAGCAAGCACTGTGCATGGTCGCTGTGTCACAAACAAGGAGACTGCTGAATCTCTTCGCTGCCTCGCCAACAAGCAAAGCACTCGATCTGCTCGCCGCCTCGCCAGCATGCAAAGCGCCGCGTCTCTTGGCCGCCTCGCAAACTAAACGCTGCATCTGTTCACTGCCTCGCCAAAAAGCAGAGCGCTGCGTGTATTCGCTGAGTGGCAGAAAGCAAAGCACGGCGCCTGTTCGCTGCCTGGCGAAGAAGCAAAGCGCTCCATCTCTTCGCTGCCTCGCAAACGAAGGAAGCGCTGCGTGCCTTCGGCGCCGAGCAAAGCAGCGCGTGCCTTGGCCGCCTCGCCGCCTCAGAAAGCGCTGCGTGCCTTCTCGCCCTCGCCGCCTAGCAAAGCGCCGTGTGCCTTCGCCGCCTCCCAAATCGCTTCGTGCCTTCGCCGCCTAGCAAAGCGCCTAGCAAAGCGTCCTCAGCCTTGGCTGCCTAGCAAAGCTCCACGTCCGCTCGCCGCCTAGCAAAGCACTGTGTGCCCTCGCCGCCTGCTAGAGCGCTGCGTGCCTTCGGCGCCTGGCAAAGCGCTGAGTGCCTTCGGCGCCTGGCAAAGCACTGCGTGCCCTCGCCGAGCGCTGCGTCCCTGGGCGCCTGGCAAAGCGCTGCGTGCCTTGGCCGCCTCGCAAGGCGCCCTAGCCCGTCGAGCACGATCAAATGGCTGCGTGCCTTCGCTGCCTCGGTGCTTAGCAAAGCGCCACGTGCCTTCGGCGCCTACAAAAGCGCCGTGACCCTTCGGCGCTCCCACGGCGTTTGCTAAGCGGCGAGGCGGCGAAGGGACGCAGCGGTGTGTGAGGCGGCGAAGGCAAGCAGCGCTTTGCTAGGCGGCGAGGCGGCGAAGGGACGAAGCGGTTCGGGAGGCGGTGAAGGGACAGGGCGCTTTGTTGGGCGGCGAGGGCGAAAAGGCACGCAGCGCTTTCTTAGGCGGCGAAGGCACGCGCTGCTTTGCTAGGCGCCGAAGGAACACGGCGCTTTGCTAGGCGGCGAGGGCGAGAAGGCACGCAGCGCTTTCTTAGGAGGCCAGGCGGCGAAGGCACGCGCTGCTTTGCCAGGCGCCGAAGGCACAACGCGGTGTGTGAGGCGGCGAAGGCACGCACTGCTTTGCCAGCCGCCGAAGGCACGCAGCGCTTTGCTAGGCTGCAATGCGGCGAGGCGCCGAACGCAGGCACTTCTCTGCTAGGCGCCCAAGGAACACGGCGCTTTGCTTGACGGCGACGGCACGCGCAGCTTTGCTAGGCGCCCAAGGCAGACGACGCTTTGCTAGGCAGCGAGGCGGCGAACGCACAAAGCCATTTGCTCTGCCCTCATTCGCTGCCTCGCACAATAGCTAACCACTGTGCATGTTGGCTGTCTCACAAACAAGCAGCCTGCTGCGTCTCTTCACTGCCTCGCCAACTAACAAAGTGCTGCCTCGCTTCGCCTCCAGGCGAAAAAGTCATCCGCCATGCCACTGCGCCACCTGGTGCACAAGCAAAGTGCTGCATCTCTTCGCTGCCTCGCACAAAGAGCAAGCACTGGGCATGGTCGCTGTGTCACAAACAAGGAGACTGCTGAATCTCTTCGCTGCCTCGCCAACAAGCAAACCGCTGCATCTCTTCGCTGCCTCGCCAACAAGCAAAGCACTCGATCTGCTCGCCGCCTCGCCAGCATGCAAAGCGCCGCGTCTCTTGGCCGCCTCGCAAACTAAACGCTGCATCTGTTCACTGCCTCGCCAAAAAGCAGAGCGCTGCGTGTATTCGCTGAGTGGCAGAAAGCAAAGCACGGCGCCTCTTCGCTGCCTGGCCAAGAAGCAAAGCGCTCCATCTCTTCGCTGCCTCGCAAACGAAGGAAGCGCTGCGTGCCTTCGGCGCCGAGCAAAGCAGCGCGTGCCTTGGCCGCCTCGCCGCCTCAGAAAGCGCTGCGTGCCTTCTCGCCCTCGCCGCCTAGCAAAGCGCCGTGTGCCTTCGCCGCCTCCCAAATCGCTTCGTGCCTTCGCCGCCTAGCAAAGCGCCTAGCAAAGCGTCCTCAGCCTTGGCTGCCTAGCAAAGCTCCACGTCCGCTCGCCGCCTAGCAAAGCACTGTGTGCCCTCGCCGCCTGCTAGAGCGCTGCGTGCCTTCGGCGCCTGGCAAAGCGCTGAGTGCCTTCGGCGCCTGGCAAAGCACTGCGTGCCCTCGCCGAGCGCTGCGTCCCTGGGCGCCTGGCAAAGCGCTGCGTGCCTTCGCCGCCTCGCCGCCTAGCAAGGCGCCCTAGCCCGTCGAGCACGATCAAATGGCTGCGTGCCTTCGCTGCCTCGGTGCTTAGCAAAGCGCCACGTGCCTTCGGCGCCTACAAAAGCGCCGTGTCCCTTCGGCGCTCCCACGGCGTTTGCTAAGCGGCGAGGCGGCGAAGGGACGAAGCGGTTCGGGAGGCGGTGAAGGGACAGGGCGCTTTGTTGGGCGGCGAGGGCGAAAAGGCACGCAGCGCTTTCTTAGGCGGCGAAGGCACGCGCTGCTTTGCTAGGCGCCGAAGGAACACGGCGCTTTGCTAGGCGGCGAGGGCGAGAAGGCACGCAGCGCTTTCTTAGGAGGCCAGGCGGCGAAGGCACGCGCTGCTTTGCCAGGCGCCGAAGGCACAACGCGGTGTGTGAGGCGGCGAAGGCACGCACTGCTTTGCCAGCCGCCGAAGGCACGCAGCGCTTTGCTAGGCTGCAATGCGGCGAGGCGCCGAACGCAGGCACTTCTCTGCTAGGCGCCCAAGGAACACGGCGCTTTGCTTGACGGCGACGGCACGCGCAGCTTTGCTAGGCGCCCAAGGCAGACGACGCTTTGCTAGGCAGCGAGGCGGCGAAGGCACAAAGCGATTTGCTCTGCCCTCATTCGCTGCCTCGCACAATAGCTAACCACTGTGCATGTTGGCTGTCTCACAAACAAGCAGCCTGCTGCGTCTCTTCACTGCCTCGCCAACTAACAAAGTGCTGCCTCGCTTCGCCTCCAGGCGAAAAAGTCATCCGCCATGCCACTGCGCCACCTGGTGCACAAGCAAAGTGCTGCATCTCTTCGCTGCCTCGCACAAAGAGCAAGCACTGTGCATGGTCGCTGTGTCACAAACAAGGAGACTGCTGAATCTCTTCGCTGCCTCGCCAACAAGCAAAGCACTCGATCTGCTCGCCGCCTCGCCAGCATGCAAAGCGCCGCGTCTCTTGGCCGCCTCGCAAACTAAACGCTGCATCTGTTCACTGCCTCGCCAAAAAGCAGAGCGCTGCGTGTATTCGCTGAGTGGCAGAAAGCAAAGCACGGCGCCTGTTCGCTGCCTGGCCAAGAAGCAAAGCGCTCCATCTCTTCGCTGCCTCGCAAACGAAGGAAGCGCTGCGTGCCTTCGGCGCCGAGCAAAGCAGCGCGTGCCTTGGCCGCCTCGCCGCCTCAGAAAGCGCTGCGTGCCTTCTCGCCCTCGCCGCCTAGCAAAGCGCCGTGTGCCTTCGCCGCCTCCCAAATCGCTTCGTGCCTTCGCCGCCTAGCAAAGCGCCTAGCAAAGCGTCCTCAGCCTTGGCTGCCTAGCAAAGCTGCACGTCCGCTCGCCGCCTAGCAAAGCACTGTGTGCCCTCGCCGCCTGCTAGAGCGCTGCGTGCCTTCGGCGCCTGGCAAAGCGCTGAGTGCCTTCGGCGCCTGGCAAAGCACTGCGTGCCCTCGCCGAGCGCTGCGTCCCTGGGCGCCTGGCAAAGCGCTGCGTGCCTTCGCCGCCTCGCCGCCTAGCAAGGCGCCCTAGCCCGTCGAGCACGATCAAATGGCTGCGTGCCTTCGCTGCCTCGGTGCTTAGCAAAGCGCCACGTGCCTTCGGCGCCTACAAAAGCGCCGTGTCCCTTCGGCGCTCCCACGGCGTTTGCTAAGCGGCGAGGCGGCGAAGGGACGAAGCGGTTCGGGAGGCGGTGAAGGGACAGGGCGCTTTGTTGGGCGGCGAGGGCGAAAAGGCACGCAGCGCTTTCTTAGGCGGCGAAGGCACGCGCTGCTTTGCTAGGCGCCGAAGGAACACGGCGCTTTGCTAGGCGGCGAGGGCGAGAAGGCACGCAGCGCTTTCTTAGGAGGCCAGGCGGCGAAGGCACGCGCTGCTTTGCCAGGCGCCGAAGGCACAACGCGGTGTGTGAGGCGGCGAAGGCACGCACTGCTTTGCCAGCCGCCGAAGGCACGCAGCGCTTTGCTAGGCTGCAATGCGGCGAGGCGCCGAACGCAGGCACTTCTCTGCTAGGCGCCCAAGGAACACGGCGCTTTGCTTGACGGCGACGGCACGCGCAGCTTTGCTAGGCGCCCAAGGCAGACGACGCTTTGCTAGGCAGCGAGGCGGCGAAGGCACAAAGCGATTTGCTCTGCCCTCATTCGCTGCCTCGCACAATAGCTAACCACTGTGCATGTTGGCTGTCTCACAAACAAGCAGCCTGCTGCGTCTCTTCACTGCCTCGCCAACTAACAAAGTGCTGCCTCGCTTCGCCTCCAGGCGAAAAAGTCATCCGCCATGCCACTGCGCCACCTGGTGCACAAGCAAAGTGCTGCATCTCTTCGCTGCCTCGCACAAAGAGCAAGCACTGGGCATGGTCGCTGTGTCACAAACAAGGAGACTGCTGAATCTCTTCGCTGCCTCGCCAACAAGCAAACCGCTGCATCTCTTCGCTGCCTCGCCAACAAGCAAAGCACTCGATCTGCTCGCCGCCTCGCCAGCATGCAAAGCGCCGCGTCTCTTGGCCGCCTCGCAAACTAAACGCTGCATCTGTTCACTGCCTCGCCAAAAAGCAGAGCGCTGCGTGTATTCGCTGAGTGGCAGAAAGCAAAGCACGGCGCCTGTTCGCTGCCTGGCCAAGAAGCAAAGCGCTCCATCTCTTCGCTGCCTCGCAAACGAAGGAAGCGCTGCGTGCCTTCGGCGCCTAGCAAAGCAGCGCGTGCCTTGGCCGCCTCGCCGCCTCAGAAAGCGCTGCGTGCCTTCTCGCCCTCGCCGCCTAGCAAAGCGCCGTGTGCCTTCGCCGCCTCCCAAATCGCTTCGTGCCTTCGCCGCCTAGCAAAGCGCCTAGCAAAGCGTCCTCAGCCTTGGCTGCCTAGCAAAGCTCCACGTCCGCTCGCCGCCTAGCAAAGCACTGTGTGCCCTCGCCGCCTGCTAGAGCGCTGCGTGCCTTCGGCGCCTGGCAAAGCGCTGAGTGCCTTCGGCGCCTGGCAAAGCACTGCGTGCCCTCGCCGAGCGCTGCGTCCCTGGGCGCCTGGCAAAGCGCTGCGTGCCTTCGCCGCCTCGCCGCCTAGCAAGGCGCCCTAGCCCGTCGAGCACGATCAAATGGCTGCGTGCCTTCGCTGCCTCGGTGCTTAGCAAAGCGCCACGTGCCTTCGGCGCCTACAAAAGCGCCGTGTCCCTTCGGCGCTCCCACGGCGTTTGCTAAGCGGCGAGGCGGCGAAGGGACGCAGCGGTGTGTGAGGCGGCGAAGGCAAGCAGCGCTTTGCTAGGCGGCGAGGCGGCGAAGGGACGAAGCGGTTCGGGAGGCGGTGAAGGGACAGGGCGCTTTGTTGGGCGGCGAGGGCGAAAAGGCACGCAGCGCTTTCTTAGGCGGCGAAGGCACGCGCTGCTTTGCTAGGCGCCGAAGGAACACGGCGCTTTGCTAGGCGGCGAGGGCGAGAAGGCACGCAGCGCTTTCTTAGGAGGCCAGGCGGCGAAGGCACGCGCTGCTTTGCCAGGCGCCGAAGGCACAACGCGGTGTGTGAGGCGGCGAAGGCACGCACTGCTTTGCCAGCCGCCGAAGGCACGCAGCGCTTTGCTAGGCTGCAATGCGGCGAGGCGCCGAACGCAGGCACTTCTTTGCTAGGCGCCCAAGGAACACGGCGCTTTGCTTGACGGCGACGGCACGCGCAGCTTTGCTAGGCGCCCAAGGCAGACGACGCTTTGCTAGGCAGCGAGGCGGCGAACGCACAAAGCGATTTGCTCTGCCCTCATTCGCTGCCTCGCACAATAGCTAACCACTGTGCATGTTGGCTGTCTCACAAACAAGCAGCCTGCTGCGTCTCTTCGCTGCCTCGCCAACTAACAAAGTGCTGCCTCGCTTCGCCTCCAGGCGAAAAAGTCATCCGCCATGCCACTGCGCCACCTGGTGCACAAGCAAAGTGCTGCATCTCTTCGCTGCCTCGCACAAAGAGCAAGCACTGTGCATGGTCGCTGTGTCACAAACAAGGAGACTGCTGAATCTCTTCGCTGCCTCGCCAACAAGCAAAGCACTCGATCTGCTCGCCGCCTCGCCAGCATGCAAAGCGCCGCGTCTCTTGGCCGCCTCGCAAACTAAACGCTGCATCTGTTCACTGCCTCGCCAAAAAGCAGAGCGCTGCGTGTATTCGCTGAGTGGCAGAAAGCAAAGCACGGCGCCTCTTCGCTGCCTGGCCAAGAAGCAAAGCGCTCCATCTCTTCGCTGCCTCGCAAACGAAGGAAGCGCTGCGTGCCTTCGGCGCCGAGCAAAGCAGCGCGTGCCTTGGCCGCCTCGCCGCCTCAGAAAGCGCTGCGTGCCTTCTCGCCCTCGCCGCCTAGCAAAGCGCCGTGTGCCTTCGCCGCCTCCCAAATCGCTTCGTGCCTTCGCCGCCTAGCAAAGCGCCTAGCAAAGCGTCCTCAGCCTTGGCTGCCTAGCAAAGCTCCACGTCCGCTCGCCGCCTAGCAAAGCACTGTGTGCCCTCGCCGCCTGCTAGAGCGCTGCGTGCCTTCGGCGCCTGGCAAAGCGCTGAGTGCCTTCGGCGCCTGGCAAAGCACTGCGTGCCCTCGCCGAGCGCTGCGTCCCTGGGCGCCTGGCAAAGCGCTGCGTGCCTTCGCCGCCTAGCAAGGCGCCCTAGCCCGTCGAGCACGATCAAATGGCTGCGTGCCTTCGCTGCCTCGGTGCTTAGCAAAGCGCCACGTGCCTTCGGCGCCTACAAAAGCGCCGTGTCCCTTCGGCGCTCCCACGGCGTTTGCTAAGCGGCGAGGCGGCGAAGGGACGCAGCGGTGTGTGAGGCGGCGAAGGCAAGCAGCGCTTTGCTAGGCGGCGAGGCGGCGAAGGGACGAAGCGGTTCGGGAGGCGGTGAAGGGACAGGGCGCTTTGTTGGGCGGCGAGGGCGAAAAGGCACGCAGCGCTTTCTTAGGCGGCGAAGGCACGCGCTGCTTTGCTAGGCGCCGAAGGAACACGGCGCTTTGCTAGGCGGCGAGGGCGAGAAGGCACGCAGCGCTTTCTTAGGAGGCCAGGCGGCGAAGGCACGCGCTGCTTTGCCAGGCGCCGAAGGCACAACGCGGTGTGTGAGGCGGCGAAGGCACGCACTGCTTTGCCAGCCGCCGAAGGCACGCAGCGCTTTGCTAGGCTGCAATGCGGCGAGGCGCCCAACGCAGGCACTTCTCTGCTAGGCGCCCAAGGAACACGGCGCTTTGCTTGACGGCGACGGCACGCGCAGCTTTGCTAGGCGCCCAAGGCAGACGACGCTTTGCTAGGCAGCGAGGCGGCGAACGCACAAAGCGATTTGCTCTGCCCTCATTCGCTGCCTCGCACAATAGCTAAGCACTGTGCATGTTGGCTGTCTCACAAACAAGCAGCCTGCTGCGTCTCTTCGCTGCCTCGCCAACTAACAAAGTGCTGCCTCGCTTCGCCTCCAGGCGAAAAAGTCATCCGCCATGCCACTGCGCCACCTGGTGCACAAGCAAAGTGCTGCATCTCTTCGCTGCCTCGCACAAAGAGCAAGCACTGTGCATGGTCGCTGTGTCACAAACAAGGAGACTGCTGAATCTCTTCGCTGCCTCGCCAACAAGCAAAGCACTCGATCTGCTCGCCGCCTCGCCAGCATGCAAAGCGCCGCGTCTCTTGGCCGCCTCGCAAACTAAACGCTGCATCTGTTCACTGCCTCGCCAAAAAGCAGAGCGCTGCGTGTATTCGCTGAGTGGCAGAAAGCAAAGCACGGCGCCTGTTCGCTGCCTGGCGAAGAAGCAAAGCGCTCCATCTCTTCGCTGCCTCGCAAACGAAGGAAGCGCTGCGTGCCTTCGGCGCCGAGCAAAGCAGCGCGTGCCTTGGCCGCCTCGCCGCCTCAGAAAGCGCTGCGTGCCTTCTCGCCCTCGCCGCCTAGCAAAGCGCCGTGTGCCTTCGCCGCCTCCCAAATCGCTTCGTGCCTTCGCCGCCTAGCAAAGCGCCTAGCAAAGCGTCCTCAGCCTTGGCTGCCTAGCAAAGCTCCACGTCCGCTCGCCGCCTAGCAAAGCACTGTGTGCCCTCGCCGCCTGCTAGAGCGCTGCGTGCCTTCGGCGCCTGGCAAAGCGCTGAGTGCCTTCGGCGCCTGGCAAAGCACTGCGTGCCCTCGCCGAGCGCTGCGTCCCTGGGCGCCTGGCAAAGCGCTGCGTGCCTTCGCCGCCTAGCAAGGCGCCCTAGCCCGTCGAGCACGATCAAATGGCTGCGTGCCTTCGCTGCCTCGGTGCTTAGCAAAGCGCCACGTGCCTTCGGCGCCTACAAAAGCGCCGTGTCCCTTCGGCGCTCCCACGGCGTTTGCTAAGCGGCGAGGCGGCGAAGGGACGCAGCGGTGTGTGAGGCGGCGAAGGCAAGCAGCGCTTTGCTAGGCGGCGAGGCGGCGAAGGGACGAAGCGGTTCGGGAGGCGGTGAAGGGACAGGGCGCTTTGTTGGGCGGCGAGGGCGAAAAGGCACGCAGCGCTTTCTTAGGCGGCGAAGGCACGCGCTGCTTTGCTAGGCGCCGAAGGAACACGGCGCTTTGCTAGGCGGCGAGGGCGAGAAGGCACGCAGCGCTTTCTTAGGAGGCCAGGCGGCGAAGGCACGCGCTGCTTTGCCAGGCGCCGAAGGCACAACGCGGTGTGTGAGGCGGCGAAGGCACGCACTGCTTTGCCAGCCGCCGAAGGCACGCAGCGCTTTGCTAGGCTGCAATGCGGCGAGGCGCCCAACGCAGGCACTTCTCTGCTAGGCGCCCAAGGAACACGGCGCTTTGCTTGACGGCGACGGCACGCGCAGCTTTGCTAGGCGCCCAAGGCAGACGACGCTTTGCTAGGCAGCGAGGCGGCGAACGCACAAAGCGATTTGCTCTGCCCTCATTCGCTGCCTCGCACAATAGCTAAGCACTGTGCATGTTGGCTGTCTCACAAACAAGCAGCCTGCTGCGTCTCTTCGCTGCCTCGCCAACTAACAAAGTGCTGCCTCGCTTCGCCTCCAGGCGAAAAAGTCATCCGCCATGCCACTGCGCCACCTGGTGCACAAGCAAAGTGCTGCATCTCTTCGCTGCCTCGCACAAAGAGCAAGCACTGGGCATGGTCGCTGTGTCACAAACAAGGAGACTGCTGAATCTCTTCGCTGCCTCGCCAACAAGCAAACCGCTGCATCTCTTCGCTGCCTCGCCAACAAGCAAAGCACTCGATCTGCTCGCCGCCTCGCCAGCATGCAAAGCGCCGCGTCTCTTGGCCGCCTCGCAAACTAAACGCTGCATCTGTTCACTGCCTCGCCAAAAAGCAGAGCGCTGCGTGTATTCGCTGAGTGGCAGAAAGCAAAGCACGGCGCCTCTTCGCTGCCTGGCCAAGAAGCAAAGCGCTCCATCTCTTCGCTGCCTCGCAAACGAAGGAAGCGCTGCGTGCCTTCGGCGCCGAGCAAAGCAGCGCGTGCCTTGGCCGCCTCGCCGCCTCAGAAAGCGCTGCGTGCCTTCTCGCCCTCGCCGCCTAGCAAAGCGCCGTGTGCCTTCGCCGCCTCCCAAATCGCTTCGTGCCTTCGCCGCCTAGCAAAGCGCCTAGCAAAGCGTCCTCAGCCTTGGCTGCCTAGCAAAGCTCCACGTCCGCTCGCCGCCTAGCAAAGCACTGTGTGCCCTCGCCGCCTGCTAGAGCGCTGCGTGCCTTCGGCGCCTGGCAAAGCGCTGAGTGCCTTCGGCGCCTGGCAAAGCACTGCGTGCCCTCGCCGAGCGCTGCGTCCCTGGGCGCCTGGCAAAGCGCTGCGTGCCTTCGCCGCCTAGCAAGGCGCCCTAGCCCGTCGAGCACGATCAAATGGCTGCGTGCCTTCGCTGCCTCGGTGCTTAGCAAAGCGCCACGTGCCTTCGGCGCCTACAAAAGCGCCGTGTCCCTTCGGCGCTCCCACGGCGTTTGCTAAGCGGCGAGGCGGCGAAGGGACGCAGCGGTGTGTGAGGCGGCGAAGGCAAGCAGCGCTTTGCTAGGCGGCGAGGCGGCGAAGGGACGAAGCGGTTCGGGAGGCGGTGAAGGGACAGGGCGCTTTGTTGGGCGGCGAGGGCGAAAAGGCACGCAGCGCTTTCTTAGGCGGCGAAGGCACGCGCTGCTTTGCTAGGCGCCGAAGGAACACGGCGCTTTGCTAGGCGGCGAGGGCGAGAAGGCACGCAGCGCTTTCTTAGGAGGCCAGGCGGCGAAGGCACGCGCTGCTTTGCCAGGCGCCGAAGGCACAACGCGGTGTGTGAGGCGGCGAAGGCACGCACTGCTTTGCCAGCCGCCGAAGGCACGCAGCGCTTTGCTAGGCTGCAATGCGGCGAGGCGCCCAACGCAGGCACTTCTCTGCTAGGCGCCCAAGGAACACGGCGCTTTGCTTGACGGCGACGGCACGCGCAGCTTTGCTAGGCGCCCAAGGCAGACGACGCTTTGCTAGGCAGCGAGGCGGCGAACGCACAAAGCGATTTGCTCTGCCCTCATTCGCTGCCTCGCACAATAGCTAAGCACTGTGCATGTTGGCTGTCTCACAAACAAGCAGCCTGCTGCGTCTCTTCGCTGCCTCGCCAACTAACAAAGTGCTGCCTCGCTTCGCCTCCAGGCGAAAAAGTCATCCGCCATGCCACTGCGCCACCTGGTGCACAAGCAAAGTGCTGCATCTCTTCGCTGCCTCGCACAAAGAGCAAGCACTGTGCATGGTCGCTGTGTCACAAACAAGGAGACTGCTGAATCTCTTCGCTGCCTCGCCAACAAGCAAAGCACTCGATCTGCTCGCCGCCTCGCCAGCATGCAAAGCGCCGCGTCTCTTGGCCGCCTCGCAAACTAAACGCTGCATCTGTTCACTGCCTCGCCAAAAAGCAGAGCGCTGCGTGTATTCGCTGAGTGGCAGAAAGCAAAGCACGGCGCCTGTTCGCTGCCTGGCGAAGAAGCAAAGCGCTCCATCTCTTCGCTGCCTCGCAAACGAAGGAAGCGCTGCGTGCCTTCGGCGCCGAGCAAAGCAGCGCGTGCCTTGGCCGCCTCGCCGCCTCAGAAAGCGCTGCGTGCCTTCTCGCCCTCGCCGCCTAGCAAAGCGCCGTGTGCCTTCGCCGCCTCCCAAATCGCTTCGTGCCTTCGCCGCCTAGCAAAGCGCCTAGCAAAGCGTCCTCAGCCTTGGCTGCCTAGCAAAGCTCCACGTCCGCTCGCCGCCTAGCAAAGCACTGTGTGCCCTCGCCGCCTGCTAGAGCGCTGCGTGCCTTCGGCGCCTGGCAAAGCGCTGAGTGCCTTCGGCGCCTGGCAAAGCACTGCGTGCCCTCGCCGAGCGCTGCGTCCCTGGGCGCCTGGCAAAGCGCTGCGTGCCTTCGCCGCCTAGCAAGGCGCCCTAGCCCGTCGAGCACGATCAAATGGCTGCGTGCCTTCGCTGCCTCGGTGCTTAGCAAAGCGCCACGTGCCTTCGGCGCCTACAAAAGCGCCGTGTCCCTTCGGCGCTCCCACGGCGTTTGCTAAGCGGCGAGGCGGCGAAGGGACGCAGCGGTGTGTGAGGCGGCGAAGGCAAGCAGCGCTTTGCTAGGCGGCGAGGCGGCGAAGGGACGAAGCGGTTCGGGAGGCGGTGAAGGGACAGGGCGCTTTGTTGGGCGGCGAGGGCGAAAAGGCACGCAGCGCTTTCTTAGGCGGCGAAGGCACGCGCTGCTTTGCTAGGCGCCGAAGGAACACGGCGCTTTGCTAGGCGGCGAGGGCGAGAAGGCACGCAGCGCTTTCTTAGGAGGCCAGGCGGCGAAGGCACGCGCTGCTTTGCCAGGCGCCGAAGGCACAACGCGGTGTGTGAGGCGGCGAAGGCACGCACTGCTTTGCCAGCCGCCGAAGGCACGCAGCGCTTTGCTAGGCTGCAATGCGGCGAGGCGCCCAACGCAGGCACTTCTCTGCTAGGCGCCCAAGGAACACGGCGCTTTGCTTGACGGCGACGGCACGCGCAGCTTTGCTAGGCGCCCAAGGCAGACGACGCTTTGCTAGGCAGCGAGGCGGCGAACGCACAAAGCGATTTGCTCTGCCCTCATTCGCTGCCTCGCACAATAGCTAAGCACTGTGCATGTTGGCTGTCTCACAAACAAGCAGCCTGCTGCGTCTCTTCGCTGCCTCGCCAACTAACAAAGTGCTGCCTCGCTTCGCCTCCAGGCGAAAAAGTCATCCGCCATGCCACTGCGCCACCTGGTGCACAAGCAAAGTGCTGCATCTCTTCGCTGCCTCGCACAAAGAGCAAGCACTGGGCATGGTCGCTGTGTCACAAACAAGGAGACTGCTGAATCTCTTCGCTGCCTCGCCAACAAGCAAACCGCTGCATCTCTTCGCTGCCTCGCCAACAAGCAAAGCACTCGATCTGCTCGCCGCCTCGCCAGCATGCAAAGCGCCGCGTCTCTTGGCCGCCTCGCAAACTAAACGCTGCATCTGTTCACTGCCTCGCCAAAAAGCAGAGCGCTGCGTGTATTCGCTGAGTGGCAGAAAGCAAAGCACGGCGCCTCTTCGCTGCCTGGCCAAGAAGCAAAGCGCTCCATCTCTTCGCTGCCTCGCAAACGAAGGAAGCGCTGCGTGCCTTCGGCGCCGAGCAAAGCAGCGCGTGCCTTGGCCGCCTCGCCGCCTCAGAAAGCGCTGCGTGCCTTCTCGCCCTCGCCGCCTAGCAAAGCGCCGTGTGCCTTCGCCGCCTCCCAAATCGCTTCGTGCCTTCGCCGCCTAGCAAAGCGCCTAGCAAAGCGTCCTCAGCCTTGGCTGCCTAGCAAAGCTCCACGTCCGCTCGCCGCCTAGCAAAGCACTGTGTGCCCTCGCCGCCTGCTAGAGCGCTGCGTGCCTTCGGCGCCTGGCAAAGCGCTGAGTGCCTTCGGCGCCTGGCAAAGCACTGCGTGCCCTCGCCGAGCGCTGCGTCCCTGGGCGCCTGGCAAAGCGCTGCGTGCCTTCGCCGCCTAGCAAGGCGCCCTAGCCCGTCGAGCACGATCAAATGGCTGCGTGCCTTCGCTGCCTCGGTGCTTAGCAAAGCGCCACGTGCCTTCGGCGCCTACAAAAGCGCCGTGTCCCTTCGGCGCTCCCACGGCGTTTGCTAAGCGGCGAGGCGGCGAAGGGACGCAGCGGTGTGTGAGGCGGCGAAGGCAAGCAGCGCTTTGCTAGGCGGCGAGGCGGCGAAGGGACGAAGCGGTTCGGGAGGCGGTGAAGGGACAGGGCGCTTTGTTGGGCGGCGAGGGCGAAAAGGCACGCAGCGCTTTCTTAGGCGGCGAAGGCACGCGCTGCTTTGCTAGGCGCCGAAGGAACACGGCGCTTTGCTAGGCGGCGAGGGCGAGAAGGCACGCAGCGCTTTCTTAGGAGGCCAGGCGGCGAAGGCACGCGCTGCTTTGCCAGGCGCCGAAGGCACAACGCGGTGTGTGAGGCGGCGAAGGCACGCACTGCTTTGCCAGCCGCCGAAGGCACGCAGCGCTTTGCTAGGCTGCAATGCGGCGAGGCGCCCAACGCAGGCACTTCTCTGCTAGGCGCCCAAGGAACACGGCGCTTTGCTTGACGGCGACGGCACGCGCAGCTTTGCTAGGCGCCCAAGGCAGACGACGCTTTGCTAGGCAGCGAGGCGGCGAACGCACAAAGCGATTTGCTCTGCCCTCATTCGCTGCCTCGCACAATAGCTAAGCACTGTGCATGTTGGCTGTCTCACAAACAAGCAGCCTGCTGCGTCTCTTCGCTGCCTCGCCAACTAACAAAGTGCTGCCTCGCTTCGCCTCCAGGCGAAAAAGTCATCCGCCATGCCACTGCGCCACCTGGTGCACAAGCAAAGTGCTGCATCTCTTCGCTGCCTCGCACAAAGAGCAAGCACTGTGCATGGTCGCTGTGTCACAAACAAGGAGACTGCTGAATCTCTTCGCTGCCTCGCCAACAAGCAAAGCACTCGATCTGCTCGCCGCCTCGCCAGCATGCAAAGCGCCGCGTCTCTTGGCCGCCTCGCAAACTAAACGCTGCATCTGTTCACTGCCTCGCCAAAAAGCAGAGCGCTGCGTGTATTCGCTGAGTGGCAGAAAGCAAAGCACGGCGCCTGTTCGCTGCCTGGCGAAGAAGCAAAGCGCTCCATCTCTTCGCTGCCTCGCAAACGAAGGAAGCGCTGCGTGCCTTCGGCGCCGAGCAAAGCAGCGCGTGCCTTGGCCGCCTCGCCGCCTCAGAAAGCGCTGCGTGCCTTCTCGCCCTCGCCGCCTAGCAAAGCGCCGTGTGCCTTCGCCGCCTCCCAAATCGCTTCGTGCCTTCGCCGCCTAGCAAAGCGCCTAGCAAAGCGTCCTCAGCCTTGGCTGCCTAGCAAAGCTCCACGTCCGCTCGCCGCCTAGCAAAGCACTGTGTGCCCTCGCCGCCTGCTAGAGCGCTGCGTGCCTTCGGCGCCTGGCAAAGCGCTGAGTGCCTTCGGCGCCTGGCAAAGCACTGCGTGCCCTCGCCGAGCGCTGCGTCCCTGGGCGCCTGGCAAAGCGCTGCGTGCCTTCGCCGCCTAGCAAGGCGCCCTAGCCCGTCGAGCACGATCAAATGGCTGCGTGCCTTCGCTGCCTCGGTGCTTAGCAAAGCGCCACGTGCCTTCGGCGCCTACAAAAGCGCCGTGTCCCTTCGGCGCTCCCACGGCGTTTGCTAAGCGGCGAGGCGGCGAAGGGACGCAGCGGTGTGTGAGGCGGCGAAGGCAAGCAGCGCTTTGCTAGGCGGCGAGGCGGCGAAGGGACGAAGCGGTTCGGGAGGCGGTGAAGGGACAGGGCGCTTTGTTGGGCGGCGAGGGCGAAAAGGCACGCAGCGCTTTCTTAGGCGGCGAAGGCACGCGCTGCTTTGCTAGGCGCCGAAGGAACACGGCGCTTTGCTAGGCGGCGAGGGCGAGAAGGCACGCAGCGCTTTCTTAGGAGGCCAGGCGGCGAAGGCACGCGCTGCTTTGCCAGGCGCCGAAGGCACAACGCGGTGTGTGAGGCGGCGAAGGCACGCACTGCTTTGCCAGCCGCCGAAGGCACGCAGCGCTTTGCTAGGCTGCAATGCGGCGAGGCGCCCAACGCAGGCACTTCTCTGCTAGGCGCCCAAGGAACACGGCGCTTTGCTTGACGGCGACGGCACGCGCAGCTTTGCTAGGCGCCCAAGGCAGACGACGCTTTGCTAGGCAGCGAGGCGGCGAACGCACAAAGCGATTTGCTCTGCCCTCATTCGCTGCCTCGCACAATAGCTAAGCACTGTGCATGTTGGCTGTCTCACAAACAAGCAGCCTGCTGCGTCTCTTCGCTGCCTCGCCAACTAACAAAGTGCTGCCTCGCTTCGCCTCCAGGCGAAAAAGTCATCCGCCATGCCACTGCGCCACCTGGTGCACAAGCAAAGTGCTGCATCTCTTCGCTGCCTCGCACAAAGAGCAAGCACTGGGCATGGTCGCTGTGTCACAAACAAGGAGACTGCTGAATCTCTTCGCTGCCTCGCCAACAAGCAAACCGCTGCATCTCTTCGCTGCCTCGCCAACAAGCAAAGCACTCGATCTGCTCGCCGCCTCGCCAGCATGCAAAGCGCCGCGTCTCTTGGCCGCCTCGCAAACTAAACGCTGCATCTGTTCACTGCCTCGCCAAAAAGCAGAGCGCTGCGTGTATTCGCTGAGTGGCAGAAAGCAAAGCACGGCGCCTCTTCGCTGCCTGGCCAAGAAGCAAAGCGCTCCATCTCTTCGCTGCCTCGCAAACGAAGGAAGCGCTGCGTGCCTTCGGCGCCTAGCAAAGCAGCGCGTGCCTTGGCCGCCTCGCCGCCTCAGAAAGCGCTGCGTGCCTTCTCGCCCTCGCCGCCTAGCAAAGCGCCGTGTGCCTTCGCCGCCTCCCAAATCGCTTCGTGCCTTGGCCGCCTAGCAAAGCGCCTAGCAAAGCGTCCTCAGCCTTGGCTGCCTAGCAAAGCTCCACGTCCGCTCGCCGCCTAGCAAAGCACTGTGTGCCCTCGCCGCCTGCTAGAGCGCTGCGTGCCTTCGGCGCCTGGCAAAGCGCTGAGTGCCTTCGGCGCCTGGCAAAGCACTGCGTGCCCTCGCCGAGCGCTGCGTCCCTGGGCGCCTGGCAAAGCGCTGCGTGCCTTGGCCGCCTCGCAAGGCGCCCTAGCCCGTCGAGCACGATCAAATGGCTGCGTGCCTTCGCTGCCTCGGTGCTTAGCAAAGCGCCACGTGCCTTCGGCGCCTACAAAAGCGCCGTGTCCCTTCGGCGCTCCCACGGCGTTTGCTAAGCGGCGAGGCGGCGAAGGGACGCAGCGGTGTGTGAGGCGGCGAAGGCAAGCAGCGCTTTGCTAGGCGGCGAGGCGGCGAAGGGACGAAGCGGTTCGGGAGGCGGTGAAGGGACAGGGCGCTTTGTTGGGCGGCGAGGGCGAAAAGGCACGCAGCGCTTTCTTAGGCGGCGAAGGCACGCGCTGCTTTGCTAGGCGCCGAAGGAACACGGCGCTTTGCTAGGCGGCGAGGGCGAGAAGGCACGCAGCACTTTCTTAGGAGGCCAGGCGGCGAAGGCACGCGCTGCTTTGCCAGGCGCCGAAGGCACAACGCGGTGTGTGAGGCGGCGAAGGCACGCACTGCTTTGCCAGCCGCCGAAGGCACGCAGCGCTTTGCTAGGCTGCAATGCGGCGAGGCGCCCAACGCAGGCACTTCTTTGCTAGGCGCCCAAGGAACACGGCGCTTTGCTTGACGGCGACGGCACGCGCAGCTTTGCTAGGCGCCCAAGGCAGACGACGCTTTGCTAGGCAGCGAGGCGGCGAAGGCACAAAGCCATTTGCTCTGCCCTCATTCGCTGCCTCGCACAATAGCTAACCACTGTGCATGTTGGCTGTCTCACAAACAAGCAGCCTGCTGCGTCTCTTCGCTGCCTCGCCAACTAACAAAGTGCTGCCTCGCTTCGCCTCCAGGCGAAAAAGTCATCCGCCATGCCACTGCGCCACCTGGTGCACAAGCAAAGTGCTGCATCTCTTCGCTGCCTCGCACAAAGAGCAAGCACTGGGCATGGTCGCTGTGTCACAAACAAGGAGACTGCTGAATCTCTTCGCTGCCTCGCCAACAAGCAAAGCACTCGATCTGCTCGCCGCCTCGCCAGCATGCAAAGCGCCGCGTCTCTTGGCCGCCTCGCAAACTAAACGCTGCATCTGTTCACTGCCTCGCCAAAAAGCAGAGCGCTGCGTGTATTCGCTGAGTGGCAGAAAGCAAAGCACGGCGCCTGTTCGCTGCCTGGCCAAGAAGCAAAGCGCTCCATCTCTTCGCTGCCTCGCAAACGAAGGAAGCGCTGCGTGCCTTCGGCGCCTAGCAAAGCAGCGCGTGCCTTGGCCGCCTCGCCGCCTCAGAAAGCGCTGCGTGCCTTCTCGCCCTCGCCGCCTAGCAAAGCGCCGTGTGCCTTCGCCGCCTCCCAAATCGCTTCGTGCCTTCGCCGCCTAGCAAAGCGCCTAGCAAAGCGTCCTCAGCCTTGGCTGCCTAGCAAAGCTCCACGTCCGCTCGCCGCCTAGCAAAGCACTGTGTGCCCTCGCCGCCTGCTAGAGCGCTGCGTGCCTTCGGCGCCTGGCAAAGCGCTGAGTGCCTTCGGCGCCTGGCAAAGCACTGCGTGCCCTCGCCGAGCGCTGCGTCCCTGGGCGCCTGGCAAAGCGCTGCGTGCCTTCGCCGCCTCGCCGCCTCGCAAGGCGCCCTAGCCCGTCGAGCACGATCAAATGGCTGCGTGCCTTCGCTGCCTCGGTGCTTAGCAAAGCGCCACGTGCCTTCGGCGCCTACAAAAGCGCCGTGTCCCTTCGGCGCTCCCACGGCGTTTGCTAAGCGGCGAGGCGGCGAAGGGACGAAGCGGTTCGGGAGGCGGTGAAGGGACAGGGCGCTTTGTTGGGCGGCGAGGGCGAAAAGGCACGCAGCGCTTTCTTAGGCGGCGAAGGCACGCGCTGCTTTGCTAGGCGCCGAAGGAACACGGCGCTTTGTAGGCGGCGACGGCACGCGGAGCTTTGCTAGGCGGCGAGGCGGCGAAGGGACACGGCGCTTTGCTAGGCGGCGAGGGCGAGAAGGCACGCAGCGCTTTCTTAGGAGGCCAGGCGGCGAAGGCACGCGCTGCTTTGCCAGGCGCCGAAGGCACAACGCGGTGTGTGAGGCGGCGAAGGCACGCACTGCTTTGCCAGCCGCCGAAGGCACGCAGCGCTTTGCTAGGCTGCAATGCGGCGAGGCGCCCAACGCAGGCACTTCTCTGCTAGGCGCCCAAGGAACACGGCGCTTTGCTTGACGGCGACGGCACGCGCAGCTTTGCTAGGCGCCCAAGGCAGACGACGCTTTGCTAGGCAGCGAGGCGGCGAACGCACAAAGCGATTTGCTCTGCCCTCATTCGCTGCCTCGCACAATAGCTAACCACTGTGCATGTTGGCTGTCTCACAAACAAGCAGCCTGCTGCGTCTCTTCGCTGCCTCGCCAACTAACAAAGTGCTGCCTCGCTTCGCCTCCAGGCGAAAAAGTCATCCGCCATGCCACTGCGCCACCTGGTGCACAAGCAAAGTGCTGCATCTCTTCGCTGCCTCGCACAAAGAGCAAGCACTGTGCATGGTCGCTGTGTCACAAACAAGGAGACTGCTGCATCTCTTCGCTGCCTCGCCAACAAGCAAACCGCTGCATCTCTTCGCTGCCTCGCCAACAAGCAAAGCACTCGATCTGCTCGCCGCCTCGCCAGCATGCAAAGCGCCGCGTCTCTTGGCCGCCTCGCAAACTAAACGCTGCATCTGTTCACTGCCTCGCCAAAAAGCAGAGCGCTGCGTGTATTCGCTGAGTGGCAGAAAGCAAAGCACGGCGCCTCTTCGCTGCCTGGCCAAGAAGCAAAGCGCTCCATCTCTTCGCTGCCTCGCAAACGAAGGAAGCGCTGCGTGCCTTCGGCGCCGAGCAAAGCAGCGCGTGCCTTGGCCGCCTCGCCGCCTCAGAAAGCGCTGCGTGCCTTCTCGCCCTCGCCGCCTAGCAAAGCGCCGTGTGCCTTCGCCGCCTCCCAAATCGCTTCGTGCCTTCGCCGCCTAGCAAAGCGCCTAGCAAAGCGTCCTCAGCCTTGGCTGCCTAGCAAAGCTCCACGTCCGCTCGCCGCCTAGCAAAGCACTGTGTGCCCTCGCCGCCTCCTAGAGCGCTGCGTGCCTTCGGCGCCTGGCAAAGCGCTGAGTGCCTTCGGCGCCTGGCAAAGCACTGCGTGCCCTCGCCGAGCGCTGCGTCCCTGGGCGCCTGGCAAAGCGCTGCGTGCCTTGGCCGCCTCGCAAGGCGCCCTAGCCCGTCGAGCACGATCAAATGGCTGCGTGCCTTCGCTGCCTCGGTGCTTAGCAAAGCGCCACGTGCCTTCGGCGCCTACAAAAGCGCCGTGTCCCTTCGGCGCTCCCACGGCGTTTGCTAAGCGGCGAGGCGGCGAAGGGACGCAGCGGTGTGTGAGGCGGCGAAGGCAAGCAGCGCTTTGCTAGGCGGCGAGGCGGCGAAGGGACGAAGCGGTTCGGGAGGCGGTGAAGGGACAGGGCGCTTTGTTGGGCGGCGAGGGCGAAAAGGCACGCAGCGCTTTCTTAGGCGGCGAAGGCACGCGCTGCTTTGCTAGGCGCCGAAGGAACACGGCGCTTTGCTAGGCGGCGAGGGCGAGAAGGCACGCAGCACTTTCTTAGGAGGCCAGGCGGCGAAGGCACGCGCTGCTTTGCCAGGCGCCGAAGGCACAACGCGGTGTGTGAGGCGGCGAAGGCACGCACTGCTTTGCCAGCCGCCGAAGGCACGCAGCGCTTTGCTAGGCTGCAATGCGGCGAGGCGCCCAACGCAGGCACTTCTTTGCTAGGCGCCCAAGGAACACGGCGCTTTGCTTGACGGCGACGGCACGCGCAGCTTTGCTAGGCGCCCAAGGCAGACGACGCTTTGCTAGGCAGCGAGGCGGCGAAGGCACAAAGCCATTTGCTCTGCCCTCATTCGCTGCCTCGCACAATAGCTAACCACTGTGCATGTTGGCTGTCTCACAAACAAGCAGCCTGCTGCGTCTCTTCGCTGCCTCGCCAACTAACAAAGTGCTGCCTCGCTTCGCCTCCAGGCGAAAAAGTCATCCGCCATGCCACTGCGCCACCTGGTGCACAAGCAAAGTGCTGCATCTCTTCGCTGCCTCGCACAAAGAGCAAGCACTGTGCATGGTCGCTGTGTCACAAACAAGGAGACTGCTGAATCTCTTCGCTGCCTCGCCAACAAGCAAAGCACTCGATCTGCTCGCCGCCTCGCCAGCATGCAAAGCGCCGCGTCTCTTGGCCGCCTCGCAAACTAAACGCTGCATCTGTTCACTGCCTCGCCAAAAAGCAGAGCGCTGCGTGTATTCGCTGAGTGGCAGAAAGCAAAGCACGGCGCCTGTTCGCTGCCTGGCCAAGAAGCAAAGCGCTCCATCTCTTCGCTGCCTCGCAAACGAAGGAAGCGCTGCGTGCCTTCGGCGCCTAGCAAAGCAGCGCGTGCCTTGGCCGCCTCGCCGCCTCAGAAAGCGCTGCGTGCCTTCTCGCCCTCGCCGCCTAGCAAAGCGCCGTGTGCCTTCGCCGCCTCCCAAATCGCTTCGTGCCTTCGCCGCCTAGCAAAGCGCCTAGCAAAGCGTCCTCAGCCTTGGCTGCCTAGCAAAGCTCCACGTCCGCTCGCCGCCTAGCAAAGCACTGTGTGCCCTCGCCGCCTGCTAGAGCGCTGCGTGCCTTCGGCGCCTGGCAAAGCGCTGAGTGCCTTCGGCGCCTGGCAAAGCACTGCGTGCCCTCGCCGAGCGCTGCGTCCCTGGGCGCCTGGCAAAGCGCTGCGTGCCTTCGCCGCCTCGCCGCCTCGCAAGGCGCCCTAGCCCGTCGAGCACGATCAAATGGCTGCGTGCCTTCGCTGCCTCGGTGCTTAGCAAAGCGCCACGTGCCTTCGGCGCCTACAAAAGCGCCGTGTCCCTTCGGCGCTCCCACGGCGTTTGCTAAGCGGCGAGGCGGCGAAGGGACGAAGCGGTTCGGGAGGCGGTGAAGGGACAGGGCGCTTTGTTGGGCGGCGAGGGCGAAAAGGCACGCAGCGCTTTCTTAGGCGGCGAAGGCACGCGCTGCTTTGCTAGGCGCCGAAGGAACACGGCGCTTTGTAGGCGGCGACGGCACGCGGAGCTTTGCTAGGCGGCGAGGCGGCGAAGGGACACGGCGCTTTGCTAGGCGGCGAGGGCGAGAAGGCACGCAGCGCTTTCTTAGGAGGCCAGGCGGCGAAGGCACGCGCTGCTTTGCCAGGCGCCGAAGGCACAACGCGGTGTGTGAGGCGGCGAAGGCACGCACTGCTTTGCCAGCCGCCGAAGGCACGCAGCGCTTTGCTAGGCTGCAATGCGGCGAGGCGCCCAACGCAGGCACTTCTCTGCTAGGCGCCCAAGGAACACGGCGCTTTGCTTGACGGCGACGGCACGCGCAGCTTTGCTAGGCGCCCAAGGCAGACGACGCTTTGCTAGGCAGCGAGGCGGCGAACGCACAAAGCGATTTGCTCTGCCCTCATTCGCTGCCTCGCACAATAGCTAAGCACTGTGCATGTTGGCTGTCTCACAAACAAGCAGCCTGCTGCGTCTCTTCGCTGCCTCGCCAACTAACAAAGTGCTGCCTCGCTTCGCCTCCAGGCGAAAAAGTCATCCGCCATGCCACTGCGCCACCTGGTGCACAAGCAAAGTGCTGCATCTCTTCGCTGCCTCGCACAAAGAGCAAGCACTGGGCATGGTCGCTGTGTCACAAACAAGGAGACTGCTGAATCTCTTCGCTGCCTCGCCAACAAGCAAAGCACTCGATCTGCTCGCCGCCTCGCCAGCATGCAAAGCGCCGCGTCTCTTGGCCGCCTCGCAAACTAAACGCTGCATCTGTTCACTGCCTCGCCAAAAAGCAGAGCGCTGCGTGTATTCGCTGAGTGGCAGAAAGCAAAGCACGGCGCCTGTTCGCTGCCTGGCCAAGAAGCAAAGCGCTCCATCTCTTCGCTGCCTCGCAAACGAAGGAAGCGCTGCGTGCCTTCGGCGCCGAGCAAAGCAGCGCGTGCCTTGGCCGCCTCGCCGCCTCATAAAGCGCTGCGTGCCTTCTCGCCCTCGCCGCCTAGCAAAGCGCCGTGTGCCTTCGCCGCCTCCCAAATCGCTTCGTGCCTTCGCCGCCTAGCAAAGCGCCTAGCAAAGCGTCCTCAGCCTTGGCTGCCTAGCAAAGCTGCACGTCCGCTCGCCGCCTAGCAAAGCACTGTGTGCCCTCGCCGCCTGCTAGAGCGCTGCGTGCCTTCGGCGCCTGGCAAAGCGCTGAGTGCCTTCGGCGCCTGGCAAAGCACTGCGTGCCCTCGCCGAGCGCTGCGTCCCTGGGCGCCTGGCAAAGCGCTGCGTGCCTTCGCCGCCTCGCAAGGCGCCCTAGCCCGTCGAGCACGATCAAATGGCTGCGTGCCTTCGCTGCCTCGGTGCTTAGCAAAGCGCCACGTGCCTTCGGCGCCTACAAAAGCGCCGTGTCCCTTCGGCGCTCCCACGGCGTTTGCTAAGCGGCGAGGCGGTGAAGGGACGCAGCGGTGTGTGAGGCGGCGAAGGCAAGCAGCGCTTTGCTAGGCGGCAAGGCGGCGAAGGGACGAAGCGGTTCGGGAGGCGGTGAAGGGACAGGGCGCTTTGTTGGGCGGCGAGGGCGAAAAGGCACGCAGCGCTTTCTTAGGCGGCGAAGGCACGCGCTGCTTTGCTAGGCGCCGAAGGAACACGGCGCTTTGTAGGCGGCGACGGCACGCGGAGCTTTGCTAGGCGGCGAGGCGGCGAAGGGACACGGCGCTTTGCTAGGCGGCGAGGGCGAGAAGGCACGCAGCACTTTCTTAGGAGGCCAGGCGGCGAAGGCACGCGCTGCTTTGCCAGGCGCCGAAGGCACAACGCGGTGTGTGAGGCGGCGAAGGCACGCACTGCTTTGCCAGCCGCCGAAGGCACGCAGCGCTTTGCTAGGCTGCAATGCGGCGAGTCGCCGAACGCAGGCACTTCTTTGCTAGGCGCCCAAGGAACACGGCGCTTTGCTTGACGGCGACGGCACGCGCAGCTTTGCTAGGCGCCCAAGGCAGACGACGCTTTGCTAGGCAGCGAGGCGGCGAAGGCACAAAGCCATTTGCTCTGCCCTCATTCGCTGCCTCGCACAATAGCTAACCACTGTGCATGTTGGCTGTCTCACAAACAAGCAGCCTGCTGCGTCTCTTCGCTGCCTCGCCAACTAACAAAGTGCTGCCTCGCTTCGCCTCCAGGCGAAAAAGTCATCCGCCATGCCACTGCGCCACCTGGTGCACAAGCAAAGTGCTGCATCTCTTCGCTGCCTCGCACAAAGAGCAAGCACTGTGCATGGTCGCTGTGTCACAAACAAGGAGACTGCTGAATCTCTTCGCTGCCTCGCCAACAAGCAAAGCACTCGATCTGCTCGCCGCCTCGCCAGCATGCAAAGCGCCGCGTCTCTTGGCCGCCTCGCAAACTAAACGCTGCATCTGTTCACTGCCTCGCCAAAAAGCAGAGCGCTGCGTGTATTCGCTGAGTGGCAGAAAGCAAAGCACGGCGCCTGTTCGCTGCCTGGCCAAGAAGCAAAGCGCTCCATCTCTTCGCTGCCTCGCAAACGAAGGAAGCGCTGCGTGCCTTCGGCGCCTAGCAAAGCAGCGCGTGCCTTGGCCGCCTCGCCGCCTCAGAAAGCGCTGCGTGCCTTCTCGCCCTCGCCGCCTAGCAAAGCGCCGTGTGCCTTCGCCGCCTCCCAAATCGCTTCGTGCCTTCGCCGCCTAGCAAAGCGCCTAGCAAAGCGTCCTCAGCCTTGGCTGCCTAGCAAAGCTCCACGTCCGCTCGCCGCCTAGCAAAGCACTGTGTGCCCTCGCCGCCTGCTAGAGCGCTGCGTGCCTTCGGCGCCTGGCAAAGCGCTGAGTGCCTTCGGCGCCTGGCAAAGCACTGCGTGCCCTCGCCGAGCGCTGCGTCCCTGGGCGCCTGGCAAAGCGCTGCGTGCCTTCGCCGCCTCGCCGCCTAGCAAGGCGCCCTAGCCCGTCGAGCACGATCAAATGGCTGCGTGCCTTCGCTGCCTCGGTGCTTAGCAAAGCGCCACGTGCCTTCGGCGCCTACAAAAGCGCCGTGTCCCTTCGGCGCTCCCACGGTGTTTGCTAAGCGGCGAGGCGGCGAAGGGACGCAGCGGTGTGTGAGGCGGCGAAGGCAAGCAGCGCTTTGCTAGGCGGCGAAGGGACGAAGCGGTTAGGGAGGCGGTGAAGGGACAGGGCGCTTTGTTGGGCGGCGAGGGCGAAAAGGCACGCAGCGCTTTCTTAGGCGGCGAAGGCACGCGCTGCTTTGCTAGGCGCCGAAGGAACAGGGCGCTTTGTAGGCGGCGACGGCACGCGGAGCTTTGCTAGGCGGCGAAGGGACACGGCGCTTTGCTAGGCGGCGAGGGCGAGAAGGCACGCAGCGCTTTCTTAGGAGGCCAGGCGGCGAAGGCACGCGCTGCTTTGCCAGGCGCCGAAGGCACAACGCGGTGTGTGAGGCGGCGAAGGCACGCACTGCTTTGCCAGCCGCCGAAGGCACGCAGCGCTTTGCTAGGCTGCAATGCGGCGAGGCGCCGAACGCAGGCACTTCTCTGCTAGGCGCCCAAGGAACACGGCGCTTTGCTTGACGGCGACGGCACGCGCAGCTTTGCTAGGCGCCCAAGGCAGACGACGCTTTGCTAGGCAGCGAGGCGGCGAACGCACAAAGCCATTTGCTCTGCCCTCATTCGCTGCCTCGCACAATAGCTAACCACTGTGCATGTTGGCTGTCTCACAAACAAGCAGCCTGCTGCGTCTCTTCGCTGCCTCGCCAACTAACAAAGTGCTGCCTCGCTTCGCCTCCAGGCGAAAAAGTCATCCGCCATGCCACTGCGCCACCTGGTGCACAAGCAAAGTGCTGCATCTCTTCGCTGCCTCGCACAAAGAGCAAGCACTGTGCATGGTCGCTGTGTCACAAACAAGGAGACTGCTGAATCTCTTCGCTGCCTCGCCAACAAGCAAAGCACTCGATCTGCTCGCCGCCTCGCCAGCATGCAAAGCGCCGCGTCTCTTGGCCGCCTCGCAAACTAAACGCTGCATCTGTTCACTGCCTCGCCAAAAAGCAGAGCGCTGCGTGTATTCGCTGAGTGGCAGAAAGCAAAGCACGGCGCCTCTTCGCTGCCTGGCCAAGAAGCAAAGCGCTCCATCTCTTCGCTGCCTCGCAAACGAAGGAAGCGCTGCGTGCCTTCGGCGCCTAGCAAAGCAGCGCGTGCCTTGGCCGCCTCGCCGCCTCAGAAAGCGCTGCGTGCCTTCTCGCCCTCGCCGCCTAGCAAAGCGCCGTGTGCCTTCGCCGCCTCCCAAATCGCTTCGTGCCTTCGCCGCCTAGCAAAGCGTCTTCAGCCTTGGCTGCCTAGCAAAGCTCCACGTCCGCTCGCCGCCTAGCAAAGCACTGTGTGCCCTCGCCGCCTGCTAGAGCGCTGCGTGCCTTCGGCGCCTGGCAAAGCGCTGAGTGCCTTCGGCGCCTGGCAAAGCACTGCGTGCCCTCGCCGAGCGCTGCGTCCCTGGGCGCCTGGCAAAGCGCTGCGTGCCTTCGCCGCCTCGCCGCCTAGCAAGGCGCCCTAGCCCGTCGAGCACGATCAAATGGCTGCGTGCCTTCGCTGCCTCGGTGCTTAGCAAAGCGCCACGTGCCTTCGGCGCCTACAAAAGCGCCGTGTCCCTTCGGCGCTCCCACGGCGTTTGCTAAGCGGCGAGGCGGCGAAGGGACGAAGCGGTTCGGGAGGCGGTGAAGGGACAGGGCGCTTTGTTGGGCGGCGAGGGCGAAAAGGCACGCAGCGCTTTCTTAGGCGGCGAAGGCACGCGCTGCTTTGCTAGGCGCCGAAGGAACACGGCGCTTTGTAGGCGGCGACGGCACGCGGAGCTTTGCTAGGCGGCGAGGCGGCGAAGGGACACGGCGCTTTGCTAGGCGGCGAGGGCGAGAAGGCACGCAGCGCTTTCTTAGGAGGCCAGGCGGCGAAGGCACGCGCTGCTTTGCCAGGCGCCGAAGGCACAACGCGGTGTGTGAGGCGGCGAAGGCACGCACTGCTTTGCCAGCCGCCGAAGGCACGCAGCGCTTTGCTAGGCTGCAATGCGGCGAGGCGCCGAACGCAGGCACTTCTTTGCTAGGCGCCCAAGGAACACGGCGCTTTGCTTGACGGCGACGGCACGCGCAGCTTTGCTAGGCGCCCAAGGCAGACGACGCTTTGCTAGGCAGCGAGGCGGCGAAGGCACAAAGCGATTTGCTCTGCCCTCATTCGCTGCCTCGCACAATAGCTAACCACTGTGCATGTTGGCTGTCTCACAAACAAGCAGCCTGCTGCGTCTCTTCGCTGCCTCGCCAACTAACAAAGTGCTGCCTCGCTTCGCCTCCAGGCGAAAAAGTCATCCACGATGCCACTGCGCCACCTGGTGCACAAGCAAAGTGCTGCATCTCTTCGCTGCCTCGCACAAAGAGCAAGCACTGTGCATGGTCGCTGTGTCACAAACAAGGAGACTGCTGAATCTCTTCGCTGCCTCGCCAACAAGCAAAGCACTCGATCTGCTCGCCGCCTCGCCAGCATGCAAAGCGCCGCGTCTCTTGGCCGCCTCGCAAACTAAACGCTGCATCTGTTCACTGCCTCGCCAAAAAGCAGAGCGCTGCGTGTATTCGCTGAGTGGCAGAAAGCAAAGCACGGCGCCTGTTCGCTGCCTGGCCAAGAAGCAAAGCGCTCCATCTCTTCGCTGCCTCGCAAACGAAGGAAGCGCTGCGTGCCTTCGGCGCCTAGCAAAGCAGCGCGTGCCTTGGCCGCCTCGCCGCCTCATAAAGCGCTGCGTGCCTTCTCGCCCTCGCCGCCTAGCAAAGCGCCGTGTGCCTTCGCCGCCTCCCAAATCGCTTCGTGCCTTCGCCGCCTAGCAAAGCGCCTAGCAAAGCGTCCTCAGCCTTGGCTGCCTAGCAAAGCTGCACGTCCGCTCGCCGCCTAGCAAAGCACTGTGTGCCCTCGCCGCCTGCTAGAGCGCTGCGTGCCTTCGGCGCCTGGCAAAGCGCTGAGTGCCTTCGGCGCCTGGCAAAGCACTGCGTGCCCTCGCCGAGCGCTGCGTCCCTGGGCGCCTGGCAAAGCGCTGCGTGCCTTCGCCGCCTCGCAAGGCGCCCTAGCCCGTCGAGCACGATCAAATGGCTGCGTGCCTTCGCTGCCTCGGTGCTTAGCAAAGCGCCACGTGCCTTCGGCGCCTACAAAAGCGCCGTGTCCCTTCGGCGCTCCCACGGCGTTTGCTAAGCGGCGAGGCGGCGAAGGGACGCAGCGGTGTGTGAGGCGGCGAAGGCAAGCAGCGCTTTGCTAGGCGGCGAGGCGGCGAAGGGACGAAGCGGTTCGGGAGGCGGTGAAGGGACAGGGCGCTTTGTTGGGCGGCGAGGGCGAAAAGGCACGCAGCGCTTTCTTAGGCGGCGAAGGCACGCGCTGCTTTGCTAGGCGCCGAAGGAACACGGCGCTTTGTAGGCGGCGACGGCACGCGGAGCTTTGCTAGGCGGCGAGGCGGCGAAGGGACACGGCGCTTTGCTAGGCGGCGAGGGCGAGAAGGCACGCAGCGCTTTCTTAGGAGGCCAGGCGGCGAAGGCACGCGCTGCTTTGCCAGGCGCCGAAGGCACAACGCGGTGTGTGAGGCGGCGAAGGCACGCACTGCTTTGCCAGCCGCCGAAGGCACGCAGCGCTTTGCTAGGCTGCAATGCGGCGAGTCGCCGAACGCAGGCACTTCTTTGCTAGGCGCCCAAGGAACACGGCGCTTTGCTTGACGGCGACGGCACGCGCAGCTTTGCTAGGCGCCCAAGGCAGACGACGCTTTGCTAGGCAGCGAGGCGGCGAAGGCACAAAGCCATTTGCTCTGCCCTCATTCGCTGCCTCGCACAATAGCTAACCACTGTGCATGTTGGCTGTCTCACAAACAAGCAGCCTGCTGCGTCTCTTCGCTGCCTCGCCAACTAACAAAGTGCTGCCTCGCTTCGCCTCCAGGCGAAAAAGTCATCCGCCATGCCACTGCGCCACCTGGTGCACAAGCAAAGTGCTGCATCTCTTCGCTGCCTCGCACAAAGAGCAAGCACTGGGCATGGTCGCTGTGTCACAAACAAGGAGACTGCTGAATCTCTTCGCTGCCTCGCCAACAAGCAAAGCACTCGATCTGCTCGCCGCCTCGCCAGCATGCAAAGCGCCGCGTCTCTTGGCCGCCTCGCAAACTAAACGCTGCATCTGTTCACTGCCTCGCCAAAAAGCAGAGCGCTGCGTGTATTCGCTGAGTGGCAGAAAGCAAAGCACGGCGCCTGTTCGCTGCCTGGCCAAGAAGCAAAGCGCTCCATCTCTTCGCTGCCTCGCAAACGAAGGAAGCGCTGCGTGCCTTCGGCGCCGAGCAAAGCAGCGCGTGCCTTGGCCGCCTCGCCGCCTCATAAAGCGCTGCGTGCCTTCTCGCCCTCGCCGCCTAGCAAAGCGCCGTGTGCCTTCGCCGCCTCCCAAATCGCTTCGTGCCTTCGCCGCCTAGCAAAGCGCCTAGCAAAGCGTCCTCAGCCTTGGCTGCCTAGCAAAGCTCCACGTCCGCTCGCCGCCTAGCAAAGCACTGTGTGCCCTCGCCGCCTGCTAGAGCGCTGCGTGCCTTCGGCGCCTGGCAAAGCGCTGAGTGCCTTCGGCGCCTGGCAAAGCACTGCGTGCCCTCGCCGAGCGCTGCGTCCCTGGGCGCCTGGCAAAGCGCTGCGTGCCTTCGCCGCCTCGCCGCCTAGCAAGGCGCCCTAGCCCGTCGAGCACGATCAAATGGCTGCGTGCCTTCGCTGCCTCGGTGCTTAGCAAAGCGCCACGTGCCTTCGGCGCCTACAAAAGCGCCGTGTCCCTTCGGCGCTCCCACGGCGTTTGCTAAGCGGCGAGGCGGCGAAGGGACGCAGCGGTGTGTGAGGCGGCGAAGGCAAGCAGCGCTTTGCTAGGCGGCGAGGCGGCGAAGGGACGAAGCGGTTCGGGAGGCGGTGAAGGGACAGGGCGCTTTGTTGGGCGGCGAGGGCGAAAAGGCACGCAGCGCTTTCTTAGGCGGCGAAGGCACGCGCTGCTTTGCTAGGCGCCGAAGGAACACGGCGCTTTGTAGGCGGCGACGGCACGCGGAGCTTTGCTAGGCGGCGAGGCGGCGAAGGGACACGGCGCTTTGCTAGGCGGCGAGGGCGAGAAGGCACGCAGCGCTTTCTTAGGAGGCCAGGCGGCGAAGGCACGCGCTGCTTTGCCAGGCGCCGAAGGCACAACGCGGTGTGTGAGGCGGCGAAGGCACGCACTGCTTTGCCAGCCGCCGAAGGCACGCAGCGCTTTGCTAGGCTGCAATGCGGCGAGTCGCCGAACGCAGGCACTTCTTTGCTAGGCGCCCAAGGAACACGGCGCTTTGCTTGACGGCGACGGCACGCGCAGCTTTGCTAGGCGCCCAAGGCAGACGACGCTTTGCTAGGCAGCGAGGCGGCGAAGGCACAAAGCCATTTGCTCTGCCCTCATTCGCTGCCTCGCACAATAGCTAACCACTGTGCATGTTGGCTGTCTCACAAACAAGCAGCCTGCTGCGTCTCTTCGCTGCCTCGCCAACTAACAAAGTGCTGCCTCGCTTCGCCTCCAGGCGAAAAAGTCATCCGCCATGCCACTGCGCCACCTGGTGCACAAGCAAAGTGCTGCATCTCTTCGCTGCCTCGCACAAAGAGCAAGCACTGTGCATGGTCGCTGTGTCACAAACAAGGAGACTGCTGAATCTCTTCGCTGCCTCGCCAACAAGCAAAGCACTCGATCTGCTCGCCGCCTCGCCAGCATGCAAAGCGCCGCGTCTCTTGGCCGCCTCGCAAACTAAACGCTGCATCTGTTCACTGCCTCGCCAAAAAGCAGAGCGCTGCGTGTATTCGCTGAGTGGCAGAAAGCAAAGCACGGCGCCTGTTCGCTGCCTGGCCAAGAAGCAAAGCGCTCCATCTCTTCGCTGCCTCGCAAACGAAGGAAGCGCTGCGTGCCTTCGGCGCCTAGCAAAGCAGCGCGTGCCTTGGCCGCCTCGCCGCCTCAGAAAGCGCTGCGTGCCTTCTCGCCCTCGCCGCCTAGCAAAGCGCCGTGTGCCTTCGCCGCCTCCCAAATCGCTTCGTGCCTTCGCCGCCTAGCAAAGCGCCTAGCAAAGCGTCCTCAGCCTTGGCTGCCTAGCAAAGCTCCACGTCCGCTCGCCGCCTAGCAAAGCACTGTGTGCCCTCGCCGCCTGCTAGAGCGCTGCGTGCCTTCGGCGCCTGGCAAAGCGCTGAGTGCCTTCGGCGCCTGGCAAAGCACTGCGTGCCCTCGCCGAGCGCTGCGTCCCTGGGCGCCTGGCAAAGCGCTGCGTGCCTTCGCCGCCTCGCCGCCTAGCAAGGCGCCCTAGCCCGTCGAGCACGATCAAATGGCTGCGTGCCTTCGCTGCCTCGGTGCTTAGCAAAGCGCCACGTGCCTTCGGCGCCTACAAAAGCGCCGTGTCCCTTCGGCGCTCCCACGGTGTTTGCTAAGCGGCGAGGCGGCGAAGGGACGCAGCGGTGTGTGAGGCGGCGAAGGCAAGCAGCGCTTTGCTAGGCGGCGAAGGGACGAAGCGGTTAGGGAGGCGGTGAAGGGACAGGGCGCTTTGTTGGGCGGCGAGGGCGAAAAGGCACGCAGCGCTTTCTTAGGCGGCGAAGGCACGCGCTGCTTTGCTAGGCGCCGAAGGAACAGGGCGCTTTGTAGGCGGCGACGGCACGCGGAGCTTTGCTAGGCGGCGAAGGGACACGGCGCTTTGCTAGGCGGCGAGGGCGAGAAGGCACGCAGCGCTTTCTTAGGAGGCCAGGCGGCGAAGGCACGCGCTGCTTTGCCAGGCGCCGAAGGCACAACGCGGTGTGTGAGGCGGCGAAGGCACGCACTGCTTTGCCAGCCGCCGAAGGCACGCAGCGCTTTGCTAGGCTGCAATGCGGCGAGGCGCCGAACGCAGGCACTTCTCTGCTAGGCGCCCAAGGAACACGGCGCTTTGCTTGACGGCGACGGCACGCGCAGCTTTGCTAGGCGCCCAAGGCAGACGACGCTTTGCTAGGCAGCGAGGCGGCGAACGCACAAAGCCATTTGCTCTGCCCTCATTCGCTGCCTCGCACAATAGCTAACCACTGTGCATGTTGGCTGTCTCACAAACAAGCAGCCTGCTGCGTCTCTTCGCTGCCTCGCCAACTAACAAAGTGCTGCCTCGCTTCGCCTCCAGGCGAAAAAGTCATCCGCCATGCCACTGCGCCACCTGGTGCACAAGCAAAGTGCTGCATCTCTTCGCTGCCTCGCACAAAGAGCAAGCACTGTGCATGGTCGCTGTGTCACAAACAAGGAGACTGCTGAATCTCTTCGCTGCCTCGCCAACAAGCAAAGCACTCGATCTGCTCGCCGCCTCGCCAGCATGCAAAGCGCCGCGTCTCTTGGCCGCCTCGCAAACTAAACGCTGCATCTGTTCACTGCCTCGCCAAAAAGCAGAGCGCTGCGTGTATTCGCTGAGTGGCAGAAAGCAAAGCACGGCGCCTCTTCGCTGCCTGGCCAAGAAGCAAAGCGCTCCATCTCTTCGCTGCCTCGCAAACGAAGGAAGCGCTGCGTGCCTTCGGCGCCTAGCAAAGCAGCGCGTGCCTTGGCCGCCTCGCCGCCTCAGAAAGCGCTGCGTGCCTTCTCGCCCTCGCCGCCTAGCAAAGCGCCGTGTGCCTTCGCCGCCTCCCAAATCGCTTCGTGCCTTCGCCGCCTAGCAAAGCGTCTTCAGCCTTGGCTGCCTAGCAAAGCTCCACGTCCGCTCGCCGCCTAGCAAAGCACTGTGTGCCCTCGCCGCCTGCTAGAGCGCTGCGTGCCTTCGGCGCCTGGCAAAGCGCTGAGTGCCTTCGGCGCCTGGCAAAGCACTGCGTGCCCTCGCCGAGCGCTGCGTCCCTGGGCGCCTGGCAAAGCGCTGCGTGCCTTCGCCGCCTCGCCGCCTAGCAAGGCGCCCTAGCCCGTCGAGCACGATCAAATGGCTGCGTGCCTTCGCTGCCTCGGTGCTTAGCAAAGCGCCACGTGCCTTCGGCGCCTACAAAAGCGCCGTGTCCCTTCGGCGCTCCCACGGCGTTTGCTAAGCGGCGAGGCGGCGAAGGGACGAAGCGGTTCGGGAGGCGGTGAAGGGACAGGGCGCTTTGTTGGGCGGCGAGGGCGAAAAGGCACGCAGCGCTTTCTTAGGCGGCGAAGGCACGCGCTGCTTTGCTAGGCGCCGAAGGAACACGGCGCTTTGTAGGCGGCGACGGCACGCGGAGCTTTGCTAGGCGGCGAGGCGGCGAAGGGACACGGCGCTTTGCTAGGCGGCGAGGGCGAGAAGGCACGCAGCGCTTTCTTAGGAGGCCAGGCGGCGAAGGCACGCGCTGCTTTGCCAGGCGCCGAAGGCACAACGCGGTGTGTGAGGCGGCGAAGGCACGCACTGCTTTGCCAGCCGCCGAAGGCACGCAGCGCTTTGCTAGGCTGCAATGCGGCGAGGCGCCGAACGCAGGCACTTCTTTGCTAGGCGCCCAAGGAACACGGCGCTTTGCTTGACGGCGACGGCACGCGCAGCTTTGCTAGGCGCCCAAGGCAGACGACGCTTTGCTAGGCAGCGAGGCGGCGAAGGCACAAAGCGATTTGCTCTGCCCTCATTCGCTGCCTCGCACAATAGCTAACCACTGTGCATGTTGGCTGTCTCACAAACAAGCAGCCTGCTGCGTCTCTTCGCTGCCTCGCCAACTAACAAAGTGCTGCCTCGCTTCGCCTCCAGGCGAAAAAGTCATCCACGATGCCACTGCGCCACCTGGTGCACAAGCAAAGTGCTGCATCTCTTCGCTGCCTCGCACAAAGAGCAAGCACTGTGCATGGTCGCTGTGTCACAAACAAGGAGACTGCTGAATCTCTTCGCTGCCTCGCCAACAAGCAAAGCACTCGATCTGCTCGCCGCCTCGCCAGCATGCAAAGCGCCGCGTCTCTTGGCCGCCTCGCAAACTAAACGCTGCATCTGTTCACTGCCTCGCCAAAAAGCAGAGCGCTGCGTGTATTCGCTGAGTGGCAGAAAGCAAAGCACGGCGCCTGTTCGCTGCCTGGCCAACAAGCAAAGCGCTCCATCTCTTCGCTGCCTCGCAAACGAAGGAAGCGCTGCGTGCCTTCGGCGCCTAGCAAAGCAGCGCGTGCCTTGGCCGCCTCGCCGCCTCAGAAAGCGCTGCGTGCCTTCTCGCCCTCGCCGCCTAGCAAAGCGCCGTGTGCCTTCGCCGCCTCCCAAATCGCTTCGTGCCTTCGCCGCCTAGCAAAGCGCCTAGCAAAGCGTCCTCAGCCTTGGCTGCCTAGCAAAGCTCCACGTCCGCTCGCCGCCTAGCAAAGCACTGTGTGCCCTCGCCGCCTGCTAGAGCGCTGCGTGCCTTCGGCGCCTGGCAAAGCGCTGAGTGCCTTCGGCGCCTGGCAAAGCACTGCGTGCCCTCGCCGAGCGCTGCGTCCCTGGGCGCCTGGCAAAGCGCTGCGTGCCTTCGCCGCCTCGCAAGGCGCCCTAGCCCGTCGAGCACGATCAAATGGCTGCGTGCCTTCGCTGCCTCGGTGCTTAGCAAAGCGCCACGTGCCTTCGGCGCCTACAAAAGCGCCGTGTCCCTTCGGCGCTCCCACGGCGTTTGCTAAGCGGCGAGGCGGCGAAGGGACGCAGCGGTGTGTGAGGCGGCGAAGGCAAGCAGCGCTTTGCTAGGCGGCGAGGCGGCGAAGGGACGAAGCGGTTCGGGAGGCGGTGAAGGGACAGGGCGCTTTGTTGGGCGGCGAGGGCGAAAAGGCACGCAGCGCTTTCTTAGGCGGCGAAGGCACGCGCTGCTTTGCTAGGCGCCGAAGGAACACGGCGCTTTGTAGGCGGCGACGGCACGCGGAGCTTTGCTAGGCGGCGAGGCGGCGAAGGGACACGGCGCTTTGCTAGGCGGCGAGGGCGAGAAGGCACGCAGCGCTTTCTTAGGAGGCCAGGCGGCGAAGGCACGCGCTGCTTTGCCAGGCGCCGAAGGCACAACGCGGTGTGTGAGGCGGCGAAGGCACGCACTGCTTTGCCAGCCGCCGAAGGCACGCAGCGCTTTGCTAGGCTGCAATGCGGCGAGGCGCCGAACGCAGGCACTTCTTTGCTAGGCGCCCAAGGAACACGGCGCTTTGCTTGACGGCGACGGCACGCGCAGCTTTGCTAGGCGCCCAAGGCAGACGACGCTTTGCTAGGCAGCGAGGCGGCGAACGCACAAAGCCATTTGCTCTGCCCTCATTCGCTGCCTCGCACAATAGCTAACCACTGTGCATGTTGGCTGTCTCACAAACAAGCAGCCTGCTGCGTCTCTTCGCTGCCTCGCCAACTAACAAAGTGCTGCCTCGCTTCGCCTCCAGGCGAAAAAGTCATCCGCCATGCCACTGCGCCACCTGGTGCACAAGCAAAGTGCTGCATCTCTTCGCTGCCTCGCACAAAGAGCAAGCACTGTGCATGGTCGCTGTGTCACAAACAAGGAGGCTGCTGAATCTCTTCGCTGCCTCGCCAACAAGCAAACCGCTGCATCTCTTCGCTGCCTCGCCAACAAGCAAAGCACTCGATCTGCTCGCCGCCTCGCCAGCATGCAAAGCGCCGCGTCTCTTGGCCGCCTCGCAAACTAAACGCTGCATCTGTTCACTGCCTCGCCAAAAAGCAGAGCGCTGCGTGTATTCGCTGAGTGGCAGAAAGCAAAGCACGGCGCCTGTTCGCTGCCTGGCCAAGAAGCAAAGCGCTCCATCTCTTCGCTGCCTCGCAAACGAAGGAAGCGCTGCGTGCCTTCGGCGCCTAGCAAAGCAGCGCGTGCCTTGGCCGCCTCGCCGCCTCAGAAAGCGCTGCGTGCCTTCTCGCCCTCGCCGCCTAGCAAAGCGCCGTGTGCCTTCGCCGCCTCCCAAATCGCTTCGTGCCTTCGCCGCCTAGCAAAGCGCCTAGCAAAGCGTCCTCAGCCTTGGCTGCCTAGCAAAGCTCCACGTCCGCTCGCCGCCTAGCAAAGCACTGTGTGCCCTCGCCGCCTCCTAGAGCGCTGCGTGCCTTCGGCGCCTGGCAAAGCGCTGAGTGCCTTCGGCGCCTGGCAAAGCGCTGAGTGCCCTCGCCGAGCGCTGCGTCCCTGGGCGCCTGGCAAAGCGCTGCGTGCCTTCGCCGCCTCGCCGCCTAGCAAGGCGCCCTAGCCCGTCGAGCACGATCAAATGGCTGCGTGCCTTCGCTGCCTCGGTGCTTAGCAAAGCGCCACGTGCCTTCGGCGCCTACAAAAGCGCCGTGTCCCTTCGGCGCTCCCACGGCGTTTGCTAAGCGGCGAGGCGGCGAAGGGACGCAGCGGTGTGTGAGGCGGCGAAGGCAAGCAGCGCTTTGCTAGGCGGCGAAGGGACGAAGCGGTTCGGGAGGCGGTGAAGGGACAGGGCGCTTTGTTGGGCGGCGAGGGCGAAAAGGCACGCAGCGCTTTCTTAGGCGGCGAAGGCACGCGCTGCTTTGCTAGGCGCCGAAGGAACACGGCGCTTTGTAGGCGGCGACGGCACGCGGAGCTTTGCTAGGCGGCGAGGCGGCGAAGGCACACGGCGCTTTGCTAGGCGGCGAGGGCGAGAAGGCACGCAGCGCTTTCTTAGGAGGCCAGGCGGCGAAGGCACGCGCTGCTTTGCCAGGCGCCGAAGGCACAACGCGGTGTGTGAGGCGGCGAAGGCACGCACTGCTTTGCCAGCCGCCGAAGGCACGCAGCGCTTTGCTAGGCTGCAATGCGGCGAGGCGCCGAACGCAGGCACTTCTTTGCTAGGCGCCCAAGGAACACGGCGCTTTGCTTGACGGCGACGGCACGCGCAGCTTTGCTAGGCGCCCAAGGCAGACGACGCTTTGCTAGGCAGCGAGGCGGCGAAGGCACAAAGCCATTTGCTCTGCCCTCATTCGCTGCCTCGCACAATAGCTAACCACTGTGCATGTTGGCTGTCTCACAAACAAGCAGCCTGCTGCGTCTCTTCGCTGCCTCGCCAACTAACAAAGTGCTGCCTCGCTTCGCCTCCAGGCGAAAAAGTCATCCGCCATGCCACTGCGCCACCTGGTGCACAAGCAAAGTGCTGCATCTCTTCGCTGCCTCGCACAAAGAGCAAGCACTGTGCATGGTCGCTGTGTCACAAACAAGGAGACTGCTGAATCTCTTCGCTGCCTCGCCAACAAGCAAAGCACTCGATCTGCTCGCCGCCTCGCCAGCATGCAAAGCGCCGCGTCTCTTGGCCGCCTCGCAAACTAAACGCTGCATCTGTTCACTGCCTCGCCAAAAAGCAGAGCGCTGCGTGTATTCGCTGAGTGGCAGAAAGCAAAGCACGGCGCCTCTTCGCTGCCTGGCCAACAAGCAAAGCGCTCCATCTCTTCGCTGCCTCGCAAACGAAGGAAGCGCTGCGTGCCTTCGGCGCCTAGCAAAGCAGCGCGTGCCTTGGCCGCCTCGCCGCCTCAGAAAGCGCTGCGTGCCTTCTCGCCCTCGCCGCCTAGCAAAGCGCCGTGTGCCTTCGCCGCCTCCCAAATCGCTTCGTGCCTTCGCCGCCTAGCAAAGCGCCTAGCAAAGCGTCCTCAGCCTTGGCTGCCTAGCAAAGCTCCACGTCCGCTCGCCGCCTAGCAAAGCACTGTGTGCCCTCGCCGCCTGCTAGAGCGCTGCGTGCCTTCGGCGCCTGGCAAAGCGCTGAGTGCCTTCGGCGCCTGGCAAAGCACTGCGTGCCCTCGCCGAGCGCTGCGTCCCTGGGCGCCTGGCAAAGCGCTGCGTGCCTTCGCCGCCTCGCAAGGCGCCCTAGCCCGTCGAGCACGATCAAATGGCTGCGTGCCTTCGCTGCCTCGGTGCTTAGCAAAGCGCCACGTGCCTTCGGCGCCTACAAAAGCGCCGTGTCCCTTCGGCGCTCCCACGGCGTTTGCTAAGCGGCGAGGCGGCGAAGGGACGCAGCGGTGTGTGAGGCGGCGAAGGCAAGCAGCGCTTTGCTAGGCGGCGAGGCGGCGAAGGGACGAAGCGGTTCGGGAGGCGGTGAAGGGACAGGGCGCTTTGTTGGGCGGCGAGGGCGAAAAGGCACGCAGCGCTTTCTTAGGCGGCGAAGGCACGCGCTGCTTTGCTAGGCGCCGAAGGAACAGGGCGCTTTGTAGGCGGCGACGGCACGCGGAGCTTTGCTAGGCGGCGAGGCGGCGAAGGGACACGGCGCTTTGCTAGGCGGCGAGGGCGAGAAGGCACGCAGCGCTTTCTTAGGAGGCCAGGCGGCGAAGGCACGCGCTGCTTTGCCAGGCGCCGAAGGCACAACGCGGTGTGTGAGGCGGCGAAGGCACGCACTGCTTTGCCAGCCGCCGAAGGCACGCAGCGCTTTGCTAGGCTGCAATGCGGCGAGGCGCCGAACGCAGGCACTTCTTTGCTAGGCGCCCAAGGAACACGGCGCTTTGCTTGACGGCGACGGCACGCGCAGCTTTGCTAGGCGCCCAAGGCAGACGACGCTTTGCTAGGCAGCGAGGCGGCGAACGCACAAAGCCATTTGCTCTGCCCTCATTCGCTGCCTCGCACAATAGCTAACCACTGTGCATGTTGGCTGTCTCACAAACAAGCAGCCTGCTGCGTCTCTTCGCTGCCTCGCCAACTAACAAAGTGCTGCCTCGCTTCGCCTCCAGGCGAAAAAGTCATCCGCCATGCCACTGCGCCACCTGGTGCACAAGCAAAGTGCTGCATCTCTTCGCTGCCTCGCACAAAGAGCAAGCACTGTGCATGGTCGCTGTGTCACAAACAAGGAGGCTGCTGAATCTCTTCGCTGCCTCGCCAACAAGCAAACCGCTGCATCTCTTCGCTGCCTCGCCAACAAGCAAAGCACTCGATCTGCTCGCCGCCTCGCCAGCATGCAAAGCGCCGCGTCTCTTGGCCGCCTCGCAAACTAAACGCTGCATCTGTTCACTGCCTCGCCAAAAAGCAGAGCGCTGCGTGTATTCGCTGAGTGGCAGAAAGCAAAGCACGGCGCCTGTTCGCTGCCTGGCCAACAAGCAAAGCGCTCCATCTCTTCGCTGCCTCGCAAACGAAGGAAGCGCTGCGTGCCTTCGGCGCCTAGCAAAGCAGCGCGTGCCTTGGCCGCCTCGCCGCCTCAGAAAGCGCTGCGTGCCTTCTCGCCCTCGCCGCCTAGCAAAGCGCCGTGTGCCTTCGCCGCCTCCCAAATCGCTTCGTGCCTTCGCCGCCTAGCAAAGCACCTAGCAAAGCGTCCTCAGCCTTGGCTGCCTAGCAAAGCTCCACGTCCGCTCGCCGCCTAGCAAAGCACTGTGTGCCCTCGCCGCCTCCTAGAGCGCTGCGTGCCTTCGGCGCCTGGCAAAGCGCTGAGTGCCTTCGGCGCCTGGCAAAGCGCTGAGTGCCCTCGCCGAGCGCTGCGTCCCTGGGCGCCTGGCAAAGCGCTGCGTGCCTTCGCCGCCTCGCCGCCTAGCAAGGCGCCCTAGCCCGTCGAGCACGATCAAATGGCTGCGTGCCTTCGCTGCCTCGGTGCTTAGCAAAGCGCCACGTGCCTTCGGCGCCTACAAAAGCGCCGTGTCCCTTCGGCGCTCCCACGGCGTTTGCTAAGCGGCGAGGCGGCGAAGGGACGCAGCGGTGTGTGAGGCGGCGAAGGCAAGCAGCGCTTTGCTAGGCGGCGAAGGGACGAAGCGGTTCGGGAGGCGGTGAAGGGACAGGGCGCTTTGTTGGGCGGCGAGGGCGAAAAGGCACGCAGCGCTTTCTTAGGCGGCGAAGGCACGCGCTGCTTTGCTAGGCGCCGAAGGAACACGGCGCTTTGTAGGCGGCGACGGCACGCGGAGCTTTGCTAGGCGGCGAGGCGGCGAAGGCACACGGCGCTTTGCTAGGCGGCGAGGGCGAGAAGGCACGCAGCGCTTTCTTAGGAGGCCAGGCGGCGAAGGCACGCGCTGCTTTGCCAGGCGCCGAAGGCACAACGCGGTGTGTGAGGCGGCGAAGGCACGCACTGCTTTGCCAGCCGCCGAAGGGACGCAGCGCTTTGCTAGGCTGCAATGCGGCGAGTCGCCGAACGCAGGCACTTCTTTGCTAGGCGCCCAAGGAACACGGCGCTTTGCTTGACGGCGACGGCACGCGCAGCTTTGCTAGGCGCCCAAGGCAGACGACGCTTTGCTAGGCAGCGAGGCGGCGAAGGCACAAAGCCATTTGCTCTGCCCTCATTCGCTGCCTCGCACAATAGCTAACCACTGTGCATGTTGGCTGTCTCACAAACAAGCAGCCTGCTGCGTCTCTTCGCTGCCTCGCCAACTAACAAAGTGCTGCCTCGCTTCGCCTCCAGGCGAAAAAGTCATCCGCCATGCCACTGCGCCACCTGGTGCACAAGCAAAGTGCTGCATCTCTTCGCTGCCTCGCACAAAGAGCAAGCACTGTGCATGGTCGCTGTGTCACAAACAAGGAGACTGCTGAATCTCTTCGCTGCCTCGCCAACAAGCAAAGCACTCGATCTGCTCGCCGCCTCGCCAGCATGCAAAGCGCCGCGTCTCTTGGCCGCCTCGCAAACTAAACGCTGCATCTGTTCACTGCCTCGCCAAAAAGCAGAGCGCTGCGTGTATTCGCTGAGTGGCAGAAAGCAAAGCACGGCGCCTCTTCGCTGCCTGGCCAACAAGCAAAGCGCTCCATCTCTTCGCTGCCTCGCAAACGAAGGAAGCGCTGCGTGCCTTCGGCGCCTAGCAAAGCAGCGCGTGCCTTGGCCGCCTCGCCGCCTCAGAAAGCGCTGCGTGCCTTCTCGCCCTCGCCGCCTAGCAAAGCGCCGTGTGCCTTCGCCGCCTCCCAAATCGCTTCGTGCCTTCGCCGCCTAGCAAAGCGCCTAGCAAAGCGTCCTCAGCCTTCGCTGCCTAGCAAAGCTCCACGTCCGCTCGCCGCCTAGCAAAGCACTGTGTGCCCTCGCCGCCTCCTAGAGCGCTGCGTGCCTTCGGCGCCTGGCAAAGCGCTGAGTGCCTTCGGCGCCTGGCAAAGCGCTGAGTGCCCTCGCCGAGCGCTGCGTCCCTGGGCGCCTGGCAAAGCGCTGCGTGCCTTCGCCGCCTCGCCGCCTAGCAAGGCGCCCTAGCCCGTCGAGCACGATCAAATGGCTGCGTGCCTTCGCTGCCTCGGTGCTTAGCAAAGCGCCACGTGCCTTCGGCGCCTACAAAAGCGCCGTGTCCCTTCGGCGCTCCCACGGTGTTTGCTAAGCGGCGAGGCGGCGAGGGACGCAGCGGTGTGTGAGGCGGCGAAGGCAAGCAGCGCTTTGCTAGGCGGCGAAGGGACGAAGCGGTTCGGGAGGCGGTGAAGGGACAGGGCGCTTTGTTGGGCGGCGAGGGCGAAAAGGCACGCAGCGCTTTCTTAGGCGGCGAAGGCACGCGCTGCTTTGCTAGGCGCCGAAGGAACACGGCGCTTTGTAGGCGGCGACGGCACGTGGAGCTTTGCTAGGCGGCGAGGCGGCGAAGGGACACGGCGCTTTGCTAGGCGGCGAGGGCGAGAAGGCACGCAGCGCTTTCTTAGGAGGCCAGGCGGCGAAGGCACGCGCTGCTTTGCCAGGCGCCGAAGGCACAACGCGGTGTGTGAGGCGGCGAAGGCACGCACTGCTTTGCCAGCCGCCGAAGGCACGCAGCGCTTTGCTAGGCTGCAATGCGGCGAGGCGCCGAACGCAGGCACTTCTTTGCTAGGCGCCCAAGGAACACGGCGCTTTGCTTGACGGCGACGGCACGCGCAGCTTTGCTAGGCGCCCAAGGCAGACGACGCTTTGCTAGGCAGCGAGGCGGCGAAGGCACAAAGCCATTTGCTCTGCCCTCATTCGCTGCCTCGCACAATAGCTAACCACTGTGCATGTTGGCTGTCTCACAAACAAGCAGCCTGCTGCGTCTCTTCGCTGCCTCGCCAACTAACAAAGTGCTGCCTCGCTTCGCCTCCAGGCGAAAAAGTCATCCGCCATGCCACTGCGCCACCTGGTGCACAAGCAAAGTGCTGCATCTCTTCGCTGCCTCGCACAAAGAGCAAGCACTGGGCATGGTCGCTGTGTCACAAACAAGGAGACTGCTGAATCTCTTCGCTGCCTCGCCAACAAGCAAACCGCTGCATCTCTTCGCTGCCTCGCCAACAAGCAAAGCACTCGATCTGCTCGCCGCCTCGCCAGCATGCAAAGCGCCGCGTCTCTTGGCCGCCTCGCAAACTAAACGCTGCATCTGTTCACTGCCTCGCCAAAAAGCAGAGCGCTGCGTGTATTCGCTGAGTGGCAGAAAGCAAAGCACGGCGCCTCTTCGCTGCCTGGCCAAGAAGCAAAGCGCTCCATCTCTTCGCTGCCTCGCAAACGAAGGAAGCGCTGCGTGCCTTCGGCGCCTAGCAAAGCAGCGCGTGCCTTGGCCGCCTCGCCGCCTCAGAAAGCGCTGCGTGCCTTCTCGCCCTCGCCGCCTAGCAAAGCGCCGTGTGCCTTCGCCGCCTCCCAAATCGCTTCGTGCCTTCGCCGCCTAGCAAAGCGCCTAGCAAAGCGTCCTCAGCCTTGGCTGCCTAGCAAAGCTGCACGTCCGCTCGCCGCCTAGCAAAGCACTGTGTGCCCTCGCCGCCTGCTAGAGCGCTGCGTGCCTTCGGCGCCTGGCAAAGCGCTGAGTGCCTTCGGCGCCTGGCAAAGCACTGCGTGCCCTCGCCGAGCGCTGCGTCCCTGGGCGCCTGGCAAAGCGCTGCGTGCCTTCGCCGCCTCGCAAGGCGCCCTAGCCCGTCGAGCACGATCAAATGGCTGCGTGCCTTCGCTGCCTCGGTGCTTAGCAAAGCGCCACGTGCCTTCGGCGCCTACAAAAGCGCCGTGTCCCTTCGGCGCTCCCACGGCGTTTGCTAAGCGGCGAGGCGGCGAAGGGACGCAGCGGTGTGTGAGGCGGCGAAGGCAAGCAGCGCTTTGCTAGGCGGCGAAGGGACGAAGCGGTTCGGGAGGCGGTGAAGGGACAGGGCGCTTTGTTGGGCGGCGAGGGCGAAAAGGCACGCAGCGCTTTCTTAGGCGGCGAAGGCACGCGCTGCTTTGCTAGGCGCCGAAGGAACACGGCGCTTTGTAGGCGGCGACGGCACGCGGAGCTTTGCTAGGCGGCGAGGCGGCGAAGGCACACGGCGCTTTGCTAGGCGGCGAGGGCGAGAAGGCACGCAGCGCTTTCTTAGGAGGCCAGGCGGCGAAGGCACGCGCTGCTTTGCCAGGCGCCGAAGGCACAACGCGGTGTGTGAGGCGGCGAAGGCACGCACTGCTTTGCCAGCCGCCGAAGGGACGCAGCGCTTTGCTAGGCTGCAATGCGGCGAGTCGCCGAACGCAGGCACTTCTTTGCTAGGCGCCCAAGGAACACGGCGCTTTGCTTGACGGCGACGGCACGCGCAGCTTTGCTAGGCGCCCAAGGCAGACGACGCTTTGCTAGGCAGCGAGGCGGCGAAGGCACAAAGCCATTTGCTCTGCCCTCATTCGCTGCCTCGCACAATAGCTAACCACTGTGCATGTTGGCTGTCTCACAAACAAGCAGCCTGCTGCGTCTCTTCGCTGCCTCGCCAACTAACAAAGTGCTGCCTCGCTTCGCCTCCAGGCGAAAAAGTCATCCGCCATGCCACTGCGCCACCTGGTGCACAAGCAAAGTGCTGCATCTCTTCGCTGCCTCGCACAAAGAGCAAGCACTGTGCATGGTCGCTGTGTCACAAACAAGGAGACTGCTGAATCTCTTCGCTGCCTCGCCAACAAGCAAAGCACTCGATCTGCTCGCCGCCTCGCCAGCATGCAAAGCGCCGCGTCTCTTGGCCGCCTCGCAAACTAAACGCTGCATCTGTTCACTGCCTCGCCAAAAAGCAGAGCGCTGCGTGTATTCGCTGAGTGGCAGAAAGCAAAGCACGGCGCCTCTTCGCTGCCTGGCCAACAAGCAAAGCGCTCCATCTCTTCGCTGCCTCGCAAACGAAGGAAGCGCTGCGTGCCTTCGGCGCCGAGCAAAGCAGCGCGTGCCTTGGCCGCCTCGCCGCCTCAGAAAGCGCTGCGTGCCTTCTCGCCCTCGCCGCCTAGCAAAGCGCCGTGTGCCTTCGCCGCCTCCCAAATCGCTTCGTGCCTTCGCCGCCTAGCAAAGCGCCTAGCAAAGCGTCCTCAGCCTTCGCTGCCTAGCAAAGCTCCACGTCCGCTCGCCGCCTAGCAAAGCACTGTGTGCCCTCGCCGCCTCCTAGAGCGCTGCGTGCCTTCGGCGCCTGGCAAAGCGCTGAGTGCCTTCGGCGCCTGGCAAAGCGCTGAGTGCCCTCGCCGAGCGCTGCGTCCCTGGGCGCCTGGCAAAGCGCTGCGTGCCTTCGCCGCCTCGCCGCCTAGCAAGGCGCCCTAGCCCGTCGAGCACGATCAAATGGCTGCGTGCCTTCGCTGCCTCGGTGCTTAGCAAAGCGCCACGTGCCTTCGGCGCCTACAAAAGCGCCGTGTCCCTTCGGCGCTCCCACGGTGTTTGCTAAGCGGCGAGGCGGCGAGGGACGCAGCGGTGTGTGAGGCGGCGAAGGCAAGCAGCGCTTTGCTAGGCGGCGAAGGGACGAAGCGGTTCGGGAGGCGGTGAAGGGACAGGGCGCTTTGTTGGGCGGCGAGGGCGAAAAGGCACGCAGCGCTTTCTTAGGCGGCGAAGGCACGCGCTGCTTTGCTAGGCGCCGAAGGAACACGGCGCTTTGTAGGCGGCGACGGCACGTGGAGCTTTGCTAGGCGGCGAGGCGGCGAAGGGACACGGCGCTTTGCTAGGCGGCGAGGGCGAGAAGGCACGCAGCGCTTTCTTAGGAGGCCAGGCGGCGAAGGCACGCGCTGCTTTGCCAGGCGCCGAAGGCACAACGCGGTGTGTGAGGCGGCGAAGGCACGCACTGCTTTGCCAGCCGCCGAAGGCACGCAGCGCTTTGCTAGGCTGCAATGCGGCGAGGCGCCGAACGCAGGCACTTCTTTGCTAGGCGCCCAAGGAACACGGCGCTTTGCTTGACGGCGACGGCACGCGCAGCTTTGCTAGGCGCCCAAGGCAGACGACGCTTTGCTAGGCAGCGAGGCGGCGAAGGCACAAAGCGATTTGCTCTGCCCTCATTCGCTGCCTCGCACAATAGCTAACCACTGTGCATGTTGGCTGTCTCACAAACAAGCAGCCTGCTGCGTCTCTTCGCTGCCTCGCCAACTAACAAAGTGCTGCCTCGCTTCGCCTCCAGGCGAAAAAGTCATCCGCCATGCCACTGCGCCACCTGGTGCACAAGCAAAGTGCTGCATCTCTTCGCTGCCTCGCACAAAGAGCAAGCACTGTGCATGGTCGCTGTGTCACAAACAAGGAGACTGCTGAATCTCTTCGCTGCCTCGCCAACAAGCAAAGCACTCGATCTGCTCGCCGCCTCGCCAGCATGCAAAGCGCCGCGTCTCTTGGCCGCCTCGCAAACTAAACGCTGCATCTGTTCACTGCCTCGCCAAAAAGCAGAGCGCTGCGTGTATTCGCTGAGTGGCAGAAAGCAAAGCACGGCGCCTGTTCGCTGCCTGGCCAAGAAGCAAAGCGCTCCATCTCTTCGCTGCCTCGCAAACGAAGGAAGCGCTGCGTGCCTTCGGCGCCTAGCAAAGCAGCGCGTGCCTTGGCCGCCTCGCCGCCTCAGAAAGCGCTGCGTGCCTTCTCGCCCTCGCCGCCTAGCAAAGCGCCGTGTGCCTTCGCCGCCTCCCAAATCGCTTCGTGCCTTCGCCGCCTAGCAAAGCGCCTAGCAAAGCGTCCTCAGCCTTCGCTGCCTAGCAAAGCTCCACGTCCGCTCGCCGCCTAGCAAAGCACTGTGTGCCCTCGCCGCCTGCTAGAGCGCTGCGTGCCTTCGGCGCCTGGCAAAGCGCTGAGTGCCTTCGGCGCCTGGCAAAGCACTGCGTGCCCTCGCCGAGCGCTGCGTCCCTGGGCGCCTGGCAAAGCGCTGCGTGCCTTCGCCGCCTCGCAAGGCGCCCTAGCCCGTCGAGCACGATCAAATGGCTGCGTGCCTTCGCTGCCTCGGTGCTTAGCAAAGCGCCACGTGCCTTCGGCGCCTACAAAAGCGCCGTGTGCCTTCGGCGCTCCCACGGCGTTTGCTAAGCGGCGAGGCGGTGAAGGGACGCAGCGGTGTGTGAGGCGGCGAAGGCAAGCAGCGCTTTGCTAGGCGGCGAGGCGGCGAAGGGACGAAGCGGTTCGGGAGGCGGTGAAGGGACAGGGCGCTTTGTTGGGCGGCGAGGGCGAAAAGGCACGCAGCGCTTTCTTAGGCGGCGAAGGCACGCGCTGCTTTGCTAGGCGCCGAAGGAACACGGCGCTTTGTAGGCGGCGACGGCACGCGGAGCTTTGCTAGGCGGCGAGGCGGCGAAGGGACACGGCGCTTTGCTAGGCGGCGAGGGCGAGAAGGCACGCAGCACTTTCTTAGGAGGCCAGGCGGCGAAGGCACGCGCTGCTTTGCCAGGCGCCGAAGGCACAACGCGGTGTGTGAGGCGGCGAAGGCACGCACTGCTTTGCCAGCCGCCGAAGGCACGCAGCGCTTTGCTAGGCTGCAATGCGGCGAGGCGCCGAACGCAGGCACTTCTTTGCTAGGCGCCCAAGGAACACGGCGCTTTGCTTGACGGCGACGGCACGCGCAGCTTTGCTAGGCGCCCAAGGCAGACGACGCTTTGCTAGGCAGCGAGGCGGCGAAGGCACAAAGCCATTTGCTCTGCCCTCATTCGCTGCCTCGCACAATAGCTAACCACTGTGCATGTTGGCTGTCTCACAAACAAGCAGCCTGCTGCGTCTCTTCGCTGCCTCGCCAACTAACAAAGTGCTGCCTCGCTTCGCCTCCAGGCGAAAAAGTCATCCGCCATGCCACTGCGCCACCTGGTGCACAAGCAAAGTGCTGCATCTCTTCGCTGCCTCGCACAAAGAGCAAGCACTGTGCATGGTCGCTGTGTCACAAACAAGGAGACTGCTGCATCTCTTCGCTGCCTCGCCAACAAGCAAAGCACTCGATCTGCTCGCCGCCTCGCCAGCATGCAAAGCGCCGCGTCTCTTGGCCGCCTCGCAAACTAAACGCTGCATCTGTTCACTGCCTCGCCAAAAAGCAGAGCGCTGCGTGTATTCGCTGAGTGGCAGAAAGCAAAGCACGGCGCCTCTTCGCTGCCTGGCCAAGAAGCAAAGCGCTCCATCTCTTCGCTGCCTCGCAAACGAAGGAAGCGCTGCGTGCCTTCGGCGCCTAGCAAAGCAGCGCGTGCCTTGGCCGCCTCGCCGCCTCAGAAAGCGCTGCGTGCCTTCTCGCCCTCGCCGCCTAGCAAAGCGCCGTGTGCCTTCGCCGCCTCCCAAATCGCTTCGTGCCTTCGCCGCCTAGCAAAGCGTCCTCAGCCTTGGCTGCCTAGCAAAGCTCCACGTCCGCTCGCCGCCTAGCAAAGCACTGTGTGCCCTCGCCGCCTGCTAGAGCGCTGCGTGCCTTCGGCGCCTGGCAAAGCGCTGAGTGCCTTCGGCGCCTGGCAAAGCACTGCGTGCCCTCGCCGAGCGCTGCGTCCCTGGGCGCCTGGCAAAGCGCTGCGTGCCTTCGCCGCCTCGCCGCCTAGCAAGGCGCCCTAGCCCGTCGAGCACGATCAAATGGCTGCGTGCCTTCGCTGCCTCGGTGCTTAGCAAAGCGCCACGTGCCTTCGGCGCCTACAAAAGCGCCGTGTGCCTTCGGCGCTCCCACGGCGTTTGCTAAGCGGCGAGGCGGCGAAGGGACGAAGCGGTTCGGGAGGCGGTGAAGGGACAGGGCGCTTTGTTGGGCGGCGAGGGCGAAAAGGCACGCAGCGCTTTCTTAGGCGGCGAAGGCACGCGCTGCTTTGCTAGGCGCCGAAGGAACACGGCGCTTTGTAGGCGGCGACGGCACGCGGAGCTTTGCTAGGCGGCGAGGCGGCGAAGGGACACGGCGCTTTGCTAGGCGGCGAGGGCGAGAAGGCACGCAGCGCTTTCTTAGGAGGCCAGGCGGCGAAGGCACGCGCTGCTTTGCCAGGCGCCGAAGGCACAACGCGGTGTGTGAGGCGGCGAAGGCACGCACTGCTTTGCCAGCCGCCGAAGGCACGCAGCGCTTTGCTAGGCTGCAATGCGGCGAGGCGCCGAACGCAGGCACTTCTTTGCTAGGCGCCCAAGGAACACGGCGCTTTGCTTGACGGCGACGGCACGCGCAGCTTTGCTAGGCGCCCAAGGCAGACGACGCTTTGCTAGGCAGCGAGGCGGCGAAGGCACAAAGCCATTTGCTCTGCCCTCATTCGCTGCCTCGCACAATAGCTAACCACTGTGCATGTTGGCTGTCTCACAAACAAGCAGCCTGCTGCGTCTCTTCGCTGCCTCGCCAACTAACAAAGTGCTGCCTCGCTTCGCCTCCAGGCGAAAAAGTCATCCGCCATGCCACTGCGCCACCTGGTGCACAAGCAAAGTGCTGCATCTCTTCGCTGCCTCGCACAAAGAGCAAGCACTGTGCATGGTCGCTGTGTCACAAACAAGGAGACTGCTGAATCTCTTCGCTGCCTCGCCAACAAGCAAAGCACTCGATCTGCTCGCCGCCTCGCCAGCATGCAAAGCGCCGCGTCTCTTGGCCGCCTCGCAAACTAAACGCTGCATCTGTTCACTGCCTCGCCAAAAAGCAGAGCGCTGCGTGTATTCGCTGAGTGGCAGAAAGCAAAGCACGGCGCCTGTTCGCTGCCTGGCCAAGAAGCAAAGCGCTCCATCTCTTCGCTGCCTCGCAAACGAAGGAAGCGCTGCGTGCCTTCGGCGCCTAGCAAAGCAGCGCGTGCCTTGGCCGCCTCGCCGCCTCAGAAAGCGCTGCGTGCCTTCTCGCCCTCGCCGCCTAGCAAAGCGCCGTGTGCCTTCGCCGCCTCCCAAATCGCTTCGTGCCTTCGCCGCCTAGCAAAGCGCCTAGCAAAGCGTCCTCAGCCTTGGCTGCCTAGCAAAGCTCCACGTCCGCTCGTCGCCTAGCAAAGCACTGTGTGCCCTCGCCGCCTGCTAGAGCGCTGCGTGCCTTCGGCGCCTGGCAAAGCGCTGAGTGCCTTCGGCGCCTGGCAAAGCGCTGCGTGCCCTCGCCGAGCGCTGCGTCCCTGGGCGCCTGGCAAAGCGCTGCGTGCCTTCGCCGCCTCGCCGCCTAGCAAGGCGCCCGAGCCCGTCGACCACGATCAAATGGCTGCGTGTCTTTGCTGCCTCGGTGCTTAGCAAAGCGCCACGTGCCTTCGGCGCCTACAAAAGCGCCGTGTCCCTTCGGCGCTCCCACGGCGTTTGCTAAGCGGCGAGGCGGCGAAGGGACGCAGCGGTGTGTGAGGCGGCGAAGGCAAGCAGCGCTTTGCTAGGCGGCGAGGCGGCGAAGGGACGAAGCGGTTCGGGAGGCGGTGAAGGGACAGGGCGCTTTGTTGGGCGGCGAGGGCGAAAAGGCACGCAGCGCTTTCTTAGGCGGCGAAGGCACGCGCTGCTTTGCTAGGCGCCGAAGGAACAGGGCGCTTTGTAGGCGGCGACGGCACGCGGAGCTTTGCTAGGCGGCGAGGCGGCGAAGGGACACGGCGCTTTGCTAGGCGGCGAGGGCGAGAAGGCACGCAGCGCTTTCTTAGGAGGCCAGGCGGCGAAGGCACGCGCTGCTTTGCCAGGCGCCGAAGGCACAACGCGGTGTGTGAGGCGGCGAAGGCACGCACTGCTTTGCCAGCCGCCGAAGGGACGCAGCGCTTTGCTAGGCTGCAATGCGGCGAGGCGCCGAACGCAGGCACTTCTTTGCTAGGCGCCCAAGGAACACGGCGCTTTGCTTGATGGCGACGGCACGCGCAGCTTTGCTAGGCGCCCAAGGCAGACGACGCTTTGCTAGGCAGCGAGGCGGCGAAGGCACAAAGCCATTTGCTCTGCCCTCATTCGCTGCCTCGCACAATAGCTAACCACTGTGCATGTTGGCTGTCTCACAAACAAGCAGCCTGCTGCGTCTCTTCGCTGCCTCGCCAACTAACAAAGTGCTGCCTCGCTTCGCCTCCAGGCGAAAAAGTCATCCGCCATGCCACTGCGCCACCTGGCGCACAAGCAAAGTGCTGCATCTCTTCGCTGCCTCGCACAAAGAGCAAGCACTGTGCATGGTCGCTGTGTCACAAACAAGGAGGCTGCTGAATCTCTTCACTGCCTCGCCAACAAGCAAACCGCTGCATCTCTTCGCTGCCTCGCCAACAAGCAAAGCACTCGATCTGCTCGCCGCCTCGCCAGCATGCAAAGCGCCGCGTCTCTTGGCCGCCTCGCAAACTAAACGCTGCATCTGTTCACTGCCTCGCCAAAAAGCAGAGCGCTGCGTGTATTCGCTGAGTGGCAGAAAGCAAAGCACGGCGCCTCTTCGCTGCCTGGCCAAGAAGCAAAGCGCTCCATCTCTTCGCTGCCTCGCAAACGAAGGAAGCGCTGCGTGCCTTCGGCGCCTAGCAAAGCAGCGCGTGCCTTGGCCGCCTCGCCGCCTCAGAAAGCGCTGCGTGCCTTCTCGCCCTCGCCGCCTAGCAAAGCGCCGTGTGCCTTCGCCGCCTCCCAAATCGCTTCGTGCCTTGGCCGCCTAGCAAAGCGCCTAGCAAAGCGTCCTCAGCCTTGGCTGCCTAGCAAAGCTCCACGTCCGCTCGCCGCCTAGCAAAGCACTGTGTGCCCTCGCCGCCTGCTAGAGCGCTGCGTGCCTTCGGCGCCTGGCAAAGCGCTGAGTGCCTTCGGCGCCTGGCAAAGCGCTGAGTGCCCTCGCCGAGCGCTGCGTCCCTGGGCGCCTGGCAAAGCGCTGCGTGCCTTCGCCGCCTCGCCGCCTAGCAAGGCGCCCGAGCCCGTCGAGCACGATCAAATGGCTGCGTGCCTTCGCTGCCTCGGTGCTTAGCAAAGCGCCACGTGCCTTCGGCGCCTACAAAAGCGCCGTGTCCCTTCGGCGCTCCCACGGCGTTTGCTAAGCGGCGAGGCGGTGAAGGGACGCAGCGGTGTGTGAGGCGGCGAAGGCAAGCAGCGCTTTGCTAGGCGGCAAGGCGGCGAAGGGACGAAGCGGTTCGGGAGGCGGTGAAGGGACAGGGCGCTTTGTTGGGCGGCGAGGGCGAAAAGGCACGCAGCGCTTTCTTAGGCGGCGAAGGCACGCGCTGCTTTGCTAGGCGCCGAAGGAACACGGCGCTTTGTAGGCGGCGACGGCACGCGGAGCTTTGCTAGGCGGCGAGGCGGCGAAGGGACACGGCGCTTTGCTAGGCGGCGAGGGCGAGAAGGCACGCAGCACTTTCTTAGGAGGCCAGGCGGCGAAGGCACGCGCTGCTTTGCCAGGCGCCGAAGGCACAACGCGGTGTGTGAGGCGGCGAAGGCACGCACTGCTTTGCCAGCCGCCGAAGGCACGCAGCGCTTTGCTAGGCTGCAATGCGGCGAGGCGCCCAACGCAGGCACTTCTTTGCTAGGCGCCCAAGGAACACGGCGCTTTGCTTGACGGCGACGGCACGCGCAGCTTTGCTAGGCGCCCAAGGCAGACGACGCTTTGCTAGGCAGCGAGGCGGCGAAGGCACAAAGCCATTTGCTCTGCCCTCATTCGCTGCCTCGCACAATAGCTAACCACTGTGCATGTTGGCTGTCTCACAAACAAGCAGCCTGCTGCGTCTCTTCGCTGCCTCGCCAACTAACAAAGTGCTGCCTCGCTTCGCCTCCAGGCGAAAAAGTCATCCGCCATGCCACTGCGCCACCTGGTGCACAAGCAAAGTGCTGCATCTCTTCGCTGCCTCGCACAAAGAGCAAGCACTGGGCATGGTCGCTGTGTCACAAACAAGGAGACTGCTGAATCTCTTCGCTGCCTCGCCAACAAGCAAAGCACTCGATCTGCTCGCCGCCTCGCCAGCATGCAAAGCGCCGCGTCTCTTGGCCGCCTCGCAAACTAAACGCTGCATCTGTTCACTGCCTCGCCAAAAAGCAGAGCGCTGCGTGTATTCGCTGAGTGGCAGAAAGCAAAGCACGGCGCCTGTTCGCTGCCTGGCCAAGAAGCAAAGCGCTCCATCTCTTCGCTGCCTCGCAAACGAAGGAAGCGCTGCGTGCCTTCGGCGCCTAGCAAAGCAGCGCGTGCCTTGGCCGCCTCGCCGCCTCAGAAAGCGCTGCGTGCCTTCTCGCCCTCGCCGCCTAGCAAAGCGCCGTGTGCCTTCGCCGCCTCCCAAATCGCTTCGTGCCTTCGCCGCCTAGCAAAGCGCCTAGCAAAGCGTCCTCAGCCTTGGCTGCCTAGCAAAGCTCCACGTCCGCTCGCCGCCTAGCAAAGTACTGTGTGCCCTCGCCGCCTGCTAGAGCGCTGCGTGCCTTCGGCGCCTGGCAAAGCGCTGAGTGCCTTCGGCGCCTGGCAAAGCACTGCGTGCCCTCGCCGAGCGCTGCGTCCCTGGGCGCCTGGCAAAGCGCTGCGTGCCTTCGCCGCCTCGCCGCCTAGCAAGGCGCCCGAGCCCGTCGAGCACGACCAAATGGCTGCGTGCCTTCGCTGCCTCGGTGCTTAGCAAAGCGCCACGTGCCTTCGGCGCCTACAAAAGCGCCGTGTCCCTTCGGCGCTCCCACGGCGTTTGCTAAGCGGCGAGGCGGCGAAGGGACGCAGCGGTGTGTGAGGCGGCGAAGGCAAGCAGCGCTTTGCTAGGCGGCGAAGGGACGAAGCGGTTCGGGAGGCGGTGAAGGGACAGGGCGCTTTGTTGGGCGGCGAGGGCGAAAAGGCACGCAGCGCTTTCTTAGGCGGCGAAGGCACGCGCTGCTTTGCTAGGCGCCGAAGGAACACGGCGCTTTGTAGGCGGCGACGGCACGCGGAGCTTTGCTAGGCGGCGAGGCGGCGAAGGCACACGGCGCTTTGCTAGGCGGCGAGGGCGAGAAGGCACGCAGCGCTTTCTTAGGAGGCCAGGCGGCGAAGGCACGCGCTGCTTTGCCAGGCGCCGAAGGCACAACGCGGTGTGTGAGGCGGCGAAGGCACGCACTGCTTTGCCAGCCGCCGAAGGCACGCAGCGCTTTGCTAGGCTGCAATGCGGCGAGGCGCCGAACGCAGGCACTTCTTTGCTAGGCGCCCAAGGAACACGGCGCTTTGCTTGACGGCGACGGCACGCGCAGCTTTGCTAGGCGCCCAAGGCAGACGACGCTTTGCTAGGCAGCGAGGCGGCGAAGGCACAAAGCCATTTGCTCTGCCCTCATTCGCTGCCTCGCACAATAGCTAACCACTGTGCATGTTGGCTGTCTCACAAACAAGCAGCCTGCTGCGTCTCTTCGCTGCCTCGCCAACTAACAAAGTGCTGCCTCGCTTCGCCTCCAGGCGAAAAAGTCATCCGCCATGCCACTGCGCCACCTGGTGCACAAGCAAAGTGCTGCATCTCTTCGCTGCCTCGCACAAAGAGCAAGCACTGTGCATGGTCGCTGTGTCACAAACAAGGAGACTGCTGAATCTCTTCGCTGCCTCGCCAACAAGCAAAGCACTCGATCTGCTCGCCGCCTCGCCAGCATGCAAAGCGCCGCGTCTCTTGGCCGCCTCGCAAACTAAACGCTGCATCTGTTCACTGCCTCGCCAAAAAGCAGAGCGCTGCGTGTATTCGCTGAGTGGCAGAAAGCAAAGCACGGCGCCTCTTCGCTGCCTGGCCAAGAAGCAAAGCGCTCCATCTCTTCGCTGCCTCGCAAACGAAGGAAGCGCTGCGTGCCTTCGGCGCCTAGCAAAGCAGCGCGTGCCTTGGCCGCCTCGCCGCCTCAGAAAGCGCTGCGTGCCTTCTCGCCCTCGCCGCCTAGCAAAGCGCCGTGTGCCTTCGCCGCCTCCCAAATCGCTTCGTGCCTTGGCCGCCTAGCAAAGCGCCTAGCAAAGCGTCCTCAGCCTTGGCTGCCTAGCAAAGCTCCACGTCCGCTCGCCGCCTAGCAAAGCACTGTGTGCCCTCGCCGCCTGCTAGAGCGCTGCGTGCCTTCGGCGCCTGGCAAAGCGCTGAGTGCCTTCGGCGCCTGGCAAAGCGCTGAGTGCCCTCGCCGAGCGCTGCGTCCCTGGGCGCCTGGCAAAGCGCTGCGTGCCTTCGCCGCCTCGCCGCCTAGCAAGGCGCCCGAGCCCGTCGAGCACGACCAAATGGCTGCGTGCCTTCGCTGCCTCGGTGCTTAGCAAAGCGCCACGTGCCTTCGGCGCCTACAAAAGCGCCGTGTCCCTTCGGCGCTCCCACGGCGTTTGCTAAGCGGCGAGGCGGCGAAGGGACGCAGCGGTGTGTGAGGCGGCGAAGGCAAGCAGCGCTTTGCTAGGCGGCGAAGGGACGAAGCGGTTCGGGAGGCGGTGAAGGGACAGGGCGCTTTGTTGGGCGGCGAGGGCGAAAAGGCACGCAGCGCTTTCTTAGGCGGCGAAGGCACGCGCTGCTTTGCTAGGCGCCGAAGGAACACGGCGCTTTGTAGGCGGCGACGGCACGCGGAGCTTTGCTAGGCGGCGAGGCGGCGAAGGCACACGGCGCTTTGCTAGGCGGCGAGGGCGAGAAGGCACGCAGCGCTTTCTTAGGAGGCCAGGCGGCGAAGGCACGCGCTGCTTTGCCAGGCGGCGAAGGCACAACGCGGTGTGTGAGGCGGCGAAGGCACGCACTGCTTTGCCAGCCGCCGAAGGCACGCAGCGCTTTGCTAGGCTGCAATGCGGCGAGGCGCCGAACGCAGGCACTTCTTTGCTAGGCGCCCAAGGAACACGGCGCTTTGCTTGACGGCGACGGCACGCGCAGCTTTGCTAGGCGCCCAAGGCAGACGACGCTTTGCTAGGCAGCGAGGCGGCGAAGGCACAAAGCCATTTGCTCTGCCCTCATTCGCTGCCTCGCACAATAGCTAACCACTGTGCATGTTGGCTGTCTCACAAACAAGCAGCCTGCTGCGTCTCTTCGCTGCCTCGCCAACTAACAAAGTGCTGCCTCGCTTCGCCTCCAGGCGAAAAAGTCATCCGCCATGCCACTGCGCCACCTGGTGCACAAGCAAAGTGCTGCATCTCTTCGCTGCCTCGCACAAAGAGCAAGCACTGTGCATGGTCGCTGTGTCACAAACAAGGAGACTGCTGAATCTCTTCGCTGCCTCGCCAACAAGCAAAGCACTCGATCTGCTCGCCGCCTCGCCAGCATGCAAAGCGCCGCGTCTCTTGGCCGCCTCGCAAACTAAACGCTGCATCTGTTCACTGCCTCGCCAAAAAGCAGAGCGCTGCGTGTATTCGCTGAGTGGCAGAAAGCAAAGCACGGCGCCTCTTCGCTGCCTGGCCAAGAAGCAAAGCGCTCCATCTCTTCGCTGCCTCGCAAACGAAGGAAGCGCTGCGTGCCTTCGGCGCCTAGCAAAGCAGCGCGTGCCTTGGCCGCCTCGCCGCCTCAGAAAGCGCTGCGTGCCTTCTCGCCCTCGCCGCCTAGCAAAGCGCCGTGTGCCTTCGCCGCCTCCCAAATCGCTTCGTGCCTTCGCCGCCTAGCAAAGCGCCTAGCAAAGCGTCCTCAGCCTTGGCTGCCTAGCAAAGCTCCACGTCCGCTCGCCGCCTAGCAAAGCACTGTGTGCCCTCGCCGCCTGCTAGAGCGCTGCGTGCCTTCGGCGCCTGGCAAAGCGCTGAGTGCCTTCGGCGCCTGGCAAAGCGCTGAGTGCCCTCGCCGAGCGCTGCGTCCCTGGGCGCCTGGCAAAGCGCTGCGTGCCTTCGCCGCCTCGCCGCCTAGCAAGGCGCCCGAGCCCGTCGAGCACGATCAAATGGCTGCGTGCCTTCGCTGCCTCGGTGCTTAGCAAAGCGCCACGTGCCTTCGGCGCCTACAAAAGCGCCGTGTCCCTTCGGCGCTCCCACGGCGTTTGCTAAGCGGCGAGGCGGTGAAGGGACGCAGCGGTGTGTGAGGCGGCGAAGGCAAGCAGCGCTTTGCTAGGCGGCAAGGCGGCGAAGGGACGAAGCGGTTCGGGAGGCGGTGAAGGGACAGGGCGCTTTGTTGGGCGGCGAGGGCGAAAAGGCACGCAGCGCTTTCTTAGGCGGCGAAGGCACGCGCTGCTTTGCTAGGCGCCGAAGGAACACGGCGCTTTGTAGGCGGCGACGGCACGCGGAGCTTTGCTAGGCGGCGAGGCGGCGAAGGGACACGGCGCTTTGCTAGGCGGCGAGGGCGAGAAGGCACGCAGCACTTTCTTAGGAGGCCAGGCGGCGAAGGCACGCGCTGCTTTGCCAGGCGCCGAAGGCACAACGCGGTGTGTGAGGCGGCGAAGGCACGCACTGCTTTGCCAGCCGCCGAAGGCACGCAGCGCTTTGCTAGGCTGCAATGCGGCGAGGCGCCCAACGCAGGCACTTCTTTGCTAGGCGCCCAAGGAACACGGCGCTTTGCTTGACGGCGACGGCACGCGCAGCTTTGCTAGGCGCCCAAGGCAGACGACGCTTTGCTAGGCAGCGAGGCGGCGAAGGCACAAAGCCATTTGCTCTGCCCTCATTCGCTGCCTCGCACAATAGCTAACCACTGTGCATGTTGGCTGTCTCACAAACAAGCAGCCTGCTGCGTCTCTTCGCTGCCTCGCCAACTAACAAAGTGCTGCCTCGCTTCGCCTCCAGGCGAAAAAGTCATCCGCCATGCCACTGCGCCACCTGGTGCACAAGCAAAGTGCTGCATCTCTTCGCTGCCTCGCACAAAGAGCAAGCACTGGGCATGGTCGCTGTGTCACAAACAAGGAGACTGCTGAATCTCTTCGCTGCCTCGCCAACAAGCAAAGCACTCGATCTGCTCGCCGCCTCGCCAGCATGCAAAGCGCCGCGTCTCTTGGCCGCCTCGCAAACTAAACGCTGCATCTGTTCACTGCCTCGCCAAAAAGCAGAGCGCTGCGTGTATTCGCTGAGTGGCAGAAAGCAAAGCACGGCGCCTGTTCGCTGCCTGGCCAAGAAGCAAAGCGCTCCATCTCTTCGCTGCCTCGCAAACGAAGGAAGCGCTGCGTGCCTTCGGCGCCTAGCAAAGCAGCGCGTGCCTTGGCCGCCTCGCCGCCTCAGAAAGCGCTGCGTGCCTTCTCGCCCTCGCCGCCTAGCAAAGCGCCGTGTGCCTTCGCCGCCTCCCAAATCGCTTCGTGCCTTCGCCGCCTAGCAAAGCGCCTAGCAAAGCGTCCTCAGCCTTGGCTGCCTAGCAAAGCTCCACGTCCGCTCGCCGCCTAGCAAAGTACTGTGTGCCCTCGCCGCCTGCTAGAGCGCTGCGTGCCTTCGGCGCCTGGCAAAGCGCTGAGTGCCTTCGGCGCCTGGCAAAGCACTGCGTGCCCTCGCCGAGCGCTGCGTCCCTGGGCGCCTGGCAAAGCGCTGCGTGCCTTCGCCGCCTCGCCGCCTAGCAAGGCGCCCGAGCCCGTCGAGCACGACCAAATGGCTGCGTGCCTTCGCTGCCTCGGTGCTTAGCAAAGCGCCACGTGCCTTCGGCGCCTACAAAAGCGCCGTGTCCCTTCGGCGCTCCCACGGCGTTTGCTAAGCGGCGAGGCGGCGAAGGGACGCAGCGGTGTGTGAGGCGGCGAAGGCAAGCAGCGCTTTGCTAGGCGGCGAAGGGACGAAGCGGTTCGGGAGGCGGTGAAGGGACAGGGCGCTTTGTTGGGCGGCGAGGGCGAAAAGGCACGCAGCGCTTTCTTAGGCGGCGAAGGCACGCGCTGCTTTGCTAGGCGCCGAAGGAACACGGCGCTTTGTAGGCGGCGACGGCACGCGGAGCTTTGCTAGGCGGCGAGGCGGCGAAGGCACACGGCGCTTTGCTAGGCGGCGAGGGCGAGAAGGCACGCAGCGCTTTCTTAGGAGGCCAGGCGGCGAAGGCACGCGCTGCTTTGCCAGGCGCCGAAGGCACAACGCGGTGTGTGAGGCGGCGAAGGCACGCACTGCTTTGCCAGCCGCCGAAGGCACGCAGCGCTTTGCTAGGCTGCAATGCGGCGAGGCGCCGAACGCAGGCACTTCTTTGCTAGGCGCCCAAGGAACACGGCGCTTTGCTTGACGGCGACGGCACGCGCAGCTTTGCTAGGCGCCCAAGGCAGACGACGCTTTGCTAGGCAGCGAGGCGGCGAAGGCACAAAGCCATTTGCTCTGCCCTCATTCGCTGCCTCGCACAATAGCTAACCACTGTGCATGTTGGCTGTCTCACAAACAAGCAGCCTGCTGCGTCTCTTCGCTGCCTCGCCAACTAACAAAGTGCTGCCTCGCTTCGCCTCCAGGCGAAAAAGTCATCCGCCATGCCACTGCGCCACCTGGTGCACAAGCAAAGTGCTGCATCTCTTCGCTGCCTCGCACAAAGAGCAAGCACTGTGCATGGTCGCTGTGTCACAAACAAGGAGACTGCTGAATCTCTTCGCTGCCTCGCCAACAAGCAAAGCACTCGATCTGCTCGCCGCCTCGCCAGCATGCAAAGCGCCGCGTCTCTTGGCCGCCTCGCAAACTAAACGCTGCATCTGTTCACTGCCTCGCCAAAAAGCAGAGCGCTGCGTGTATTCGCTGAGTGGCAGAAAGCAAAGCACGGCGCCTCTTCGCTGCCTGGCCAAGAAGCAAAGCGCTCCATCTCTTCGCTGCCTCGCAAACGAAGGAAGCGCTGCGTGCCTTCGGCGCCTAGCAAAGCAGCGCGTGCCTTGGCCGCCTCGCCGCCTCAGAAAGCGCTGCGTGCCTTCTCGCCCTCGCCGCCTAGCAAAGCGCCGTGTGCCTTCGCCGCCTCCCAAATCGCTTCGTGCCTTGGCCGCCTAGCAAAGCGCCTAGCAAAGCGTCCTCAGCCTTGGCTGCCTAGCAAAGCTCCACGTCCGCTCGCCGCCTAGCAAAGCACTGTGTGCCCTCGCCGCCTGCTAGAGCGCTGCGTGCCTTCGGCGCCTGGCAAAGCGCTGAGTGCCTTCGGCGCCTGGCAAAGCGCTGAGTGCCCTCGCCGAGCGCTGCGTCCCTGGGCGCCTGGCAAAGCGCTGCGTGCCTTCGCCGCCTCGCCGCCTAGCAAGGCGCCCGAGCCCGTCGAGCACGACCAAATGGCTGCGTGCCTTCGCTGCCTCGGTGCTTAGCAAAGCGCCACGTGCCTTCGGCGCCTACAAAAGCGCCGTGTCCCTTCGGCGCTCCCACGGCGTTTGCTAAGCGGCGAGGCGGCGAAGGGACGCAGCGGTGTGTGAGGCGGCGAAGGCAAGCAGCGCTTTGCTAGGCGGCGAAGGGACGAAGCGGTTCGGGAGGCGGTGAAGGGACAGGGCGCTTTGTTGGGCGGCGAGGGCGAAAAGGCACGCAGCGCTTTCTTAGGCGGCGAAGGCACGCGCTGCTTTGCTAGGCGCCGAAGGAACACGGCGCTTTGTAGGCGGCGACGGCACGCGGAGCTTTGCTAGGCGGCGAGGCGGCGAAGGCACACGGCGCTTTGCTAGGCGGCGAGGGCGAGAAGGCACGCAGCGCTTTCTTAGGAGGCCAGGCGGCGAAGGCACGCGCTGCTTTGCCAGGCGGCGAAGGCACAACGCGGTGTGTGAGGCGGCGAAGGCACGCACTGCTTTGCCAGCCGCCGAAGGCACGCAGCGCTTTGCTAGGCTGCAATGCGGCGAGGCGCCGAACGCAGGCACTTCTTTGCTAGGCGCCCAAGGAACACGGCGCTTTGCTTGACGGCGACGGCACGCGCAGCTTTGCTAGGCGCCCAAGGCAGACGACGCTTTGCTAGGCAGCGAGGCGGCGAAGGCACAAAGCCATTTGCTCTGCCCTCATTCGCTGCCTCGCACAATAGCTAACCACTGTGCATGTTGGCTGTCTCACAAACAAGCAGCCTGCTGCGTCTCTTCGCTGCCTCGCCAACTAACAAAGTGCTGCCTCGCTTCGCCTCCAGGCGAAAAAGTCATCCGCCATGCCACTGCGCCACCTGGTGCACAAGCAAAGTGCTGCATCTCTTCGCTGCCTCGCACAAAGAGCAAGCACTGTGCATGGTCGCTGTGTCACAAACAAGGAGACTGCTGAATCTCTTCGCTGCCTCGCCAACAAGCAAAGCACTCGATCTGCTCGCCGCCTCGCCAGCATGCAAAGCGCCGCGTCTCTTGGCCGCCTCGCAAACTAAACGCTGCATCTGTTCACTGCCTCGCCAAAAAGCAGAGCGCTGCGTGTATTCGCTGAGTGGCAGAAAGCAAAGCACGGCGCCTCTTCGCTGCCTGGCCAAGAAGCAAAGCGCTCCATCTCTTCGCTGCCTCGCAAACGAAGGAAGCGCTGCGTGCCTTCGGCGCCTAGCAAAGCAGCGCGTGCCTTGGCCGCCTCGCCGCCTCAGAAAGCGCTGCGTGCCTTCTCGCCCTCGCCGCCTAGCAAAGCGCCGTGTGCCTTCGCCGCCTCCCAAATCGCTTCGTGCCTTCGCCGCCTAGCAAAGCGCCTAGCAAAGCGTCCTCAGCCTTGGCTGCCTAGCAAAGCTCCACGTCCGCTCGCCGCCTAGCAAAGCACTGTGTGCCCTCGCCGCCTGCTAGAGCGCTGCGTGCCTTCGGCGCCTGGCAAAGCGCTGAGTGCCTTCGGCGCCTGGCAAAGCACTGCGTGCCCTCGCCGAGCGCTGCGTCCCTGGGCGCCTGGCAAAGCGCTGCGTGCCTTCGCCGCCTCGCCGCCTCGCAAGGCGCCCTAGCCCGTCGAGCACGATCAAATGGCTGCGTGCCTTCGCTGCCTCGGTGCTTAGCAAAGCGCCACGTGCCTTCGGCGCCTACAAAAGCGCCGTGTCCCTTCGGCGCTCCCACGGCGTTTGCTAAGCGGCGAGGCGGCGAAGGGACGCAGCGGTGTGTGAGGCGGCGAAGGCAAGCAGCGCTTTGCTAGGCGGCGAGGCGGCGAAGGGACGAAGCGGTTCGGGAGGCGGTGAAGGGACAGGGCGCTTTGTTGGGCGGCGAGGGCGAAAAGGCACGCAGCGCTTTCTTAGGCGGCGAAGGCACGCGCTGCTTTGCTAGGCGCCGAAGGAACACGGCGCTTTGTAGGCGGCGACGGCACGCGGAGCTTTGCTAGGCGGCGAGGCGGCGAAGGGACACGGCGCTTTGCTAGGCGGCGAGGGCGAGAAGGCACGCAGCGCTTTCTTAGGAGGCCAGGCGGCGAAGGCACGCGCTGCTTTGCCAGGCGCCGAAGGCACAACGCGGTGTGTGAGGCGGCGAAGGCACGCACTGCTTTGCCAGCCGCCGAAGGCACGCAGCGCTTTGCTAGGCTGCAATGCGGCGAGGCGCCCAACGCAGGCACTTCTTTGCTAGGCGCCCAAGGAACACGGCGCTTTGCTTGACGGCGACGGCACGCGCAGCTTTGCTAGGCGCCCAAGGCAGACGACGCTTTGCTAGGCAGCGAGGCGGCGAAGGCACAAAGCCATTTGCTCTGCCCTCATTCGCTGCCTCGCACAATAGCTAACCACTGTGCATGTTGGCTGTCTCACAAACAAGCAGCCTGCTGCGTCTCTTCGCTGCCTCGCCAACTAACAAAGTGCTGCCTCGCTTCGCCTCCAGGCGAAAAAGTCATCCGCCATGCCACTGCGCCACCTGGTGCACAAGCAAAGTGCTGCATCTCTTCGCTGCCTCGCACAAAGAGCAAGCACTGTGCATGGTCGCTGTGTCACAAACAAGGAGACTGCTGAATCTCTTCGCTGCCTCGCCAACAAGCAAAGCACTCGATCTGCTCGCCGCCTCGCCAACAAGCAAAGCACTCGATCTGCTCGCCGCCTCGCCAGCATGCAAAGCGCCGCGTCTCTTGGCCGCCTCGCAAACTAAACGCTGCATCTGTTCACTGCCTCGCCAAAAAGCAGAGCGCTGCGTGTATTCGCTGAGTGGCAGAAAGCAAAGCACGGCGCCTCTTCGCTGCCTGGCCAAGAAGCAAAGCGCTCCATCTCTTCGCTGCCTCGCAAACGAAGGAAGCGCTGCGTGCCTTCGGCGCCTAGCAAAGCAGCGCGTGCCTTGGCCGCCTCGCCGCCTCAGAAAGCGCTGCGTGCCTTCTCGCCCTCGCCGCCTAGCAAAGCGCCGTGTGCCTTCGCCGCCTCCCAAATCGCTTCGTGCCTTCGCCGCCTAGCAAAGCGCCTAGCAAAGCGTCCTCAGCCTTGGCTGCCTAGCAAAGCTCCACGTCCGCTCGCCGCCTAGCAAAGCACTGTGTGCCCTCGCCGCCTGCTAGAGCGCTGCGTGCCTTCGGCGCCTGGCAAAGCGCTGAGTGCCTTCGGCGCCTGGCAAAGCACTGCGTGCCCTCGCCGAGCGCTGCGTCCCTGGGCGCCTGGCAAAGCGCTGCGTGCCTTCGCCGCCTCGCCGCCTCGCAAGGCGCCCTAGCCCGTCGAGCACGATCAAATGGCTGCGTGCCTTCGCTGCCTCGGTGCTTAGCAAAGCGCCACGTGCCTTCGGCGCCTACAAAAGCGCCGTGTCCCTTCGGCGCTCCCACGGCGTTTGCTAAGCGGCGAGGCGGCGAAGGGACGCAGCGGTGTGTGAGGCGGCGAAGGCAAGCAGCGCTTTGCTAGGCGGCGAGGCGGCGAAGGGACGAAGCGGTTCGGGAGGCGGTGAAGGGACAGGGCGCTTTGTTGGGCGGCGAGGGCGAAAAGGCACGCAGCGCTTTCTTAGGCGGCGAAGGCACGCGCTGCTTTGCTAGGCGCCGAAGGAACACGGCGCTTTGTAGGCGGCGACGGCACGCGGAGCTTTGCTAGGCGGCGAGGCGGCGAAGGGACACGGCGCTTTGCTAGGCGGCGAGGGCGAGAAGGCACGCAGCGCTTTCTTAGGAGGCCAGGCGGCGAAGGCACGCGCTGCTTTGCCAGGCGCCGAAGGCACAACGCGGTGTGTGAGGCGGCGAAGGCACGCACTGCTTTGCCAGCCGCCGAAGGCACGCAGCGCTTTGCTAGGCTGCAATGCGGCGAGGCGCCGAACGCAGGCACTTCTTTGCTAGGCGCCCAAGGAACACGGCGCTTTGCTTGACGGCGACGGCACGCGCAGCTTTGCTAGGCGCCCAAGGCAGACGACGCTTTGCTAGGCAGCGAGGCGGCGAAGGCACAAAGCCATTTGCTCTGCCCTCATTCGCTGCCTCGCACAATAGCTAACCACTGTGCATGTTGGCTGTCTCCCAAACAAGCAGCCTGCTGCGTCTCTTCGCTGCCTCGCCAACTAACAAAGTGCTGCCTCGCTTCGCCTCCAGGCGAAAAGTCATCCGCCATGCCACTGCGCCACCTGGTGCACAAGCAAAGTGCTGCATCTCTTCGCTGCCTCGCACAATGCGCAAGCACTGTGCATGGTCGCTGTGTCACAAACAAGGAGACTGCTGAATCTCTTCGCTGCCTCGCCAACAAGCAAACCGCTGCATCTCTTCGCTGCCTCGCCAACAAGCAAAGCACTCGATCTGCTCGCCGCCTCGCCAGCATGCAAAGCGCCGCGTCTCTTGGCCGCCTCGCAAACTAAACGCTGCATCTGTTCACTGCCTCGCCAAAAAGCAGAGCGCTGCGTGTATTCGCTGAGTGGCAGAAAGCAAAGCACGGCGCCTCTTCGCTGCCTGGCCAAGAAGCAAAGCGCTCCATCTCTTCGCTGCCTCGCAAACGAAGGAAGCGCTGCGTGCCTTCGGCGCCTAGCAAAGCAGCGCGTGCCTTGGCCGCCTCGCCGCCTCAGAAAGCGCTGCGTGCCTTCTCGCCCTCGCCGCCTAGCAAAGCGCCGTGTGCCTTCGCCGCCTCCCAAATCGCTTCGTGCCTTCGCCGCCTAGCAAAGCGCCTAGCAAAGCGTCCTCAGCCTTGGCTGCCTAGCAAAGCTCCACGTCCGCTCGCCGCCTAGCAAAGCACTGTGTGCCCTCGCCGCCTGCTAGAGCGCTGCGTGCCTTCGGCGCCTGGCAAAGCGCTGAGTGCCTTCGGCGCCTGGCAAAGCACTGCGTGCCCTCGCCGAGCGCTGCGTCCCTGGGCGCCTGGCAAAGCGCTGCGTGCCTTCGCCGCCTCGCCGCCTAGCAAGGCGCCCTAGCCCGTCGAGCACGATCAAATGGCTGCGTGCCTTCGCTGCCTCGGTGCTTAGCAAAGCGCCACGTGCCTTCGGCGCCTACAAAAGCGCCGTGTGCCTTCGGCGCTCCCACGGCGTTTGCTAAGCGGCGAGGCGGCGAAGGGACGAAGCGGTTCGGGAGGCGGTGAAGGGACAGGGCGCTTTGTTGGGCGGCGAGGGCGAAAAGGCACGCAGCGCTTTCTTAGGCGGCGAAGGCACGCGCTGCTTTGCTAGGCGCCGAAGGAACAGGGCGCTTTGTAGGCGGCGACGGCACGCGGAGCTTTGCTAGGCGGCGAGGCGGCGAAGGGACACGGCGCTTTGCTAGGCGGCGAGGGCGAGAAGGCACGCAGCGCTTTCTTAGGAGGCCAGGCGGCGAAGGCACGCGCTGCTTTGCCAGGCGCCGAAGGCACAACGCGGTGTGTGAGGCGGCGAAGGCACGCACTGCTTTGCCAGCCGCCGAAGGCACGCAGCGCTTTGCTAGGCTGCAATGCGGCGAGGCGCCCAACGCAGGCACTTCTTTGCTAGGCGCCCAAGGAACACGGCGCTTTGCTTGACGGCGACGGCACGCGCAGCTTTGCTAGGCGCCCAAGGCAGACGACGCTTTGCTAGGCAGCGAGGCGGCGAAGGCACAAAGCCATTTGCTCTGCCCTCATTCGCTGCCTCGCACAATAGCTAACCACTGTGCATGTTGGCTGTCTCACAAACAAGCAGCCTGCTGCGTCTCTTCGCTGCCTCGCCAACTAACAAAGTGCTGCCTCGCTTCGCCTCCAGGCGAAAAAGTCATCCGCCATGCCACTGCGCCACCTGGTGCACAAGCAAAGTGCTGCATCTCTTCGCTGCCTCGCACAAAGAGCAAGCACTGTGCATGGTCGCTGTGTCACAAACAAGGAGACTGCTGAATCTCTTCGCTGCCTCGCCAACAAGCAAACCGCTGCATCACTTCGCCTCCTCGCCAACAAGCAAAGCACTCGATCTGCTCGCCGCCTCGCCAGCATGCAAAGCGCCGCGTCTCTTGGCCGCCTCGCAAACTAAACGCTGCATCTGTTCACTGCCTCGCCAAAAAGCAGAGCGCTGCGTGTATTCGCTGAGTGGCAGAAAGCAAAGCACGGCGCCTGTTCGCTGCCTGGCCAAGAAGCAAAGCGCTCCATCTCTTCGCTGCCTCGCAAACGAAGGAAGCGCTGCGTGCCTTCGGCGCCTAGCAAAGCAGCGCGTGCCTTCGCCGCCTCGCCGCCTCAGAAAGCGCTGCGTGCCTTCTCGCCCTCGCCGCCTAGCAAAGCGCCGTGTGCCTTCGCCGCCTCCCAAATCGCTTCGTGCCTTCGCCGCCTAGCAAAGCGCCTAGCAAAGCGTCCTCAGCCTTGGCTGCCTAGCAAAGCTCCACGTCCGCTCGCCGCCTAGCAAAGCACTGTGTGCCCTCGCCGCCTGCTAGAGCGCTGCGTGCCTTCGGCGCCTGGCAAAGCGCTGAGTGCCTTCGGCGCCTGGCAAAGCACTGCGTGCCCTCGCCGAGCGCTGCGTCCCTGGGCGCCTGGCAAAGCGCTGCGTGCCTTCGCCGCCTCGCCGCCTAGCAAGGCGCCCTAGCCCGTCGAGCACCATCAAATGGCTGCGTGCCTTCGCTGCCTCGGTGCTTAGCAAAGCGCCACGTGCCTTCGGCGCCTACAAAAGCGCCGTGTCCCTTCGGCGCTCCCACGGCGTTTGCTAAGCGGCGAAGCGGCGAAGGGACGCAGCGGTGTGTGAGGCGGCGAAGGCAAGCAGCGCTTTGCTAGGCGGCGAGGCGGCGAAGGGACGAAGCGGTTCGGGAGGCGGTGAAGGGACAGGGCGCTTTGTTGGGCGGCGAGGGCGAAAAGGCACGCAGCGCTTTCTTAGGCGGCGAAGGCACGCGCTGCTTTGCTAGGCGCCGAAGGAACACGGCGCTTTGTAGGCGGCGACGGCACGCGGAGCTTTGCTAGGCGGCGAGGCGGCGAAGGGACACGGCGCTTTGCTAGGCGGCGAGGGCGAGAAGGCACGCAGCGCTTTCTTAGGAGGCCAGGCGGCGAAGGCACGCGCTGCTTTGCCAGGCGCCGAAGGCACAACGCGGTGTGTGAGGCGGCGAAGGCACGCACTGCTTTGCCAGCCGCCGAAGGCACGCAGCGCTTTGCTAGGCTGCAATGCGGCGAGGCGCCCAACGCAGGCACTTCTTTGCTAGGCGCCCAAGGAACACGGCGCTTTGCTTGACGGCGACGGCACGCGCAGCTTTGCTAGGCGCCCAAGGCAGACGACGCTTTGCTAGGCAGCGAGGCGGCGAAGGCACAAAGCCATTTGCTCTGCCCTCATTCGCTGCCTCGCACAATAGCTAACCACTGTGCATGTTGGCTGTCTCACAAACAAGCAGCCTGCTGCGTCTCTTCGCTGCCTCGCCAACTAACAAAGTGCTGCCTCGCTTCGCCTCCAGGCGAAAAAGTCATCCGCCATGCCACTGCGCCACCTGGTGCACAAGCAAAGTGCTGCATCTCTTCGCTGCCTCGCACAAAGAGCAAGCACTGTGCATGGTCGCTGTGTCACAAACAAGGAGACTGCTGAATCTCTTCGCTGCCTCGCCAACAAGCAAAGCACTCGATCTGCTCGCCGCCTCGCCAGCATGCAAAGCGCCGCGTCTCTTGGCCGCCTCGCAAACTAAACGCTGCATCTGTTCACTGCCTCGCCAAAAAGCAGAGCGCTGCGTGTATTCGCTGAGTGGCAGAAAGCAAAGCACGGCGCCTGTTCGCTGCCTGGCCAAGAAGCAAAGCGCTCCATCTCTTCGCTGCCTCGCAAACGAAGGAAGCGCTGCGTGCCTTCGGCGCCTAGCAAAGCAGCGCGTGCCTTGGCCGCCTCGCCGCCTCAGAAAGCGCTGCATGCCTTCTCGCCCTCGCCGCCTAGCAAAGCGCCGTGTGCCTTCGCCGCCTCCCAAATCGCTTCGTGCCTTCGCCGCCTAGCAAAGCGCCTAGCAAAGCGTCCTCAGCCTTGGCTGCCTAGCAAAGCTCCACGTCCGCTCGCCGCCTAGCAAAGCACTGTGTGCCCTCGCCGCCTGCTAGAGCGCTGCGTGCCTTCGGCGCCTGGCAAAGCGCTGAGTGCCTTCGGCGCCTGGCAAAGCACTGCGTGCCCTCGCCGAGCGCTGCGTCCCTGGGCGCCTGGCAAAGCGCTGCGTGCCTTCGCCGCCTCGCCGCCTAGCAAGGCGCCCTAGCCCGTCGAGCACCATCAAATGGCTGCGTGCCTTCGCTGCCTCGGTGCTTAGCAAAGCGCCACGTGCCTTCGGCGCCTACAAAAGCGCCGTGTGCCTTCGGCGCTCCCACGGCGTTTGCTAAGCGGCGAGGCGGCGAAGGGACGAAGCGGTTCGGGAGGCGGTGAAGGGACAGGGCGCTTTGTTGGGCGGCGAGGGCGAAAAGGCACGCAGCGCTTTCTTAGGCGGCGAAGGCACGCGCTGCTTTGCTAGGCGCCGAAGGAACACGGCGCTTTGTAGGCGGCGACGGCACGCGGAGCTTTGCTAGGCGGCGAGGCGGCGAAGGCACACGGCGCTTTGCTAGGCGGCGAGGGCGAGAAGGCACGCAGCGCTTTCTTAGGAGGCCAGGCGGCGAAGGCACGCGCTGCTTTGCCAGGCGCCGAAGGCACAACGCGGTGTGTGAGGCGGCGAAGGCACGCACTGCTTTGCCAGCCGCCGAAGGCACGCAGCGCTTTGCTAGGCTGCAATGCGGCGAGGCGCCGAACGCAGGCACTTCTTTGCTAGGCGCCCAAGGAACACGGCGCTTTGCTTGACGGCGACGGCACGCGCAGCTTTGCTAGGCGCCCAAGGCAGACGACGCTTTGCTAGGCAGCGAGGCGGCGAAGGCACAAAGCCATTTGCTCTGCCCTCATTCGCTGCCTCGCACAATAGCTAACCACTGTGCATGTTGGCTGTCTCACAAACAAGCAGCCTGCTGCGTCTCTTCGCTGCCTCGCCAACTAACAAAGTGCTGCCTCGCTTCGCCTCCAGGCGAAAAAGTCATCCGCCATGCCACTGCGCCACCTGGTGCACAAGCAAAGTGCTGCATCTCTTCGCTGCCTCGCACAAAGAGCAAGCACTGTGCATGGTCGCTGTGTCACAAACAAGGAGACTGCTGAATCTCTTCGCTGCCTCGCCAACAAGCAAACCGCTGCATCACTTCGCCTCCTCGCCAACAAGCAAAGCACTCGATCTGCTCGCCGCCTCGCCAGCATGCAAAGCGCCGCGTCTCTTGGCCGCCTCGCAAACTAAACGCTGCATCTGTTCACTGCCTCGCCAAAAAGCAGAGCGCTGCGTGTATTCGCTGAGTGGCAGAAAGCAAAGCACGGCGCCTGTTCGCTGCCTGGCCAAGAAGCAAAGCGCTCCATCTCTTCGCTGCCTCGCAAACGAAGGAAGCGCTGCGTGCCTTCGGCGCCTAGCAAAGCAGCGCGTGCCTTGGCCGCCTCGCCGCCTCAGAAAGCGCTGCGTGCCTTCTCGCCCTCGCCGCCTAGCAAAGCGCCGTGTGCCTTCGCCGCCTCCCAAATCGCTTCGTGCCTTCGCCGCCTAGCAAAGCGCCTAGCAAAGCGTCCTCAGCCTTGGCTGCCTAGCAAAGCTCCACGTCCGCTCGCCGCCTAGCAAAGCACTGTGTGCCCTCGCCGCCTGCTAGAGCGCTGCGTGCCTTCGGCGCCTGGCAAAGCGCTGAGTGCCTTCGGCGCCTGGCAAAGCACTGCGTGCCCTCGCCGAGCGCTGCGTCCCTGGGCGCCTGGCAAAGCGCTGCGTGCCTTCGCCGCCTCGCCGCCTAGCAAGGCGCCCTAGCCCGTCGAGCACGATCAAATGGCTGCGTGCCTTCGCTGCCTCGGTGCTTAGCAAAGCGCCACGTGCCTTCGGCGCCTACAAAAGCGCCGTGTGCCTTCGGCGCTCCCACGGCGTTTGCTAAGCGGCGAGGCGGCGAAGGGACGAAGCGGTTCGGGAGGCGGTGAAGGGACAGGGCGCTTTGTTGGGCGGCGAGGGCGAAAAGGCACGCAGCGCTTTCTTAGGCGGCGAAGGCACGCGCTGCTTTGCTAGGCGCCGAAGGAACACGGCGCTTTGTAGGCGGCGACGGCACGCGGAGCTTTGCTAGGCGGCGAGGCGGCGAAGGCACACGGCGCTTTGCTAGGCGGCGAGGGCGAGAAGGCACGCAGCGCTTTCTTAGGAGGCCAGGCGGCGAAGGCACGCGCTGCTTTGCCAGGCGCCGAAGGCACAACGCGGTGTGTGAGGCGGCGAAGGCACGCACTGCTTTGCCAGCCGCCGAAGGCACGCAGCGCTTTGCTAGGCTGCAATGCGGCGAGGCGCCCAACGCAGGCACTTCTTTGCTAGGCGCCCAAGGAACACGGCGCTTTGCTTGACGGCGACGGCACGCGCAGCTTTGCTAGGCGCCCAAGGCAGACGACGCTTTGCTAGGCAGCGAGGCGGCGAAGGCACAAAGCCATTTGCTCTGCCCTCATTCGCTGCCTCGCACAATAGCTAACCACTGTGCATGTTGGCTGTCTCACAAACAAGCAGCCTGCTGCGTCTCTTCGCTGCCTCGCCAACTAACAAAGTGCTGCCTCGCTTCGCCTCCAGGCGAAAAAGTCATCCGCCATGCCACTGCGCCACCTGGTGCACAAGCAAAGTGCTGCATCTCTTCGCTGCCTCGCACAAAGAGCAAGCACTGTGCATGGTCGCTGTGTCACAAACAAGGAGACTGCTGAATCTCTTCGCTGCCTCGCCAACAAGCAAAGCACTCGATCTGCTCGCCGCCTCGCCAGCATGCAAAGCGCCGCGTCTCTTGGCCGCCTCGCAAACTAAACGCTGCATCTGTTCACTGCCTCGCCAAAAAGCAGAGCGCTGCGTGTATTCGCTGAGTGGCAGAAAGCAAAGCACGGCGCCTGTTCGCTGCCTGGCCAAGAAGCAAAGCGCTCCATCTCTTCGCTGCCTCGCAAACGAAGGAAGCGCTGCGTGCCTTCGGCGCCTAGCAAAGCAGCGCGTGCCTTGGCCGCCTCGCCGCCTCAGAAAGCGCTGCGTGCCTTCTCGCCCTCGCCGCCTAGCAAAGCGCCGTGTGCCTTCGCCGCCTCCCAAATCGCTTCGTGCCTTCGCCGCCTAGCAAAGCGCCTAGCAAAGCGTCCTCAGCCTTGGCTGCCTAGCAAAGCTCCACGTCCGCTCGCCGCCTAGCAAAGCACTGTGTGCCCTCGCCGCCTGCTAGAGCGCTGCGTGCCTTCGGCGCCTGGCAAAGCGCTGAGTGCCTTCGGCGCCTGGCAAAGCGCTGCGTGCCCTCGCCGAGCGCTGCGTCCCTGGGCACCTGGCAAAGCGCTGCGTGCCTTCGCCGCCTCGCCGCCTAGCAAGGCGCCCTAGCCCGTCGAGCACGATCAAATGGCTGCGTGCCTTCGCTGCCTCGGTGCTTAGCAAAGCGCCACGTGCCTTCGGCGCCTACAAAAGCGCCGTGTGCCTTCGGCGCTCCCACGGCGTTTGCTAAGCGGCGAGGCGGCGAAGGGACGAAGCGGTTCGGGAGGCGGTGAAGGGACAGGGCGCTTTGTTGGGCGGCGAGGGCGAAAAGGCACGCAGCGCTTTCTTAGGCGGCGAAGGCACGCGCTGCTTTGCTAGGCGCCGAAGGAACACGGCGCTTTGTAGGCGGCGACGGCACGCGGAGCTTTGCTAGGCGGCGAGGCGGCGAAGGGACACGGCGCTTTGCTAGGCGGCGAGGGCGAGAAGGCACGCAGCGCTTTCTTAGGAGGCCAGGCGGCGAAGGCACGCGCTGCTTTGCCAGGCGCCGAAGGCACAACGCGGTGTGTGAGGCGGCGAAGGCACGCACTGCTTTGCCAGCCGCCGAAGGCACGCAGCGCTTTGCTAGGCTGCAATGCGGCGAGGCGCCCAACGCAGGCACTTCTTTGCTAGGCGCCCAAGGAACACGGCGCTTTGCTTGACGGCGACGGCACGCGCAGCTTTGCTAGGCGCCCAAGGCAGACGACGCTTTGCTAGGCAGCGAGGCGGCGAAGGCACAAAGCCATTTGCTCTGCCCTCATTCGCTGCCTCGCACAATAGCTAACCACTGTGCATGTTGGCTGTCTCACAAACAAGCAGCCTGCTGCGTCTCTTCGCTGCCTCGCCAACTAACAAAGTGCTGCCTCGCTTCGCCTCCAGGCGAAAAAGTCATCCGCCATGCCACTGCGCCACCTGGTGCACAAGCAAAGTGCTGCATCTCTTCGCTGCCTCGCACAAAGAGCAAGCACTGTGCATGGTCGCTGTGTCACAAACAAGGAGACTGCTGAATCTCTTCGCTGCCTCGCCAACAAGCAAACCGCTGCATCTCTTCGCTGCCTCGCCAACAAGCAAAGCACTCGATCTGCTCGCCGCCTCGCCAGCATGCAAAGCGCCGCGTCTCTTGGCCGCCTCGCAAACTAAACGCTGCATCTGTTCACTGCCTCGCCAAAAAGCAGAGCGCTGCGTGTATTCGCTGAGTGGCAGAAAGCAAAGCACGGCGCCTGTTCGCTGCCTGGCCAACAAGCAAAGCGCTCCATCTCTTCGCTGCCTCGCAAACGAAGGAAGCGCTGCGTGCCTTCGGCGCCTAGCAAAGCAGCGCGTGCCTTGGCCGCCTCGCCGCCTCAGAAAGCGCTGCGTGCCTTCTCGCCCTCGCCGCCTAGCAAAGCGCCGTGTGCCTTCGCCGCCTCCCAAATCGCTTCGTGCCTTCGCCGCCTAGCAAAGCGCCTAGCAAAGCGTCCTCAGCCTTGGCTGCCTAGCAAAGCTCCACGTCCGCTCGCCGCCTAGCAAAGCACTGTGTGCCCTCGCCGCCTGCTAGAGCGCTGCGTGCCTTCGGCGCCTGGCAAAGCGCTGAGTGCCTTCGGCGCCTGGCAAAGCACTGCGTGCCCTCGCCGAGCGCTGCGTCCCTGGGCACCTGGCAAAGCGCTGCGTGCCTTCGCCGCCTCGCCGCCTAGCAAGGCGCCCTAGCCCGTCGAGCACGATCAAATGGCTGCGTGCCTTCGCTGCCTCGGTGCTTAGCAAAGCGCCACGTGCCTTCGGCGCCTACAAAAGCGCCGTGTGCCTTCGGCGCTCCCACGGCGTTTGCTAAGCGGCGAGGCGGCGAAGGGACGAAGCGGTTCGGGAGGCGGTGAAGGGACAGGGCGCTTTGTTGGGCGGCGAGGGCGAAAAGGCACGCAGCGCTTTCTTAGGCGGCGAAGGCACGCGCTGCTTTGCTAGGCGCCGAAGGAACACGGCGCTTTGTAGGCGGCGACGGCACGCGGAGCTTTGCTAGGCGGCGAGGCGGCGAAGGGACACGGCGCTTTGCTAGGCGGCGAGGGCGAGAAGGCACGCAGCGCTTTCTTAGGAGGCCAGGCGGCGAAGGCACGCGCTGCTTTGCCAGGCGCCGAAGGCACAACGCGGTGTGTGAGGCGGCGAAGGCACGCACTGCTTTGCCAGCCGCCGAAGGCACGCAGCGCTTTGCTAGGCTGCAATGCGGCGAGGCGCCGAACGCAGGCACTTCTTTGCTAGGCGCCCAAGGAACACGGCGCTTTGCTTGACGGCGACGGCACGCGCAGCTTTGCTAGGCGCCCAAGGCAGACGACGCTTTGCTAGGCAGCGAGGCGGCGAAGGCACAAAGCCATTTGCTCTGCCCTCATTCGCTGCCTCGCACAATAGCTAACCACTGTGCATGTTGGCTGTCTCACAAACAAGCAGCCTGCTGCGTCTCTTCGCTGCCTCGCCAACTAACAAAGTGCTGCCTCGCTTCGCCTCCAGGCGAAAAAGTCATCCGCCATGCCACTGCGCCACCTGGTGCACAAGCAAAGTGCTGCATCTCTTCGCTGCCTCGCACAAAGAGCAAGCACTGTGCATGGTCGCTGTGTCACAAACAAGGAGACTGCTGAATCTCTTCGCTGCCTCGCCAACAAGCAAAGCACTCGATCTGCTCGCCGCCTCGCCAACGAGCAAAGCACTCGATCTGCTCGCCGCCTCGCCAGCATGCAAAGCGCCGCGTCTCTTGGCCGCCTCGCAAACTAAACGCTGCATCTGTTCACTGCCTCGCCAAAAAGCAGAGCGCTGCGTGTATTCGCTGAGTGGCAGAAAGCAAAGCACGGCGCCTCTTCGCTGCCTGGCCAAGAAGCAAAGCGCTCCATCTCTTCGCTGCCTCGCAAACGAAGGAAGCGCTGCGTGCCTTCGGCGCCTAGCAAAGCAGCGCGTGCCTTGGCCGCCTCGCCGCCTCAGAAAGCGCTGCGTGCCTTCTCGCCCTCGCCGCCTAGCAAAGCGCCGTGTGCCTTCGCCGCCTCCCAAATCGCTTCGTGCCTTCGCCGCCTAGCAAAGCGCCTAGCAAAGCGTCCTCAGCCTTGGCTGCCTAGCAAAGCTCCACGTCCGCTCGCCGCCTAGCAAAGCACTGTGTGCCCTCGCCGCCTGCTAGAGCGCTGCGTGCCTTCGGCGCCTGGCAAAGCACTGCGTGCCCTCGCCGAGCGCTGCGTCCCTGGGCGCCTGGCAAAGCGCTGCGTGCCTTCGCCGCCTCGCCGCCTAGCAAGGCGCCCTAGCCCGTCGAGCACCATCAAATGGCTGCGTGCCTTCGCTGCCTCGGTGCTTAGCAAAGCGCCACGTGCCTTCGGCGCCTACAAAAGCGCCGTGTCCCTTCGGCGCTCCCACGGCGTTTGCTAAGCGGCGAGGCGGCGAAGGGACGCAGCGGTGTGTGAGGCGGCGAAGGCAAGCAGCGCTTTGCTAGGCGGCGAGGCGGCGAAGGGACGAAGCGGTTCGGGAGGCGGTGAAGGGACAGGGCGCTTTGTTGGGCGGCGAGGGCGAAAAGGCACGCAGCGCTTTCTTAGGCGGCGAAGGCACGCGCTGCTTTGCTAGGCGCCGAAGGAACACGGCGCTTTGTAGGCGGCGACGGCACGCGGAGCTTTGCTAGGCGGCGAGGCGGCGAAGGGACACGGCGCTTTGCTAGGCGGCGAGGGCGAGAAGGCACGCAGCGCTTTCTTAGGAGGCCAGGCGGCGAAGGCACGCGCTGCTTTGCCAGGCGCCGAAGGCACAACGCGGTGTGTGAGGCGGCGAAGGCACGCACTGCTTTGCCAGCCGCCGAAGGCACGCAGCGCTTTGCTAGGCTGCAATGCGGCGAGGCGCCCAACGCAGGCACTTCTTTGCTAGGCGCCCAAGGAACACGGTGCTTTGCTTGACGGCGACGGCACGCGCAGCTTTGCTAGGCGCCCAAGGCAGACGACGCTTTGCTAGGCAGCGAGGCGGCGAAGGCACAAAGCCATTTGCTCTGCCCTCATTCGCTGCCTCGCACAATAGCTAACCACTGTGCATGTTGGCTGTCTCACAAACAAGCAGCCTGCTGCGTCTCTTCGCTGCCTCGCCAACTAACAAAGTGCTGCCTCGCTTCGCCTCCAGGCGAAAAAGTCATCCGCCATGCCACTGCGCCACCTGGTGCACAAGCAAAGTGCTGCATCTCTTCGCTGCCTCGCACAAAGAGCAAGCACTGTGCATGGTCGCTGTGTCACAAACAAGGAGACTGCTGAATCTCTTCGCTGCCTCGCCAACAAGCAAAGCACTCGATCTGCTCGCCGCCTCGCCAACAAGCAAAGCACTCGATCTGCTCGCCGCCTCGCCAGCATGCAAAGCGCCGCGTCTCTTGGCCGCCTCGCAAACTAAACGCTGCATCTGTTCACTGCCTCGCCAAAAAGCAGAGCGCTGCGTGTATTCGCTGAGTGGCAGAAAGCAAAGCACGGCGCCTGTTCGCTGCCTGGCCAAGAAGCAAAGCGCTCCATCTCTTCGCTGCCTCGCAAACGAAGGAAGCGCTGCGTGCCTTCGGCGCCTAGCAAAGCAGCGCGTGCCTTGGCCGCCTCGCCGCCTCAGAAAGCGCTGCGTGCCTTCTCGCCCTCGCCGCCTAGCAAAGCGCCGTGTGCCTTCGCCGCCTCCCAAATCGCTTCGTGCCTTCGCCGCCTAGCAAAGCGCCTAGCAAAGCGTCCTCAGCCTTGGCTGCCTAGCAAAGCTCCACGTCCGCTCGCCGCCTAGCAAAGCACTGTGTGCCCTCGCCGCCTGCTAGAGCGCTGCGTGCCTTCGGCGCCTGGCAAAGCGCTGAGTGCCTTCGGCGCCTGGCAAAGCACTGCGTGCCCTCGCCGAGCGCTGCGTCCCTGGGCGCCTGGCAAAGCGCTGCGTGCCTTGGCCGCCTCGCCGCCTAGCAAGGCGCCCTAGCCCGTCGAGCACCATCAAATGGCTGCGTGCCTTCGCTGCCTCGGTGCTTAGCAAAGCGCCACGTGCCTTCGGCGCCTACAAAAGCGCCGTGTCCCTTCGGCGCTCCCACGGCGTTTGCTAAGCGGCGAGGCGGCGAAGGGACGCAGCGGTGTGTGAGGCGGCGAAGGCAAGCAGCGCTTTGCTAGGCGGCGAGGCGGCGAAGGGACGAAGCGGTTCGGGAGGCGGTGAAGGGACAGGGCGCTTTGTTGGGCGGCGAGGGCGAAAAGGCACGCAGCGCTTTCTTAGGCGGCGAAGGCACGCGCTGCTTTGCTAGGCGCCGAAGGAACAGGGCGCTTTGTAGGCGGCGACGGCACGCGGAGCTTTGCTAGGCGGCGAGGCGGCGAAGGGACACGGCGCTTTGCTAGGCGGCGAGGGCGAGAAGGCACGCAGCGCTTTCTTAGGAGGCCAGGCGGCGAAGGCACGCGCTGCTTTGCCAGGCGCCGAAGGCACAACGCGGTGTGTGAGGCGGCGAAGGCACGCACTGCTTTGCCAGCCGCCGAAGGCACGCAGCGCTTTGCTAGGCTGCAATGCGGCGAGGCGCCCAACGCAGGCACTTCTTTGCTAGGCGCCCAAGGAACACGGCGCTTTGCTTGACGGCGACGGCACGCGCAGCTTTGCTAGGCGCCCAAGGCAGACGACGCTTTGCTAGGCAGCGAGGCGGCGAAGGCACAAAGCCATTTGCTCTGCCCTCATTCGCTGCCTCGCACAATAGCTAACCACTGTGCATGTTGGCTGTCTCACAAACAAGCAGCCTGCTGCGTCTCTTCGCTGCCTCGCCAACTAACAAAGTGCTGCCTCGCTTCGCCTCCAGGCGAAAAAGTCATCCGCCATGCCACTGCGCCACCTGGTGCACAAGCAAAGTGCTGCATCTCTTCGCTGCCTCGCACAAAGAGCAAGCACTGTGCATGGTCGCTGTGTCACAAACAAGGAGACTGCTGAATCTCTTCGCTGCCTCGCCAACAAGCAAAGCACTCGATCTGCTCGCCGCCTCGCCAACAAGCAAAGCACTCGATCTGCTCGCCGCCTCGCCAGCATGCAAAGCGCCGCGTCTCTTCGCCGCCTCGCAAACTAAACGCTGCATCTGTTCACTGCCTCGCCAAAAAGCAGAGCGCTGCGTGTATTCGCTGAGTGGCAGAAAGCAAAGCACGGCGCCTGTTCGCTGCCTGGCCAAGAAGCAAAGCGCTCCATCTCTTCGCTGCCTCGCAAACGAAGGAAGCGCTGCGTGCCTTCGGCGCCTAGCAAAGCAGCGCGTGCCTTGGCCGCCTCGCCGCCTCAGAAAGCGCTGCGTGCCTTCTCGCCCTCGCCGCCTAGCAAAGCGCCGTGTGCCTTCGCCGCCTCCCAAATCGCTTCGTGCCTTCGCCGCCTAGCAAAGCGCCTAGCAAAGCGTCCTCAGCCTTGGCTGCCTAGCAAAGCTCCACGTCCGCTCGCCGCCTAGCAAAGCACTGTGTGCCCTCGCCGCCTGCTAGAGCGCTGCGTGCCTTCGGCGCCTGGCAAAGCGCTGAGTGCCTTCGGCGCCTGGCAAAGCACTGCGTGCCCTCGCCGAGCGCTGCGTCCCTGGGCGCCTGGCAAAGCGCTGCGTGCCTTGGCCGCCTCGCTGCCTAGCAAGGCGCCCTAGCCCGTCGAGCACGATCAAATGGCTGCGTGCCTTCGCTGCCTCGGTGCTTAGCAAAGCGCCACGTGCCTTCGGCGCCTACAAAAGCGCCGTGTCCCTTCGGCGCTCCCACGGCGTTTGCTAAGCGGCGAGGCGGCGAAGGGACGCAGCGGTGTGTGAGGCGGCGAAGGCAAGCAGCGCTTTGCTAGGCGGCGAGGCGGCGAAGGGACGAAGCGGTTCGGGAGGCGGTGAAGGGACAGGGCGCTTTGTTGGGCGGCGAGGGCGAAAAGGCACGCAGCGCTTTCTTAGGCGGCGAAGGCACGCGCTGCTTTGCTAGGCGCCGAAGGAACACGGCGCTTTGTAGGCGGCGACGGCACGCGGAGCTTTGCTAGGCGGCGAGGCGGCGAAGGGACACGGCGCTTTGCTAGGCGGCGAGGGCGAGAAGGCACGCAGCGCTTTCTTAGGAGGCCAGGCGGCGAAGGCACGCGCTGCTTTGCCAGGCGCCGAAGGCACAACGCGGTGTGTGAGGCGGCGAAGGCACGCACTGCTTTGCCAGCCGCCGAAGGCACGCAGCGCTTTGCTAGGCTGCAATGCGGCGAGGCGCCGAACGCAGGCACTTCTTTGCTAGGCGCCCAAGGAACACGGCGCTTTGCTTGACGGCGACGGCACGCGCAGCTTTGCTAGGCGCCCAAGGCAGACGACGCTTTGCTAGGCAGCGAGGCGGCGAAGGCACAAAGCCATTTGCTCTGCCCTCATTCGCTGCCTCGCACAATAGCTAACCACTGTGCATGTTGGCTGTCTCACAAACAAGCAGCCTGCTGCGTCTCTTCGCTGCCTCGCCAACTAACAAAGTGCTGCCTCGCTTCGCCTCCAGGCGAAAAAGTCATCCGCCATGCCACTGCGCCACCTGGTGCACAAGCAAAGTGCTGCATCTCTTCGCTGCCTCGCACAAAGAGCAAGCACTGTGCATGGTCGCTGTGTCACAAACAAGGAGACTGCTGAATCTCTTCGCTGCCTCGCCAACAAGCAAAGCACTCGATCTGCTCGCCGCCTCGCCAACAAGCAAAGCACTCGATCTGCTCGCCGCCTCGCCAGCATGCAAAGCGCCGCGTCTCTTGGCCGCCTCGCAAACTAAACGCTGCATCTGTTCACTGCCTCGCCAAAAAGCAGAGCGCTGCGTGTATTCGCTGAGTGGCAGAAAGCAAAGCACGGCGCCTCTTCGCTGCCTGGCCAAGAAGCAAAGCGCTCCATCTCTTCGCTGCCTCGCAAACGAAGGAAGCGCTGCGTGCCTTCGGCGCCTAGCAAAGCAGCGCGTGCCTTGGCCGCCTCGCCGCCTCAGAAAGCGCTGCGTGCCTTCTCGCCCTCGCCGCCTAGCAAAGCGCCGTGTGCCTTCGCCGCCTCCCAAATCGCTTCGTGCCTTCGCCGCCTAGCAAAGCGCCTAGCAAAGCGTCCTCAGCCTTGGCTGCCTAGCAAAGCTCCACGTCCGCTCGCCGCCTAGCAAAGCACTGTGTGCCCTCGCCGCCTGCTAGAGCGCTGCGTGCCTTCGGCGCCTGGCAAAGCGCTGAGTGCCTTCGGCGCCTGGCAAAGCACTGCGTGCCCTCGCCGAGCGCTGCGTCCCTGGGCGCCTGGCAAAGCGCTGCGTGCCTTGGCCGCCTCGCCGCCTAGCAAGGCGCCCTAGCCCGTCGAGCACCATCAAATGGCTGCGTGCCTTCGCTGCCTCGGTGCTTAGCAAAGCGCCACGTGCCTTCGGCGCCTACAAAAGCGCCGTGTCCCTTCGGCGCTCCCACGGCGTTTGCTAAGCGGCGAGGCGGCGAAGGGACGCAGCGGTGTGTGAGGCGGCGAAGGCAAGCAGCGCTTTGCTAGGCGGCGAGGCGGCGAAGGGACGAAGCGGTTCGGGAGGCGGTGAAGGGACAGGGCGCTTTGTTGGGCGGCGAGGGCGAAAAGGCACGCAGCGCTTTCTTAGGCGGCGAAGGCACGCGCTGCTTTGCTAGGCGCCGAAGGAACACGGCGCTTTGTAGGCGGCGACGGCACGCGGAGCTTTGCTAGGCGGCGAGGCGGCGAAGGGACACGGCGCTTTGCTAGGCGGCGAGGGCGAGAAGGCACGCAGCGCTTTCTTAGGAGGCCAGGCGGCGAAGGCACGCGCTGCTTTGCCAGGCGCCGAAGGCACAACGCGGTGTGTGAGGCGGCGAAGGCACGCACTGCTTTGCCAGCCGCCGAAGGCACGCAGCGCTTTGCTAGGCTGCAATGCGGCGAGGCGCCCAACGCAGGCACTTCTTTGCTAGGCGCCCAAGGAACACGGCGCTTTGCTTGACGGCGACGGCACGCGCAGCTTTGCTAGGCGCCCAAGGCAGACGACGCTTTGCTAGGCAGCGAGGCGGCGAAGGCACAAAGCGATTTGCTCTGCCCTCATTCGCTGCCTCGCACAATAGCTAACCACTGTGCATGTTGGCTGTCTCACAAACAAGCAGCCTGCTGCGTCTCTTCGCTGCCTCGCCAACTAACAAAGTGCTGCCTCGCTTCGCCTCCAGGCGAAAAAGTCATCCGCCATGCCACTGCGCCACCTGGTGCACAAGCAAAGTGCTGCATCTCTTCGCTGCCTCGCACAAAGAGCAAGCACTGTGCATGGTCGCTGTGTCACAAACAAGGAGACTGCTGAATCTCTTCGCTGCCTCGCCAACAAGCAAAGCACTCGATCTGCTCGCCGCCTCGCCAGCATGCAAAGCGCCGCGTCTCTTGGCCGCCTCGCAAACTAAACGCTGCATCTGTTCACTGCCTCGCCAAAAAGCAGAGCGCTGCGTGTATTCGCTGAGTGGCAGAAAGCAAAGCACGGCGCCTCTTCGCTGCCTGGCCAAGAAGCAAAGCGCTCCATCTCTTCGCTGCCTCGCAAACGAAGGAAGCGCTGCGTGCCTTCGGCGCCTAGCAAAGCAGCGCGTGCCTTGGCCGCCTCGCCGCCTCAGAAAGCGCTGCGTGCCTTCTCGCCCTCGCCGCCTAGCAAAGCGCCGTGTGCCTTCGCCGCCTCCCAAATCGCTTCGTGCCTTCGCCGCCTAGCAAAGCGCCTAGCAAAGCGTCCTCAGCCTTGGCTGCCTAGCAAAGCTCCACGTCCGCTCGCCGCCTAACAAAGCACTGTGTGCCCTCGCCGCCTGCTAGAGCGCTGCGTGCCTTCGGCGCCTGGCAAAGCACTGCGTGCCCTCGCCGAGCGCTGCGTCCCTGGGCGCCTGGCAAAGCGCTGCGTGCCTTCGCCGCCTCGCCGCCTAGCAAGGCGCCCTAGCCCGTCGAGCACCATCAAATGGCTGCGTGCCTTCGCTGCCTCGGTGCTTAGCAAAGCGCCACGTGCCTTCGGCGCCTACAAAAGCGCCGTGTCCCTTCGGCGCTCCCACGGCGTTTGCTAAGCGGCGAGGCGGCGAAGGGACGCAGCGGTGTGTGAGGCGGCGAAGGCAAGCAGCGCTTTGCTAGGCGGCGAGGCGGCGAAGGGACGAAGCGGTTCGGGAGGCGGTGAAGGGACAGGGCGCTTTGTTGGGCGGCGAGGGCGAAAAGGCACGCAGCGCTTTCTTAGGCGGCGAAGGCACGCGCTCCTTTGCTAGGCGCCGAAGGAACACGGCGCTTTGTAGGCGGCGACGGCACGCGGAGCTTTGCTAGGCGGCGAGGCGGCGAAGGGACACGGCGCTTTGCTAGGCGGCGAGGGCGAGAAGGCACGCAGCGCTTTCTTAGGAGGCCAGGCGGCGAAGGCACGCGCTGCTTTGCCAGGCGCCGAAGGCACAACGCGGTGTGTGAGGCGGCGAAGGCACGCACTGCTTTGCCAGCCGCCGAAGGCACGCAGCGCTTTGCTAGGCTGCAATGCGGCGAGGCGCCGAACGCAGGCACTTCTTTGCTAGGCGCCCAAGGAACACGGCGCTTTGCTTGACGGCGACGGCACGCGCAGCTTTGCTAGGCGCCCAAGGCAGACGACGCTTTGCTAGGCAGCGAGGCGGCGAAGGCACAAAGCGATTTGCTCTGCCCTCATTCGCTGCCTCGCACAATAGCTAACCACTGTGCATGTTGGCTGTCTCACAAACAAGCAGCCTGCTGCGTCTCTTCGCTGCCTCGCCAACTAACAAAGTGCTGCCTCGCTTCGCCTCCAGGCGAAAAAGTCATCCGCCATGCCACTGCGCCACCTGGTGCACAAGCAAAGTGCTGCATCTCTTCGCTGCCTCGCACAAAGAGCAAGCACTGTGCATGGTCGCTGTGTCACAAACAAGGAGACTGCTGAATCTCTTCGCTGCCTCGCCAACAAGCAAAGCACTCGATCTGCTCGCCGCCTCGCCAACAAGCAAAGCACTCGATCTGCTCGCCGCCTCGCCAGCATGCAAAGCGCCGCGTCTCTTGGCCGCCTCGCAAACTAAACGCTGCATCTGTTCACTGCCTCGCCAAAAAGCAGAGCGCTGCGTGTATTCGCTGAGTGGCAGAAAGCAAAGCACGGCGCCTGTTCGCTGCCTGGCCAAGAAGCAAAGCGCTCCATCTCTTCGCTGCCTCGCAAACGAAGGAAGCGCTGCGTGCCTTCGGCGCCTAGCAAAGCAGCGCGTGCCTTGGCCGCCTCGCCGCCTCAGAAAGCGCTGCGTGCCTTCTCGCCCTCGCCGCCTAGCAAAGCGCCGTGTGCCTTCGCCGCCTCCCAAATCGCTTCGTGCCTTCGCCGCCTAGCAAAGCGCCTAGCAAAGCGTCCTCAGCCTTGGCTGCCTAGCAAAGCTCCACGTCCGCTCGCCGCCTAACAAAGCACTGTGTGCCCTCGCCGCCTGCTAGAGCGCTGCGTGCCTTCGGCGCCTGGCAAAGCACTGCGTGCCCTCGCCGAGCGCTGCGTCCCTGGGCGCCTGGCAAAGCGCTGCGTGCCTTCGCCGCCTCGCCGCCTAGCAAGGCGCCCTAGCCCGTCGAGCACGATCAAATGGCTGCGTGCCTTCGCTGCCTCGGTGCTTAGCAAAGCGCCACGTGCCTTCGGCGCCTACAAAAGCGCCGTGTCCCTTCGGCGCTCCCACGGCGTTTGCTAAGCGGCGAGGCGGCGAAGGGACGCAGCGGTGTGTGAGGCGGCGAAGGCAAGCAGCGCTTTGCTAGGCGGCGAGGCGGCGAAGGGACGAAGCGGTTCGGGAGGCGGTGAAGGGACAGGGCGCTTTGTTGGGCGGCGAGGGCGAAAAGGCACGCAGCGCTTTCTTAGGCGGCGAAGGCACGCGCTGCTTTGCTAGGCGCCGAAGGAACAGGGCGCTTTGTAGGCGGCGACGGCACGCGGAGCTTTGCTAGGCGGCGAGGCGGCGAAGGGACACGGCGCTTTGCTAGGCGGCGAGGGCGAGAAGGCACGCAGCGCTTTCTTAGGAGGCCAGGCGGCGAAGGCACGCGCTGCTTTGCCAGGCGCCGAAGGCACAACGCGGTGTGTGAGGCGGCGAAGGCACGCACTGCTTTGCCAGCCGCCGAAGGCACGCAGCGCTTTGCTAGGCTGCAATGCGGCGAGGCGCCCAACGCAGGCACTTCTTTGCTAGGCGCCCAAGGAACACGGCGCTTTGCTTGACGGCGACGGCACGCGCAGCTTTGCTAGGCGCCCAAGGCAGACGACGCTTTGCTAGGCAGCGAGGCGGCGAAGGCACAAAGCCATTTGCTCTGCCCTCATTCGCTGCCTCGCACAATAGCTAACCACTGTGCATGTTGGCTGTCTCACAAACAAGCAGCCTGCTGCGTCTCTTCGCTGCCTCGCCAACTAACAAAGTGCTGCCTCGCTTCGCCTCCAGGCGAAAAAGTCATCCGCCATGCCACTGCGCCACCTGGTGCACAAGCAAAGTGCTGCATCTCTTCGCTGCCTCGCACAAAGAGCAAGCACTGTGCATGGTCGCTGTGTCACAAACAAGGAGACTGCTGAATCTCTTCGCTGCCTCGCCAACAAGCAAAGCACTCGATCTGCTCGCCGCCTCGCCAACAAGCAAAGCACTCGATCTGCTCGCCGCCTCGCCAGCATGCAAAGCGCCGCGTCTCTTGGCCGCCTCGCAAACTAAACGCTGCATCTGTTCACTGCCTCGCCAAAAAGCAGAGCGCTGCGTGTATTCGCTGAGTGGCAGAAAGCAAAGCACGGCGCCTGTTCGCTGCCTGGCCAAGAAGCAAAGCGCTCCATCTCTTCGCTGCCTCGCAAACGAAGGAAGCGCTGCGTGCCTTCGGCGCCTAGCAAAGCAGCGCGTGCCTTGGCCGCCTCGCCGCCTCAGAAAGCGCTGCGTGCCTTCTCGCCCTCGCCGCCTAGCAAAGCGCCGTGTGCCTTCGCCGCCTCCCAAATCGCTTCGTGCCTTCGCCGCCTAGCAAAGCGCCTAGCAAAGCGTCCTCAGCCTTGGCTGCCTAGCAAAGCTCCACGTCCGCTCGCCGCCTAGCAAAGCACTGTGTGCCCTCGCCGCCTGCTAGAGCGCTGCGTGCCTTCGGCGCCTGGCAAAGCGCTGAGTGCCTTCGGCGCCTGGCAAAGCACTGCGTGCCCTCGCCGAGCGCTGCGTCCCTGGGCGCCTGGCAAAGCGCTGCGTGCCTTGGCCGCCTCGCCGCCTAGCAAGGCGCCCTAGCCCGTCGAGCACGATCAAATGGCTGCGTGCCTTCGCTGCCTCGGTGCTTAGCAAAGCGCCACGTGCCTTCGGCGCCTACAAAAGCGCCGTGTCCCTTCGGCGCTCCCACGGCGTTTGCTAAGCGGCGAGGCGGCGAAGGGACGCAGCGGTGTGTGAGGCGGCGAAGGCAAGCAGCGCTTTGCTAGGCGGCGAGGCGGCGAAGGGACGAAGCGGTTCGGGAGGCGGTGAAGGGACAGGGCGCTTTGTTGGGCGGCGAGGGCGAAAAGGCACGCAGCGCTTTCTTAGGCGGCGAAGGCACGCGCTGCTTTGCTAGGCGCCGAAGGAACACGGCGCTTTGTAGGCGGCGACGGCACGCGGAGCTTTGCTAGGCGGCGAGGCGGCGAAGGGACACGGCGCTTTGCTAGGCGGCGAGGGCGAGAAGGCACGCAGCGCTTTCTTAGGAGGCCAGGCGGCGAAGGCACGCGCTGCTTTGCCAGGCGCCGAAGGCACAACGCGGTGTGTGAGGCGGCGAAGGCACGCACTGCTTTGCCAGCCGCCGAAGGCACGCAGCGCTTTGCTAGGCTGCAATGCGGCGAGGCGCCGAACGCAGGCACTTCTTTGCTAGGCGCCCAAGGAACACGGCGCTTTGCTTGACGGCGACGGCACGCGCAGCTTTGCTAGGCGCCCAAGGCAGACGACGCTTTGCTAGGCAGCGAGGCGGCGAAGGCACAAAGCGATTTGCTCTGCCCTCATTCGCTGCCTCGCACAATAGCTAACCACTGTGCATGTTGGCTGTCTCACAAACAAGCAGCCTGCTGCGTCTCTTCGCTGCCTTGCCAACTAACAAAGTGCTGCCTCGCTTCGCCTCCAGGCGAAAAAGTCATCCGCCATGCCACTGCGCCACCTGGTGCACAAGCAAAGTGCTGCATCTCTTCGCTGCCTCGCACAAAGAGCAAGCACTGTGCATGGTCGCTGTGTCACAAACAAGGAGACTGCTGAATCTCTTCGCTGCCTCGCCAACAAGCAAAGCACTCGATCTGCTCGCCGCCTCGCCAACAAGCAAAGCACTCGATCTGCTCGCCGCCTCGCCAGCATGCAAAGCGCCGCGTCTCTTGGCCGCCTCGCAAACTAAACGCTGCATCTGTTCAGTGCCTCGCCAAAAAGCAGAGCGCTGCGTGTATTCGCTGAGTGGCAGAAAGCAAAGCACGGCGCCTCTTCGCTGCCTGGCCAAGAAGCAAAGCGCTCCATCTCTTCGCTGCCTCGCAAACGAAGGAAGCGCTGCGTGCCTTCGGCGCCTAGCAAAGCAGCGCGTGCCTTGGCCGCCTCGCCGCCTCAGAAAGCGCTGCGTGCCTTCTCGCCCTCGCCGCCTAGCAAAGCGCCGTGTGCCTTCGCCGCCTCCCAAATCGCTTCGTGCCTTCGCCGCCTAGCAAAGCGCCTAGCAAAGCGTCCTCAGCCTTGGCTGCCTAGCAAAGCTCCACGTCCGCTCGCCGCCTAGCAAAGCACTGTGTGCCCTCGCCGCCTGCTAGAGCGCTGCGTGCCTTCGGCGCCTGGCAAAGCGCTGAGTGCCTTCGGCGCCTGGCAAAGCACTGCGTGCCCTCGCCGAGCGCTGCGTCCCTGGGCGCCTGGCAAAGCGCTGCGTGCCTTGGCCGCCTCGCCGCCTAGCAAGGCGCCCTAGCCCGTCGAGCACGATCAAATGGCTGCGTGCCTTCGCTGCCTCGGTGCTTAGCAAAGCGCCACGTGCCTTCGGCGCCTACAAAAGCGCCGTGTCCCTTCGGCGCTCCCACGGCGTTTGCTAAGCGGCGAGGCGGCGAAGGGACGCAGCGGTGTGTGAGGCGGCGAAGGCAAGCAGCGCTTTGCTAGGCGGCGAGGCGGCGAAGGGACGAAGCGGTTCGGGAGGCGGTGAAGGGACAGGGCGCTTTGTTGGGCGGCGAGGGCGAAAAGGCACGCAGCGCTTTCTTAGGCGGCGAAGGCACGCGCTCCTTTGCTAGGCGCCGAAGGAACACGGCGCTTTGTAGGCGGCGACGGCACGCGGAGCTTTGCTAGGCGGCGAGGCGGCGAAGGGACACGGCGCTTTGCTAGGCGGCGAGGGCGAGAAGGCACGCAGCGCTTTCTTAGGAGGCCAGGCGGCGAAGGCACGCGCTGCTTTGCCAGGCGCCGAAGGCACAACGCGGTGTGTGAGGCGGCGAAGGCACGCACTGCTTTGCCAGCCGCCGAAGGCACGCAGCGCTTTGCTAGGCTGCAATGCGGCGAGGCGCCCAACGCAGGCACTTCTTTGCTAGGCGCCCAAGGAACACGGCGCTTTGCTTGACGGCGACGGCACGCGCAGCTTTGCTAGGCGCCCAAGGCAGACGACGCTTTGCTAGGCAGCGAGGCGGCGAAGGCACAAAGCGATTTGCTCTGCCCTCATTCGCTGCCTCGCACAATAGCTAACCACTGTGCATGTTGGCTGTCTCACAAACAAGCAGCCTGCTGCGTCTCTTCGCTGCCTCGCCAACTAACAAAGTGCTGCCTCGCTTCGCCTCCAGGCGAAAAAGTCATCCGCCATGCCACTGCGCCACCTGGTGCACAAGCAAAGTGCTGCATCTCTTCGCTGCCTCGCACAAAGAGCAAGCACTGTGCATGGTCGCTGTGTCACAAACAAGGAGACTGCTGAATCTCTTCGCTGCCTCGCCAACAAGCAAAGCACTCGATCTGCTCGCCGCCTCGCCAACAAGCAAAGCACTCGATCTGCTCGCCGCCTCGCCAGCATGCAAAGCGCCGCGTCTCTTGGCCGCCTCGCAAACTAAACGCTGCATCTGTTCACTGCCTCGCCAAAAAGCAGAGCGCTGCGTGTATTCGCTGAGTGGCAGAAAGCAAAGCACGGCGCCTCTTCGCTGCCTGGCCAAGAAGCAAAGCGCTCCATCTCTTCGCTGCCTCGCAAACGAAGGAAGCGCTGCGTGCCTTCGGCGCCTAGCAAAGCAGCGCGTGCCTTGGCCGCCTCGCCGCCTCAGAAAGCGCTGCGTGCCTTCTCGCCCTCGCCGCCTAGCAAAGCGCCGTGTGCCTTCGCCGCCTCCCAAATCGCTTCGTGCCTTCGCCGCCTAGCAAAGCGCCTAGCAAAGCGTCCTCAGCCTTGGCTGCCTAGCAAAGCTCCACGTCCGCTCGCCGCCTAACAAAGCACTGTGTGCCCTCGCCGCCTGCTAGAGCGCTGCGTGCCTTCGGCGCCTGGCAAAGCACTGCGTGCCCTCGCCGAGCGCTGCGTCCCTGGGCGCCTGGCAAAGCGCTGCGTGCCTTCGCCGCCTCGCCGCCTAGCAAGGCGCCCTAGCCCGTCGAGCACCATCAAATGGCTGCGTGCCTTCGCTGCCTCGGTGCTTAGCAAAGCGCCACGTGCCTTCGGCGCCTACAAAAGCGCCGTGTCCCTTCGGCGCTCCCACGGCGTTTGCTAAGCGGCGAGGCGGCGAAGGGACGCAGCGGTGTGTGAGGCGGCGAAGGCAAGCAGCGCTTTGCTAGGCGGCGAGGCGGCGAAGGGACGAAGCGGTTCGGGAGGCGGTGAAGGGACAGGGCGCTTTGTTGGGCGGCGAGGGCGAAAAGGCACGCAGCGCTTTCTTAGGCGGCGAAGGCACGCGCTGCTTTGCTAGGCGCCGAAGGAACACGGCGCTTTGTAGGCGGCGACGGCACGCGGAGCTTTGCTAGGCGGCGAGGCGGCGAAGGGACACGGCGCTTTGCTAGGCGGCGAGGGCGAGAAGGCACGCAGCGCTTTCTTAGGAGGCCAGGCGGCGAAGGCACGCGCTGCTTTGCCAGGCGCCGAAGGCACAACGCGGTGTGTGAGGCGGCGAAGGCACGCACTGCTTTGCCAGCCGCCGAAGGCACGCAGCGCTTTGCTAGGCTGCAATGCGGCGAGGCGCCGAACGCAGGCACTTCTTTGCTAGGCGCCCAAGGAACACGGCGCTTTGCTTGACGGCGACGGCACGCGCAGCTTTGCTAGGCGCCCAAGGCAGACGACGCTTTGCTAGGCAGCGAGGCGGCGAAGGCACAAAGCGATTTGCTCTGCCCTCATTCGCTGCCTCGCACAATAGCTAACCACTGTGCATGTTGGCTGTCTCACAAACAAGCAGCCTGCTGCGTCTCTTCGCTGCCTCGCCAACTAACAAAGTGCTGCCTCGCTTCGCCTGCAGGCGAAAAAGTCATCCGCCATGCCACTGCGCCACCTGGTGCACAAGCAAAGTGCTGCATCTCTTCGCTGCCTCGCACAAAGAGCAAGCACTGTGCATGGTCGCTGTGTCACAAACAAGGAGACTGCTGAATCTCTTCGCTGCCTCGCCAACAAGCAAAGCACTCGATCTGCTCGCCGCCTCGCCAACAAGCAAAGCACTCGATCTGCTCGCCGCCTCGCCAGCATGCAAAGCGCCGCGTCTCTTGGCCGCCTCGCAAACTAAACGCTGCATCTGTTCACTGCCTCGCCAAAAAGCAGAGCGCTGCGTGTATTCGCTGAGTGGCAGAAAGCAAAGCACGGCGCCTCTTCGCTGCCTGGCCAAGAAGCAAAGCGCTCCATCTCTTCGCTGCCTCGCAAACGAAGGAAGCGCTGCGTGCCTTCGGCGCCTAGCAAAGCAGCGCGTGCCTTGGCCGCCTCGCCGCCTCAGAAAGCGCTGCGTGCCTTCTCGCCCTCGCCGCCTAGCAAAGCGCCGTGTGCCTTCGCCGCCTCCCAAATCGCTTCGTGCCTTCGCCGCCTAGCAAAGCGCCTAGCAAAGCGTCCTCAGCCTTGGCTGCCTAGCAAAGCTCCACGTCCGCTCGCCGCCTAGCAAAGCACTGTGTGCCCTCGCCGCCTGCTAGAGCGCTGCGTGCCTTCGGCGCCTGGCAAAGCGCTGAGTGCCTTCGGCACCTGGCAAAGCACTGCGTGCCCTCGCCGAGCGCTGCGTCCCTGGGCGCCTGGCAAAGCGCTGCGTGCCTTGGCCGCCTCGCCGCCTAGCAAGGCGCCCTAGCCCGTCGAGCACCATCAAATGGCTGCGTGCCTTCGCTGCCTCGGTGCTTAGCAAAGCGCCACGTGCCTTCGGCGCCTACAAAAGCGCCGTGTCCCTTCGGCGCTCCCACGGCGTTTGCTAAGCGGCGAGGCGGCGAAGGGACGCAGCGGTGTGTGAGGCGGCGAAGGCAAGCAGCGCTTTGCTAGGCGGCGAGGCGGCGAAGGGACGAAGCGGTTCGGGAGGCGGTGAAGGGACAGGGCGCTTTGTTGGGCGGCGAGGGCGAAAAGGCACGCAGCGCTTTCTTAGGCGGCGAAGGCACGCGCTGCTTTGCTAGGCGCCGAAGGAACACGGCGCTTTGTAGGCGGCGAAGGGACACGGCGCTTTGCTAGGCGGCGAGGCGGCAAAGGGACACGGCGCTTTGCTAGGCGGCGAGGGCGAGAAGGCACGCAGCGCTTTCTTAGGAGGCCAGGCGGCGAAGGCACGCGCTGCTTTGCCAGGCGCCGAAGGCACAACGCGGTGTGTGAGGCGGCGAAGGCACGCACTGCTTTGCCAGCCGCCGAAGGCACGCAGCGCTTTGCTAGGCTGCAATGCGGCGAGGCGCCGAACGCAGGCACTTCTTTGCTAGGCGCCCAAGGAACACGGCGCTTTGCTTGACGGCGACGGCACGCGCAGCTTTGCTAGGCGCCCAAGGCAGACGACGCTTTGCTAGGCAGCGAGGCGGCGAAGGCACAAAGCCATTTGCTCTGCCCTCATTCGCTGCCTCGCACAATAGCTAACCACTGTGCATGTTGGCTGTCTCACAAACAAGCAGCCTGCTGCGTCTCTTCGCTGCCTCGCCAACTAACAAAGTGCTGCCTCGCTTCGCCTCCAGGCGAAAAAGTCATCCGCCATGCCACTGCGCCACCTGGTGCACAAGCAAAGTGCTGCATCTCTTCGCTGCCTCGCACAAAGAGCAAGCACTGTGCATGGTCGCTGTGTCACAAACAAGGAGACTGCTGAATCTCTTCGCTGCCTCGCCAACAAGCAAAGCACTCGATCTGCTCGCCGCCTCGCCAACAAGCAAAGCACTCGATCTGCTCGCCGCCTCGCCAGCATGCAAAGCGCCGCGTCTCTTGGCCGCCTCGCAAACTAAACGCTGCATCTGTTCACTGCCTCGCCAAAAAGCAGAGCGCTGCGTGTATTCGCTGAGTGGCAGAAAGCAAAGCACGGCGCCTCTTCGCTGCCTGGCCAAGAAGCAAAGCGCTCCATCTCTTCGCTGCCTCGCAAACGAAGGAAGCGCTGCGTGCCTTCGGCGCCTAGCAAAGCAGCGCGTGCCTTGGCCACCTCGCCGCCTCAGAAAGCGCTGCGTGCCTTCTCGCCCTCGCCGCCTAGCAAAGCGCCGTGTGCCTTCGCCGCCTCCCAAATCGCTTCGTGCCTTCGCCGCCTAGCAAAGCGCCTAGCAAAGCGTCCTCAGCCTTGGCTGCCTAGCAAAGCTCCACGTCCGCTCGCCGCCTAGCAAAGCACTGTGTGCCCTCGCCGCCTGCTAGAGCGCTGCGTGCCTTCGGCGCCTGGCAAAGCGCTGAGTGCCTTCGGCACCTGGCAAAGCACTGCGTGCCCTCGCCGAGCGCTGCGTCCCTGGGCGCCTGGCAAAGCGCTGCGTGCCTTGGCCGCCTCGCCGCCTAGCAAGGCGCCCTAGCCCGTCGAGCACCATCAAATGGCTGCGTGCCTTCGCTGCCTCGGTGCTTAGCAAAGCGCCACGTGCCTTCGGCGCCTACAAAAGCGCCGTGTCCCTTCGGCGCTCCCACGGCGTTTGCTAAGCGGCGAGGCGGCGAAGGGACGCAGCGGTGTGTGAGGCGGCGAAGGCAAGCAGCGCTTTGCTAGGCGGCGAGGCGGCGAAGGGACGAAGCGGTTCGGGAGGCGGTGAAGGGACAGGGCGCTTTGTTGGGCGGCGAGGGCGAAAAGGCACGCAGCGCTTTCTTAGGCGGCGAAGGCACGCGCTGCTTTGCTAGGCGCCGAAGGAACACGGCGCTTTGTAGGCGGCGAAGGGACACGGCGCTTTGCTAGGCGGCGAGGCGGCAAAGGGACACGGCGCTTTGCTAGGCGGCGAGGGCGAGAAGGCACGCAGCGCTTTCTTAGGAGGCCAGGCGGCGAAGGCACGCGCTGCTTTGCCAGGCGCCGAAGGCACAACGCGGTGTGTGAGGCGGCGAAGGCACGCACTGCTTTGCCAGCCGCCGAAGGCACGCAGCGCTTTGCTAGGCTGCAATGCGGCGAGGCGCCCAACGCAGGCACTTCTTTGCTAGGCGCCCAAGGAACACGGCGCTTTGCTTGACGGCGACGGCACGCGCAGCTTTGCTAGGCGCCCAAGGCAGACGACGCTTTGCTAGGCAGCGAGGCGGCGAAGGCACAAAGCGATTTGCTCTGCCCTCATTCGCTGCCTCGCACAATAGCTAACCACTGTGCATGTTGGCTGTCTCACAAACAAGCAGCCTGCTGCGTCTCTTCGCTGCCTCGCCAACTAACAAAGTGCTGCCTCGCTTCGCCTCCAGGCGAAAAAGTCATCCGCCATGCCACTGCGCCACCTGGTGCACAAGCAAAGTGCTGCATCTCTTCGCTGCCTCGCACAAAGAGCAAGCACTGTGCATGGTCGCTGTGTCACAAACAAGGAGACTGCTGAATCTCTTCGCTGCCTCGCCAACAAGCAAAGCACTCGATCTGCTCGCCGCCTCGCCAACAAGCAAAGCACTCGATCTGCTCGCCGCCTCGCCAGCATGCAAAGCGCCGCGTCTCTTGGCCGCCTCGCAAACTAAACGCTGCATCTGTTCACTGCCTCGCCAAAAAGCAGAGCGCTGCGTGTATTCGCTGAGTGGCAGAAAGCAAAGCACGGCGCCTCTTCGCTGCCTGGCCAAGAAGCAAAGCGCTCCATCTCTTCGCTGCCTCGCAAACGAAGGAAGCGCTGCGTGCCTTCGGCGCCTAGCAAAGCAGCGCGTGCCTTGGCCGCCTCGCCGCCTCAGAAAGCGCTGCGTGCCTTCTCGCCCTCGCCGCCTAGCAAAGCGCCGTGTGCCTTCGCCGCCTCCCAAATCGCTTCGTGCCTTCGCCGCCTAGCAAAGCGCCTAGCAAAGCGTCCTCAGCCTTGGCTGCCTAGCAAAGCTCCACGTCCGCTCGCCGCCTAGCAAAGCACTGTGTGCCCTCGCCGCCTGCTAGAGCGCTGCGTGCCTTCGGCGCCTGGCAAAGCGCTGAGTGCCTTCGGCGCCTGGCAAAGCACTGCGTGCCCTCGCCGAGCGCTGCGTCCCTGGGCGCCTGGCAAAGCGCTGCGTGCCTTGGCCGCCTCGCCGCCTAGCAAGGCGCCCTAGCCCGTCGAGCACGATCAAATGGCTGCGTGCCTTCGCTGCCTCGGTGCTTAGCAAAGCGCCACGTGCCTTCGGCGCCTACAAAAGCGCCGTGTCCCTTCGGCGCTCCCACGGCGTTTGCTAAGCGGCGAGGCGGCGAAGGGACGCAGCGGTGTGTGAGGCGGCGAAGGCAAGCAGCGCTTTGCTAGGCGGCGAGGCGGCGAAGGGACGAAGCGGTTCGGGAGGCGGTGAAGGGACAGGGCGCTTTGTTGGGCGGCGAGGGCGAAAAGGCACGCAGCGCTTTCTTAGGCGGCGAAGGCACGCGCTGCTTTGCTAGGCGCCGAAGGAACACGGCGCTTTGTAGGCGGCGACGGCACGCGGAGCTTTGCTAGGCGGCGAGGCGGCGAAGGGACACGGCGCTTTGCTAGGCGGCGAGGGCGAGAAGGCACGCAGCGCTTTCTTAGGAGGCCAGGCGGCGAAGGCACGCGCTGCTTTGCCAGGCGCCGAAGGCACAACGCGGTGTGTGAGGCGGCGAAGGCACGCACTGCTTTGCCAGCCGCCGAAGGCACGCAGCGCTTTGCTAGGCTGCAATGCGGCGAGGCGCCCAACGCAGGCACTTCTTTGCTAGGCGCCCAAGGAACACGGCGCTTTGCTTGACGGCGACGGCACGCGCAGCTTTGCTAGGCGCCCAAGGCAGACGACGCTTTGCTAGGCAGCGAGGCGGCGAAGGCACAAAGCGATTTGCTCTGCCCTCATTCGCTGCCTCGCACAATAGCTAACCACTGTGCATGTTGGCTGTCTCACAAACAAGCAGCCTGCTGCGTCTCTTCGCTGCCTCGCCAACTAACAAAGTGCTGCCTCGCTTCGCCTCCAGGCGAAAAAGTCATCCGCCATGCCACTGCGCCACCTGGTGCACAAGCAAAGTGCTGCATCTCTTCGCTGCCTCGCACAAAGAGCAAGCACTGGGCATGGTCGCTGTGTCACAAACAAGGAGACTGCTGAATCTCTTCGCTGCCTCGCCAACAAGCAAACCGCTGCATCTCTTCGCTGCCTCGCCAACAAGCAAAGCACTCGATCTGCTCGCCGCCTCGCCAGCATGCAAAGCGCCGCGTCTCTTGGCTGCCTCGCAAACTAAACGCTGCATCTGTTCACTGCCTCGCCAAAAAGCAGAGCGCTGCGTGTATTCGCTGAGTGGCAGAAAGCAAAGCACGGCGCCTCTTCGCTGCCTGGCCAAGAAGCAAAGCGCTCCATCTCTTCGCTGCCTCGCAAACGAAGGAAGCGCTGCGTGCCTTCGGCGCCTAGCAAAGCAGCGCGTGCCTTGGCCGCCTCGCCGCCTCAGAAAGCGCTGCGTGCCTTCTCGCCCTCGCCGCCTAGCAAAGCGCCGTGTGCCTTCGCCGCCTCCCAAATCGCTTCGTGCCTTCGCCGCCTAGCAAAGCGCCTAGCAAAGCGTCCTCAGCCTTGGCTGCCTAGCAAAGCTCCACGTCCGCTCGCCGCCTAGCAAAGCACTGGGTGCCCTCGCCGCCTGCTAGAGCGCTGCGTGCCTTCGGCGCCTGGCAAAGCGCTGAGTGCCTTCGGCGCCTGGCAAAGCACTGCGTGCCCTCGCCGAGCGCTGCGTCCCTGGGCGCCTGGCAAAGCGCTGCGTGCCTTGGCCGCCTCGCCGCCTAGCAAGGCGCCCTAGCCCGTCGAGCACCATCAAATGGCTGCGTGCCTTCGCTGCCTCGGTGCTTAGCAAAGCGCCACGTGCCTTCGGCGCCTACAAAAGCGCCGTGTCCCTTCGGCGCTCCCACGGCGTTTGCTAAGCGGCGAGGCGGCGAAGGGACGCAGCGGTGTGTGAGGCGGCGAAGGCAAGCAGCGCTTTGCTAGGCGGCGAGGCGGCGAAGGGACGAAGCGGTTCGGGAGGCGGTGAAGGGACAGGGCGCTTTGTTGGGCGGCGAGGGCGAAAAGGCACGCAGCGCTTTCTTAGGCGGCGAAGGCACGCGCTGCTTTGCTAGGCGCCGAAGGAACACGGCGCTTTGTAGGCGGCGACGGCACGCGGAGCTTTGCTAGGCGGCGAGGCGGCGAAGGGACACGGCGCTTTGCTAGGCGGCGAGGGCGAGAAGGCACGCAGCGCTTTCTTAGGAGGCCAGGCGGCGAAGGCACGCGCTGCTTTGCCAGGCGCCGAAGGCACAACGCGGTGTGTGAGGCGGCGAAGGCACGCACTGCTTTGCCAGCCGCCGAAGGCACGCAGCGCTTTGCTAGGCTGCAATGCGGCGAGGCGCCGAACGCAGGCACTTCTTTGCTAGGCGCCCAAGGAACACGGCGCTTTGCTTGACGGCGACGGCACGCGCAGCTTTGCTAGGCGCCCAAGGCAGACGACGCTTTGCTAGGCAGCGAGGCGGCGAAGGCACAAAGCGATTTGCTCTGCCCTCATTCGCTGCCTCGCACAATAGCTAACCACTGTGCATGTTGGCTGTCTCACAAACAAGCAGCCTGCTGCGTCTCTTCGCTGCCTCGCCAACTAACAAAGTGCTGCCTCGCTTCGCCTCCAGGCGAAAAAGTCATCCGCGATGCCACTGCGCCACCTGGTGCACAAGCAAAGTGCTGCATCTCTTCGCTGCCTCGCACAAAGAGCAAGCACTGTGCATGGTCGCTGTGTCACAAACAAGGAGACTGCTGAATCTCTTCGCTGCCTCGCCAACAAGCAAACCGCTGCATCTCTTCGCTGCCTCACCAACAAGCAAAGCACTCGATCTGCTCGCCGCCTCGCCAGCATGCAAAGCGCCGCGTCTCTTGGCCGCCTCGCAAACTAAACGCTGCATCTGTTCGCTGCCTCGCCAAAAAGCAGAGCGCTGCGTGTATTCGCTGAGTGGCAGAAAGCAAAGCACGGCGCCTGTTCGCTGCCTGGCCAAGAAGCAAAGCGCTCCATCTCTTCGCTGCCTCGCAAACGAAGGAAGCGCTGCGTGCCTTCGGCGCCTAGCAAAGCAGCGCGTGCCTTGGCCGCCTCGCCGCCTCAGAAAGCGCTGCGTGCCTTCTCGCCCTCGCCGCCTAGCAAAGCGCCGTGTGCCTTCGCCGCCTCCCAAATCGCTTCGTGCCTTCGCCGCCTAGCAAAGCGCCTAGCAAAGCGTCCTCAGCCTTGGCTGCCTAGCAAAGCTCCACGTCCGCTCGCCGCCTAGCAAAGCACTGGGTGCCCTCGCCGCCTGCTAGAGCGCTGCGTGCCTTCGGCGCCTGGCAAAGCGCTGAGTGCCTTCGGCGCCTGGCAAAGCACTGCGTGCCCTCGCCGAGCGCTGCGTCCCTGGGCGCCTGGCAAAGCGCTGCGTGCCTTGGCCGCCTCGCCGCCTAGCAAGGCGCCCTAGCCCGTCGAGCACGATCAAATGGCTGCCTCGTGCCTTCGCTGCCTCGGTGCTTAGCAAAGCGCCACGTGCCTTCGGCGCCTACAAAAGCGCCGTGTCCCTTCGGCGCTCCCACGGCGTTTGCTAAGCGGCGAGGCGGCGAAGGGACGCAGCGGTGTGTGAGGCGGCGAAGGCAAGCAGCGCTTTGCTAGGCGGCGAGGCGGCGAAGGGACGAAGCGGTTCGGGAGGCGGTGAAGGGACAGGGCGCTTTGTTGGGCGGCGAGGGCGAAAAGGCACGCAGCGCTTTCTTAGGCGGCGAAGGCACGCGCTGCTTTGCTAGGCGCCGAAGGAACACGGCGCTTTGTAGGCGGCGACGGCACGCGGAGCTTTGCTAGGCGGCGAGGCGGCGAAGGGACACGGCGCTTTGCTAGGCGGCGAGGGCGAGAAGGCACGCAGCGCTTTCTTAGGAGGCCAGGCGGCGAAGGCACGCGCTGCTTTGCCAGGCGCCGAAGGCACAACGCGGTGTGTGAGGCGGCGAAGGCACGCACTGCTTTGCCAGCCGCCGAAGGCACGCAGCGCTTTGCTAGGCTGCAATGCGGCGAGGCGCCGAACGCAGGCACTTCTTTGCTAGGCGCCCAAGGAACACGGCGCTTTGCTTGACGGCGACGGCACGCGCAGCTTTGCTAGGCGCCCAAGGCAGACGACGCTTTGCTAGGCAGCGAGGCGGCGAACGCACAAAGCGATTTGCTCTGCCCTCATTCGCTGCCTCGCACAATAGCTAACCACTGTGCATGTTGGCTGTCTCACAAACAAGCAGCCTGCTGCGTCTCTTCGCTGCCTCGCCAACTAACAAAGTGCTGCCTCGCTTCGCCTCCAGGCGAAAAAGTCATCCGCCATGCCACTGCGCCACCTGGTGCACAAGCAAAGTGCTGCATCTCTTCGCTGCCTCGCACAAAGAGCAAGCACTGTGCATGGTCGCTGTGTCACAAACAAGGAGACTGCTGAATCTCTTCGCTGCCTCGCCAACAAGCAAACCGCTGCATCTCTTCGCTGCCTCACCAACAAGCAAAACACTCGATCTGCTCGCCGCCTCGCCAGCATGCAAAGCGCCGCGTCTCTTGGCCGCCTCGCAAACTAAACGCTGCATCTGTTCACTGCCTCGCCAAAAAGCAGAGCGCTGCGTGTATTCGCTGAGTGGCAGAAAGCAAAGCACGGCGCCTGTTCGCTGCCTGGCCAAGAAGCAAAGCGCTCCATCTCTTTGCTGCCTCGCAAACGAAGGAAGCGCTGCGTGCCTTCGGCGCCTAGCAAAGCAGCGCGTGCCTTGGCCGCCTCGCCGCCTCAGAAAGCGCTGCGTGCCTTCTCGCCCTCGCCGCCTAGCAAAGCGCCGTGTGCCTTCGCCGCCTCCCAAATCGCTTCGTGCCTTCGCCGCCTAGCAAAGCGCCTAGCAAAGCGTCCTCAGCCTTGGCTGCCTAGCAAAGCTCCACGTCCGCTCGCCGCCTAGCAAAGCACTGTGTGCCCTCGCCGCCTGCTAGAGCGCTGCGTGCCTTCGGCGCCTGGCAAAGCGCTGAGTGCCTTCGGCGCCTGGCAAAGCACTGCGTGCCCTCGCCGAGCGCTGCGTCCCTGGGCGCCTGGCAAAGCGCTGCGTGCCTTCGCCGCCTCGCCGCCTCGCAAGGCGCCCTAGCCCGTCGAGCACCATCAAATGGCTGCGTGCCTTCGCTGCCTCGGTGCTTAGCAAAGCGCCACGTGCCTTCGGCGCCTACAAAAGCGCCGTGTCCCTTCGGCGCTCCCACGGCGTTTGCTAAGCGGCGAGGCGGCGAAGGGACGCAGCGGTGTGTGAGGCGGCGAAGGCAAGCAGCGCTTTGCTAGGCGGCGAGGCGGCGAAGGGACGAAGCGGTTCGGGAGGCGGTGAAGGGACAGGGCGCTTTGTTGGGCGGCGAGGGCGAAAAGGCACGCAGCGCTTTCTTAGGCGGCGAAGGCACGCGCTGCTTTGCTAGGCGCCGAAGGAACACGGCGCTTTGTAGGCGGCGACGGCACGCGGAGCTTTGCTAGGCGGCGAGGCGGCGAAGGGACACGGCGCTTTGCTAGGCGGCGAGGGCGAGAAGGCACGCAGCGCTTTCTTAGGAGGCCAGGCGGCGAAGGCACGCGCTGCTTTGCCAGGCGCCGAAGGCACAACGCGGTGTGTGAGGCGGCGAAGGCACGCACTGCTTTGCCAGCCGCCGAAGGCACGCAGCGCTTTGCTAGGCTGCAATGCGGCGAGGCGCCGAACGCAGGCACTTCTTTGCTAGGCGCCCAAGGAACACGGCGCTTTGCTTGACGGCGACGGCACGCGCAGCTTTGCTAGGCGCCCAAGGCAGACGACGCTTTGCTAGGCAGCGAGGCGGCGAAGGCACAAAGCCATTTGCTCTGCCCTCATTCGCTGCCTCGCACAATAGCTAACCACTGTGCATGTTGGCTGTCTCACAAACAAGCAGCCTGCTGCGTCTCTTCGCTGCCTCGCCAACTAACAAAGTGCTGCCTCGCTTCGCCTCCAGGCGAAAAAGTCATTCGCGATGCCACTGCGCCACCTGGTGCACAAGCAAAGTGCTGCATCTCTTCGCTGCCTCGCACAAAGAGCAAGCACTGTGCATGGTCGCTGTGTCACAAACAAGGAGACTGCTAAATCTCTTCGCTGCCTCGCCAACAAGCAAACCGCTGCATCTCTTCGCTGCCTCGCCAACAAGCAAAGCACTCGATCTGCTCGCCGCCTCGCCAGCATGCAAAGCGCCGCGTCTCTTGGCCGCCTCGCAAACTAAACGCTGCATCTGTTCACTGCCTCGCCAAAAAGCAGAGTGCTGCGTGTATTCGCTGAGTGGCAGAAAGCAAAGCACGGCGCCTGTTCACTGCCTGGCCAAGAAGCAAAGCGCTCCATCTCTTCGCTGCCTCGCAAACGAAGGAAGCGCTGCGTGCCTTCGGCGCCTAGCAAAGCAGCGCGTGCCTTGGCCGCCTCGCCGCCTCAGAAAGCGCTGCGTGCCTTCTCGCCCTCGCCGCCTAGCAAAGCGCCGTGTGCCTTCGCCGCCTCCCAAATCGCTTCGTGCCTTCGCCGCCTAGCAAAGCGCCTAGCAAAGCGTCCTCAGCCTTCGCTGCCTAGCAAAGCTCCACGTCCGCTCGCCGCCTAGCAAAGCACTGTGTGCCCTCGCCGCCTGCTAGAGCGCTGCGTGCCTTCGGCGCCTGGCAAAGCGCTGAGTGCCTTCGGCGCCTGGCAAAGCACTGCGTGCCCTCGCCGAGCGCTGCGTCCCTGGGCGCCTGGCAAAGCGCTGCGTGCCTTGGCCGCCTCGCCGCCTAGCAAGGCGCCCTAGCCCGTCGAGCACGATCAAATGGCTGCGTGCCTTCGCTGCCTCGGTGCTTAGCAAAGCGCCACGTGCCTTCGGCGCCTACAAAAGCGCCGTGTCCCTTCGGCGCTCCCACGGCGTTTGCTAAGCGGCGAGGCGGCGAAGGGACGCAGCGGTGTGTGAGGCGGCGAAGGCAAGCAGCGCTTTGCTAGGCGGCGAGGCGGCGAAGGGACGAAGCGGTTCGGGAGGCGGTGAAGGGACAGGGCGCTTTGTTGGGCGGCGAGGGCGAAAAGGCACGCAGCGCTTTCTTAGGCGGCGAAGGCACGCGCTGCTTTGCTAGGCGCCGAAGGAACAGGGCGCTTTGTAGGCGGCGACGGCACGCGGAGCTTTGCTAGGCGGCGAGGCGGCGAAGGGACACGGCGCTTTGCTAGGCGGCGAGGGCGAGAAGGCACGCAGCGCTTTCTTAGGAGGCCAGGCGGCGAAGGCACGCGCTGCTTTGCCAGGCGCCGAAGGCACAACGCGGTGTGTGAGGCGGCGAAGGCACGCACTGCTTTGCCAGCCGCCGAAGGCACGCAGCGCTTTGCTAGGCTGCAATGCGGCGAGGCGCCCAACGCAGGCACTTCTTTGCTAGGCGCCCAAGGAACACGGCGCTTTGCTTGACGGCGACGGCACGCGCAGCTTTGCTAGGCGCCCAAGGCAGACGACGCTTTGCTAGGCAGCGAGGCGGCGAAGGCACAAAGCCACTTGCTCTGCCCTCATTCGCTGCCTCGCACAATAGCTAACCACTGTGCATGTTGGCTGTCTCACAAACAAGCAGACTGCTGCGTCTCTTCGCTGCCTCGCCAACTAACAAAGTGCTGCCTCGCTTCGCCTCCAGGCGAAAAAGTCATCCGCCATGCCACTGCGCCACCTGGTGCACAAGCAAAGTGCTGCATCTCTTCGCTGCCTCGCACAAAGAGCAAGCACTGTGCATGGTCGCTGTGTCACAAACAAGGAGACTGCTGAATCTCTTCGCTGCCTCGCCAACAAGCAAACCGCTGCATCTCTTCGCTGCCTCACCAACAAGCAAAACACTCGATCTGCTCGCCGCCTCGCCAGCATGCAAAGCGCCGCGTCTCTTGGCCGCCTCGCAAACTAAACGCTGCATCTGTTCACTGCCTCGCCAAAAAGCAGAGCGCTGCGTGTATTCGCTGAGTGGCAGAAAGCAAAGCACGGCGCCTGTTCGCTGCCTGGCCAAGAAGCAAAGCGCTCCATCTCTTCGCTGCCTCGCAAACGAAGGAAGCGCTGCGTGCCTTCGGCGCCTAGCAAAGCAGCGCGTGCCTTGGCCGCCTCGCCGCCTCAGAAAGCGCTGCGTGCCTTCTCGCCCTCGCCGCCTAGCAAAGCGCCGTGTGCCTTCGCCGCCTCCCAAATCGCTTCGTGCCTTCGCCGCCTAGCAAAGCGCCTAGCAAAGCGTCCTCAGCCTTCGCTGCCTAGCAAAGCTCCACGTCCGCTCGCCGCCTAGCAAAGCACTGTGTGCCCTCGCCGCCTGCTAGAGCGCTGCGTGCCTTCGGCGCCTGGCAAAGCGCTGAGTGCCTTCGGCGCCTGGCAAAGCACTGCGTGCCCTCGCCGAGCGCTGCGTCCCTGGGCGCCTGGCAAAGCGCTGCGTGCCTTGGCCGCCTCGCCGCCTAGCAAGGCGCCCTAGCCCGTCGAGCACCATCAAATGGCTGCGTGCCTTCGCTGCCTCGTGCCTTAGCAAAGCGCCACGTGCCTTCGGCGCCTACAAAAGCGCCGTGTCCCTTCGGCGCTCCCACGGCGTTTGCTAAGCGGCGAGGCGGCGAAGGGACGCAGCGGTGTGTGAGGCGGCGAAGGCAAGCAGCGCTTTGCTAGGCGGCGAGGCGGCGAAGGGACGAAGCGGTTCGGGAGGCGGTGAAGGGACAGGGCGCTTTGTTGGGCGGCGAGGGCGAAAAGGCACGCAGCGCTTTCTTAGGCGGCGAAGGCACGCGCTGCTTTGCTAGGCGCCGAAGGAACACGGCGCTTTGTAGGCGGCGACGGCACGCGGAGCTTTGCTAGGCGGCGAGGCGGCGAAGGGACACGGCGCTTTGCTAGGCGGCGAGGGCGAGAAGGCACGCAGCGCTTTCTTAGGAGGCCAGGCGGCGAAGGCACGCGCTGCTTTGCCAGGCGCCGAAGGCACAACGCGGTGTGTGAGGCGGCGAAGGCACGCACTGCTTTGCCAGCCGCCGAAGGCACGCAGCGCTTTGCTAGGCTGCAATGCGGCGAGGCGCCCAACGCAGGCACTTCTTTGCTAGGCGCCCAAGGAACACGGCGCTTTGCTTGACGGCGACGGCACGCGCAGCTTTGCTAGGCGCCCAAGGCAGACGACGCTTTGCTAGGCAGCGAGGCGGCGAAGGCACAAAGCCATTTGCTCTGCCCTCATTCGCTGCCTCGCACAATAGCTAACCACTGTGCATGTTGGCTGTCTCACAAACAAGCAGCCTGCTGCGTCTCTTCGCTGCCTCGCCAACTAACAAAGTGCTGCCTCGCTTCGCCTCCAGGCGAAAAAGTCATCCGCCATGCCACTGCGCCACCTGGTGCACAAGCAAAGTGCTGCATCTCTTCGCTGCCTCGCACAAAGAGCAAGCACTGTGCATGGTCGCTGTGTCACAAACAAGGAGACTGCTGAATCTCTTCGCTGCCTCGCCAACAAGCAAACCGCTGCATCTCTTCGCTGCCTCACCAACAAGCAAAACACTCGATCTGCTCGCCGCCTCGCCAGCATGCAAAGCGCCGCGTCTCTTGGCCGCCTCGCAAACTAAACGCTGCATCTGTTCACTGCCTCGCCAAAAAGCAGAGCGCTGCGTGTATTCGCTGAGTGGCAGAAAGCAAAGCACGGCGCCTCTTCGCTGCCTGGCCAAGAAGCAAAGCGCTCCATCTCTTCGCTGCCTCGCAAACGAAGGAAGCGCTGCGTGCCTTCGGCGCCTAGCAAAGCAGCGCGTGCCTTGGCCGCCTCGCCGCCTCAGAAAGCGCTGCGTGCCTTCTCGCCCTCGCCGCCTAGCAAAGCGCCGTGTGCCTTCGCCGCCTCCCAAATCGCTTCGTGCCTTCGCCGCCTAGCAAAGTGCCTAGCAAAGCGTCCTCAGCCTTGGCTGCCTAGCAAAGCTCCACGTCCGCTCGCCGCCTAGCAAAGCACTGTGTGCCCTCGCCGCCTGCTAGAGCGCTGCGTGCCTTCGGCGCCTGGCAAAGCGCTGAGTGCCTTCGGCGCCTGGCAAAGCACTGCGTGCCCTCGCCGAGCGCTGCGTCCCTGGGCGCCTGGCAAAGCGCTGCGTGCCTTCGCCGCCTCGCCGCCTCGCAAGGCGCCCTAGCCCGTCGAGCACCATCAAATGGCTGCGTGCCTTCGCTGCCTCGGTGCTTAGCAAAGCGCCACGTGCCTTCGGCACCTACAAAAGCGCCGTGTCCCTTCGGCGCTCCCACGGCGTTTGCTAAGCGGCGAGGCGGCGAAGGGACGCAGCGGTGTGTGAGGCGGCGAAGGCAAGCAGCGCTTTGCTAGGCGGCGAGGCGGCGAAGGGACGAAGCGGTTCGGGAGGCGGTGAAGGGACAGGGCGCTTTGTTGGGCGGCGAGGGCGAAAAGGCACGCAGCGCTTTCTTAGGCGGCGAAGGCACGCGCTGCTTTGCTAGGCGCCGAAGGAACACGGCGCTTTGTAGGCGGCGACGGCACGCGGAGCTTTGCTAGGCGGCGAGGCGGCGAAGGGACACGGCGCTTTGCTAGGCGGCGAGGGCGAGAAGGCACGCAGCGCTTTCTTAGGAGGCCAGGCGGCGAAGGCACGCGCTGCTTTGCCAGGCGCCGAAGGCACAACGCGGTGTGTGAGGCGGCGAAGGCACGCACTGCTTTGCCAGCCGCCGAAGGCACGCAGCGCTTTGCTAGGCTGCAATGCGGCGAGGCGCCCAACGCAGGCACTTCTTTGCTAGGCGCCCAAGGAACACGGCGCTTTGCTTGACGGCGACGGCACGCGCAGCTTTGCTAGGCGCCCAAGGCAGACGACGCTTTGCTAGGCAGCGAGGCGGCGAAGGCACAAAGCCATTTGCTCTGCCCTCATTCGCTGCCTCGCACAATAGCTAACCACTGTGCATGTTGGCTGTCTCACAAACAAGCAGCCTGCTGCGTCTCTTCGCTGCCTCGCCAACTAACAAAATGCTGCCTCGCTTCGCCTCCAGGCGAAAAAGTCATCCGCGATGCCACTGCGCCACCTGGTGCACAAGCAAAGTGCTGCATCTCTTCGCTGCCTCGCACAAAGAGCAAGCACTGTGCATGGTCGCTGTGTCACAAACAAGGAGACTGCTGAATCTCTTCGCTGCCTCGCCAACAAGCAAACCGCTGCATCTCTTCGCTGCCTCACCAACAAGCAAAACACTCGATCTGCTCGCCGCCTCGCCAGCATGCAAAGCGCCGCGTCTCTTGGCCGCCTCGCAAACTAAACGCTGCATCTGTTCACTGCCTCGCCAAAAAGCAGAGTGCTGCGTGTATTCGCTGAGTGGCAGAAAGCAAAGCACGGCGCCTGTTCGCTGCCTGGCCAAGAAGCAAAGCGCTCCATCTCTTCGCTGCCTCGCAAACGAAGGAAGCGCTGCGTGCCTTCGGCGCCTAGCAAAGCAGCGCGTGCCTTGGCCGCCTCGCCGCCTCAGAAAGCGCTGCGTGCCTTCTCGCCCTCGCCGCCTAGCAAAGCACCGTGTGCCTTCGCCGCCTCCCAAATCGCTTCGTGCCTTCGCCGCCTAGCAAAGCGCCTAGCAAAGCGTCCTCAGCCTTCGCTGCCTAGCAAAGCTCCACGTCCGCTCGCCGCCTAACAAAGCACTGTGTGCCCTCGCCGCCTGCTAGAGCGCTGCGTGCCTTCGGCGCCTGGCAAAGCGCTGAGTGCCTTCGGCGCCTGGCAAAGCACTGCGTGCCCTCGCCGAGCGCTGCGTCCCTGGGCGCCTGGCAAAGCGCTGCGTGCCTTGGCCGCCTCGCCGCCTAGCAAGGCGCCCTAGCCCGTCGAGCACCATCAAATGGCTGCGTGCCTTCGCTGCCTCGGTGCTTAGCAAAGCGCCACGTGCCTTCGGCGCCTACAAAAGCGCCGTGTCCCTTCGGCGCTCCCACGGCGTTTGCTAAGCGGCGAGGCGGCGAAGGGACGCAGCGGTGTGTGAGGCGGCGAAGGCAAGCAGCGCTTTGCTAGGCGGCGAGGCGGCGAAGGGACGAAGCGGTTCGGGAGGCGGTGAAGGGACAGGGCGCTTTGTTGGGCGGCGAGGGCGAAAAGGCACGCAGCGCTTTCTTAGGCGGCGAAGGCACGCGCTGCTTTGCTAGGCGCCGAAGGAACACGGCGCTTTGTAGGCGGCGACGGCACGCGGAGCTTTGCTAGGCGGCGAGGCGGCGAAGGGACACGGCGCTTTGCTAGGCGGCGAGGGCGAGAAGGCACGCAGCGCTTTCTTAGGAGGCCAGGCGGCGAAGGCACGCGCTGCTTTGCCAGGCGCCGAAGGCACAACGCGGTGTGTGAGGCGGCGAAGGCACGCACTGCTTTGCCAGCCGCCGAAGGCACGCAGCGCTTTGCTAGGCTGCAATGCGGCGAGGCGCCGAACGCAGGCACTTCTTTGCTAGGCGCCCAAGGAACACGGCGCTTTGCTTGACGGCGACGGCACGCGCAGCTTTGCTAGGCGCCCAAGGCAGACGACGCTTTGCTAGGCAGCGAGGCGGCGAAGGCACAAAGCCATTTGCTCTGCCCTCATTCGCTGCCTCGCACAATAGCTAACCACTGTGCATGTTGGCTGTCTCACAAACAAGCAGCCTGCTGCGTCTCTTCGCTGCCTCGCCAACTAACAAAATGCTGCCTCGCTTCGCCTCCAGGCGAAAAAGTCATCCGCGATGCCACTGCGCCACCTGGTGCACAAGCAAAGTGCTGCATCTCTTCGCTGCCTCGCACAAAGAGCAAGCACTGTGCATGGTCGCTGTGTCACAAACAAGGAGACTGCTGAATCTCTTCGCTGCCTCGCCAACAAGCAAACCGCTGCATCTCTTCGCTGCCTCACCAACAAGCAAAGCACTCGATCTGCTCGCCGCCTCGCCAGCATGCAAAGCGCCGCGTCTCTTGGCCGCCTCGCAAACTAAACGCTGCATCTGTTCACTGCCTCGCCAAAAAGCAGAGCGCTGCGTGTATTCGCTGAGTGGCAGAAAGCAAAGCACGGCGCCTCTTCGCTGCCTGGCCAAGAAGCAAAGCGCTCCATCTCTTCGCTGCCTCGCAAACGAAGGAAGCGCTGCGTGCCTTCGGCGCCTAGCAAAGCAGCGCGTGCCTTGGCCGCCTCGCCGCCTCAGAAAGCGCTGCGTGCCTTCTCGCCCTCGCCGCCTAGCAAAGCGCCGTGTGCCTTCGCCGCCTCCCAAATCGCTTCGTGCCTTCGCCGCCTAGCAAAGCGCCTAGCAAAGCGTCCTCAGCCTTGGCTGCCTAGCAAAGCTCCACGTCCGCTCGCCGCCTAACAAAGCACTGTGTGCCCTCGCCGCCTGCTAGAGCGCTGCGTGCCTTCGGCGCCTGGCAAAGCGCTGAGTGCCTTCGGCGCCTGGCAAAGCACTGCGTGCCCTCGCCGAGCGCTGCGTCCCTGGGCGCCTGGCAAAGCGCTGCGTGCCTTGGCCGCCTCGCCGCCTAGCAAGGCGCCCTAGCCCGTCGAGCACGATCAAATGGCTGCGTGCCTTCGCTGCCTCGGTGCTTAGCAAAGCGCCACGTGCCTTCGGCGCCTACAAAAGCGCCGTGTCCCTTCGGCGCTCCCACGGCGTTTGCTAAGCGGCGAGGCGGCGAAGGGACGCAGCGGTGTGTGAGGCGGCGAAGGCAAGCAGCGCTTTGCTAGGCGGCGAGGCGGCGAAGGGACGAAGCGGTTCGGGAGGCGGTGAAGGGACAGGGCGCTTTGTTGGGCGGCGAGGGCGAAAAGGCACGCAGCGCTTTCTTAGGCGGCGAAGGCATGCGCTGCTTTGCTAGGCGCCGAAGGAACAGGGCGCTTTGTAGGCGGCGACGGCACGCGGAGCTTTGCTAGGCGGCGAGGCGGCGAAGGGACACGGCGCTTTGCTAGGCGGCGAGGGCGAGAAGGCACGCAGCGCTTTCTTAGGAGGCCAGGCGGCGAAGGCACGCGCTGCTTTGCCAGGCGCCGAAGGCACAACGCGGTGTGTGAGGCGGCGAAGGCACGCACTGCTTTGCCAGCCGCCAAAGGCACGCAGCGCTTTGCTAGGCTGCAATGCGGCGAGGCGCCCAACGCAGGCACTTCTTTGCTAGGCGCCCAAGGAACACGGCGCTTTGCTTGACGGCGACGGCACGCGCAGCTTTGCTAGGCGCCCAAGGCAGACGACGCTTTGCTAGGCAGCGAGGCGGCGAACGCACAAAGCGATTTGCTCTGCCCTCATTCGCTGCCTCGCACAATAGCTAACCACTGTGCATGTTGGCTGTCTCACAAACAAGCAGCCTGCTGCGTCTCTTCGCTGCCTCGCCAACTAACAAAGTGCTGCCTCGCTTCGCCTCCAGGCGAAAAAGTCATCCGCCATGCCACTGCGCCACCTGGTGCACAAGCAAAGTGCTGCATCTCTTCGCTGCCTCGCACAAAGAGCAAGCACTGTGCATGGTCGCTGTGTCACAAACAAGGAGACTGCTGAATCTCTTCGCTGCCTCGCCAACAAGCAAACCGCTGCATCTCTTCGCTGCCTCGCCAACAAGCAAAGCACTCGATCTGCTCGCCGCCTCGCCAGCGTGCAAAGCGCCGCGTCTCTTGGCCGCCTCGCAAACTAAACGCTGCATCTGTTCACTGCCTCGCCAAAAAGCAGAGCGCTGCGTGTATTCGCTGAGTGGCAGAAAGCAAAGCACGGCGCCTGTTCGCTGCCTGGCCAAGAAGCAAAGCGCTCCATCTCTTCGCTGCCTCGCAAACGAAGGAAGCGCTGCGTGCCTTCGGCGCCTAGCAAAGCAGCGCGTGCCTTGGCCGCCTCGCCGCCTCAGAAAGCGCTGCGTGCCTTCTCGCCCTCGCCGCCTAGCAAAGCGCCGTGTGCCTTCGCCGCCTCCCAAATCGCTTCGTGCCTTCGCCGCCTAGCAAAGCGCCTAGCAAAGCGTCCTCAGCCTTCGCTGCCTAGCAAAGCTCCACGTCCGCTCGCCGCCTAGCAAAGCACTGTGTGCCCTCGCCGCCTGCTAGAGCGCTGCGTGCCTTCGGCGCCTGGCAAAGCGCTGAGTGCCTTCGGCGCCTGGCAAAGCACTGCGTGCCCTCGCCGAGCGCTGCGTCCCTGGGCGCCTGGCAAAGCGCTGCGTGCCTTGGCCGCCTCGCCGCCTAGCAAGGCGCCCTAGCCCGTCGAGCACCATCAAATGGCTGCGTGCCTTCGCTGCCTCGTGCCTTAGCAAAGCGCCACGTGCCTTCGGCGCCTACAAAAGCGCCGTGTCCCTTCGGCGCTCCCACGGCGTTTGCTAAGCGGCGAGGCGGCGAAGGGACGCAGCGGTGTGTGAGGCGGCGAAGGCAAGCAGCGCTTTGCTAGGCGGCGAGGCGGCGAAGGGACGAAGCGGTTCGGGAGGCGGTGAAGGGACAGGGCGCTTTGTTGGGCGGCGAGGGCGAAAAGGCACGCAGCGCTTTCTTAGGCGGCGAAGGCACGCGCTGCTTTGCTAGGCGCCGAAGGAACACGGCGCTTTGTAGGCGGCGACGGCACGCGGAGCTTTGCTAGGCGGCGAGGCGGCGAAGGGACACGGCGCTTTGCTAGGCGGCGAGGGCGAGAAGGCACGCAGCGCTTTCTTAGGAGGCCAGGCGGCGAAGGCACGCGCTGCTTTGCCAGGCGCCGAAGGCACAACGCGGTGTGTGAGGCGGCGAAGGCACGCACTGCTTTGCCAGCCGCCGAAGGCACGCAGCGCTTTGCTAGGCTGCAATGCGGCGAGGCGCCCAACGCAGGCACTTCTTTGCTAGGCGCCCAAGGAACACGGCGCTTTGCTTGACGGCGACGGCACGCGCAGCTTTGCTAGGCGCCCAAGGCAGACGACGCTTTGCTAGGCAGCGAGGCGGCGAAGGCACAAAGCCATTTGCTCTGCCCTCATTCGCTGCCTCGCACAATAGCTAACCACTGTGCATGTTGGCTGTCTCACAAACAAGCAGCCTGCTGCGTCTCTTCGCTGCCTCGCCAACTAACAAAGTGCTGCCTCGCTTCGCCTCCAGGCGAAAAAGTCATCCGCCATGCCACTGCGCCACCTGGTGCACAAGCAAAGTGCTGCATCTCTTCGCTGCCTCGCACAAAGAGCAAGCACTGTGCATGGTCGCTGTGTCACAAACAAGGAGACTGCTGAATCTCTTCGCTGCCTCGCCAACAAGCAAACCGCTGCATCTCTTCGCTGCCTCACCAACAAGCAAAACACTCGATCTGCTCGCCGCCTCGCCAGCATGCAAAGCGCCGCGTCTCTTGGCCGCCTCGCAAACTAAACGCTGCATCTGTTCACTGCCTCGCCAAAAAGCAGAGCGCTGCGTGTATTCGCTGAGTGGCAGAAAGCAAAGCACGGCGCCTCTTCGCTGCCTGGCCAAGAAGCAAAGCGCTCCATCTCTTCGCTGCCTCGCAAACGAAGGAAGCGCTGCGTGCCTTCGGCGCCTAGCAAAGCAGCGCGTGCCTTGGCCGCCTCGCCGCCTCAGAAAGCGCTGCGTGCCTTCTCGCCCTCGCCGCCTAGCAAAGCGCCGTGTGCCTTCGCCGCCTCCCAAATCGCTTCGTGCCTTCGCCGCCTAGCAAAGCGCCTAGCAAAGCGTCCTCAGCCTTGGCTGCCTAGCAAAGCTCCACGTCCGCTCGCCGCCTAGCAAAGCACTGTGTGCCCTCGCCGCCTGCTAGAGCGCTGCGTGCCTTCGGCGCCTGGCAAAGCGCTGAGTGCCTTCGGCGCCTGGCAAAGCACTGCGTGCCCTCGCCGAGCGCTGCGTCCCTGGGCGCCTGGCAAAGCGCTGCGTGCCTTCGCCGCCTCGCCGCCTCGCAAGGCGCCCTAGCCCGTCGAGCACCATCAAATGGCTGCGTGCCTTCGCTGCCTCGGTGCTTAGCAAAGCGCCACGTGCCTTCGGCGCCTACAAAAGCGCCGTGTCCCTTCGGCGCTCCCACGGCGTTTGCTAAGCGGCGAGGCGGCGAAGGGACGCAGCGGTGTGTGAGGCGGCGAAGGCAAGCAGCGCTTTGCTAGGCGGCGAGGCGGCGAAGGGACGAAGCGGTTCGGGAGGCGGTGAAGGGACAGGGCGCTTTGTTGGGCGGCGAGGGCGAAAAGGCACGCAGCGCTTTCTTAGGCGGCGAAGGCACGCGCTGCTTTGCTAGGCGCCGAAGGAACACGGCGCTTTGTAGGCGGCGACGGCACGCGGAGCTTTGCTAGGCGGCGAGGCGGCGAAGGGACACGGCGCTTTGCTAGGCGGCGAGGGCGAGAAGGCACGCAGCGCTTTCTTAGGAGGCCAGGCGGCGAAGGCACGCGCTGCTTTGCCAGGCGCCGAAGGCACAACGCGGTGTGTGAGGCGGCGAAGGCACGCACTGCTTTGCCAGCCGCCGAAGGCACGCAGCGCTTTGCTAGGCTGCAATGCGGCGAGGCGCCCAACGCAGGCACTTCTTTGCTAGGCGCCCAAGGAACACGGCGCTTTGCTTGACGGCGACGGCACGCGCAGCTTTGCTAGGCGCCCAAGGCAGACGACGCTTTGCTAGGCAGCGAGGCGGCGAAGGCACAAAGCGATTTGCTCTGCCCTCATTCGCTGCCTCGCACAATAGCTAACCACTGTGCATGTTGGCTGTCTCACAAACAAGCAGCCTGCTGCGTCTCTTCGCTGCCTCGCCAACTAACAAAGTGCTGCCTCGCTTCGCCTCCAGGCGAAAAAGTCATCCGCCATGCCACTGCGCCACCTGGTGCACAAGCAAAGTGCTGCATCTCTTCGCTGCCTCGCACAAAGAGCAAGCACTGTGCATGGTCGCTGTGTCACAAACAAGGAGACTGCTGAATCTCTTCGCTGCCTCGCCAACAAGCAAACCGCTGCATCTCTTCGCTGCCTCACCAACAAGCAAAACACTCGATCTGCTCGCCGCCTCGCCAGCATGCAAAGCGCCGCGTCTCTTGGCCGCCTCGCAAACTAAACGCTGCATCTGTTCACTGCCTCGCCAAAAAGCAGAGTGCTGCGTGTATTCGCTGAGTGGCAGAAAGCAAAGCACGGCGCCTGTTCACTGCCTGGCCAAGAAGCAAAGCGCTCCATCTCTTCGCTGCCTCGCAAACGAAGGAAGCGCTGCGTGCCTTCGGCGCCTAGCAAAGCAGCGCGTGCCTTGGCCGCCTCGCCGCCTCAGAAAGCGCTGCGTGCCTTCTCGCCCTCGCCGCCTAGCAAAGCGCCGTGTGCCTTCGCCGCCTCCCAAATCGCTTCGTGCCTTCGCCGCCTAGCAAAGCGCCTAGCAAAGCGTCCTCAGCCTTCGCTGCCTAGCAAAGCTCCACGTCCGCTCGCCGCCTAGCAAAGCACTGTGTGCCCTCGCCGCCTGCTAGAGCGCTGCGTGCCTTCGGCGCCTGGCAAAGCGCTGAGTGCCTTCGGCGCCTGGCAAAGCACTGCGTGCCCTCGCCGAGCGCTGCGTCCCTGGGCGCCTGGCAAAGCGCTGCGTGCCTTGGCCGCCTCGCCGCCTAGCAAGGCGCCCTAGCCCGTCGAGCACCATCAAATGGCTGCGTGCCTTCGCTGCCTCGTGCCTTAGCAAAGCGCCACGTGCCTTCGGCGCCTACAAAAGCGCCGTGTCCCTTCGGCGCTCCCACGGCGTTTGCTAAGCGGCGAGGCGGCGAAGGGACGCAGCGGTGTGTGAGGCGGCGAAGGCAAGCAGCGCTTTGCTAGGCGGCGAGGCGGCGAAGGGACGAAGCGGTTCGGGAGGCGGTGAAGGGACAGGGCGCTTTGTTGGGCGGCGAGGGCGAAAAGGCACGCAGCGCTTTCTTAGGCGGCGAAGGCACGCGCTGCTTTGCTAGGCGCCGAAGGAACACGGCGCTTTGTAGGCGGCGACGGCACGCGGAGCTTTGCTAGGCGGCGAGGCGGCGAAGGGACACGGCGCTTTGCTAGGCGGCGAGGGCGAGAAGGCACGCAGCGCTTTCTTAGGAGGCCAGGCGGCGAAGGCACGCGCTGCTTTGCCAGGCGCCGAAGGCACAACGCGGTGTGTGAGGCGGCGAAGGCACGCACTGCTTTGCCAGCCGCCGAAGGCACGCAGCGCTTTGCTAGGCTGCAATGCGGCGAGGCGCCGAACGCAGGCACTTCTTTGCTAGGCGCCCAAGGAACACGGCGCTTTGCTTGACGGCGACGGCACGCGCAGCTTTGCTAGGCGCCCAAGGCAGACGACGCTTTGCTAGGCAGCGAGGCGGCGAAGGCACAAAGCCATTTGCTCTGCCCTCATTCGCTGCCTCGCACAATAGCTAACCACTGTGCATGTTGGCTGTCTCACAAACAAGCAGCCTGCTGCGTCTCTTCGCTGCCTCGCCAACTAACAAAGTGCTGCCTCGCTTCGCCTCCAGGCGAAAAAGTCATCCGCCATGCCACTGCGCCACCTGGTGCACAAGCAAAGTGCTGCATCTCTTCGCTGCCTCGCACAAAGAGCAAGCACTGTGCATGTTGGCTGTCTCACAAACAAGGAGCCTGCTGCGTCTCTTCGCTGCCTCGCCAACAAGCAAACCGCTGCATCTCTTCGCTGCCTCACCAACAAGCAAAGCACTCGATCTGCTCGCCGCCTCGCCAGCATGCAAAGCGCCGCGTCTCTTGGCCGCCTCGCAAACTAAACGCTGCATCTGTTCACTGCCTCGCCAAAAAGCAGAGCGCTGCGTGTATTCGCTGAGTGGCAGAAAGCAAAGCACGGCGCCTCTTCGCTGCCTGGCCAAGAAGCAAAGCGCTCCATCTCTTCGCTGCCTCGCAAACGAAGGAAGCGCTGCGTGCCTTCGGCGCCTAGCAAAGCAGCGCGTGCCTTGGCCGCCTCGCCGCCTCAGAAAGCGCTGCGTGCCTTCTCGCCCTCGCCGCCTAGCAAAGCGCCGTGTGCCTTCGCCGCCTCCCAAATCGCTTCGTGCCTTCGCCGCCTAGCAAAGCGCCTAGCAAAGCGTCCTCAGCCTTGGCTGCCTAGCAAAGCTCCACGTCTGCTCGCCGCCTAGCAAAGCACTGGGTGCCCTCGCCGCCTGCTAGAGCGCTGCGTGCCTTCGGCGCCTGGCAAAGCGCTGAGTGCCTTCGGCGCCTGGCAAAGCACTGCGTGCCCTCGCCGAGCGCTGCGTCCCTGGGCGCCTGGCAAAGCGCTGCGTGCCTTCGCCGCCTCGCCGCCTAGCAAGGCGCCCTAGCCCGTCGAGCACGATCAAATGGCTGCCTCGTGCCTTCGCTGCCTCGGTGCTTAGCAAAGCGCCACGTGCCTTCGGCGCCTACAAAAGCGCCGTGTCCCTTCGGCGCTCCCACGGCGTTTGCTAAGCGGCGAGGCGGCGAAGGGACGCAGCGGTGTGTGAGGCGGCGAAGGCAAGCAGCGCTTTGCTAGGCGGCGAGGCGGCGAAGGGACGAAGCGGTTCGGGAGGCGGTGAAGGGACAGGGCGCTTTGTTGGGCGGCGAGGGCGAAAAGGCACGCAGCGCTTTCTTAGGCGGCGAAGGCACGCGCTGCTTTGCTAGGCGCCGAAGGAACACGGCGCTTTGTAGGCGGCGACGGCACGCGGAGCTTTGCTAGGCGGCGAGGCGGCGAAGGGACGAAGCGGTTCGGGAGGCGGTGAAGGGACAGGGCGCTTTGTTGGGCGGCGAGGGCGAAAAGGCACGCAGCGCTTTCTTAGGCGGCGAAGGCACGCGCTGCTTTGCTAGGCGCCGAAGGAACAGGGCGCTTTGTAGGCGGCGACGGCACGCGGAGCTTTGCTAGGCGGCGAGGCGGCGAAGGGACACGGCGCTTTGCTAGGCGGCGAGGGCGAGAAGGCACGCAGCGCTTTCTTAGGAGGCCAGGCGGCGAAGGCACGCGCTGCTTTGCCAGGCGCCGAAGGCACAACGCGGTGTGTGAGGCGGCGAAGGCACGCACTGCTTTGCCAGCCGCCGAAGGCACGCAGCGCTTTGCTAGGCTGCAATGCGGCGAGGCGCCCAACGCAGGCACTTCTTTGCTAGGCGCCCAAGGAACACGGCGCTTTGCTTGACGGCGACGGCACGCGCAGCTTTGCTAGGCGCCCAAGGCAGACGACGCTTTGCTAGGCAGCGAGGCGGCAAAGGCACAAAGCGATTTGCTCTGCCCTCATTCGCTGCCTCGCACAATAGCTAACCACTGTGCATGTTGGCTGTCTCACAAACAAGCAGCCTGCTGCGTCTCTTCGCTGCCTCGCCAACTAACAAAGTGCTGCCTCGCTTCGCCTCCAGGCGAAAAGTCATCCGCGATGTCACTGCGCCACCTGGTGCACAAGCAAAGTGCTGCATCTCTTCGCTGCCTCGCACAATGTGCAAGCACTGTGCATGGTCGCTGTGTCACAAACAAGGAGACTGCTGAATCTCTTCGCTGCCTCGCCAACAAGCAAAGCACTCGATCTGCTCGCCGCCTCGCCAGCATGCAAAGCGCCGCGTCTCTTGGCCGCCTCGCAAACTAAACGCTGCATCTGTTCACTGCCTCGCCAAAAAGCAGAGCGCTGCGTGTATTCGCTGAGTGGCAGAAAGCAAAGCACGGCGCCTGTTCACTGCCTGGCCAAGAAGCAAAGCGCTCCATCTCTTCGCTGCCTCGCAAACGAAGGAAGCGCTGCGTGCCTTCGGCGCCTAGCAAAGCAGCGCGTGCCTTGGCCGCCTCGCCGCCTCAGAAAGCGCTGCGTGCCTTCTCGCCCTCGCCGCCTAGCAAAGCGCCGTGTGCCTTCGCCGCCTCCCAAATCGCTTCGTGCCTTCGCCGCCTAGCAAAGCGCCTAGCAAAGCGTCCTCAGCCTTCGCTGCCTAGCAAAGCTCCACGTCCGCTCGCCGCCTAGCAAAGCACTGTGTGCCCTCGCCGCCTGCTAGAGCGCTGCGTGCCTTCGGCGCCTGGCAAAGCGCTGAGTGCCTTCGGCGCCTGGCAAAGCACTGCGTGCCCTCGCCGAGCGCTGCGTCCCTGGGCGCCTGGCAAAGCGCTGCGTGCCTTGGCCGCCTCGCCGCCTAGCAAGGCGCCCTAGCCCGTCGAGCACCATCAAATGGCTGCGTGCCTTCGCTGCCTCGTGCCTTAGCAAAGCGCCACGTGCCTTCGGCGCCTACAAAAGCGCCGTGTCCCTTCGGCGCTCCCACGGCGTTTGCTAAGCGGCGAGGCGGCGAAGGGACGCAGCGGTGTGTGAGGCGGCGAAGGCAAGCAGCGCTTTGCTAGGCGGCGAGGCGGCGAAGGGACGAAGCGGTTCGGGAGGCGGTGAAGGGACAGGGCGCTTTGTTGGGCGGCGAGGGCGAAAAGGCACGCAGCGCTTTCTTAGGCGGCGAAGGCACGCGCTGCTTTGCTAGGCGCCGAAGGAACACGGCGCTTTGTAGGCGGCGACGGCACGCGGAGCTTTGCTAGGCGGCGAGGCGGCGAAGGGACACGGCGCTTTGCTAGGCGGCGAGGGCGAGAAGGCACGCAGCGCTTTCTTAGGAGGCCAGGCGGCGAAGGCACGCGCTGCTTTGCCAGGCGCCGAAGGCACAACGCGGTGTGTGAGGCGGCGAAGGCACGCACTGCTTTGCCAGCCGCCGAAGGCACGCAGCGCTTTGCTAGGCTGCAATGCGGCGAGGCGCCGAACGCAGGCACTTCTTTGCTAGGCGCCCAAGGAACACGGCGCTTTGCTTGACGGCGACGGCACGCGCAGCTTTGCTAGGCGCCCAAGGCAGACGACGCTTTGCTAGGCAGCGAGGCGGCGAAGGCACAAAGCCATTTGCTCTGCCCTCATTCGCTGCCTCGCACAATAGCTAACCACTGTGCATGTTGGCTGTCTCACAAACAAGCAGCCTGCTGCGTCTCTTCGCTGCCTCGCCAACTAACAAAGTGCTGCCTCGCTTCGCCTCCAGGCGAAAAAGTCATCCGCCATGCCACTGCGCCACCTGGTGCACAAGCAAAGTGCTGCATCTCTTCGCTGCCTCGCACAAAGAGCAAGCACTGTGCATGTTGGCTGTCTCACAAACAAGGAGCCTGCTGCGTCTCTTCGCTGCCTCGCCAACAAGCAAACCGCTGCATCTCTTCGCTGCCTCACCAACAAGCAAAGCACTCGATCTGCTCGCCGCCTCGCCAGCATGCAAAGCGCCGCGTCTCTTGGCCGCCTCGCAAACTAAACGCTGCATCTGTTCACTGCCTCGCCAAAAAGCAGAGCGCTGCGTGTATTCGCTGAGTGGCAGAAAGCAAAGCACGGCGCCTCTTCGCTGCCTGGCCAAGAAGCAAAGCGCTCCATCTCTTCGCTGCCTCGCAAACGAAGGAAGCGCTGCGTGCCTTCGGCGCCTAGCAAAGCAGCGCGTGCCTTGGCCGCCTCGCCGCCTCAGAAAGCGCTGCGTGCCTTCTCGCCCTCGCCGCCTAGCAAAGCGCCGTGTGCCTTCGCCGCCTCCCAAATCGCTTCGTGCCTTCGCCGCCTAGCAAAGCGCCTAGCAAAGCGTCCTCAGCCTTGGCTGCCTAGCAAAGCTCCACGTCTGCTCGCCGCCTAGCAAAGCACTGGGTGCCCTCGCCGCCTGCTAGAGCGCTGCGTGCCTTCGGCGCCTGGCAAAGCGCTGAGTGCCTTCGGCGCCTGGCAAAGCACTGCGTGCCCTCGCCGAGCGCTGCGTCCCTGGGCGCCTGGCAAAGCGCTGCGTGCCTTCGCCGCCTCGCCGCCTAGCAAGGCGCCCTAGCCCGTCGAGCACGATCAAATGGCTGCCTCGTGCCTTCGCTGCCTCGGTGCTTAGCAAAGCGCCACGTGCCTTCGGCGCCTACAAAAGCGCCGTGTCCCTTCGGCGCTCCCACGGCGTTTGCTAAGCGGCGAGGCGGCGAAGGGACGCAGCGGTGTGTGAGGCGGCGAAGGCAAGCAGCGCTTTGCTAGGCGGCGAGGCGGCGAAGGGACGAAGCGGTTCGGGAGGCGGTGAAGGGACAGGGCGCTTTGTTGGGCGGCGAGGGCGAAAAGGCACGCAGCGCTTTCTTAGGCGGCGAAGGCACGCGCTGCTTTGCTAGGCGCCGAAGGAACACGGCGCTTTGTAGGCGGCGACGGCACGCGGAGCTTTGCTAGGCGGCGAGGCGGCGAAGGGACGAAGCGGTTCGGGAGGCGGTGAAGGGACAGGGCGCTTTGTTGGGCGGCGAGGGCGAAAAGGCACGCAGCGCTTTCTTAGGCGGCGAAGGCACGCGCTGCTTTGCTAGGCGCCGAAGGAACAGGGCGCTTTGTAGGCGGCGACGGCACGCGGAGCTTTGCTAGGCGGCGAGGCGGCGAAGGGACACGGCGCTTTGCTAGGCGGCGAGGGCGAGAAGGCACGCAGCGCTTTCTTAGGAGGCCAGGCGGCGAAGGCACGCGCTGCTTTGCCAGGCGCCGAAGGCACAACGCGGTGTGTGAGGCGGCGAAGGCACGCACTGCTTTGCCAGCCGCCGAAGGCACGCAGCGCTTTGCTAGGCTGCAATGCGGCGAGGCGCCCAACGCAGGCACTTCTTTGCTAGGCGCCCAAGGAACACGGCGCTTTGCTTGACGGCGACGGCACGCGCAGCTTTGCTAGGCGCCCAAGGCAGACGACGCTTTGCTAGGCAGCGAGGCGGCAAAGGCACAAAGCGATTTGCTCTGCCCTCATTCGCTGCCTCGCACAATAGCTAACCACTGTGCATGTTGGCTGTCTCACAAACAAGCAGCCTGCTGCGTCTCTTCGCTGCCTCGCCAACTAACAAAGTGCTGCCTCGCTTCGCCTCCAGGCGAAAAGTCATCCGCGATGTCACTGCGCCACCTGGTGCACAAGCAAAGTGCTGCATCTCTTCGCTGCCTCGCACAATGTGCAAGCACTGTGCATGGTCGCTGTGTCACAAACAAGGAGACTGCTGAATCTCTTCGCTGCCTCGCCAACAAGCAAAGCACTCGATCTGCTCGCCGCCTCGCCAGCATGCAAAGCGCCGCGTCTCTTGGCCGCCTCGCAAACTAAACGCTGCATCTGTTCACTGCCTCGCCAAAAAGCAGAGCGCTGCGTGTATTCGCTGAGTGGCAGAAAGCAAAGCACGGCGCCTCTTCGCTGCCTGGCCAAGAAGCAAAGCGCTCCATCTCTTCGCTGCCTCGCAAACGAAGGAAGCGCTGCGTGCCTTCGGCGCCTAGCAAAGCAGCGCGTGCCTTGGCCGCCTCGCCGCCTCAGAAAGCGCTGCGTGCCTTCTCGCCCTCGCCGCCTAGCAAAGCGCCGTGTGCCTTCGCCGCCTCCCAAATCGCTTCGTGCCTTCGCCGCCTAGCAAAGCGCCTAGCAAAGCGTCCTCAGCCTTGGCTGCCTAGCAAAGCTCCACGTCCGCTCGCCGCCTAGCAAAGCACTGTGTGCCCTCGCCGCCTGCTAGAGCGCTGCGTGCCTTCGGCGCCTGGCAAAGCGCTGAGTGCCTTCGGCGCCTGGCAAAGCACTGCGTGCCCTCGCCGAGCGCTGCGTCCCTGGGCGCCTGGCAAAGCGCTGCGTGCCTTGGCCGCCTCGCCGCCTAGCAAGGCGCCCTAGCCCGTCGAGCACCATCAAATGGCTGCGTGCCTTCGCTGCCTCGTGCCTTAGCAAAGCGCCACGTGCCTTCGGCGCCTACAAAAGCGCCGTGTCCCTTCGGCGCTCCCACGGCGTTTGCTAAGCGGCGAGGCGGCGAAGGGACGCAGCGGTGTGTGAGGCGGCGAAGGCAAGCAGCGCTTTGCTAGGCGGCGAGGCGGCGAAGGGACGAAGCGGTTCGGGAGGCGGTGAAGGGACAGGGCGCTTTGTTGGGCGGCGAGGGCGAAAAGGCACGCAGCGCTTTCTTAGGCGGCGAAGGCACGCGCTGCTTTGCTAGGCGCCGAAGGAACACGGCGCTTTGTAGGCGGCGACGGCACGCGGAGCTTTGCTAGGCGGCGAGGCGGCGAAGGGACACGGCGCTTTGCTAGGCGGCGAGGGCGAGAAGGCACGCAGCGCTTTCTTAGGAGGCCAGGCGGCGAAGGCACGCGCTGCTTTGCCAGGCGCCGAAGGCACAACGCGGTGTGTGAGGCGGCGAAGGCACGCACTGCTTTGCCAGCCGCCGAAGGCACGCAGCGCTTTGCTAGGCTGCAATGCGGCGAGGCGCCGAACGCAGGCACTTCTTTGCTAGGCGCCCAAGGAACACGGCGCTTTGCTTGACGGCGACGGCACGCGCAGCTTTGCTAGGCGCCCAAGGCAGACGACGCTTTGCTAGGCAGCGAGGCGGCGAAGGCACAAAGCCATTTGCTCTGCCCTCATTCGCTGCCTCGCACAATAGCTAACCACTGTGCATGTTGGCTGTCTCACAAACAAGCAGCCTGCTGCGTCTCTTCGCTGCCTCGCCAACTAACAAAGTGCTGCCTCGCTTCGCCTCCAGGCGAAAAAGTCATCCGCCATGCCACTGCGCCACCTGGTGCACAAGCAAAGTGCTGCATCTCTTCGCTGCCTCGCACAAAGAGCAAGCACTGTGCATGGTCGCTGTGTCACAAACAAGGAGACTGCTGAATCTCTTCGCTGCCTCGCCAACAAGCAAACCGCTGCATCTCTTCGCTGCCTCACCAACAAGCAAAACACTCGATCTGCTCGCCGCCTCGCCAGCATGCAAAGCGCCGCGTCTCTTGGCCGCCTCGCAAACTAAACGCTGCATCTGTTCACTGCCTCGCCAAAAAGCAGAGCGCTGCGTGTATTCGCTGAGTGGCAGAAAGCAAAGCACGGCGCCTCTTCGCTGCCTGGCCAAGAAGCAAAGCGCTCCATCTCTTCGCTGCCTCGCAAACGAAGGAAGCGCTGCGTGCCTTCGGCGCCTAGCAAAGCAGCGCGTGCCTTGGCCGCCTCGCCGCCTCAGAAAGCGCTGCGTGCCTTCTCGCCCTCGCCGCCTAGCAAAGCGCCGTGTGCCTTCGCCGCCTCCCAAATCGCTTCGTGCCTTCGCCGCCTAGCAAAGCGCCTAGCAAAGCGTCCTCAGCCTTCGCTGCCTAGCAAAGCTCCACGTCCGCTCGCCGCCTAGCAAAGCACTGTGTGCCCTCGCCGACTGCTAGAGCGCTGCGTGCCTTCGGCGCCTGGCAAAGCGCTGAGTGCCTTCGGCGCCTGGCAAAGCACTGCGTGCCCTCGCCGAGCGCTGCGTCCCTGGGCGCCTGGCAAAGCGCTGCGTGCCTTCGCCGCCTCGCCGCCTCGCAAGGCGCCCTAGCCCGTCGAGCACCATCAAATGGCTGCGTGCCTTCGCTGCCTCGGTGCTTAGCAAAGCGCCACGTGCCTTCGGCACCTACAAAAGCGCCGTGTCCCTTCGGCGCTCCCACGGCGTTTGCTAAGCGGCGAGGCGGCGAAGGGACGCAGCGGTGTGTGAGGCGGCGAAGGCAAGCAGCGCTTTGCTAGGCGGCGAGGCGGCGAAGGGACGAAGCGGTTCGGGAGGCGGTGAAGGGACAGGGCGCTTTGTTGGGCGGCGAGGGCGAAAAGGCACGCAGCGCTTTCTTAGGCGGCGAAGGCACGCGCTGCTTTGCTAGGCGCCGAAGGAACACGGCGCTTTGTAGGCGGCGACGGCACGCGGAGCTTTGCTAGGCGGCGAGGCGGCGAAGGGACACGGCGCTTTGCTAGGCGGCGAGGGCGAGAAGGCACGCAGCGCTTTCTTAGGAGGCCAGGCGGCGAAGGCACGCGCTGCTTTGCCAGGCGCCGAAGGCACAACGCGGTGTGTGAGGCGGCGAAGGCACGCACTGCTTTGCCAGCCGCCGAAGGCACGCAGCGCTTTGCTAGGCTGCAATGCGGCGAGGCGCCCAACGCAGGCACTTCTTTGCTAGGCGCCCAAGGAACACGGCGCTTTGCTTGACGGCGACGGCACGCGCAGCTTTGCTAGGCGCCCAAGGCAGACGACGCTTTGCTAGGCAGCGAGGCGGCGAAGGCACAAAGCCATTTGCTCTGCCCTCATTCGCTGCCTCGCACAATAGCTAACCACTGTGCATGTTGGCTGTCTCACAAACAAGCAGCCTGCTGCGTCTCTTCGCTGCCTCGCCAACTAACAAAATGCTGCCTCGCTTCGCCTCCAGGCGAAAAAGTCATCCGCGATGCCACTGCGCCACCTGGTGCACAAGCAAAGTGCTGCATCTCTTCGCTGCCTCGCACAAAGAGCAAGCACTGTGCATGGTCGCTGTGTCACAAACAAGGAGACTGCTGAATCTCTTCGCTGCCTCGCCAACAAGCAAACCGCTGCATCTCTTCGCTGCCTCACCAACAAGCAAAACACTCGATCTGCTCGCCGCCTCGCCAGCATGCAAAGCGCCGCGTCTCTTGGCCGCCTCGCAAACTAAACGCTGCATCTGTTCACTGCCTCGCCAAAAAGCAGAGTGCTGCGTGTATTCGCTGAGTGGCAGAAAGCAAAGCACGGCGCCTGTTCGCTGCCTGGCCAAGAAGCAAAGCGCTCCATCTCTTCGCTGCCTCGCAAACGAAGGAAGCGCTGCGTGCCTTCGGCGCCTAGCAAAGCAGCGCGTGCCTTGGCCGCCTCGCCGCCTCAGAAAGCGCTGCGTGCCTTCTCGCCCTCGCCGCCTAGCAAAGCGCCGTGTGCCTTCGCCACCTCCCAAATCGCTTCGTGCCTTCGCCGCCTAGCAAAGCGCCTAGCAAAGCGTCCTCAGCCTTCGCTGCCTAGCAAAGCTCCACGTCCGCTCGCCGCCTAACAAAGCACTGTGTGCCCTCGCCGCCTGCTAGAGCGCTGCGTGCCTTCGGCGCCTGGCAAAGCGCTGAGTGCCTTCGGCGCCTGGCAAAGCACTGCGTGCCCTCGCCGAGCGCTGCGTCCCTGGGCGCCTGGCAAAGCGCTGCGTGCCTTGGCCGCCTCGCCGCCTAGCAAGGCGCCCTAGCCCGTCGAGCACCATCAAATGGCTGCGTGCCTTCGCTGCCTCGGTGCTTAGCAAAGCGCCACGTGCCTTCGGCGCCTACAAAAGCGCCGTGTCCCTTCGGCGCTCCCACGGCGTTTGCTAAGCGGCGAGGCGGCGAAGGGACGCAGCGGTGTGTGAGGCGGCGAAGGCAAGCAGCGCTTTGCTAGGCGGCGAGGCGGCGAAGGGACGAAGCGGTTCGGGAGGCGGTGAAGGGACAGGGCGCTTTGTTGGGCGGCGAGGGCGAAAAGGCACGCAGCGCTTTCTTAGGCGGCGAAGGCACGCGCTGCTTTGCTAGGCGCCGAAGGAACACGGCGCTTTGTAGGCGGCGACGGCACGCGGAGCTTTGCTAGGCGGCGAGGCGGCGAAGGGACGAAGCGGTTCGGGAGGCGGTGAAGGGACAGGGCGCTTTGTTGGGCGGCGAGGGCGAAAAGGCACGCAGCGCTTTCTTAGGCGGCGAAGGCACGCGCTGCTTTGCTAGGCGCCGAAGGAACACGGCGCTTTGTAGGCGGCGACGGCACGCGGAGCTTTGCTAGGCGGCGAGGCGGCGAAGGGACACGGCGCTTTGCTAGGCGGCGAGGGCGAGAAGGCACGCAGCGCTTTCTTAGGAGGCCAGGCGGCGAAGGCACGCGCTGCTTTGCCAGGCGCCGAAGGCACAACGCGGTGTGTGAGGCGGCGAAGGCACGCACTGCTTTGCCAGCCGCCGAAGGCACGCAGCGCTTTGCTAGGCTGCAATGCGGCGAGGCGCCGAACGCAGGCACTTCTTTGCTAGGCGCCCAAGGAACACGGCGCTTTGCTTGACGGCGACGGCACGCGCAGCTTTGCTAGGCGCCCAAGGCAGACGACGCTTTGCTAGGCAGCGAGGCGGCGAAGGCACAAAGCCATTTGCTCTGCCCTCATTCGCTGCCTCGCACAATAGCTAACCACTGTGCATGTTGGCTGTCTCACAAACAAGCAGCCTGCTGCGTCTCTTCGCTGCCTCGCCAACTAACAAAATGCTGCCTCGCTTCGCCTCCAGGCGAAAAAGTCATCCGCGATGCCACTGCGCCACCTGGTGCACAAGCAAAGTGCTGCATCTCTTCGCTGCCTCGCACAAAGAGCAAGCACTGTGCATGGTCGCTGTGTCACAAACAAGGAGACTGCTGAATCTCTTCGCTGCCTCGCCAACAAGCAAACCGCTGCATCTCTTCGCTGCCTCACCAACAAGCAAAGCACTCGATCTGCTCGCCGCCTCGCCAGCATGCAAAGCGCCGCGTCTCTTGGCCGCCTCGCAAACTAAACGCTGCATCTGTTCACTGCCTCGCCAAAAAGCAGAGCGCTGCGTGTATTCGCTGAGTGGCAGAAAGCAAAGCACGGCGCCTGTTCGCTGCCTGGCCAAGAAGCAAAGCGCTCCATCTCTTCGCTGCCTCGCAAACGAAGGAAGCGCTGCGTGCCTTCGGCGCCTAGCAAAGCAGCGCGTGCCTTGGCCGCCTCGCCGCCTCAGAAAGCGCTGCGTGCCTTCTCGCCCTCGCCGCCTAGCAAAGCGCCGTGTGCCTTCGCCGCCTCCCAAATCGCTTCGTGCCTTCGCCGCCTAGCAAAGCGCCTAGCAAAGCGTCCTCAGCCTTGGCTGCCTAGCAAAGCTCCACGTCCGCTCGCCGCCTAACAAAGCACTGTGTGCCCTCGCCGCCTGCTAGAGCGCTGCGTGCCTTCGGCGCCTGGCAAAGCGCTGAGTGCCTTCGGCGCCTGGCAAAGCACTGCGTGCCCTCGCCGAGCGCTGCGTCCCTGGGCGCCTGGCAAAGCGCTGCGTGCCTTGGCCGCCTCGCCGCCTAGCAAGGCGCCCTAGCCCGTCGAGCACGATCAAATGGCTGCGTGCCTTCGCTGCCTCGGTGCTTAGCAAAGCGCCACGTGCCTTCGGCGCCTACAAAAGCGCCGTGTCCCTTCGGCGCTCCCACGGCGTTTGCTAAGCGGCGAGGCGGCGAAGGGACGCAGCGGTGTGTGAGGCGGCGAAGGCAAGCAGCGCTTTGCTAGGCGGCGAGGCGGCGAAGGGACGAAGCGGTTCGGGAGGCGGTGAAGGGACAGGGCGCTTTGTTGGGCGGCGAGGGCGAAAAGGCACGCAGCGCTTTCTTAGGCGGCGAAGGCACGCGCTGCTTTGCTAGGCGCCGAAGGAACAGGGCGCTTTGTAGGCGGCGACGGCACGCGGAGCTTTGCTAGGCGGCGAGGCGGCGAAGGGACACGGCGCTTTGCTAGGCGGCGAGGGCGAGAAGGCACGCAGCGCTTTCTTAGGAGGCCAGGCGGCGAAGGCACGCGCTGCTTTGCCAGGCGCCGAAGGCACAACGCGGTGTGTGAGGCGGCGAAGGCACGCACTGCTTTGCCAGCCGCCAAAGGCACGCAGCGCTTTGCTAGGCTGCAATGCGGCGAGGCGCCCAACGCAGGCACTTCTTTGCTAGGCGCCCAAGGAACACGGCGCTTTGCTTGACGGCGACGGCACGCGCAGCTTTGCTAGGCGCCCAAGGCAGACGACGCTTTGCTAGGCAGCGAGGCGGCGAACGCACAAAGCGATTTGCTCTGCCCTCATTCGCTGCCTCGCACAATAGCTAACCACTGTGCATGTTGGCTGTCTCACAAACAAGCAGCCTGCTGCGTCTCTTCGCTGCCTCGCCAACTAACAAAGTGCTGCCTCGCTTCGCCTCCAGGCGAAAAAGTCATCCGCCATGCCACTGCGCCACCTGGTGCACAAGCAAAGTGCTGCATCTCTTCGCTGCCTCGCACAAAGAGCAAGCACTGTGCATGGTCGCTGTGTCACAAACAAGGAGACTGCTGAATCTCTTCGCTGCCTCGCCAACAAGCAAACCGCTGCATCTCTTCGCTGCCTCGCCAACAAGCAAAGCACTCGATCTGCTCGCCGCCTCGCCAGCGTGCAAAGCGCCGCGTCTCTTGGCCGCCTCGCAAACTAAACGCTGCATCTGTTCACTGCCTCGCCAAAAAGCAGAGCGCTGCGTGTATTCGCTGAGTGGCAGAAAGCAAAGCACGGCGCCTGTTCGCTGCCTGGCCAAGAAGCAAAGCGCTCCATCTCTTCGCTGCCTCGCAAACGAAGGAAGCGCTGCGTGCCTTCGGCGCCTAGCAAAGCAGCGCGTGCCTTGGCCGCCTCGCCGCCTCAGAAAGCGCTGCGTGCCTTCTCGCCCTCGCCGCCTAGCAAAGCGCCGTGTGCCTTCGCCGCCTCCCAAATCGCTTCGTGCCTTCGCCGCCTAGCAAAGCGCCTAGCAAAGCGTCCTCAGCCTTCGCTGCCTAGCAAAGCTCCACGTCCGCTCGCCGCCTAGCAAAGCACTGTGTGCCCTCGCCGCCTGCTAGAGCGCTGCGTGCCTTCGGCGCCTGGCAAAGCGCTGAGTGCCTTCGGCGCCTGGCAAAGCACTGCGTGCCCTCGCCGAGCGCTGCGTCCCTGGGCGCCTGGCAAAGCGCTGCGTGCCTTGGCCGCCTCGCCGCCTAGCAAGGCGCCCTAGCCCGTCGAGCACCATCAAATGGCTGCGTGCCTTCGCTGCCTCGTGCCTTAGCAAAGCGCCACGTGCCTTCGGCGCCTACAAAAGCGCCGTGTCCCTTCGGCGCTCCCACGGCGTTTGCTAAGCGGCGAGGCGGCGAAGGGACGCAGCGGTGTGTGAGGCGGCGAAGGCAAGCAGCGCTTTGCTAGGCGGCGAGGCGGCGAAGGGACGAAGCGGTTCGGGAGGCGGTGAAGGGACAGGGCGCTTTGTTGGGCGGCGAGGGCGAAAAGGCACGCAGCGCTTTCTTAGGCGGCGAAGGCACGCGCTGCTTTGCTAGGCGCCGAAGGAACACGGCGCTTTGTAGGCGGCGACGGCACGCGGAGCTTTGCTAGGCGGCGAGGCGGCGAAGGGACACGGCGCTTTGCTAGGCGGCGAGGGCGAGAAGGCACGCAGCGCTTTCTTAGGAGGCCAGGCGGCGAAGGCACGCGCTGCTTTGCCAGGCGCCGAAGGCACAACGCGGTGTGTGAGGCGGCGAAGGCACGCACTGCTTTGCCAGCCGCCGAAGGCACGCAGCGCTTTGCTAGGCTGCAATGCGGCGAGGCGCCCAACGCAGGCACTTCTTTGCTAGGCGCCCAAGGAACACGGCGCTTTGCTTGACGGCGACGGCACGCGCAGCTTTGCTAGGCGCCCAAGGCAGACGACGCTTTGCTAGGCAGCGAGGCGGCGAACGCACAAAGCGATTTGCTCTGCCCTCATTCGCTGCCTCGCACAATAGCTAACCACTGTGCATGTTGGCTGTCTCACAAACAAGCAGCCTGCTGCGTCTCTTCGCTGCCTCGCCAACTAACAAAGTGCTGCCTCGCTTCGCCTCCAGGCGAAAAAGTCATCCACGATGCCACTGCGCCACCTGGTGCACAAGCAAAGTGCTGCATCTCTTCACTGCCTCGCACAAAGAGCAAGCACTGTGCATGGTCGCTGTGTCACAAACAAGGAGACTGCTGAATCTCTTCGCTGCCTCGCCAACAAGCAAACCGCTGCATCTCTTCGCTGCCTCACCAACAAGCAAAACACTCGATCTGCTCGCCGCCTCGCCAGCATGCAAAGCGCCGCGTCTCTTGGCCGCCTCGCAAACTAAACGCTGCATCTGTTCACTGCCTCGCCAAAAAGCAGAGCGCTGCGTGTATTCGCTGAGTGGCAGAAAGCAAAGCACGGCGCCTCTTCGCTGCCTGGCCAAGAAGCAAAGCGCTCCATCTCTTCGCTGCCTCGCAAACGAAGGAAGCGCTGCGTGCCTTCGGCGCCTAGCAAAGCAGCGCGTGCCTTGGCCGCCTCGCCGCCTCAGAAAGCGCTGCGTGCCTTCTCGCCCTCGCCGCCTAGCAAAGCGCCGTGTGCCTTCGCCGCCTCCCAAATCGCTTCGTGCCTTCGCCGCCTAGCAAAGCGCCTAGCAAAGCGTCCTCAGCCTTGGCTGCCTAGCAAAGCTCCACGTCCGCTCGCCGCCTAGCAAAGCACTGTGTGCCCTCGCCGCCTGCTAGAGCGCTGCGTGCCTTCGGCGCCTGGCAAAGCGCTGAGTGCCTTCGGCGCCTGGCAAAGCACTGCGTGCCCTCGCCGAGCGCTGCGTCCCTGGGCGCCTGGCAAAGCGCTGCGTGCCTTCGCCGCCTCGCCGCCTCGCAAGGCGCCCTAGCCCGTCGAGCACCATCAAATGGCTGCGTGCCTTCGCTGCCTCGGTGCTTAGCAAAGCGCCACGTGCCTTCGGCGCCTACAAAAGCGCCGTGTCCCTTCGGCGCTCCCACGGCGTTTGCTAAGCGGCGAGGCGGCGAAGGGACGCAGCGGTGTGTGAGGCGGCGAAGGCAAGCAGCGCTTTGCTAGGCGGCGAGGCGGCGAAGGGACGAAGCGGTTCGGGAGGCGGTGAAGGGACAGGGCGCTTTGTTGGGCGGCGAGGGCGAAAAGGCACGCAGCGCTTTCTTAGGCGGCGAAGGCACGCGCTGCTTTGCTAGGCGCCGAAGGAACACGGCGCTTTGTAGGCGGCGACGGCACGCGGAGCTTTGCTAGGCGGCGAGGCGGCGAAGGGACACGGCGCTTTGCTAGGCGGCGAGGGCGAGAAGGCACGCAGCGCTTTCTTAGGAGGCCAGGCGGCGAAGGCACGCGCTGCTTTGCCAGGCGCCGAAGGCACAACGCGGTGTGTGAGGCGGCGAAGGCACGCACTGCTTTGCCAGCCGCCGAAGGCACGCAGCGCTTTGCTAGGCTGCAATGCGGCGAGGCGCCCAACGCAGGCACTTCTTTGCTAGGCGCCCAAGGAACACGGCGCTTTGCTTGACGGCGACGGCACGCGCAGCTTTGCTAGGCGCCCAAGGCAGACGACGCTTTGCTAGGCAGCGAGGCGGCGAAGGCACAAAGCGATTTGCTCTGCCCTCATTCGCTGCCTCGCACAATAGCTAACCACTGTGCATGTTGGCTGTCTCACAAACAAGCAGCCTGCTGCGTCTCTTCGCTGCCTCGCCAACTAACAAAGTGCTGCCTCGCTTCGCCTCCAGGCGAAAAAGTCATCCGCCATGCCACTGCGCCACCTGGTGCACAAGCAAAGTGCTGCATCTCTTCGCTGCCTCGCACAAAGAGCAAGCACTGTGCATGGTCGCTGTGTCACAAACAAGGAGACTGCTGAATCTCTTCGCTGCCTCGCCAACAAGCAAACCGCTGCATCTCTTCGCTGCCTCACCAACAAGCAAAACACTCGATCTGCTCGCCGCCTCGCCAGCATGCAAAGCGCCGCGTCTCTTGGCCGCCTCGCAAACTAAACGCTGCATCTGTTCACTGCCTCGCCAAAAAGCAGAGTGCTGCGTGTATTCGCTGAGTGGCAGAAAGCAAAGCACGGCGCCTGTTCACTGCCTGGCCAAGAAGCAAAGCGCTCCATCTCTTCGCTGCCTCGCAAACGAAGGAAGCGCTGCGTGCCTTCGGCGCCTAGCAAAGCAGCGCGTGCCTTGGCCGCCTCGCCGCCTCAGAAAGCGCTGCGTGCCTTCTCGCCCTCGCCGCCTAGCAAAGCGCCGTGTGCCTTCGCCGCCTCCCAAATCGCTTCGTGCCTTCGCCGCCTAGCAAAGCGCCTAGCAAAGCGTCCTCAGCCTTCGCTGCCTAGCAAAGCTCCACGTCCGCTCGCCGCCTAGCAAAGCACTGTGTGCCCTCGCCGCCTGCTAGAGCGCTGCGTGCCTTCGGCGCCTGGCAAAGCGCTGAGTGCCTTCGGCGCCTGGCAAAGCACTGCGTGCCCTCGCCGAGCGCTGCGTCCCTGGGCGCCTGGCAAAGCGCTGCGTGCCTTGGCCGCCTCGCCGCCTAGCAAGGCGCCCTAGCCCGTCGAGCACCATCAAATGGCTGCGTGCCTTCGCTGCCTCGTGCCTTAGCAAAGCGCCACGTGCCTTCGGCGCCTACAAAAGCGCCGTGTCCCTTCGGCGCTCCCACGGCGTTTGCTAAGCGGCGAGGCGGCGAAGGGACGCAGCGGTGTGTGAGGCGGCGAAGGCAAGCAGCGCTTTGCTAGGCGGCGAGGCGGCGAAGGGACGAAGCGGTTCGGGAGGCGGTGAAGGGACAGGGCGCTTTGTTGGGCGGCGAGGGCGAAAAGGCACGCAGCGCTTTCTTAGGCGGCGAAGGCACGCGCTGCTTTGCTAGGCGCCGAAGGAACACGGCGCTTTGTAGGCGGCGACGGCACGCGGAGCTTTGCTAGGCGGCGAGGCGGCGAAGGGACACGGCGCTTTGCTAGGCGGCGAGGGCGAGAAGGCACGCAGCGCTTTCTTAGGAGGCCAGGCGGCGAAGGCACGCGCTGCTTTGCCAGGCGCCGAAGGCACAACGCGGTGTGTGAGGCGGCGAAGGCACGCACTGCTTTGCCAGCCGCCGAAGGCACGCAGCGCTTTGCTAGGCTGCAATGCGGCGAGGCGCCGAACGCAGGCACTTCTTTGCTAGGCGCCCAAGGAACACGGCGCTTTGCTTGACGGCGACGGCACGCGCAGCTTTGCTAGGCGCCCAAGGCAGACGACGCTTTGCTAGGCAGCGAGGCGGCGAAGGCACAAAGCCATTTGCTCTGCCCTCATTCGCTGCCTCGCACAATAGCTAACCACTGTGCATGTTGGCTGTCTCACAAACAAGCAGCCTGCTGCGTCTCTTCGCTGCCTCGCCAACTAACAAAGTGCTGCCTCGCTTCGCCTCCAGGCGAAAAAGTCATCCGCCATGCCACTGCGCCACCTGGTGCACAAGCAAAGTGCTGCATCTCTTCGCTGCCTCGCACAAAGAGCAAGCACTGTGCATGGTCGCTGTGTCACAAACAAGGAGACTGCTGAATCTCTTCGCTGCCTCGCCAACAAGCAAACCGCTGCATCTCTTCGCTGCCTCACCAACAAGCAAAACACTCGATCTGCTCGCCGCCTCGCCAGCATGCAAAGCGCCGCGTCTCTTGGCCGCCTCGCAAACTAAACGCTGCATCTGTTCACTGCCTCGCCAAAAAGCAGAGCGCTGCGTGTATTCGCTGAGTGGCAGAAAGCAAAGCACGGCGCCTCTTCGCTGCCTGGCCAAGAAGCAAAGCGCTCCATCTCTTCGCTGCCTCGCAAACGAAGGAAGCGCTGCGTGCCTTCGGCGCCTAGCAAAGCAGCGCGTGCCTTGGCCGCCTCGCCGCCTCAGAAAGCGCTGCGTGCCTTCTCGCCCTCGCCGCCTAGCAAAGCGCCGTGTGCCTTCGCCGCCTCCCAAATCGCTTCGTGCCTTCGCCGCCTAGCAAAGCGCCTAGCAAAGCGTCCTCAGCCTTCGCTGCCTAGCAAAGCTCCACGTCCGCTCGCCGCCTAGCAAAGCACTGTGTGCCCTCGCCGCCTGCTAGAGCGCTGCGTGCCTTCGGCGCCTGGCAAAGCGCTGAGTGCCTTCGGCGCCTGGCAAAGCACTGCGTGCCCTCGCCGAGCGCTGCGTCCCTGGGCGCCTGGCAAAGCGCTGCGTGCCTTGGCCGCCTCGCCGCCTAGCAAGGCGCCCTAGCCCGTCGAGCACCATCAAATGGCTGCGTGCCTTCGCTGCCTCGTGCCTTAGCAAAGCGCCACGTGCCTTCGGCGCCTACAAAAGCGCCGTGTCCCTTCGGCGCTCCCACGGCGTTTGCTAAGCGGCGAGGCGGCGAAGGGACGCAGCGGTGTGTGAGGCGGCGAAGGCAAGCAGCGCTTTGCTAGGCGGCGAGGCGGCGAAGGGACGAAGCGGTTCGGGAGGCGGTGAAGGGACAGGGCGCTTTGTTGGGCGGCGAGGGCGAAAAGGCACGCAGCGCTTTCTTAGGCGGCGAAGGCACGCACTGCTTTGCTAGGCGCCGAAGGAACACGGCGCTTTGTAGGCGGCGACGGCACGCGGAGCTTTGCTAGGCGGCGAGGCGGCGAAGGGACACGGCGCTTTGCTAGGCGGCGAGGGCGAGAAGGCACGCAGCGCTTTCTTAGGAGGCCAGGCGGCGAAGGCACGCGCTGCTTTGCCAGGCGCCGAAGGCACAACGCGGTGTGTGAGGCGGCGAAGGCACGCACTGCTTTGCCAGCCGCCGAAGGCACGCAGCGCTTTGCTAGGCTGCAATGCGGCGAGGCGCCCAACGCAGGCACTTCTTTGCTAGGCGCCCAAGGAACACGGCGCTTTGCTTGACGGCGACGGCACGCGCAGCTTTGCTAGGCGCCCAAGGCAGACGACGCTTTGCTAGGCAGCGAGGCGGCGAAGGCACAAAGCGATTTGCTCTGCCCTCATTCGCTGCCTCGCACAATAGCTAACCACTGTGCATGTTGGCTGTCTCACAAACAAGCAGCCTGCTGCGTCTCTTCGCTGCCTCGCCAACTAACAAAGTGCTGCCTCGCTTCGCCTCCAGGCGAAAAAGTCATCCGCCATGCCACTGCGCCACCTGGTGCACAAGCAAAGTGCTGCATCTCTTCGCTGCCTCGCACAAAGAGCAAGCACTGTGCATGGTCGCTGTGTCACAAACAAGGAGACTGCTGAATCTCTTCGCTGCCTCGCCAACAAGCAAACCGCTGCATCTCTTCGCTGCCTCACCAACAAGCAAAACACTCGATCTGCTCGCCGCCTCGCCAGCATGCAAAGCGCCGCGTCTCTTGGCCGCCTCGCAAACTAAACGCTGCATCTGTTCACTGCCTCGCCAAAAAGCAGAGTGCTGCGTGTATTCGCTGAGTGGCAGAAAGCAAAGCACGGCGCCTGTTCACTGCCTGGCCAAGAAGCAAAGCGCTCCATCTCTTCGCTGCCTCGCAAACGAAGGAAGCGCTGCGTGCCTTCGGCGCCTAGCAAAGCAGCGCGTGCCTTGGCCGCCTCGCCGCCTCAGAAAGCGCTGCGTGCCTTCTCGCCCTCGCCGCCTAGCAAAGCGCCGTGTGCCTTCGCCGCCTCCCAAATCGCTTCGTGCCTTCGCCGCCTAGCAAAGCGCCTAGCAAAGCGTCCTCAGCCTTCGCTGCCTAGCAAAGCTCCACGTCCGCTCGCCGCCTAACAAAGCACTGTGTGCCCTCGCCGCCTGCTAGAGCGCTGCGTGCCTTCGGCGCCTGGCAAAGCACTGCGTGCCCTCGCCGAGCGCTGCGTCCCTGGGCGCCTGGCAAAGCGCTGCGTGCCTTGGCCGCCTCGCCGCCTAGCAAGGCGCCCTAGCCCGTCGAGCACCATCAAATGGCTGCGTGCCTTCGCTGCCTCGGTGCTTAGCAAAGCGCCACGTGCCTTCGGCGCCTACAAAAGCGCCGTGTCCCTTCGGCGCTCCCACGGCGTTTGCTAAGCGGCAAGGCGGCGAAGGGACGCAGCGTTGTGTGAGGCGGCGAAGGCAAGCAGCGCTTTGCTAGGCGGCGAGGCGGCGAAGGGACGAAGCGGTTCGGGAGGCGGTGAAGGGACAGGGCGCTTTGTTGGGCGGCGAGGGCGAAAAGGCACGCAGCGCTTTCTTAGGCGGCGAAGGCACGCGCTGCTTTGCTAGGCGCCGAAGGAACACGGCGCTTTGTAGGCGGCGACGGCACGCGGAGCTTTGCTAGGCGGCGAGGCGGCGAAGGGACGAAGCGGTTCGGGAGGCGGTGAAGGGACAGGGCGCTTTGTTGGGCGGCGAGGGCGAAAAGGCACGCAGCGCTTTCTTAGGCGGCGAAGGCACGCGCTGCTTTGCTAGGCGCCGAAGGAACACGGCGCTTTGTAGGCGGCGACGGCACGCGGAGCTTTGCTAGGCGGCGAGGCGGCGAAGGGACACGGCGCTTTGCTAGGCGGCGAGGGCGAGAAGGCACGCAGCGCTTTCTTAGGAGGCCAGGCGGCGAAGGCACGCGCTGCTTTGCCAGGCGCCGAAGGCACAACGCGGTGTGTGAGGCGGCGAAGGCACGCACTGCTTTGCCAGCCGCCGAAGGCACGCAGCGCTTTGCTAGGCTGCAATGCGGCGAGGCGCCGAACGCAGGCACTTCTTTGCTAGGCGCCCAAGGAACACGGCGCTTTGCTTGACGGCGACGGCACGCGCAGCTTTGCTAGGCGCCCAAGGCAGACGACGCTTTGCTAGGCAGCGAGGCGGCGAAGGCACAAAGCCATTTGCTCTGCCCTCATTCGCTGCCTCGCACAATAGCTAACCACTGTGCATGTTGGCTGTCTCACAAACAAGCAGCCTGCTGCGTCTCTTCGCTGCCTCGCCAACTAACAAAATGCTGCCTCGCTTCGCCTCCAGGCGAAAAAGTCATCCGCGATGCCACTGCGCCACCTGGTGCACAAGCAAAGTGCTGCATCTCTTCGCTGCCTCGCACAAAGAGCAAGCACTGTGCATGGTCGCTGTGTCACAAACAAGGAGACTGCTGAATCTCTTCGCTGCCTCGCCAACAAGCAAACCGCTGCATCTCTTCGCTGCCTCACCAACAAGCAAAACACTCGATCTGCTCGCCGCCTCGCCAGCATGCAAAGCGCCGCGTCTCTTGGCCGCCTCGCAAACTAAACGCTGCATCTGTTCACTGCCTCGCCAAAAAGCAGAGTGCTGCGTGTATTCGCTGAGTGGCAGAAAGCAAAGCACGGCGCCTGTTCACTGCCTGGCCAAGAAGCAAAGCGCTCCATCTCTTCGCTGCCTCGCAAACGAAGGAAGCGCTGCGTGCCTTCGGCGCCAAGCAAAGCAGCGCGTGCCTTGGCCGCCTCGCCGCCTCAGAAAGCGCTGCGTGCCTTCTCGCCCTCGCCGCCTAGCAAAGCGCCGTGTGCCTTCGCCGCCTCCCAAATCGCTTCGTGCCTTCGCCGCCTAGCAAAGCGCCTAGCAAAGCGTCCTCAGCCTTGGCTGCCTAGCAAAGCTCCACGTCCGCTCGCCGCCTAGCAAAGCACTGTGTGCCCTCGCCGCCTGCTAGAGCGCTGCGTGCCTTCGGCGCCTGGCAAAGCGCTGAGTGCCTTCGGCGCCTGGCAAAGCACTGCGTGCCCTCGCCGAGCGCTGCGTCCCTGGGCGCCTGGCAAAGCGCTGCGTGCCTTGGCCGCCTCGCCGCCTAGCAAGGCGCCCTAGCCCGTCGAGCACCATCAAATGGCTGCGTGCCTTCGCTGCCTCGGTGCTTAGCAAAGCGCCACGTGCCTTCGGCGCCTACAAAAGCGCCGTGTCCCTTCGGCGCTCCCACGGCGTTTGCTAAGCGGCGAGACGGCGAAGGGACGCAGCGGTGTGTGAGGCGGCGAAGGCAAGCAGCGCTTTGCTAGGCGGCGAGGCGGCGAAGGGACGAAGCGGTTCGGGAGGCGGTGAAGGGACAGGGCGCTTTGTTGGGCGGCGAGGGCGAAAAGGCACGCAGCGCTTTCTTAGGCGGCGAAGGCACGCGCTGCTTTGCTAGGCGCCGAAGGAACACGGCGCTTTGTAGGCGGCGACGGCACGCGGAGCTTTGCTAGGCGGCGAGGCGGCGAAGGGACGAAGCGGTTCGGGAGGCGGTGAAGGGACAGGGCGCTTTGTTGGGCGGCGAGGGCGAAAAGGCACGCAGCGCTTTCTTAGGCGGCGAAGGCACGCGCTGCTTTGCTAGGCGCCGAAGGAACACGGCGCTTTGTAGGCGGCGACGGCACGCGGAGCTTTGCTAGGCGGCGAGGCGGCGAAGGGACACGGCGCTTTGCTAGGCGGCGAGGGCGAGAAGGCACGCAGCGCTTTCTTAGGAGGCCAGGCGGCGAAGGCACGCGCTGCTTTGCCAGGCGCCGAAGGCACAACGCGGTGTGTGAGGCGGCGAAGGCACGCACTGCTTTGCCAGCCGCCGAAGGCACGCAGCGCTTTGCTAGGCTGCAATGCGGCGAGGCGCCGAACGCAGGCACTTCTTTGCTAGGCGCCCAAGGAACACGGCGCTTTGCTTGACGGCGACGGCACGCGCAGCTTTGCTAGGCGCCCAAGGCAGACGACGCTTTGCTAGGCAGCGAGGCGGCGAAGGCACAAAGCGATTTGCTCTGCCCTCATTCGCTGCCTCGCACAATAGCTAACCACTGTGCATGTTGGCTGTCTCACAAACAAGCAGCCTGCTGCGTCTCTTCGCTGCCTCGCCAACTAACAAAGTGCTGCCTCGCTTCGCCTCCAGGCGAAAAAGTCATCCGCCATGCCACTGCGCCACCTGGTGCACAAGCAAAGTGCTGCATCTCTTCGCTGCCTCGCACAAAGAGCAAGCACTGTGCATGGTCGCTGTGTCACAAACAAGGAGACTGCTGAATCTCTTCGCTGCCTCGCCAACAAGCAAACCGCTGCATCTCTTCGCTGCCTCACCAACAAGCAAAGCACTCGATCTGCTCGCCGCCTCGCCAGCATGCAAAGCGCCGCGTCTCTTGGCCGCCTCGCAAACTAAACGCTGCATCTGTTCACTGCCTCGCCAAAAAGCAGAGCGCTGCGTGTATTCGCTGAGTGGCAGAAAGCAAAGCACGGCGCCTCTTCGCTGCCTGGCCAAGAAGCAAAGCGCTCCATCTCTTCGCTGCCTCGCAAACGAAGGAAGCGCTGCGTGCCTTCGGCGCCTAGCAAAGCAGCGCGTGCCTTGGCCGCCTCGCCGCCTCAGAAAGCGCTGCGTGCCTTCTCGCCCTCGCCGCCTAGCAAAGCGCCGTGTGCCTTCGCCGCCTCCCAAATCGCTTCGTGCCTTCGCCGCCTAGCAAAGCGCCTAGCAAAGCGTCCTCAGCCTTCGCTGCCTAGCAAAGCTCCACGTCCGCTCGCCGCCTAGCAAAGCACTGTGTGCCCTCGCCGACTGCTAGAGCGCTGCGTGCCTTCGGCGCCTGGCAAAGCGCTGAGTGCCTTCGGCGCCTGGCAAAGCACTGCGTGCCCTCGCCGAGCGCTGCGTCCCTGGGCGCCTGGCAAAGCGCTGCGTGCCTTCGCCGCCTCGCCGCCTCGCAAGGCGCCCTAGCCCGTCGAGCACGATCAAATGGCTGCGTGCCTTCGCTGCCTCGGTGCTTAGCAAAGCGCCACGTGCCTTCGGCGCCTACAAAAGCGCCGTGTCCCTTCGGGGCTCCCACGGCGTTTGCTAAGCGGCGAGGCGGCGAAGGGACGCAGCGGTGTGTGAGGCGGCGAAGGCAAGCAGCGCTTTGCTAGGCGGCAAGGCGGCGAAGGGACGAAGCGGTTCGGGAGGCGGTGAAGGGACAGGGCGCTTTGTTGGGCGGCGAGGGCGAAAAGGCACGCAGCGCTTTCTTAGGTGGCGAAGGCACGCGCTGCTTTGCTAGGCGCCGAAGGAACACGGCGCTTTGTAGGCGGCGACGGCACGCGGAGCTTTGCTAGGCGGCGAGGCGGCGAAGGGACACGGCGCTTTGCTAGGCGGCGAGGGCGAGAAGGCACGCAGCGCTTTCTTAGGAGGCCAGGCGGCGAAGGCACGCGCTGCTTTGCCAGGCGCCGAAGGCACAACGCGGTGTGTGAGGCGGCGAAGGCACGCACTGCTTTGCCAGCCGCCGAAGGCACGCAGCGCTTTGCTAGGCTGCAATGCGGCGAGGCGCCGAACGCAGGCACTTCTTTGCTAGGCGCCCAAGGAACACGGCGCTTTGCTTGACGGCGACGGCACGCGCAGCTTTGCTAGGCGCCCAAGGCAGACGACGCTTTGCTAGGCAGCGAGGCGGCGAAGGCACAAAGCCATTTGCTCTGCCCTCATTCGCTGCCTCGCACAATAGCTAACCACTGTGCATGTTGGCTGTCTCACAAACAAGCAGCCTGCTGCGTCTCTTCGCTGCCTCGCCAACTAACAAAATGCTGCCTCGCTTCGCCTCCAGGCGAAAAAGTCATCCGCCATGCCACTGCGCCACCTGGTGCACAAGCAAAGTGCTGCATCTCTTCGCTGCCTCGCACAAAGAGCAAGCACTGTGCATGGTCGCTGTGTCACAAACAAGGAGACTGCTGAATCTCTTCGCTGCCTCGCCAACAAGCAAACCGCTGCATCTCTTCGCTGCCTCACCAACAAGCAAAACACTCGATCTGCTCGCCGCCTCGCCAGCATGCAAAGCGCCGCGTCTCTTGGCCGCCTCGCAAACTAAACGCTGCATCTGTTCACTGCCTCGCCAAAAAGCAGAGCGCTGCGTGTATTCGCTGAGTGGCAGAAAGCAAAGCACGGCGCCTCTTCGCTGCCTGGCCAAGAAGCAAAGCGCTCCATCTCTTCGCTGCCTCGCAAACGAAGGAAGCGCTGCGTGCCTTCGGCGCCTAGCAAAGCAGCGCGTGCCTTGGCCGCCTCGCCGCCTCAGAAAGCGCTGCGTGCCTTCTCGCCCTCGCCGCCTAGCAAAGCGCCGTGTGCCTTCGCCGCCTCCCAAATCGCTTCGTGCCTTCGCCGCCTAGCAAAGCGCCTAGCAAAGCGTCCTCAGCCTTGGCTGCCTAGCAAAGCTCCACGTCCGCTCGCCGCCTAGCAAAGCACTGTGTGCCCTCGCCGCCTGCTAGAGCGCTGCGTGCCTTCGGCGCCTGGCAAAGCGCTGAGTGCCTTCGGCGCCTGGCAAAGCACTGCGTGCCCTCGCCGAGCGCTGCGTCCCTGGGCGCCTGGCAAAGCGCTGCGTGCCTTGGCCGCCTCGCCGCCTAGCAAGGCGCCCTAGCCCGTCGAGCACGATCAAATGGCTGCGTGCCTTCGCTGCCTCGGTGCTTAGCAAAGCGCCACGTGCCTTCGGCGCCTACAAAAGCGCCGTGTCCCTTCGGCGCTCCCACGGCGTTTGCTAAGCGGCGAGGCGGCGAAGGGACGAAGCGGTTCGGGAGGCGGTGAAGGGACAGGGCGCTTTGTTGGGCGGCGAGGGCGAAAAGGCACGCAGCGCTTTCTTAGGCGGCGAAGGCACGCGCTGCTTTGCTAGGCGCCGAAGGAACACGGCGCTTTGTAGGCGGCGACGGCACGCGGAGCTTTGCTAGGCGGCGAGGCGGCGAAGGGACACGGCGCTTTGCTAGGCGGCGAGGGCGAGAAGGCACGCAGCGCTTTCTTAGGAGGCCAGGCGGCGAAGGCACGCGCTGCTTTGCCAGGCGCCGAAGGCACAACGCGGTGTGTGAGGCGGCGAAGGCACGCACTGCTTTGCCAGCCGCCGAAGGCACGCAGCGCTTTGCTAGGCTGCAATGCGGCGAGGCGCCCAACGCAGGCACTTCTTTGCTAGGCGCCCAAGGAACACGGCGCTTTGCTTGACGGCGACGGCACGCGCAGCTTTGCTAGGCGCCCAAGGCAGACGACGCTTTGCTAGGCAGCGAGGCGGCGAACGCACAAAGCCATTTGCTCTGCCCTCATTCGCTGCCTCGCACAATAGCTAACCACTGTGCATGTTGGCTGTCTCACAAACAAGCAGCCTGCTGCGTCTCTTCGCTGCCTCGCCAACTAACAAAGTGCTGCCTCGCTTCGCCTCCAGGCGAAAAAGTCATCCGCCATGCCACTGCGCCACCTGGTGCACAAGCAAAGTGCTGCATCTCTTCGCTGCCTCGCACAAAGAGCAAGCACTGTGCATGGTCGCTGTGTCACAAACAAGGAGACTGCTGAATCTCTTCGCTGCCTCGCCAACAAGCAAAGCACTCGATCTGCTCGCCGCCTCGCCAGCATGCAAAGCGCCGCGTCTCTTGGCCGCCTCGCAAACTAAACGCTGCATCTGTTCGCTGCCTCGCCAAAAAGCAGAGCGCTGCGTGTATTCGCTGAGTGGCAGAAAGCAAAGCACGGCGCCTGTTCACTGCCTGGCCAAGAAGCAAAGCGCTCCATCTCTTCGCTGCCTCGCAAACGAAGGAAGCGCTGCGTGCCTTCGGCGCCTAGCAAAGCAGCGCGTGCCTTGGCCGCCTCGCCGCCTCAGAAAGCGCTGCGTGCCTTCTCGCCCTCGCCGCCTAGCAAAGCGCCGTGTGCCTTCGCCGCCTCCCAAATCGCTTCGTGCCTTCGCCGCCTAGCAAAGCGCCTAGCAAAGCGTCCTCAGCCTTCGCTGCCTAGCAAAGCTCCACGTCCGCTCGCCGCCTAGCAAAGCACTGTGTGCCCTCGCCGCCTGCTAGAGCGCTGCGTGCCTTCGGCGCCTGGCAAAGCGCTGAGTGCCTTCGGCGCCTGGCAAAGCACTGCGTGCCCTCGCCGAGCGTTGCGTCCCTGGGCGCCTGGCAAAGCGCTGCGTGCCTTGGCCGCCTCGCCGCCTAGCAAGGCGCCCTAGCCCGTCGAGCACGATCAAATGGCTGCGTGCCTTCGCTGCCTCGGTGCTTAGCAAAGCGCCACGTGCCTTCGGCGCCTACAAAAGCGCCGTGTCCCTTCGGCGCTCCCACGGCGTTTGCTAAGCGGCGAGGCGGCGAAGGGACGCAGCGGTGTGTGAGGCGGCGAAGGCAAGCAGCGCTTTGCTAGGCGGCGAGGCGGCGAAGGGACGAAGCGGTTCGGGAGGCGGTGAAGGGACAGGGCGCTTTGTTGGGCGGCGAGGGCGAAAAGGCACGCAGCGCTTTCTTAGGCGGCGAAGGCACGCGCTGCTTTGCTAGGCGCCGAAGGAACACGGCGCTTTGTAGGCGGCGACGGCACGCGGAGCTTTGCTAGGCGGCGAGGCGGCGAAGGGACACGGCGCTTTGCTAGGCGGCGAGGGCGAGAAGGCACGCAGCGCTTTCTTAGGAGGCCAGGCGGCGAAGGCACGCGCTGCTTTGCCAGGCGCCGAAGGCACAACGCGGTGTGTGAGGCGGCGAAGGCACGCACTGCTTTGCCAGCCGCCGAAGGCACGCAGCGCTTTGCTAGGCTGCAATGCGGCGAGGCGCCGAACGCAGGCACTTCTTTGCTAGGCGCCCAAGGAACACGGCGCTTTGCTTGACGGCGACGGCACGCGCAGCTTTGCTAGGCGCCCAAGGCAGACGACGCTTTGCTAGGCAGCGAGGCGGCGAAGGCACAAAGCGATTTGCTCTGCCCTCATTCGCTGCCTCGCACAATAGCTAACCACTGTGCATGTTGGCTGTCTCACAAACAAGCAGCCTGCTGCGTCTCTTCGCTGCCTCGCCAACTAACAAAGTGCTGCCTCGCTTCGCCTCCAGGCGAAAAAGTCATCCGCCATGCCACTGCGCCACCTGGTGCACAAGCAAAGTGCTGCATCTCTTCGCTGCCTCGCACAAAGAGCAAGCACTGTGCATGGTCGCTGTGTCACAAACAAGGAGACTGCTGAATCTCTTCGCTGCCTCGCCAACAAGCAAAGCACTCGATCTGCTCGCCGCCTCGCCAGCATGCAAAGCGCCGCGTCTCTTGGCCGCCTCGCAAACTAAACGCTGCATCTGTTCACTGCCTCGCCAAAAAGCAGAGCGCTGCGTGTATTCGCTGAGTGGCAGAAAGCAAAGCACGGCGCCTGTTCGCTGCCTGGCCAAGAAGCAAAGCGCTCCATCTCTTCGCTGCCTCGCAAACGAAGGAAGCGCTGCGTGCCTTCGGCGCCTAGCAAAGCAGCGCGTGCCTTGGCCGCCTCGCCGCCTCAGAAAGCGCTGCGTGCCTTCTCGCCCTCGCCGCCTAGCAAAGCGCCGTGTGCCTTCGCCGCCTCCCAAATCGCTTCGTGCCTTCGCCGCCTAGCAAAGCGCCTAGCAAAGCGTCCTCAGCCTTCGCTGCCTAGCAAAGCTCCACGTCCGCTCGCCGCCTAGCAAAGCACTGTGTGCCCTCGCCGACTGCTAGAGCGCTGCGTGCCTTCGGCGCCTGGCAAAGCGCTGAGTGCCTTCGGCGCCTGGCAAAGCACTGCGTGCCCTCGCCGAGCGCTGCGTCCCTGGGCGCCTGGCAAAGCGCTGCGTGCCTTGGCCGCCTCGCCGCCTAGCAAGGCGCCCTAGCCCGTCGAGCACGATCAAATGGCTGCGTGCCTTCGCTGCCTCGGTGCTTAGCAAAGCGCCACGTGCCTTCGGCGCCTACAAAAGCGCCGTGTCCCTTCGGCGCTCCCACGGCGTTTGCTAAGCGGCGAGGCGGCGAAGGGACGCAGCGTTGTGTGAGGCGGCGAAGGCAAGCAGCGCTTTGCTAGGCGGCGAGGCGGCGAAGGGACGAAGCGGTTCGGGAGGCGGTGAAGGGACAGGGCGCTTTGTTGGGCGGCGAGGGCGAAAAGGCACGCAGCGCTTTCTTAGGCGGCGAAGGCACGCGCTGCTTTGCTAGGCGCCGAAGGAACACGGCGCTTTGTAGGCGGCGAGGGCGAGAAGGCACGCAGCGCTTTCTTAGGAGGCCAGGCGGCGAAGGCACGCGCTGCTTTGCCAGGCGCCGAAGGCACAGCGCGGTGTGTGAGGCGGCGAAGGCACGCACTGCTTTGCCAGCCGCCGAAGGCACGCAGCGCTTTGCTAGGCTGCAATGCGGCGAGGCGCCGAACGCAGGCACTTCTTTGCTAGGCGCCCAAGGAACACGGCGCTTTGCTTGACGGCGACGGCACGCGCAGCTTTGCTAGGCGCCCAAGGCAGACGACGCTTTGCTAGGCAGCGAGGCGGCGAACGCACAAAGCGATTTGCTCTGCCCTCATTCGCTGCCTCGCACAATAGCTAACCACTGTGCATGTTGGCTGTCTCACAAACAAGCAGCCTGCTGCGTCTCTTCGCTGCCTCGCCAACTAACAAAGTGCTGCCTCGCTTCGCCTCCAGGCGAAAAAGTCATCCGCCATGCCACTGCGCCACCTGGTGCACAAGCAAAGTGCTGCATCTCTTCGCTGCCTCGCACAAAGAGCAAGCACTGTGCATGGTCGCTGTGTCACAAACAAGGAGACTGCTGAATCTCTTTGCTGCCTCGCCAACAAGCAAACCGCTGCATCTCTTCGCTGCCTCGCCAACAAGCAAAGCACTCGATCTGCTCGCCGCCTCGCCAGCATGCAAAGCGCCGCGTCTCTTGGCCGCCTCGCAAACTAAACGCTGCATCTGTTCACTGCCTCGCCAAAAAGCAGAGCGCTGCGTGTATTCGCTGAGTGGCAGAAAGCAAAGCACGGCGCCTCTTCGCTGCCTGGCCAAGAAGCAAAGCGCTCCATCTCTTCGCTGCCTCGCAAACGAAGGAAGCGCTGCGTGCCTTCGGCGCCTAGCAAAGCAGCGCGTGCCTTGGCCGCCTCGCCGCCTCAGAAAGCGCTGCGTGCCTTCTCGCCCTCGCCGCCTAGCAAAGCGCCGTGTGCCTTCGCCGCCTCCCAAATCGCTTCGTGCCTTCGCCGCCTAGCAAAGCGCCTAGCAAAGCGTCCTCAGCCTTGGCTGCCTAGCAAAGCTCCACGTCCGCTCGCCGCCTAGCAAAGCACTGTGTGCCCTCGCCGCCTGCTAGAGCGCTGCGTGCCTTCGGCGCCTGGCAAAGCGCTGAGTGCCTTCGGCGCCTGGCAAAGCACTGCGTGCCCTCGCCGAGCGCTGCGTCCCTGGGCGCCTGGCAAAGCGCTGCGTGCCTTGGCCGCCTCGCCGCCTAGCAAGGCGCCCTAGCCCGTCGAGCACGATCAAATGGCTGCGTGCCTTCGCTGCCTCGGTGCTTAGCAAAGCGCCACGTGCCTTCGGCGCCTACAAAAGCGCCGTGTCCCTTCGGCGCTCCCACGGCGTTTGCTAAGCGGCGAGGCGGCGAAGGGACGAAGCGGTTCGGGAGGCGGTGAAGGGACAGGGCGCTTTGTTGGGCGGCGAGGGCGAAAAGGCACGCAGCGCTTTCTTAGGCGGCGAAGGCACGCGCTGCTTTGCTAGGCGCCGAAGGAACACGGCGCTTTGTAGGCGGCGACGGCACGCGGAGCTTTGCTAGGCGGCGAGGCGGCGAAGGGACACGGCGCTTTGCTAGGCGGCGAGGGCGAGAAGGCACGCAGCGCTTTCTTAGGAGGCCAGGCGGCGAAGGCACGCGCTGCTTTGCCAGGCGCCGAAGGCACAACGCGGTGTGTGAGGCGGCGAAGGCACGCACTGCTTTGCCAGCCGCCGAAGGCACGCAGCGCTTTGCTAGGCTGCAATGCGGCGAGGCGCCCAACGCAGGCACTTCTTTGCTAGGCGCCCAAGGAACACGGCGCTTTGCTTGACGGCGACGGCACGCGCAGCTTTGCTAGGCGCCCAAGGCAGACGACGCTTTGCTAGGCAGCGAGGCGGCGAACGCACAAAGCCATTTGCTCTGCCCTCATTCGCTGCCTCGCACAATAGCTAACCACTGTGCATGTTGGCTGTCTCACAAACAAGCAGCCTGCTGCGTCTCTTCGCTGCCTCGCCAACTAACAAAGTGCTGCCTCGCTTCGCCTCCAGGCGAAAAAGTCATCCGCCATGCCACTGCGCCACCTGGTGCACAAGCAAAGTGCTGCATCTCTTCGCTGCCTCGCACAAAGAGCAAGCACTGTGCATGGTCGCTGTGTCACAAACAAGGAGACTGCTGAATCTCTTCGCTGCCTCGCCAACAAGCAAAGCACTCGATCTGCTCGCCGCCTCGCCAGCATGCAAAGCGCCGCGTCTCTTGGCCGCCTCGCAAACTAAACGCTGCATCTGTTCGCTGCCTCGCCAAAAAGCAGAGCGCTGCGTGTATTCGCTGAGTGGCAGAAAGCAAAGCACGGCGCCTGTTCACTGCCTGGCCAAGAAGCAAAGCGCTCCATCTCTTCGCTGCCTCGCAAACGAAGGAAGCGCTGCGTGCCTTCGGCGCCTAGCAAAGCAGCGCGTGCCTTGGCCGCCTCGCCGCCTCAGAAAGCGCTGCGTGCCTTCTCGCCCTCGCCGCCTAGCAAAGCGCCGTGTGCCTTCGCCGCCTCCCAAATCGCTTCGTGCCTTCGCCGCCTAGCAAAGCGCCTAGCAAAGCGTCCTCAGCCTTCGCTGCCTAGCAAAGCTCCACGTCCGCTCGCCGCCTAGCAAAGCACTGTGTGCCCTCGCCGCCTGCTAGAGCGCTGCGTGCCTTCGGCGCCTGGCAAAGCGCTGAGTGCCTTCGGCGCCTGGCAAAGCACTGCGTGCCCTCGCCGAGCGTTGCGTCCCTGGGCGCCTGGCAAAGCGCTGCGTGCCTTGGCCGCCTCGCCGCCTAGCAAGGCGCCCTAGCCCGTCGAGCACGATCAAATGGCTGCGTGCCTTCGCTGCCTCGGTGCTTAGCAAAGCGCCACGTGCCTTCGGCGCCTACAAAAGCGCCGTGTCCCTTCGGCGCTCCCACGGCGTTTGCTAAGCGGCGAGGCGGCGAAGGGACGCAGCGGTGTGTGAGGCGGCGAAGGCAAGCAGCGCTTTGCTAGGCGGCGAGGCGGCGAAGGGACGAAGCGGTTCGGGAGGCGGTGAAGGGACAGGGCGCTTTGTTGGGCGGCGAGGGCGAAAAGGCACGCAGCGCTTTCTTAGGCGGCGAAGGCACGCGCTGCTTTGCTAGGCGCCGAAGGAACACGGCGCTTTGTAGGCGGCGACGGCACGCGGAGCTTTGCTAGGCGGCGAGGCGGCGAAGGGACACGGCGCTTTGCTAGGCGGCGAGGGCGAGAAGGCACGCAGCGCTTTCTTAGGAGGCCAGGCGGCGAAGGCACGCGCTGCTTTGCCAGGCGCCGAAGGCACAACGCGGTGTGTGAGGCGGCGAAGGCACGCACTGCTTTGCCAGCCGCCGAAGGCACGCAGCGCTTTGCTAGGCTGCAATGCGGCGAGGCGCCGAACGCAGGCACTTCTTTGCTAGGCGCCCAAGGAACACGGCGCTTTGCTTGACGGCGACGGCACGCGCAGCTTTGCTAGGCGCCCAAGGCAGACGACGCTTTGCTAGGCAGCGAGGCGGCGAAGGCACAAAGCGATTTGCTCTGCCCTCATTCGCTGCCTCGCACAATAGCTAACCACTGTGCATGTTGGCTGTCTCACAAACAAGCAGCCTGCTGCGTCTCTTCGCTGCCTCGCCAACTAACAAAGTGCTGCCTCGCTTCGCCTCCAGGCGAAAAAGTCATCCGCCATGCCACTGCGCCACCTGGTGCACAAGCAAAGTGCTGCATCTCTTCGCTGCCTCGCACAAAGAGCAAGCACTGTGCATGGTCGCTGTGTCACAAACAAGGAGACTGCTGAATCTCTTCGCTGCCTCGCCAACAAGCAAAGCACTCGATCTGCTCGCCGCCTCGCCAGCATGCAAAGCGCCGCGTCTCTTGGCCGCCTCGCAAACTAAACGCTGCATCTGTTCACTGCCTCGCCAAAAAGCAGAGCGCTGCGTGTATTCGCTGAGTGGCAGAAAGCAAAGCACGGCGCCTGTTCGCTGCCTGGCCAAGAAGCAAAGCGCTCCATCTCTTCGCTGCCTCGCAAACGAAGGAAGCGCTGCGTGCCTTCGGCGCCTAGCAAAGCAGCGCGTGCCTTGGCCGCCTCGCCGCCTCAGAAAGCGCTGCGTGCCTTCTCGCCCTCGCCGCCTAGCAAAGCGCCGTGTGCCTTCGCCGCCTCCCAAATCGCTTCGTGCCTTCGCCGCCTAGCAAAGCGCCTAGCAAAGCGTCCTCAGCCTTGGCTGCCTAGCAAAGCTCCACGTCCGCTCGCCGCCTAGCAAAGCACTGTGTGCCCTCGCCGACTGCTAGAGCGCTGCGTGCCTTCGGCGCCTGGCAAAGCGCTGAGTGCCTTCGGCGCCTGGCAAAGCACTGCGTGCCCTCGCCGAGCGCTGCGTCCCTGGGCGCCTGGCAAAGCGCTGCGTGCCTTGGCCGCCTCGCCGCCTAGCAAGGCGCCCTAGCCCGTCGAGCACGATCAAATGGCTGCGTGCCTTCGCTGCCTCGGTGCTTAGCAAAGCGCCACGTGCCTTCGGCGCCTACAAAAGCGCCGTGTCCCTTCGGCGCTCCCACGGCGTTTGCTAAGCGGCGAGGCGGCGAAGGGACGCAGCGTTGTGTGAGGCGGCGAAGGCAAGCAGCGCTTTGCTAGGCGGCGAGGCGGCGAAGGGACGAAGCGGTTCGGGAGGCGGTGAAGGGACAGGGCGCTTTGTTGGGCGGCGAGGGCGAAAAGGCACGCAGCGCTTTCTTAGGCGGCGAAGGCACGCGCTGCTTTGCTAGGCGCCGAAGGAACACGGCGCTTTGTAGGCGGCGAGGGCGAGAAGGCACGCAGCGCTTTCTTAGGAGGCCAGGCGGCGAAGGCACGCGCTGCTTTGCCAGGCGCCGAAGGCACAGCGCGGTGTGTGAGGCGGCGAAGGCACGCACTGCTTTGCCAGCCGCCGAAGGCACGCAGCGCTTTGCTAGGCTGCAATGCGGCGAGGCGCCGAACGCAGGCACTTCTTTGCTAGGCGCCCAAGGAACACGGCGCTTTGCTTGACGGCGACGGCACGCGCAGCTTTGCTAGGCGCCCAAGGCAGACGACGCTTTGCTAGGCAGCGAGGCGGCGAACGCACAAAGCGATTTGCTCTGCCCTCATTCGCTGCCTCGCACAATAGCTAACCACTGTGCATGTTGGCTGTCTCACAAACAAGCAGCCTGCTGCGTCTCTTCGCTGCCTCGCCAACTAACAAAGTGCTGCCTCGCTTCGCCTCCAGGCGAAAAAGTCATCCGCCATGCCACTGCGCCACCTGGTGCACAAGCAAAGTGCTGCATCTCTTCGCTGCCTCGCACAAAGAGCAAGCACTGTGCATGGTCGCTGTGTCACAAACAAGGAGACTGCTGAATCTCTTTGCTGCCTCGCCAACAAGCAAACCGCTGCATCTCTTCGCTGCCTCGCCAACAAGCAAAGCACTCGATCTGCTCGCCGCCTCGCCAGCATGCAAAGCGCCGCGTCTCTTGGCCGCCTCGCAAACTAAACGCTGCATCTGTTCACTGCCTCGCCAAAAAGCAGAGCGCTGCGTGTATTCGCTGAGTGGCAGAAAGCAAAGCACGGCGCCTCTTCGCTGCCTGGCCAAGAAGCAAAGCGCTCCATCTCTTCGCTGCCTCGCAAACGAAGGAAGCGCTGCGTGCCTTCGGCGCCTAGCAAAGCAGCGCGTGCCTTGGCCGCCTCGCCGCCTCAGAAAGCGCTGCGTGCCTTCTCGCCCTCGCCGCCTAGCAAAGCGCCGTGTGCCTTCGCCGCCTCCCAAATCGCTTCGTGCCTTCGCCGCCTAGCAAAGCGCCTAGCAAAGCGTCCTCAGCCTTCGCTGCCTAGCAAAGCTCCACGTCCGCTCGCCGCCTAGCAAAGCACTGTGTGCCCTCGCCGCCTGCTAGAGCGCTGCGTGCCTTTGGCGCCTGGCAAAGCGCTGAGTGCCTTCGGCGCCTGGCAAAGCACTGCGTGCCCTCGCCGAGCGCTGCGTCCCTGGGCGCCTGGCAAAGCGCTGCGTGCCTTGGCCGCCTCGCCGCCTAGCAAGGCGCCCTAGCCCGTCGAGCACGATCAAATGGCTGCGTGCCTTCGCTGCCTCGGTGCTTAGCAAAGCGCCACGTGCCTTCGGCGCCTACAAAAGCGCCGTGTCCCTTCGGCGCTCCCACGGCGTTTGCTAAGCGGCGAGGCGGCGAAGGGACGAAGCGGTTCGGGAGGCGGTGAAGGGACAGGGCGCTTTGTTGGGCGGCGAGGGCGAAAAGGCACGCAGCGCTTTCTTAGGCGGCGAAGGCACGCGCTGCTTTGCTAGGCGCCGAAGGAACACGGCGCTTTGTAGGCGGCGAGGGCGAGAAGGCACGCAGCGCTTTCTTAGGAGGCCAGGCGGCGAAGGCACGCGCTGCTTTGCCAGGCGCCGAAGGCACAACGCGGTGTGTGAGGCGGCGAAGGCACGCACTGCTTTGCCAGCCGCCGAAGGCACGCAGCGCTTTGCTAGGCTGCAATGCGGCGAGGCGCCCAACGCAGGCACTTCTTTGCTAGGCGCCCAAGGAACACGGCGCTTTGCTTGACGGCGACGGCACGCGCAGCTTTGCTAGGCGCCCAAGGCAGACGACGCTTTGCTAGGCAGCGAGGCGGCGAACGCACAAAGCGATTTGCTCTGCCCTCATTCGCTGCCTCGCACAATAGCTAACCACTGTGCATGTTGGCTGTCTCACAAACAAGCAGCCTGCTGCGTCTCTTCGCTGCCTCGCCAACTAACAAAGTGCTGCCTCGCTTCGCCTCCAGGCGAAAAAGTCATCCGCCATGCCACTGCGCCACCTGGTGCACAAGCAAAGTGCTGCATCTCTTCGCTGCCTCGCACAAAGAGCAAGCACTGTGCATGGTCGCTGTGTCACAAACAAGGAGACTGCTGAATCTCTTCGCTGCCTCGCCAACAAGCAAAGCACTCGATCTGCTCGCCGCCTCGCCAGCATGCAAAGCGCCGCGTCTCTTGGCCGCCTCGCAAACTAAACGCTGCATCTGTTCACTGCCTCGCCAAAAAGCAGAGCGCTGCGTGTATTCGCTGAGTGGCAGAAAGCAAAGCACGGCGCCTCTTCGCTGCCTGGCCAAGAAGCAAAGCGCTCCATCTCTTCGCTGCCTCGCAAACGAAGGAAGCGCTGCGTGCCTTCGGCGCCTAGCAAAGCAGCGCGTGCCTTGGCCGCCTCGCCGCCTCAGAAAGCGCTGCGTGCCTTCTCGCCCTCGCCGCCTAGCAAAGCGCCGTGTGCCTTCGCCGCCTCCCAAATCGCTTCGTGCCTTCGCCGCCTAGCAAAGCGCCTAGCAAAGCGTCCTCAGCCTTCGCTGCCTAGCAAAGCTCCACGTCCGCTCGCCGCCTAGCAAAGCACTGTGTGCCCTCGCCGCCTGCTAGAGCGCTGCGTGCCTTCGGCGCCTGGCAAAGCGCTGAGTGCCTTCGGCGCCTGGCAAAGCACTGCGTGCCCTCGCCGAGCGCTGCGTCCCTGGGCGCCTGGCAAAGCGCTGCGTGCCTTGGCCGCCTCGCCGCCTAGCAAGGCGCCCTAGCCCGTCGAGCACGATCAAATGGCTGCGTGCCTTCGCTGCCTCGGTGCTTAGCAAAGCGCCACGTGCCTTCGGCGCCTACAAAAGCGCCGTGTCCCTTCGGCGCTCCCACGGCGTTTGCTAAGCGGCGAGGCGGCGAAGGGACGAAGCGGTTCGGGAGGCGGTGAAGGGACAGGGCGCTTTGTTGGGCGGCGAGGGCGAAAAGGCACGCAGCGCTTTCTTAGGCGGCGAAGGCACGCGCTGCTTTGCTAGGCGCCGAAGGAACACGGCGCTTTGTAGGCGGCGAGGGCGAGAAGGCACGCAGCGCTTTCTTAGGAGGCCAGGCGGCGAAGGCACGCGCTGCTTTGCCAGGCGCCGAAGGCACAACGCGGTGTGTGAGGCGGCGAAGGCACGCACTGCTTTGCCAGCCGCCGAAGGCACGCAGCGCTTTGCTAGGCTGCAATGCGGCGAGGCGCCCAACGCAGGCACTTCTTTGCTAGGCGCCCAAGGAACACGGCGCTTTGCTTGACGGCGACGGCACGCGCAGCTTTGCTAGGCGCCCAAGGCAGACGACGCTTTGCTAGGCAGCGAGGCGGCGAACGCACAAAGCGATTTGCTCTGCCCTCATTCGCTGCCTCGCACAATAGCTAACCACTGTGCATGTTGGCTGTCTCACAAACAAGCAGCCTGCTGCGTCTCTTCGCTGCCTCGCCAACTAACAAAGTGCTGCCTCGCTTCGCCTCCAGGCGAAAAAGTCATCCGCCATGCCACTGCGCCACCTGGTGCACAAGCAAAGTGCTGCATCTCTTCGCTGCCTCGCACAAAGAGCAAGCACTGTGCATGGTCGCTGTGTCACAAACAAGGAGACTGCTGAATCTCTTTGCTGCCTCGCCAACAAGCAAACCGCTGCATCTCTTCGCTGCCTCGCCAACAAGCAAAGCACTCGATCTGCTCGCCGCCTCGCCAGCATGCAAAGCGCCGCGTCTCTTGGCCGCCTCGCAAACTAAACGCTGCATCTGTTCACTGCCTCGCCAAAAAGCAGAGCGCTGCGTGTATTCGCTGAGTGGCAGAAAGCAAAGCACGGCGCCTCTTCGCTGCCTGGCCAAGAAGCAAAGCGCTCCATCTCTTCGCTGCCTCGCAAACGAAGGAAGCGCTGCGTGCCTTCTCGCCCTCGCCGCCTAGCAAAGCGCCGTGTGCCTTCGCCGCCTCCCAAATCGCTTCGTGCCTTCGCCGCCTAGCAAAGCGCCTAGCAAAGCGTCCTCAGCCTTGGCTGCCTAGCAAAGCTCCACGTCCGCTCGCCGCCTAGCAAAGCACTGTGTGCCCTCGCCGCCTGCTAGAGCGCTGCGTGCCTTCGGCGCCTGGCAAAGCGCTGAGTGCCTTCGGCGCCTGGCAAAGCACTGCGTGCCCTCGCCGAGCGCTGCGTCCCTGGGCGCCTGGCAAAGCGCTGCGTGCCTTGGCCGCCTCGCCGCCTAGCAAGGCGCCCTAGCCCGTCGAGCACGATCAAATGGCTGCGTGCCTTCGCTGCCTCGGTGCTTAGCAAAGCGCCACGTGCCTTCGGCGCCTACAAAAGCGCCGTGTCCCTTCGGCGCTCCCACGGCGTTTGCTAAGCGGCGAGACGGCGAAGGGACGCAGCGGTGTGTGAGGCGGCGAAGGCAAGCAGCGCTTTGCTAGGCGGCGAGGCGGCGAAGGGACGAAGCGGTTCGGGAGGCGGTGAAGGGACAGGGCGCTTTGTTGGGCGGCGAGGGCGAAAAGGCACGCAGCGCTTTCTTAGGCGGCGAAGGCACGCGCTCCTTTGCTAGGCGCCGAAGGAACATGGCGCTTTGTAGGCGGCGACGGCACGCGGAGCTTTGCTAGGCGGCGAGGCGGCGAAGGGACACGGCGCTTTGCTAGGCGGCGAGGGCGAGAAGGCACGCAGCGCTTTCTTAGGAGGCCAGGCGGCGAAGGCACGCGCTGCTTTGCCAGGCGCCGAAGGCACAACGCGGTGTGTGAGGCGGCGAAGGCACGCACTGCTTTGCCAGCCGCCGAAGGCACGCAGCGCTTTGCTAGGCTGCAATGCGGCGAGGCGCCCAACGCAGGCACTTCTTTGCTAGGCGCCCAAGGAACACGGCGCTTTGCTTGACGGCGACGGCACGCGCAGCTTTGCTAGGCGCCCAAGGCAGACGACGCTTTGCTAGGCAGCGAGGCGGCGAACGCACAAAGCGATTTGCTCTGCCCTCATTCGCTGCCTCGCACAATAGCTAACCACTGTGCATGTTGGCTGTCTCACAAACAAGCAGCCTGCTGCGTCTCTTCGCTGCCTCGCCAACTAACAAAGTGCTGCCTCGCTTCGCCTCCAGGCGAAAAAGTCATCCACGATGCCACTGCGCCACCTGGTGCACAAGCAAAGTGCTGCATCTCTTCACTGCCTCGCACAAAGAGCAAGCACTGTGCATGGTCGCTGTGTCACAAACAAGGAGACTGCTGAATCTCTTCGCTGCCTCGCCAACAAGCAAAGCACTCGATCTGCTCGCCGCCTCGCCAGCATGCAAAGCGCCGCGTCTCTTGGCCGCCTCGCAAACTAAACGCTGCATCTGTTCGCTGCCTCGCCAAAAAGCAGAGCGCTGCGTGTATTCGCTGAGTGGCAGAAAGCAAAGCACGGCGCCTGTTCACTGCCTGGCCAAGAAGCAAAGCGCTCCATCTCTTCGCTGCCTCGCAAACGAAGGAAGCGCTGCGTGCCTTCGGCGCCTAGCAAAGCAGCGCGTGCCTTGGCCGCCTCGCCGCCTCAGAAAGCGCTGCGTGCCTTCTCGCCCTCGCCGCCTAGCAAAGCGCCGTGTGCCTTCGCCGCCTCCCAAATCGCTTCGTGCCTTCGCCGCCTAGCAAAGCGCCTAGCAAAGCGTCCTCAGCCTTCGCTGCCTAGCAAAGCTCCACGTCCGCTCGCCGCCTAGCAAAGCACTGTGTGCCCTCGCCGCCTGCTAGAGCGCTGCGTGCCTTCGGCGCCTGGCAAAGCGCTGAGTGCCTTCGGCGCCTGGCAAAGCACTGCGTGCCCTCGCCGAGCGCTGCGTCCCTGGGCGCCTGGCAAAGCGCTGCGTGCCTTGGCCGCCTCGCCGCCTAGCAAGGCGCCCTAGCCCGTCGAGCACCATCAAATGGCTGCGTGCCTTCGCTGCCTCGGTGCTTAGCAAAGCGCCACGTGCCTTCGGCGCCTACAAAAGTGCCGTGTCCCTTCGGCGCTCCCACGGCGTTTGCTAAGCGGCGAGGCGGCGAAGGGACGCAGCGGTTCGGGAGGCGGTGAAGCGACAGGGCGCTTTGTTGGGCGGCGAGGGCGAAAAGGCACGCAGCGCTTTCTTAGGCGGCGAAGGCACGCGCTGCTTTGCTAGGCGCCGAAGGAACACGGCGCTTTGTAGGCGGCGACGGCACGCGGAGCTTTGCTAGGCGGCGAGGCGGCGAAGGGACGAAGCGGTTCGGGAGGCGGTGAAGGGACAGGGCGCTTTGTTGGGCGGCGAGGGCGAAAAGGCACGCAGCGCTTTCTTAGGCGGCGAAGGCACGCGCTGCTTTGCTAGGCGCCGAAGGAACACGGCGCTTTGTAGGCGGCGACGGCACGCGGAGCTTTGCTAGGCGGCGAGGCGGCGAAGGAACACGGCGCTTTGCTAGGCGGCGAGGGCGAGAAGGCACGCAGCGCTTTCTTAGGAGGCCAGGCGGCGAAGGCACGCGCTGCTTTGCCAGGCGCCGAAGGCACAACGCGGTGTGTGAGGCGGCGAAGGCACGCACTGCTTTGCCAGCCGCCGAAGGCACGCAGCGCTTTGCTAGGCTGCAATGCGGCGAGGCGCCCAACGCAGGCACTTCTTTGCTAGGCGCCCAAGGAACACGGCGCTTTGCTTGACGGCGACGGCACGCGCAGCTTTGCTAGGCGCCCAAGGCAGACGACGCTTTGCTAGGCAGCGAGGCGGCGAAGGCACAAAGCCATTTGCTCTGCCCTCATTCGCTGCCTCGCACAATAGCTAACCACTGTGCATGTTGGCTGTCTCACAAACAAGCAGCCTGCTGCGTCTCTTCGCTGCCTCGCCAACTAACAAAGTGCTGCCTCGCTTCGCCTCCAGGCGAAAAAGTCATCCGCCATGCCACTGCGCCACCTGGTGCACAAGCAAAGTGCTGCATCTCTTCGCTGCCTCGCACAAAGAGCAAGCACTGTGCATGGTCGCTGTGTCACAAACAAGGAGACTGCTGAATCTCTTCGCTGCCTCGCCAACAAGCAAACCGCTGCATCTCTTCGCTGCCTCGCCAACAAGCAAAGCACTCGATCTGCTCGCCGCCTCGCCAGCATGCAAAGCGCCGCGTCTCTTGGCCGCCTCGCAAACTAAACGCTGCATCTGTTCGCTGCCTCGCCAAAAAGCAGAGCGCTGCGTGTATTCGCTGAGTGGCAGAAAGCAAAGCACGGCGCCTCTTCGCTGCCTGGCCAAGAAGCAAAGCGCTCCATCTCTTCGCTGCCTCGCAAACGAAGGAAGCGCTGCGTGCCTTCGGCGCCTAGCAAAGCAGCGCGTGCCTTGGCCGCCTCGCCGCCTCAGAAAGCGCTGCGTGCCTTCTCGCCCTCGCCGCCTAGCAAAGCGCCGTGTGCCTTCGCCGCCTCCCAAATCGCTTCGTGCCTTCGCCGCCTAGCAAAGCGCCTAACAAAACGTCCTCAGCCTTCGCTGCCTAGCAAAGCTCCACGTCCGCTCGCCGCCTAGCAAAGCACTGTGTGCCCTCGCCGCCTGCTAGAGCGCTGCGTGCCTTCGGCGCCTGGCAAAGCGCTGAGTGCCTTCGGCGCCTGGCAAAGCACTGCGTGCCCTCGCCGAGCGCTGCGTCCCTGGGCGCCTGGCAAAGCGCTGCGTGCCTTGGCCGCCTCGCCGCCTAGCAAGGCGCCCTAGCCCGTCGAGCACGATCAAATGGCTGCGTGCCTTCGCTGCCTCGGTGCTTAGCAAAGCGCCACGTGCCTTCGGCGCCTACAAAAGCGCCGTGTCCCTTCGGCGCTCCCACGGCGTTTGCTAAGCGGCGAGGCGGCGAAGGGACGAAGCGGTTCGGGAGGCGGTGAAGGGACAGGGCGCTTTGTTGGGCGGCGAGGGCGAAAAGGCATGCAGCGCTTTCTTAGGCGGCGAAGGCACGCGCTGCTTTGCTAGGCGCCGAAGGAACACGGCGCTTTGTAGGCGGCGAGGGCGAGAAGGCACGCAGCGCTTTCTTAGGAGGCCAGGCGGCGAAGGCACGCGCTGCTTTGCCAGGCGCCGAAGGCACAACGCGGTGTGTGAGGCGGCGAAGGCACGCACTGCTTTGCCAGCCGCCGAAGGCACGCAGCGCTTTGCTAGGCTGCAATGCGGCGAGGCGCCCAACGCAGGCACTTCTTTGCTAGGCGCCCAAGGAACACGGCGCTTTGCTTGACGGCGACGGCACGCGCAGCTTTGCTAGGCGCCCAAGGCAGACGACGCTTTGCTAGGCAGCGAGGCGGCGAACGCACAAAGCGATTTGCTCTGCCCTCATTCGCTGCCTCGCACAATAGCTAACCACTGTGCATGTTGGCTGTCTCACAAACAAGCAGCCTGCTGCGTCTCTTCGCTGCCTCGCCAACTAACAAAGTGCTGCCTCGCTTCGCCTCCAGGCGAAAAAGTCATCCGCCATGCCACTGCGCCACCTGGTGCACAAGCAAAGTGCTGCATCTCTTCGCTGCCTCGCACAAAGAGCAAGCACTGTGCATGGTCGCTGTGTCACAAACAAGGAGACTGCTGAATCTCTTCGCTGCCTCGCCAACAAGCAAAGCTCTCGATCTGCTCGCCGCCTCGCCAGCATGCAAAGCGCCGCGTCTCTTGGCCGCCTCGCAAACTAAACGCTGCATCTGTTCACTGCCTCGCCAAAAAGCAGAGCGCTGCGTGTATTCGCTGAGTGGCAGAAAGCAAAGCACGGCGCCTCTTCGCTGCCTGGCCAAGAAGCAAAGCGCTCCATCTCTTTGCTGCCTCGCAAACGAAGGAAGCGCTGCGTGCCTTCGGCGCCTAGCAAAGCAGCGCGTGCCTTGGCCGCCTCGCCGCCTCAGAAAGCGCTGCGTGCCTTCTCGCCCTCGCCGCCTAGCAAAGCGCCGTGTGCCCTCGCCGCCTGCTGGAGCGCTGCGTGCCTTCGGCGCCTGGCAAAGCGCTGAGTGCCTTCGGCGCCTGGCAAAGCACTGCGTGCCCTCGCCGAGCGCTGCGTCCCTGGGCGCCTGGCAAAGCGCTGCGTGCCTTGGCCGCCTCGCCGCCTAGCAAGGCGCCCTAGCCCGTCGAGCACGATCAAATGGCTGCGTGCCTTCGCTGCCTCGGTGCTTAGCAAAGCGCCACGTGCCTTCGGCGCCTACAAAAGCGCCGTGTCCCTTCGGCGCTCCCACGGCGTTTGCTAAGCGGCGAGGCGGCGAAGGGACGCAGCGGTGTGTGAGGCGGCGAAGGCAAGCAGCGCTTTGCTAGGCGGCGAGGCGGCGAAGGGACGAAGCGGTTCGGGAGGCGGTGAAGGGACAGGGCGCTTTGTTGGGCGGCGAGGGCGAAAAGGCACGCAGCGCTTTCTTAGGCGGCGAAGGCACGCGCTGCTTTGCTAGGCGCCGAAGGAACACGGCGCTTTGTAGGCGGCGACGGCACGCGGAGCTTTGCTAGGCGGCGAGGGCGAGAAGGCACGCAGCGCTTTCTTAGGAGGCCAGGCGGCGAAGGCACGCGCTGCTTTGCCAGCCGCCGAAGGCACGCAGCGCTTTGCTAGGCTGCAATGCGGCGAGGCGCCGAACGCAGGCACTTCTTTGCTAGGCGCCCAAGGAACACGGCGCTTTGCTTGACGGCGACGGCACGCGCAGCTTTGCTAGGCGCCCAAGGCAGACGACGCTTTGCTAGGCAGCGAGGCGGTGAACGCACAAAGCGATTTGCTCTGCCCTCATTCGCTGCCTCGCACAATAGCTAACCACTGTGCATGTTGGCTGTCTCACAAACAAGCAGCCTGCTGCGTCTCTTCGCTGCCTCGCCAACTAACAAAGTGCTGCCTCGCTTCGCCTCCAGGCAAAAAAGTCATCCGCCATGCCACTGCGCCACCTGGTGCACAAGCAAAGTGCTGCATCTCTTCGCTGCCTCGCACAAAGAGCAAGCACTGTGCATGGTCGCTGTGTCACAAACAAGGAGACTGCTGAATCTCTTCGCTGCCTCGCCAACAAGCAAAGCACTCGATCTGCTCGCCGCCTCGCCAGCATGCAAAGCGCCGCGTCTCTTGGCCGCCTCGCAAACTAAACGCTGCATCTGTTCACTGCCTCGCCAAAAAGCAGAGCGCTGCGTGTATTCGCTGAGTGGCAGAAAGCAAAGCACGGCGCCTGTTCGCTGCCTGGCCAAGAAGCAAAGCGCTCCATCTCTTCGCTGCCTCGCAAACGAAGGAAGCGCTGCGTGCCTTCGGCGCCTAGCAAAGCAGCGCGTGCCTTGGCCGCCTCGCCGCCTCAGAAAGCGCTGCGTGCCTTCTCGCCCTCGCCGCCTAGCAAAGCGCCGTGTGCCTTCGCCGCCTCCCAAATCGCTTCGTGCCTTCGCCGCCTAGCAAAGCGCCTAGCAAAGCGTCCTCAGCCTTGGCTGCCTAGCAAAGCTCCACGTCCGCTCGCCGCCTAGCAAAGCACTGTGTGCCCTCGCCGCCTGCTAGAGCGCTGCGTGCCTTCGGCGCCTGGCAAAGCGCTGAGTGCCTTCGGCGCCTGGCAAAGCACTGCGTGCCCTCGCCGAGCGCTGCGTCCCTGGGCGCCTGGCAAAGCGCTGCGTGCCTTGGCCGCCTCGCCGCCTAGCAAGGCGCCCTAGCCCGTCGAGCACGATCAAATGGCTGCGTGCCTTCGCTGCCTCGGTGCTTAGCAAAGCGCCACGTGCCTTCGGCGCCTACAAAAGCGCCGTGTCCCTTCGGCGCTCCCACGGCGTTTGCTAAGCGGCGAGGCGGCGAAGGGACGAAGCGGTTCGGGAGGCGGTGAAGGGACAGGGCGCTTTGTTGGGCGGCGAGGGCGAAAAGGCACGCAGCGCTTTCTTAGGCGGCGAAGGCACGCGCTGCTTTGCTAGGCGCCGAAGGAACACGGCGCTTTGTAGGCGGCGAGGGCGAGAAGGCACGCAGCGCTTTCTTAGGAGGCCAGGCGGCGAAGGCACGCGCTGCTTTGCCAGGCGCCGAAGGCACAACGCGGTGTGTGAGGCGGCGAAGGCACGCACTGCTTTGCCAGCCGCCGAAGGCACGCAGCGCTTTGCTAGGCTGCAATGCGGCGAGGCGCCCAACGCAGGCACTTCTTTGCTAGGCGCCCAAGGAACACGGCGCTTTGCTTGACGGCGACGGCACGCGCAGCTTTGCTAGGCGCCCAAGGCAGACGACGCTTTGCTAGGCAGCGAGGCGGCGAACGCACAAAGCCATTTGCTCTGCCCTCATTCGCTGCCTCGCACAATAGCTAACCACTGTGCATGTTGGCTGTCTCACAAACAAGCAGCCTGCTGCGTCTCTTCGCTGCCTCGCCAACTAACAAAGTGCTGCCTCGCTTCGCCTCCAGGCGAAAAAGTCATCCGCCATGCCACTGCGCCACCTGGTGCACAAGCAAAGTGCTGCATCTCTTCGCTGCCTCGCACAAAGAGCAAGCACTGTGCATGGTCGCTGTGTCACAAACAAGGAGACTGCTGAATCTCTTCGCTGCCTCGCCAACAAGCAAAGCACTCGATCTGCTCGCCGCCTCGCCAGCATGCAAAGCGCCGCGTCTCTTGGCCGCCTCGCAAACTAAACGCTGCATCTGTTCACTGCCTCGCCAAAAAGCAGAGCGCTGCGTGTATTCGCTGAGTGGCAGAAAGCAAAGCACGGCGCCTCTTCGCTGCCTGGCCAAGAAGCAAAGCGCTCCATCTCTTCGCTGCCTCGCAAACGAAGGAAGCGCTGCGTGCCTTCGGCGCCTAGCAAAGCAGCGCGTGCCTTGGCCGCCTCGCCGCCTCAGAAAGCGCTGCGTGCCTTCTCGCCCTCGCCGCCTAGCAAAGCGCCGTGTGCCTTCGCCGCCTCCCAAATCGCTTCGTGCCTTCGCCGCCTAGCAAAGCGCCTAGCAAAGCGTCCTCAGCCTTGGCTGCCTAGCAAAGCTCCACGTCCGCTCGCCGCCTAGCAAAGCACTGTGTGCCCTCGCCGCCTGCTAGAGCGCTGCGTGCCTTCGGCGCCTGGCAAAGCGCTGAGTGCCTTCGGCGCCTGGCAAAGCACTGCGTGCCCTCGCCGAGCGCTGCGTCCCTGGGCGCCTGGCAAAGCGCTGCGTGCCTTGGCCGCCTCGCCGCCTAGCAAGGCGCCCTAGCCCGTCGAGCACGATCAAATGGCTGCGTGCCTTCGCTGCCTCGGTGCTTAGCAAAGCGCCACGTGCCTTCGGCGCCTACAAAAGCGCCGTGTCCCTTCGGCGCTCCCACGGCGTTTGCTAAGCGGCGAGACGGCGAAGGGACGCAGCGGTGTGTGAGGCGGCGAAGGCAAGCAGCGCTTTGCTAGGCGGCGAGGCGGCGAAGGGACGAAGCGGTTCGGGAGGCGGTGAAGGGACAGGGCGCTTTGTTGGGCGGCGAGGGCGAAAAGGCACGCAGCGCTTTCTTAGGCGGCGAAGGCACGCGCTGCTTTGCTAGGCGCCGAAGGAACACGGCGCTTTGTATGCGGCGACGGCACGCGGAGCTTTGCTAGGCGGCGAGGCGGCGAAGGGACGAAGCGGTTCGGGAGGCGGTGAAGGGACAGGGCGCTTTGTTGGGCGGCGAGGGCGAAAAGGCACGCAGCGCTTTCTTAGGCGGCGAAGGCACGCGCTGCTTTGCTAGGCGCCGAAGGAACACGGCGCTTTGTAGGCGGCGAGGGCGAGAAGGCACGCAGCGCTTTCTTAGGAGGCCAGGCGGCGAAGGCACGCGCTGCTTTGCCAGGCGCCGAAGGCACAACGCGGTGTGTGAGGCGGCGAAGGCACGCACTGCTTTGCCAGCCGCCGAAGGCACGCAGCGCTTTGCTAGGCTGCAATGCGGCGAGGCGCCCAACGCAGGCACTTCTTTGCTAGGCGCCCAAGGAACACGGCGCTTTGCTTGACGGCGACGGCACGCGCAGCTTTGCTAGGCGCCCAAGGCAGACGACGCTTTGCTAGGCAGCGAGGCGGCGAAGGCACAAAGCCATTTGCTCTGCCCTCATTCGCTGCCTCGCACAATAGCTAACCACTGTGCATGTTGGCTGTCTCACAAACAAGCAGCCTGCTGCGTCTCTTCGCTGCCTCGCCAACTAACAAAGTGCTGCCTCGCTTCGCCTCCAGGCGAAAAAGTCATCCGCCATGCCACTGCGCCACCTGGTGCACAAGCAAAGTGCTGCATCTCTTCGCTGCCTCGCACAAAGAGCAAGCACTGTGCATGGTCGCTGTGTCACAAACAAGGAGACTGCTGAATCTCTTCGCTGCCTCGCCAACAAGCAAACCGCTGCATCTCTTCGCTGCCTCGCCAACAAGCAAAGCACTCGATCTGCTCGCCGCCTCGCCAGCATGCAAAGCGCCGCGTCTCTTGGCCGCCTCGCAAACTAAACGCTGCATCTGTTCACTGCCTCGCCAAAAAGCAGAGCGCTGCGTGTGTTCGCTGAGTGGCAGAAAGCAAAGCACGGCGCCTCTTCGCTGCCTGGCCAAGAAGCAAAGCGCTCCATCTCTTCGCTGCCTCGCAAACGAAGGAAGCGCTGCGTGCCTTCGGCGCCTAGCAAAGCAGCGCGTGCCTTGGCCGCCTCGCCGCCTCAGAAAGCGCTGCGTGCCTTCTCGCCCTCGCCGCCTAGCAAAGCGCCGTGTGCCTTCGCCGCCTCCCAAATCGCTTCGTGCCTTCGCCGCCTAGCAAAGCGCCTAGCAAAGCGTCCTCAGCCTTCGCTGCCTAGCAAAGCTCCACGTCCGCTCGCCGCCTAGCAAAGCACTGTGTGCCCTCGCCGCCTGCTAGAGCGCTGCGTGCCTTCGGCGCCTGGCAAAGCGCTGAGTGCCTTCGGCGCCTGGCAAAGCACTGCGTGCCCTCGCCGAGCGCTGCGTCCCTGGGCGCCTGGCAAAGCGCTGCGTGCCTTGGCCGCCTCGCCGCCTAGCAAGGCGCCCTAGCCCGTCGAGCACGATCAAATGGCTGCGTGCCTTCGCTGCCTCGGTGCTTAGAAAAGCGCCACGTGCCTTCGGCGCCTACAAAAGCGCCGTGTCCCTTCGGCGCTCCCACGGCGTTTGCTAAGCGGCGAGGCGGCGAAGGGACGAAGCGGTTCGGGAGGCGGTGAAGGGACAGGGCGCTTTGTTGGGCGGCGAGGGCGAAAAGGCACGCAGCGCTTTCTTAGGCGGCGAAGGCACGCGCTGCTTTGCTAGGCGCCGAAGGAACACGGCGCTTTGTAGGCGGCGAGGGCGAGAAGGCACGCAGCGCTTTCTTAGGAGGCCAGGCGGCGAAGGCACGCGCTGCTTTGCCAGGCGCCGAAGGCACAACGCGGTGTGTGAGGCGGCGAAGGCACGCACTGCTTTGCCAGCCGCCGAAGGCACGCAGCGCTTTGCTAGGCTGCAATGCGGCGAGGCGCCCAACGCAGGCACTTCTTTGCTAGGCGCCCAAGGAACACGGCGCTTTGCTTGACGGCGACGGCACGCGCAGCTTTGCTAGGCGCCCAAGGCAGACGACGCTTTGCTAGGCAGCGAGGCGGCGAACGCACAAAGCCATTTGCTCTGCCCTCATTCGCTGCCTCGCACAATAGCTAACCACTGTGCATGTTGGCTGTCTCACAAACAAGCAGCCTGCTGCGTCTCTTCGCTGCCTCGCCAACTAACAAAGTGCTGCCTCGCTTCGCCTCCAGGCGAAAAAGTCATCCGCCATGCCACTGCGCCACCTGGTGCACAAGCAAAGTGCTGCATCTCTTCGCTGCCTCGCACAAAGAGCAAGCACTGTGCATGGTCGCTGTGTCACAAACAAGGAGACTGCTGAATCTCTTCGCTGCCTCGCCAACAAGCAAAGCACTCGATCTGCTCGCCGCCTCGCCAGCATGCAAAGCGCCGCGTCTCTTGGCCGCCTCGCAAACTAAACGCTGCATCTGTTCACTGCCTCGCCAAAAAGCAGAGCGCTGCGTGTATTCGCTGAGTGGCAGAAAGCAAAGCACGGCGCCTCTTCGCTGCCTGGCCAAGAAGCAAAGCGCTCCATCTCTTCGCTGCCTCGCAAACGAAGGAAGCGCTGCGTGCCTTCGGCGCCTAGCAAAGCAGCGCGTGCCTTGGCCGCCTCGCCGCCTCAGAAAGCGCTGCGTGCCTTCTCGCCCTCGCCGCCTAGCAAAGCGCCGTGTGCCTTCGCCGCCTCCCAAATCGCTTCGTGCCTTCGCCGCCTAGCAAAGCGCCTAGCAAAGCGTCCTCAGCCTTGGCTGCCTAGCAAAGCTCCACGTCCGCTCGCCGCCTAGCAAAGCACTGTGTGCCCTCGCCGCCTGCTAGAGCGCTGCGTGCCTTCGGCGCCTGGCAAAGCGCTGAGTGCCTTCGGCGCCTGGCAAAGCACTGCGTGCCCTCGCCGAGCGCTGCGTCCCTGGGCGCCTGGCAAAGCGCTGCGTGCCTTGGCCGCCTCGCCGCCTAGCAAGGCGCCCTAGCCCGTCGAGCACGATCAAATGGCTGCGTGCCTTCGCTGCCTCGGTGCTTAGCAAAGCGCCACGTGCCTTCGGCGCCTACAAAAGCGCCGTGTCCCTTCGGCGCTCCCACGGCGTTTGCTAAGCGGCGAGGCGGCGAAGGGACGAAGCGGTTCGGGAGGCGGTGAAGGGACAGGGCGCTTTGTTGGGCGGCGAGGGCGAAAAGGCACGCAGCGCTTTCTTAGGCGGCGAAGGCACGCGCTGCTTTGCTAGGCGCCGAAGGAACACGGCGCTTTGTAGGCGGCGAGGGCGAGAAGGCACGCAGCGCTTTCTTAGGAGGCCAGGCGGCGAAGGCACGCGCTGCTTTGCCAGGCGCCGAAGGCACAACGCGGTGTGTGAGGCGGCGAAGGCACGCACTGCTTTGCCAGCCGCCGAAGGCACGCAGCGCTTTGCTAGGCTGCAATGCGGCGAGGCGCCCAACGCAGGCACTTCTTTGCTAGGCGCCCAAGGCAGACGACGCTTTGCTAGGCAGCGAGGCGGCGAACGCACAAAGCGATTTGCTCTGCCCTCATTCGCTGCCTCGCACAATAGCTAACCACTGTGCATGTTGGCTGTCTCACAAACAAGCAGCCTGCTGCGTCTCTTCGCTGCCTCGCCAACTAACAAAGTGCTGCCTCGCTTCGCCTCCAGGCGAAAAAGTCATCCGCCATGCCACTGCGCCACCTGGTGCACAAGCAAAGTGCTGCATCTCTTCGCTGCCTCGCACAAAGAGCAAGCACTGTGCATGGTCGCTGTGTCACAAACAAGGAGACTGCTGAATCTCTTCGCTGCCTCGCCAACAAGCAAAGCACTCGATCTGCTCGCCGCCTCGCCAGCATGCAAAGCGCCGCGTCTCTTGGCCGCCTCGCAAACTAAACGCTGCATCTGTTCACTGCCTCGCCAAAAAGCAGAGCGCTGCGTGTATTCGCTGAGTGGCAGAAAGCAAAGCACGGCGCCTCTTCGCTGCCTGGCCAAGAAGCAAAGCGCTCCATCTCTTCGCTGCCTCGCAAACGAAGGAAGCGCTGCGTGCCTTCGGCGCCTAGCAAAGCAGCGCGTGCCTTGGCCGCCTCGCCGCCTCAGAAAGCGCTGCGTGCCTTCTCGCCCTCGCCGCCTAGCAAAGCGCCGTGTGCCTTCGCCGCCTCCCAAATCGCTTCGTGCCTTCGCCGCCTAGCAAAGCGCCTAGCAAAGCGTCCTCAGCCTTCGCTGCCTAGCAAAGCTCCACGTCCGCTCGCCGCCTAGCAAAGCACTGTGTGCCCTCGCCGCCTGCTAGAGCGCTGCGTGCCTTCGGCGCCTGGCAAAGCGCTGAGTGCCTTCGGCGCCTGGCAAAGCACTGCGTGCCCTCGCCGAGCGCTGCGTCCCTGGGCGCCTGGCAAAGCGCTGCGTGCCTTGGCCGCCTCGCCGCCTAGCAAGGCGCCCTAGCCCGTCGAGCACGATCAAATGGCTGCGTGCCTTCGCTGCCTCGGTGCTTAGAAAAGCGCCACGTGCCTTCGGCGCCTACAAAAGCGCCGTGTCCCTTCGGCGCTCCCACGGCGTTTGCTAAGCGGCGAGGCGGCGAAGGGACGAAGCGGTTCGGGAGGCGGTGAAGGGACAGGGCGCTTTGTTGGGCGGCGAGGGCGAAAAGGCACGCAGCGCTTTCTTAGGCGGCGAAGGCACGCGCTGCTTTGCTAGGCGCCGAAGGAACACGGCGCTTTGTAGGCGGCGAGGGCGAGAAGGCACGCAGCGCTTTCTTAGGAGGCCAGGCGGCGAAGGCACGCGCTGCTTTGCCAGGCGCCGAAGGCACAACGCGGTGTGTGAGGCGGCGAAGGCACGCACTGCTTTGCCAGCCGCCGAAGGCACGCAGCGCTTTGCTAGGCTGCAATGCGGCGAGGCGCCCAACGCAGGCACTTCTTTGCTAGGCGCCCAAGGAACACGGCGCTTTGCTTGACGGCGACGGCACGCGCAGCTTTGCTAGGCGCCCAAGGCAGACGACGCTTTGCTAGGCAGCGAGGCGGCGAACGCACAAAGCCATTTGCTCTGCCCTCATTCGCTGCCTCGCACAATAGCTAACCACTGTGCATGTTGGCTGTCTCACAAACAAGCAGCCTGCTGCGTCTCTTCGCTGCCTCGCCAACTAACAAAGTGCTGCCTCGCTTCGCCTCCAGGCGAAAAAGTCATCCGCCATGCCACTGCGCCACCTGGTGCACAAGCAAAGTGCTGCATCTCTTCGCTGCCTCGCACAAAGAGCAAGCACTGTGCATGGTCGCTGTGTCACAAACAAGGAGACTGCTGAATCTCTTCGCTGCCTCGCCAACAAGCAAAGCACTCGATCTGCTCGCCGCCTCGCCAGCATGCAAAGCGCCGCGTCTCTTGGCCGCCTCGCAAACTAAACGCTGCATCTGTTCACTGCCTCGCCAAAAAGCAGAGCGCTGCGTGTATTCGCTGAGTGGCAGAAAGCAAAGCACGGCGCCTCTTCGCTGCCTGGCCAAGAAGCAAAGCGCTCCATCTCTTCGCTGCCTCGCAAACGAAGGAAGCGCTGCGTGCCTTCGGCGCCTAGCAAAGCAGCGCGTGCCTTGGCCGCCTCGCCGCCTCAGAAAGCGCTGCGTGCCTTCTCGCCCTCGCCGCCTAGCAAAGCGCCGTGTGCCTTCGCCGCCTCCCAAATCGCTTCGTGCCTTCGCCGCCTAGCAAAGCGCCTAGCAAAGCGTCCTCAGCCTTGGCTGCCTAGCAAAGCTCCACGTCCGCTCGCCGCCTAGCAAAGCACTGTGTGCCCTCGCCGCCTGCTAGAGCGCTGCGTGCCTTCGGCGCCTGGCAAAGCGCTGAGTGCCTTCGGCGCCTGGCAAAGCACTGCGTGCCCTCGCCGAGCGCTGCGTCCCTGGGCGCCTGGCAAAGCGCTGCGTGCCTTGGCCGCCTCGCCGCCTAGCAAGGCGCCCTAGCCCGTCGAGCACGATCAAATGGCTGCGTGCCTTCGCTGCCTCGGTGCTTAGCAAAGCGCCACGTGCCTTCGGCGCCTACAAAAGCGCCGTGTCCCTTCGGCGCTCCCACGGCGTTTGCTAAGCGGCGAGGCGGCGAAGGGACGAAGCGGTTCGGGAGGCGGTGAAGGGACAGGGCGCTTTGTTGGGCGGCGAGGGCGAAAAGGCACGCAGCGCTTTCTTAGGCGGCGAAGGCACGCGCTGCTTTGCTAGGCGCCGAAGGAACACGGCGCTTTGTAGGCGGCGAGGGCGAGAAGGCACGCAGCGCTTTCTTAGGAGGCCAGGCGGCGAAGGCACGCGCTGCTTTGCCAGGCGCCGAAGGCACAACGCGGTGTGTGAGGCGGCGAAGGCACGCACTGCTTTGCCAGCCGCCGAAGGCACGCAGCGCTTTGCTAGGCTGCAATGCGGCGAGGCGCCCAACGCAGGCACTTCTTTGCTAGGCGCCCAAGGCAGACGACGCTTTGCTAGGCAGCGAGGCGGCGAACGCACAAAGCGATTTGCTCTGCCCTCATTCGCTGCCTCGCACAATAGCTAACCACTGTGCATGTTGGCTGTCTCACAAACAAGCAGCCTGCTGCGTCTCTTCGCTGCCTCGCCAACTAACAAAGTGCTGCCTCGCTTCGCCTCCAGGCGAAAAAGTCATCCGCCATGCCACTGCGCCACCTGGTGCACAAGCAAAGTGCTGCATCTCTTCGCTGCCTCGCACAAAGAGCAAGCACTGTGCATGGTCGCTGTGTCACAAACAAGGAGACTGCTGAATCTCTTCGCTGCCTCGCCAACAAGCAAAGCACTCGATCTGCTCGCCGCCTCGCCAGCATGCAAAGCGCCGCGTCTCTTGGCCGCCTCGCAAACTAAACGCTGCATCTGTTCACTGCCTCGCCAAAAAGCAGAGCGCTGCGTGTATTCGCTGAGTGGCAGAAAGCAAAGCACGGCGCCTCTTCGCTGCCTGGCCAAGAAGCAAAGCGCTCCATCTCTTCGCTGCCTCGCAAACGAAGGAAGCGCTGCGTGCCTTCGGCGCCTAGCAAAGCAGCGCGTGCCTTGGCCGCCTCGCCGCCTCAGAAAGCGCTGCGTGCCTTCTCGCCCTCGCCGCCTAGCAAAGCGCCGTGTGCCTTCGCCGCCTCCCAAATCGCTTCGTGCCTTCGCCGCCTAGCAAAGCGCCTAACAAAGCGTCCTCAGCCTTGGCTGCCTAGCAAAGCTCCACGTCCGCTCGCCGCCTAGCAAAGCACTGTGTGCCCTCGCCGCCTGCTAGAGCGCTGCGTGCCTTCGGCGCCTGGCAAAGCGCTGAGTGCCTTCGGCGCCTGGCAAAGCACTGCGTGCCCTCGCCGAGCGCTGCGTCCCTGGGCGCCTGGCAAAGCGCTGCGTGCCTTGGCCGCCTCGCCGCCTAGCAAGGCGCCCTAGCCCGTCGAGCACGATCAAATGGCTGCGTGCCTTCGCTGCCTCGGTGCTTAGCAAAGCGCCACGTGCCTTCGGCGCCTACAAAAGCGCCGTGTCCCTTCGGCGCTCCCACGGCGTTTGCTAAGCGGCGAGGCGGCGAAGGGACGAAGCGGTTCGGGAGGCGGTGAAGGGACAGGGCGCTTTGTTGGGCGGCGAGGGCGAAAAGGCACGCAGCGCTTTCTTAGGCGGCGAAGGCACGCGCTGCTTTGCTAGGCGCCGAAGGAACACGGCGCTTTGTAGGCGGCGAGGGCGAGAAGGCACGCAGCGCTTTCTTAGGAGGCCAGGCGGCGAAGGCACGCGCTGCTTTGCCAGGCGCCGAAGGCACAACGCGGTGTGTGAGGCGGCGAAGGCACGCACTGCTTTGCCAGCCGCCGAAGGCACGCAGCGCTTTGCTAGGCTGCAATGCGGCGAGGCGCCCAACGCAGGCACTTCTTTGCTAGGCGCCCAAGGAACACGGCGCTTTGCTTGACGGCGACGGCACGCGCAGCTTTGCTAGGCGCCCAAGGCAGACGACGCTTTGCTAGGCAGCGAGGCGGCGAACGCACAAAGCGATTTGCTCTGCCCTCATTCGCTGCCTCGCACAATAGCTAACCACTGTGCATGTTGGCTGTCTCACAAACAAGCAGCCTGCTGCGTCTCTTCGCTGCCTCGCCAACTAACAAAGTGCTGCCTCCCTTCGCCTCCAGGCGAAAAAGTCATCCGCCATGCCACTGCGCCACCTGGTGCACAAGCAAAGTGCTGCATCTCTTCGCTGCCTCGCACAAAGAGCAAGCACTGTGCATGGTCGCTGTGTCACAAACAAGGAGACTGCTGAATCTCTTCGCTGCCTCGCCAACAAGCAAAGCACTCGATCTGCTCGCCGCCTCGCCAGCATGCAAAGCGCCGCGTCTCTTGGCCGCCTCGCAAACTAAACGCTGCATCTGTTCACTGCCTCGCCAAAAAGCAGAGCGCTGCGTGTATTCGCTGAGTGGCAGAAAGCAAAGCACGGCGCCTCTTCGCTGCCTGGCCAAGAAGCAAAGCGCTCCATCTCTTCGCTGCCTCGCAAACGAAGGAAGCGCTGCGTGCCTTCGGCGCCAAGCAAAGCAGCGCGTGCCTTGGCCGCCTCGCCGCCTCAGAAAGCGCTGCGTGCCTTCTCGCCCTCGCCGCCTAGCAAAGCACCGTGTGCCTTCGCCGCCTCCCAAATCGCTTCGTGCCTTCGCCGCCTAGCAAAGCGCCTAGCAAAGCGTCCTCAGCCTTGGCTGCCTAGCAAAGCTCCACGTCCGCTCGCCGCCTAGCAAAGCACTGTGTGCCCTCGCCGCCTGCTAGAGCGCTGCGTGCCTTCGGCGCCTGGCAAAGCGCTGAGTGCCTTCGGCGCCTGGCAAAGCACTGCGTGCCCTCGCCAAGCGCTGCGTCCCTGGGCGCCTGGCAAAGCGCTGCGTGCCTTGGCCGCCTCGCCGCCTAGCAAGGCGCCCTAGCCCGTCGAGCACGATCAAATGGCTGCGTGCCTTCGCTGCCTCGGTGCTTAGCAAAGCGCCACGTGCCTTCGGCGCCTACAAAAGCGCCGTGTCCCTTCGGCGCTCCCACGGCATTTGCTAAGCGGCGAGGCGGCGAAGGGACGCAGCGGTGTGTGAGGCGGCGAAGGCAAGCAGCGCTTTGCTAGGCGGCGAGGCGGCGAAGGGACAAAGCGGTTCGGGAGGCGGTGAAGGGACAGGGCGCTTTGTTGGGCGGCGAGGGCGAAAAGGCACGCAGCGCTTTCTTAGGCGGCGAAGGCACGCGCTGCTTTGCTAGGCGCCGAAGGAACACGGCGCTTTGTAGGCGGCGACGGCACGCGGAGCTTTGCTAGGCGGCGAGGGCGAGAAGGCACGCAGCGCTTTCTTAGGAGGCCAGGCGGCGAAGGCACGCGCTGCTTTGCCAGGCGCCGAAGGCACAACGCGGTGTGTGAGGCGGCGAAGGCACGCACTGCTTTGCCAGCCGCCGAAGGCACGCAGCGCTTTGCTAGGCTGCAATGCGGCGAGGCGCCCAACGCAGGCACTTCTTTGCTAGGCGCCCAAGGAACACGGCGCTTTGCTTGACGGCGACGGCACGCGCAGCTTTGCTAGGCGCCCAAGGCAGACGACGCTTTGCTAGGCAGCGAGGCGGCGAACGCACAAAGCGATTTGCTCTGCCCTCATTCGCTGCCTCGCACAATAGCTAACCACTGTGCATGTTGGCTGTCTCACAAACAAGCAGCCTGCTGCGTCTCTTCGCTGCCTCGCCAACTAACAAAGTGCTGCCTCGCTTCGCCTCCAGGCGAAAAAGTCATCCGCCATGCCACTGCGCCACCTGGTGCACAAGCAAAGTGCTGCATCTCTTCGCTGCCTCGCACAAAGAGCAAGCACTGTGCATGGTCGCTGTGTCACAAACAAGGAGACTGCTGAATCTCTTCGCTGCCTCGCCAACAAGCAAAGCACTCGATCTGCTCGCCGCCTCGCCAGCATGCAAAGCGCCGCGTCTCTTGGCCGCCTCGCAAACTAAACGCTGCATCTGTTCACTGCCTCGCCAAAAAGCAGAGCGCTGCGTGTATTCGCTGAGTGGCAGAAAGCAAAGCACGGCGCCTCTTCGCTGCCTGGCCAAGAAGCAAAGCGCTCCATCTCTTCGCTGCCTCGCAAACGAAGGAAGCGCTGCGTGCCTTCGGCGCCTAGCAAAGCAGCGCGTGCCTTGGCCGCCTCGCCGCCTCAGAAAGCGCTGCGTGCCTTCTCGCCCTCGCCGCCTAGCAAAGCGCCGTGTGCCTTCGCCGCCTCCCAAATCGCTTCGTGCCTTCGCCGCCTAGCAAAGCGCCTAACAAAGCGTCCTCAGCCTTGGCTGCCTAGCAAAGCTCCACGTCCGCTCGCCGCCTAGCAAAGCACTGTGTGCCCTCGCCGCCTGCTAGAGCGCTGCGTGCCTTCGGCGCCTGGCAAAGCGCTGAGTGCCTTCGGCGCCTGGCAAAGCACTGCGTGCCCTCGCCGAGCGCTGCGTCCCTGGGCGCCTGGCAAAGCGCTGCGTGCCTTGGCCGCCTCGCCGCCTAGCAAGGCGCCCTAGCCCGTCGAGCACGATCAAATGGCTGCGTGCCTTCGCTGCCTCGGTGCTTAGCAAAGCGCCACGTGCCTTCGGCGCCTACAAAAGCGCCGTGTCCCTTCGGCGCTCCCACGGCGTTTGCTAAGCGGCGAGGCGGCGAAGGGACGAAGCGGTTCGGGAGGCGGTGAAGGGACAGGGCGCTTTGTTGGGCGGCGAGGGCGAAAAGGCACGCAGCGCTTTCTTAGGCGGCGAAGGCACGCGCTGCTTTGCTAGGCGCCGAAGGAACACGGCGCTTTGTAGGCGGCGAGGGCGAGAAGGCACGCAGCGCTTTCTTAGGAGGCCAGGCGGCGAAGGCACGCGCTGCTTTGCCAGGCGCCGAAGGCACAACGCGGTGTGTGAGGCGGCGAAGGCACGCACTGCTTTGCCAGCCGCCGAAGGCACGCAGCGCTTTGCTAGGCTGCAATGCGGCGAGGCGCCCAACGCAGGCACTTCTTTGCTAGGCGCCCAAGGAACACGGCGCTTTGCTTGACGGCGACGGCACGCGCAGCTTTGCTAGGCGCCCAAGGCAGACGACGCTTTGCTAGGCAGCGAGGCGGCGAACGCACAAAGCGATTTGCTCTGCCCTCATTCGCTGCCTCGCACAATAGCTAACCACTGTGCATGTTGGCTGTCTCACAAACAAGCAGCCTGCTGCGTCTCTTCGCTGCCTCGCCAACTAACAAAGTGCTGCCTCCCTTCGCCTCCAGGCGAAAAAGTCATCCGCCATGCCACTGCGCCACCTGGTGCACAAGCAAAGTGCTGCATCTCTTCGCTGCCTCGCACAAAGAGCAAGCACTGTGCATGGTCGCTGTGTCACAAACAAGGAGACTGCTGAATCTCTTCGCTGCCTCGCCAACAAGCAAAGCACTCGATCTGCTCGCCGCCTCGCCAGCATGCAAAGCGCCGCGTCTCTTGGCCGCCTCGCAAACTAAACGCTGCATCTGTTCACTGCCTCGCCAAAAAGCAGAGCGCTGCGTGTATTCGCTGAGTGGCAGAAAGCAAAGCACGGCGCCTCTTCGCTGCCTGGCCAAGAAGCAAAGCGCTCCATCTCTTCGCTGCCTCGCAAACGAAGGAAGCGCTGCGTGCCTTCGGCGCCAAGCAAAGCAGCGCGTGCCTTGGCCGCCTCGCCGCCTCAGAAAGCGCTGCGTGCCTTCTCGCCCTCGCCGCCTAGCAAAGCACCGTGTGCCTTCGCCGCCTCCCAAATCGCTTCGTGCCTTCGCCGCCTAGCAAAGCGCCTAGCAAAGCGTCCTCAGCCTTGGCTGCCTAGCAAAGCTCCACGTCCGCTCGCCGCCTAGCAAAGCACTGTGTGCCCTCGCCGCCTGCTAGAGCGCTGCGTGCCTTCGGCGCCTGGCAAAGCGCTGAGTGCCTTCGGCGCCTGGCAAAGCACTGCGTGCCCTCGCCAAGCGCTGCGTCCCTGGGCGCCTGGCAAAGCGCTGCGTGCCTTGGCCGCCTCGCCGCCTAGCAAGGCGCCCTAGCCCGTCGAGCACGATCAAATGGCTGCGTGCCTTCGCTGCCTCGGTGCTTAGCAAAGCGCCACGTGCCTTCGGCGCCTACAAAAGCGCCGTGTCCCTTCGGCGCTCCCACGGCATTTGCTAAGCGGCGAGGCGGCGAAGGGACGCAGCGGTGTGTGAGGCGGCGAAGGCAAGCAGCGCTTTGCTAGGCGGCGAGGCGGCGAAGGGACAAAGCGGTTCGGGAGGCGGTGAAGGGACAGGGCGCTTTGTTGGGCGGCGAGGGCGAAAAGGCACGCAGCGCTTTCTTAGGCGGCGAAGGCACGCGCTGCTTTGCTAGGCGCCGAAGGAACACGGCGCTTTGTAGGCGGCGACGGCACGCGGAGCTTTGCTAGGCGGCGAGGGCGAGAAGGCACGCAGCGCTTTCTTAGGAGGCCAGGCGGCGAAGGCACGCGCTGCTTTGCCAGGCGCCGAAGGCACAACGCGGTGTGTGAGGCGGCGAAGGCACGCACTGCTTTGCCAGCCGCCGAAGGCACGCAGCGCTTTGCTAGGCTGCAATGCGGCGAGGCGCCCAACGCAGGCACTTCTTTGCTAGGCGCCCAAGGAACACGGCGCTTTGCTTGACGGCGACGGCACGCGCAGCTTTGCTAGGCGCCCAAGGCAGACGACGCTTTGCTAGGCAGCGAGGCGGCGAACGCACAAAGCCATTTGCTCTGCCCTCATTCGCTGCCTCGCACAATAGCTAACCACTGTGCATGTTGGCTGTCTCACAAACAAGCAGCCTGCTGCGTCTCTTCGCTGCCTCGCCAACTAACAAAGTGCTGCCTCGCTTCGCCTCCAGGCGAAAAAGTCATCCGCCATGCCACTGCGCCACCTGGTGCACAAGCAAAGTGCTGCATCTCTTCGCTGCCTCGCACAAAGAGCAAGCACTGTGCATGGTCGCTGTGTCACAAACAAGGAGACTGCTGAATCTCTTCGCTGCCTCGCCAACAAGCAAAGCACTCGATCTGCTCGCCGCCTCGCCAGCATGCAAAGCGCCGCGTCTCTTGGCCGCCTCGCAAACTAAACGCTGCATCTGTTCACTGCCTCGCCAAAAAGCAGAGCGCTGCGTGTATTCGCTGAGTGGCAGAAAGCAAAGCACGGCGCCTCTTCGCTGCCTGGCCAAGAAGCAAAGCGCTCCATCTCTTCGCTGCCTCGCAAACGAAGGAAGCGCTGCGTGCCTTCGGCGCCTAGCAAAGCAGCGCGTGCCTTGGCCGCCTCGCCGCCTCAGAAAGCGCTGCGTGCCTTCTCGCCCTCGCCGCCTAGCAAAGCGCCGTGTGCCTTCGCCGCCTCCCAAATCGCTTCGTGCCTTCGCCGCCTAGCAAAGCGCCTAGCAAAGCGTCCTCAGCCTTGGCTGCCTAGCAAAGCTCCACGTCCGCTCGCCGCCTAGCAAAGCACTGTGTGCCCTCGCCGCCTGCTAGAGCGCTGCGTGCCTTCGGCGCCTGGCAAAGCGCTGAGTGCCTTCGGCGCCTGGCAAAGCACTGCGTGCCCTCGCCGAGCGCTGCGTCCCTGGGCGCCTGGCAAAGCGCTGCGTGCCTTGGCCGCCTCGCCGCCTAGCAAGGCGCCCTAGCCCGTCGAGCACGATCAAATGGCTGCGTGCCTTCGCTGCCTCGGTGCTTAGCAAAGCGCCACGTGCCTTCGGCGCCTACAAAAGCGCCGTGTCCCTTCGGCGCTCCCACGGCGTTTGCTAAGCGGCGAGGCGGCGAAGGGACGAAGCGGTTCGGGAGGCGGTGAAGGGACAGGGCGCTTTGTTGGGCGGCGAGGGCGAAAAGGCACGCAGCGCTTTCTTAGGCGGCGAAGGCACGCGCTGCTTTGCTAGGCGCCGAAGGAACACGGCGCTTTGTAGGCGGCGAGGGCGAGAAGGCACGCAGCGCTTTCTTAGGAGGCCAGGCGGCGAAGGCACGCGCTGCTTTGCCAGGCGCCGAAGGCACAACGCGGTGTGTGAGGCGGCGAAGGCACGCACTGCTTTGCCAGCCGCCGAAGGCACGCAGCGCTTTGCTAGGCTGCAATGCGGCGAGGCGCCCAACGCAGGCACTTCTTTGCTAGGCGCCCAAGGCAGACGACGCTTTGCTAGGCAGCGAGGCGGCGAACGCACAAAGCGATTTGCTCTGCCCTCATTCGCTGCCTCGCACAATAGCTAACCACTGTGCATGTTGGCTGTCTCACAAACAAGCAGCCTGCTGCGTCTCTTCGCTGCCTCGCCAACTAACAAAGTGCTGCCTCGCTTCGCCTCCAGGCGAAAAAGTCATCCGCCATGCCACTGCGCCACCTGGTGCACAAGCAAAGTGCTGCATCTCTTCGCTGCCTCGCACAAAGAGCAAGCACTGTGCATGGTCGCTGTGTCACAAACAAGGAGACTGCTGAATCTCTTCGCTGCCTCGCCAACAAGCAAAGCACTCGATCTGCTCGCCGCCTCGCCAGCATGCAAAGCGCCGCGTCTCTTGGCCGCCTCGCAAACTAAACGCTGCATCTGTTCACTGCCTCGCCAAAAAGCAGAGCGCTGCGTGTATTCGCTGAGTGGCAGAAAGCAAAGCACGGCGCCTCTTCGCTGCCTGGCCAAGAAGCAAAGCGCTCCATCTCTTCGCTGCCTCGCAAACGAAGGAAGCGCTGCGTGCCTTCGGCGCCTAGCAAAGCAGCGCGTGCCTTGGCCGCCTCGCCGCCTCAGAAAGCGCTGCGTGCCTTCTCGCCCTCGCCGCCTAGCAAAGCGCCGTGTGCCTTCGCCGCCTCCCAAATCGCTTCGTGCCTTCGCCGCCTAGCAAAGCGCCTAACAAAGCGTCCTCAGCCTTGGCTGCCTAGCAAAGCTCCACGTCCGCTCGCCGCCTAGCAAAGCACTGTGTGCCCTCGCCGCCTGCTAGAGCGCTGCGTGCCTTCGGCGCCTGGCAAAGCGCTGAGTGCCTTCGGCGCCTGGCAAAGCACTGCGTGCCCTCGCCGAGCGCTGCGTCCCTGGGCGCCTGGCAAAGCGCTGCGTGCCTTGGCCGCCTCGCCGCCTAGCAAGGCGCCCTAGCCCGTCGAGCACGATCAAATGGCTGCGTGCCTTCGCTGCCTCGGTGCTTAGCAAAGCGCCACGTGCCTTCGGCGCCTACAAAAGCGCCGTGTCCCTTCGGCGCTCCCACGGCGTTTGCTAAGCGGCGAGGCGGCGAAGGGACGAAGCGGTTCGGGAGGCGGTGAAGGGACAGGGCGCTTTGTTGGGCGGCGAGGGCGAAAAGGCACGCAGCGCTTTCTTAGGCGGCGAAGGCACGCGCTGCTTTGCTAGGCGCCGAAGGAACACGGCGCTTTGTAGGCGGCGAGGGCGAGAAGGCACGCAGCGCTTTCTTAGGAGGCCAGGCGGCGAAGGCACGCGCTGCTTTGCCAGGCGCCGAAGGCACAACGCGGTGTGTGAGGCGGCGAAGGCACGCACTGCTTTGCCAGCCGCCGAAGGCACGCAGCGCTTTGCTAGGCTGCAATGCGGCGAGGCGCCCAACGCAGGCACTTCTTTGCTAGGCGCCCAAGGAACACGGCGCTTTGCTTGACGGCGACGGCACGCGCAGCTTTGCTAGGCGCCCAAGGCAGACGACGCTTTGCTAGGCAGCGAGGCGGCGAACGCACAAAGCGATTTGCTCTGCCCTCATTCGCTGCCTCGCACAATAGCTAACCACTGTGCATGTTGGCTGTCTCACAAACAAGCAGCCTGCTGCGTCTCTTCGCTGCCTCGCCAACTAACAAAGTGCTGCCTCCCTTCGCCTCCAGGCGAAAAAGTCATCCGCCATGCCACTGCGCCACCTGGTGCACAAGCAAAGTGCTGCATCTCTTCGCTGCCTCGCACAAAGAGCAAGCACTGTGCATGGTCGCTGTGTCACAAACAAGGAGACTGCTGAATCTCTTCGCTGCCTCGCCAACAAGCAAAGCACTCGATCTGCTCGCCGCCTCGCCAGCATGCAAAGCGCCGCGTCTCTTGGCCGCCTCGCAAACTAAACGCTGCATCTGTTCACTGCCTCGCCAAAAAGCAGAGCGCTGCGTGTATTCGCTGAGTGGCAGAAAGCAAAGCACGGCGCCTCTTCGCTGCCTGGCCAAGAAGCAAAGCGCTCCATCTCTTCGCTGCCTCGCAAACGAAGGAAGCGCTGCGTGCCTTCGGCGCCAAGCAAAGCAGCGCGTGCCTTGGCCGCCTCGCCGCCTCAGAAAGCGCTGCGTGCCTTCTCGCCCTCGCCGCCTAGCAAAGCACCGTGTGCCTTCGCCGCCTCCCAAATCGCTTCGTGCCTTCGCCGCCTAGCAAAGCGCCTAGCAAAGCGTCCTCAGCCTTGGCTGCCTAGCAAAGCTCCACGTCCGCTCGCCGCCTAGCAAAGCACTGTGTGCCCTCGCCGCCTGCTAGAGCGCTGCGTGCCTTCGGCGCCTGGCAAAGCGCTGAGTGCCTTCGGCGCCTGGCAAAGCACTGCGTGCCCTCGCCAAGCGCTGCGTCCCTGGGCGCCTGGCAAAGCGCTGCGTGCCTTGGCCGCCTCGCCGCCTAGCAAGGCGCCCTAGCCCGTCGAGCACGATCAAATGGCTGCGTGCCTTCGCTGCCTCGGTGCTTAGCAAAGCGCCACGTGCCTTCGGCGCCTACAAAAGCGCCGTGTCCCTTCGGCGCTCCCACGGCATTTGCTAAGCGGCGAGGCGGCGAAGGGACGCAGCGGTGTGTGAGGCGGCGAAGGCAAGCAGCGCTTTGCTAGGCGGCGAGGCGGCGAAGGGACAAAGCGGTTCGGGAGGCGGTGAAGGGACAGGGCGCTTTGTTGGGCGGCGAGGGCGAAAAGGCACGCAGCGCTTTCTTAGGCGGCGAAGGCACGCGCTGCTTTGCTAGGCGCCGAAGGAACACGGCGCTTTGTAGGCGGCGACGGCACGCGGAGCTTTGCTAGGCGGCGAGGGCGAGAAGGCACGCAGCGCTTTCTTAGGAGGCCAGGCGGCGAAGGCACGCGCTGCTTTGCCAGGCGCCGAAGGCACAACGCGGTGTGTGAGGCGGCGAAGGCACGCACTGCTTTGCCAGCCGCCGAAGGCACGCAGCGCTTTGCTAGGCTGCAATGCGGCGAGGCGCCCAACGCAGGCACTTCTTTGCTAGGCGCCCAAGGAACACGGCGCTTTGCTTGACGGCGACGGCACGCGCAGCTTTGCTAGGCGCCCAAGGCAGACGACGCTTTGCTAGGCAGCGAGGCGGCGAACGCACAAAGCCATTTGCTCTGCCCTCATTCGCTGCCTCGCACAATAGCTAACCACTGTGCATGTTGGCTGTCTCACAAACAAGCAGCCTGCTGCGTCTCTTCGCTGCCTCGCCAACTAACAAAGTGCTGCCTCGCTTCGCCTCCAGGCAAAAAAGTCATCCGCCATGCCACTGCGCCACCTGGTGCACAAGCAAAGTGCTGCATCTCTTCGCTGCCTCGCACAAAGAGCAAGCACTGTGCATGGTCGCTGTGTCACAAACAAGGAGACTGCTGAATCTCTTCGCTGCCTCGCCAACAAGCAAAGCACTCGATCTGCTCGCCGCCTCGCCAGCATGCAAAGCGCCGCGTCTCTTGGCCGCCTCGCAAACTAAACGCTGCATCTGTTCACTGCCTCGCCAAAAAGCAGAGCGCTGCGTGTATTCGCTGAGTGGCAGAAAGCAAAGCACGGCGCCTCTTCGCTGCCTGGCCAAGAAGCAAAGCGCTCCATCTCTTCGCTGCCTCGCAAACGAAGGAAGCGCTGCGTGCCTTCGGCGCCTAGCAAAGCAGCGCGTGCCTTGGCCGCCTCGCCGCCTCAGAAAGCGCTGCGTGCCTTCTCGCCCTCGCCGCCTAGCAAAGCGCCGTGTGCCTTCGCCGCCTCCCAAATCGCTTCGTGCCTTCGCCGCCTAGCAAAGCGCCTAGCAAAGCGTCCTCAGCCTTGGCTGCCTAGCAAAGCTCCACGTCCGCTCGCCGCCTAGCAAAGCACTGTGTGCCCTCGCCGCCTGCTAGAGCGCTGCGTGCCTTCGGCGCCTGGCAAAGCGCTGAGTGCCTTCGGCGCCTGGCAAAGCACTGCGTGCCCTCGCCAAGCGCTGCGTCCCTGGGCGCCTGGCAAAGCGCTGCGTGCCTTGGCCGCCTCGCCGCCTAGCAAGGCGCCCTAGCCCGTCGAGCACGATCAAATGGCTGCGTGCCTTCGCTGCCTCGGTGCTTAGCAAAGCGCCACGTGCCTTCGGCGCCTACAAAAGCGCCGTGTCCCTTCGGCGCTCCCACGGCGTTTGCTAAGCGGCGAGGCGGCGAAGGGACGCAGCGGTGTGTGAGGCGGCGAAGGCAAGCAGCGCTTTGCTAGGCGGCGAGGCGGCGAAGGGACAAAGCGGTTCGGGAGGCGGTGAAGGGACAGGGCGCTTTGTTGGGCGGCGAGGGCGAAAAGGCACGCAGCGCTTTCTTAGGCGGCGAAGGCACGCGCTGCTTTGCTAGGCGCCGAAGGAACACGGCGCTTTGTAGGCGGCGACGGCACGCGGAGCTTTGCTAGGCGGCGAGGGCGAGAAGGCACGCAGCGCTTTCTTAGGAGGCCAGGCGGCGAAGGCACGCGCTGCTTTGCCAGGCGCCGAAGGCACAACGCGGTGTGTGAGGCGGCGAAGGCATGCACTGCTTTGCCAGCCGCCGAAGGCACGCAGCGCTTTGCTAGGCTGCAATGCGGCGAGGCGCCCAACGCAGGCACTTCTTTGCTAGGCGCTCAAGGAACACGGCGCTTTGCTTGACGGCGACGGCACGCGCAGCTTTGCTAGGCGCCCAAGGCAGACGACGCTTTGCTAGGCAGCGAGGCGGCGAACGCACAAAGCCATTTGCTCTGCCCTCATTCGCTGCCTCGCACAATAGCTAACCACTGTGCATGTTGGCTGTCTCACAAACAAGCAGCCTGCTGCGTCTCTTCGCTGCCTCGCCAACTAACAAAGTGCTGCCTCGCTTCGCCTCCAGGCGAAAAAGTCATCCGCCATGCCACTGCGCCACCTGGTGCACAAGCAAAGTGCTGCATCTCTTCGCTGCCTCGCACAAAGAGCAAGCACTGTGCATGGTCGCTGTGTCACAAACAAGGAGACTGCTGAATCTCTTCGCTGCCTCGCCAACAAGCAAAGCACTCGATCTGCTCGCCGCCTCGCCAGCATGCAAAGCGCCGCGTCTCTTGGCCGCCTCGCAAACTAAACGCTGCATCTGTTCACTGCCTCGCCAAAAAGCAGAGCGCTGCGTGTATTCGCTGAGTGGCAGAAAGCAAAGCACGGCGCCTCTTCGCTGCCTGGCCAAGAAGCAAAGCGCTCCATCTCTTCGCTGCCTCGCAAACGAAGGAAGCGCTGCGTGCCTTCGGCGCCTAGCAAAGCAGCGCGTGCCTTGGCCGCCTCGCCGCCTCAGAAAGCGCTGCGTGCCTTCTCGCCCTCGCCGCCTAGCAAAGCGCCGTGTGCCTTCGCCGCCTCCCAAATCGCTTCGTGCCTTCGCCGCCTAGCAAAGCGCCTAACAAAGCGTCCTCAGCCTTGGCTGCCTAGCAAAGCTCCACGTCCGCTCGCCGCCTAGCAAAGCACTGTGTGCCCTCGCCGCCTGCTAGAGCGCTGCGTGCCTTCGGCGCCTGGCAAAGCGCTGAGTGCCTTCGGCGCCTGGCAAAGCACTGCGTGCCCTCGCCGAGCGCTGCGTCCCTGGGCGCCTGGCAAAGCGCTGCGTGCCTTGGCCGCCTCGCCGCCTAGCAAGGCGCCCTAGCCCGTCGAGCACGATCAAATGGCTGCGTGCCTTCGCTGCCTCGGTGCTTAGCAAAGCGCCACGTGCCTTCGGCGCCTACAAAAGCGCCGTGTCCCTTCGGCGCTCCCACGGCGTTTGCTAAGCGGCGAGGCGGCGAAGGGACGCAGCGGTGTGTGAGGCGGCGAAGGCAAGCAGCGCTTTGCTAGGCGGCGAGGCGGCGAAGGGACGAAGCGGTTCGGGAGGCGGTGAAGGGACAGGGCGCTTTGTTGGGCGGCGAGGGCGAAAAGGCACGCAGCGCTTTCTTAGGCGGCGAAGGCACGCGCTGCTTTGCTAGGCGCCGAAGGAACACGGCGCTTTGTAGGCGGCGACGGCACGCGGAGCTTTGCTAGGCGGCGAGGGCGAGAAGGCACGCAGCGCTTTCTTAGGAGGCCAGGCGGCGAAGGCACGCGCTGCTTTGCCAGGCGCCGAAGGCACAACGCGGTGTGTGAGGCGGCGAAGGCACGCACTGCTTTGCCAGCCGCCGAAGGCACGCAGCGCTTTGCTAGGCTGCAATGCGGCGAGGCGCCCAACGCAGGCACTTCTTTGCTAGGCGCCCAAGGAACACGGCGCTTTGCTTGACGGCGACGGCACGTGCAGCTTTGCTAGGCGCCCAAGGCAGACGACGCTTTGCTAGGCAGCGAGGCGGCGAACGCACAAAGCCATTTGCTCTGCCCTCATTCGCTGCCTCGCACAATAGCTAACCACTGTGCATGTTGGCTGTCTCACAAACAAGCAGCCTGCTGCGTCTCTTCGCTGCCTCGCCAACTAACAAAGTGCTGCCTCGCTTCGCCTCCAGGCGAAAAAGTCATCCGCCATGCCACTGCGCCACCTGGTGCACAAGCAAAGTGCTGCATCTCTTCGCTGCCTCGCACAAAGAGCAAGCACTGTGCATGGTCGCTGTGTCACAAACAAGGAGACTGCTGAATCTCTTCGCTGCCTCGCCAACAAGCAAAGCACTCGATCTGCTCGCCGCCTCGCCAGCATGCAAAGCGCCGCGTCTCTTGGCCGCCTCGCAAACTAAACGCTGCATCTGTTCACTGCCTCGCCAAAAAGCAGAGCGCTGCGTGTATTCGCTGAGTGGCAGAAAGCAAAGCACGGCTCCTCTTCGCTGCCTGGCCAAGAAGCAAAGCGCTCCATCTCTTCGCTGCCTCGCAAACGAAGGAAGCGCTGCGTGCCTTCGGCGCCTAGCAAAGCAGCGCGTGCCTTGGCCGCCTCGCCGCCTCAGAAAGCGCTGCGTGCCTTCTCGCCCTCGCCGCCTAGCAAAGCGCCGTGTGCCTTCGCCGCCTCCCAAATCGCTTCGTGCCTTCGCCGCCTAGCAAAGCGCCTAACAAAGCGTCCTCAGCCTTGGCTGCCTAGCAAAGCTCCACGTCCGCTCGCCGCCTAGCAAAGCACTGTGTGCCCTCGCCGCCTGCTAGAGCGCTGCGTGCCTTCGGCGCCTGGCAAAGCGCTGAGTGCCTTCGGCGCCTGGCAAAGCACTGCGTGCCCTCGCCGAGCACTGCGTCCCTGGGCGCCTGGCAAAGCGCTGCGTGCCTTGGCCGCCTCGCCGCCTAGCAAGGCGCCCTAGCCCGTCGAGCACGATCAAATGGCTGCGTGCCTTCGCTGCCTCGGTGCTTAGCAAAGCGCCACGTGCCTTCGGCGCCTACAAAAGCGCCGTGTCCCTTCGGCGCTCCCACGGCGTTTGCTAAGCGGCGAGGCGGCGAAGGGACGAAGCGGTTCGGGAGGCGGTGAAGGGACAGGGCGCTTTGTTGGGCGGCGAGGGCGAAAAGGCACGCAGCGCTTTCTTAGGCGGCGAAGGCACGCGCTGCTTTGCTAGGCGCCGAAGGAACACGGCGCTTTGTAGGCGGCGAGGGCGAGAAGGCACGCAGCGCTTTCTTAGGAGGCCAGGCGGCGAAGGCACGCGCTGCTTTGCCAGGCGCCGAAGGCACAACGCGGTGTGTGAGGCGGCGAAGGCACGCACTGCTTTGCCAGCCGCCGAAGGCACGCAGCGCTTTGCTAGGCTGCAATGCGGCGAGGCGCCCAACGCAGGCACTTCTTTGCTAGGCGCCCAAGGAACACGGCGCTTTGCTTGACGGCGACGGCACGCGCAGCTTTGCTAGGCGCCCAAGGCAGACGACGCTTTGCTAGGCAGCGAGGCGGCGAACGCACAAAGCCATTTGCTCTGCCCTCATTCGCTGCCTCGCACAATAGCTAACCACTGTGCATGTTGGCTGTCTCACAAACAAGCAGCCTGCTGCGTCTCTTCGCTGCCTCGCCAACTAACAAAGTGCTGCCTCGCTTCGCCTCCAGGCGAAAAAGTCATCCGCCATGCCACTGCGCCACCTGGTGCACAAGCAAAGTGCTGCATCTCTTCGCTGCCTCGCACAAAGAGCAAGCACTGTGCATGGTCGCTGTGTCACAAACAAGGAGACTGCTGAATCTCTTCGCTGCCTCGCCAACAAGCAAAGCACTCGATCTGCTCGCCGCCTCGCCAGCATGCAAAGCGCCGCGTCTCTTGGCCGCCTCGCAAACTAAACGCTGCATCTGTTCACTGCCTCGCCAAAAAGCAGAGCGCTGCGTGTATTCGCTGAGTGGCAGAAAGCAAAGCACGGCGCCTCTTCGCTGCCTGGCCAAGAAGCAAAGCGCTCCATCTCTTCGCTGCCTTGCAAACGAAGGAAGCGCTGCGTGCCTTCGGCGCCAAGCAAAGCAGCGCGTGCCTTGGCCGCCTCGCCGCCTCAGAAAGCGCTGCGTGCCTTCTCGCCCTCGCCGCCTAGCAAAGCGCCGTGTGCCTTCGCCGCCTCCCAAATCGCTTCGTGCCTTCGCCGCCTAGCAAAGCGCCTAGCAAAGCGTCCTCAGCCTTGGCTGCCTAGCAAAGCTCCACGTCCGCTCGCCGCCTAGCAAAGCACTGTGTGCCCTCGCCGCCTGCTAGAGCGCTGCGTGCCTTCGGCGCCTGGCAAAGCGCTGAGTGCCTTCGGCGCCTGGCAAAGCACTGCGTGCCCTCGCCAAGCGCTGCGTCCCTGGGCGCCTGGCAAAGCGCTGCGTGCCTTGGCCGCCTCGCCGCCTAGCAAGGCGCCCTAGCCCGTCGAGCACGATCAAATGGCTGCGTGCCTTCGCTGCCTCGGTGCTTAGCAAAGCGCCACGTGCCTTCGGCGCCTACAAAAGCGCCGTGTCCCTTCGGCGCTCCCACGGCGTTTGCTAAGCGGCGAGGCGGCGAAGGGACGCAGCGGTGTGTGAGGCGGCGAAGGCAAGCAGCACTTTGCTAGGCGGCGAGGCGGCGAAGGGACAAAGCGGTTCGGGAGGCGGTGAAGGGACAGGGCGCTTTGTTGGGCGGCGAGGGCGAAAAGGCACGCAGCGCTTTCTTAGGCGGCGAAGGCACGCGCTGCTTTGCTAGGCGCCGAAGGAACACGGCGCTTTGTAGGCGGCGACGGCACGCGGAGCTTTGCTAGGCGGCGAGGGCGAGAAGGCACGCAGCGCTTTCTTAGGAGGCCAGGCGGCGAAGGCACGCGCTGCTTTGCCAGGCGCCGAAGGCACAACGCGGTGTGTGAGGCGGCGAAGGCACGCACTGCTTTGCCAGCCGCCGAAGGCACGCAGCGCTTTGCTAGGCTGCAATGCGGCGAGGCGCCCAACGCAGGCACTTCTTTGCTAGGCGCCCAAGGAACACGGCGCTTTGCTTGACGGCGACGGCACGCGCAGCTTTGCTAGGCGCCCAAGGCAGACGACGCTTTGCTAGGCAGCGAGGCGGCGAACGCACAAAGCCATTTGCTCTGCCCTCATTCGCTGCCTCGCACAATAGCTAACCACTGTGCATGTTGGCTGTCTCACAAACAAGCAGCCTGCTGCGTCTCTTCGCTGCCTCGCCAACTAACAAAGTGCTGCCTCGCTTCGCCTCCAGGCGAAAAAGTCATCCGCGATGCCACTGCGCCACCTGGTGCACAAGCAAAGTGCTGCATCTCTTCGCTGCCTCGCACAAAGAGCAACCACTGTGCATGGTCGCTGTGTCACAAACAAGGAGACTGCTGAATCTCTTCGCTGCCTCGCCAACAAGCAAAGCACTCGATCTGCTCGCCGCCTCGCCAGCATGCAAAGCGCCGCGTCTCTTGGCCGCCTCGCAAACTAAACGCTGCATCTGTTCGCTGCCTCGCCAAAAAGCAGAGCGCTGCGTGTATTCGCTGAGTGGCAGAAAGCAAAGCACGGCGCCTCTTCGCTGCCTGGCCAAGAAGCAAAGCGCTCCATCTCTTCGCTGCCTCGCAAACGAAGGAAGCGCTGCGTGCCTTCGGCGCCTAGCAAAGCAGCGCGTGCCTTGGCCGCCTCGCCGCCTCAGAAAGCGCTGCGTGCCTTCTCGCCCTCGCCGCCTAGCAAAGCGCCGTGTGCCTTCGCCGCCTCCCAAATCGCTTCGTGCCTTCGCCGCCTAGCAAAGCGCCTAGCAAAGCGTCCTCAGCCTTGGCTGCCTAGCAAAGCTCCACGTCCGCTCGCCGCCTAGCAAAGCACTGTGTGCCCTCGCCGCCTGCTAGAGCGCTGCGTGCCTTCGGCGCCTGGCAAAGCGCCACGTGCCTTCGGCGCCTACAAAAGCACCGTGTCCCTTCGGCGCTCCCACGGCGTTTGCTAAGCGGCGAGGCGGCGAAGGGACGCAGCGGTGTGTGAGGCGGCGAAGGCAAGCAGCGCTTTGCTAGGCGGCAAGGCGGCGAAGGCACGCAGCAGGCTGCTTGTTTGTGAGCCAGCCAACATGCACAGCGGTTCGTTATTGTGCGAGGCAGCGAATCACCGCCGAGTAAATCGCTTTGTGCCTTCGCCGCCTCGCTGCCTAGCAAAGCGTCGTCTGCCTTGGGCGCCTAGCAAAGCTGCGCGTGCCGTCGCCGTCAAGCAAAGCGCCGTGTTCCTTGGGCGCCTAGCAAAGAAGTGCCTGCGTTGGGCGCCTCGCCGCATCGCAGCCTAGCAAAGCGCTGCGTGCCTTCGGCGCCTGGCAAAGCACTGCGTGCCTTCGCCGCCTCACACACCGCTGCGTACCTTCGCCGCCTCGCTGCTTAGCAAACGCCGTAGAAGCGCCAAAGGCACACGGCGCTTTTGTAGGCGCCGAATGCACGTGGCGCTTTGCTAAGGCACGAGGCAGCGAAGGCACGCAGCGATTTGATAGTGGTCGAGGGGCTAGGGCGCCTTACTAGGCGGCGAGGCAGCGAAGGCACGCAGCGCTTTGGCAGGCGCCCAAGGACGCAGCGCTGTGTGAGGCGGCGAGGGCACGCAGTGCTTTGCCAGGCGCCGAAGGCACGCAGCGCTGTAGGAGGCGGCGAGGGCGCACAGTGCTTGGCTAGGCGGCGAGCGGACGTGGAGCTTTGCTAGGCAGCAAAGGCTGAGGACGCTTTGCTAGGCGCTTTGCTAGGCGGCGAAGGCACGAAGCGATTTGGGAGGCGGCGAAGGCACACGGCGCTTTGCTAGGTGGCAAGGGCGAGAAGGCACGCAGCGCTTTCAGAGGCGGCGAAGGCACGCGCTGCTTTGCTAGGCGCCGAAGGCACGCAGCGCTTCCTTCGTTTGCGAGGCAGCGAAGAGCTCGAGCGGTTTGCTTGTTGGCCAGGCAGCGAACAGGCGCCGTGCTTTGCTTTCTGCCAGTCAGCGAAAACACGCAGCGGTCTGCTTTTTTGCGAGGCACTGAACACATGCAGCGTTTAGTTTGCGAGGCGGCGAAGAGACGCGGCGCTTTGCTTCTTGGCGAGGCAGCGAAGAGGCGCAGTGTTTCCTTCGTTTGCGAGGCATGCAAGAGATGCAGCAGCTCCTTAGGTGGCCATGTGGCGAAGAGACGCGACGCTTTGCTTTTGGCGATGCAGTGAAGAGACGCAGCGCTTTGCTTGTTGGGCAGGCAGCGAAGAGACGCGGCGCTTTGCATGCTGGCGAGGCGGCGAGCAGATCGAGTGCTTTGCTTGTTGGTGAGGCAGCGAAGAGATGCAGCGGTTTGCTTGTTGGCGAGGCAGCGAAGAGATTCAGCAGTCTCCTTGTTTGTGACACAGCGACCATGCCCAGTGCTTGCGCATTGTGCGAGGCAGCGAAGAGATGCAGCACTTTGCTTGTGCACCAGGTGGCGCAGTGGCATCGCGGATGACTTTTCGCCTGGAGGCGAAGCGAGGCAGCACTTTGTTAGTTGGCGAGGCAGCGAAGAGACGCAGCAGGCTGCTTGTTTGTGAGACAGCCAACATGCACAGTGGTTAGCTATTGTGCGAGGCAGCGAATGACCGCCGAGCAAATCGCTTTGTGCCTTCGCCACCTCGCTGCCTAGCAAAGCGTCGTCTGCCTTGGGCGCCTAGCAAAGCTGCGCGTGCCGTCGCCGTCAAGCAAAGCGCCGTGTTCCTTGGGCGCCTAGCAAAGAAGTGCCTGCGTTGGGCGCCTCGCCGCATCGCAGCCTAGCAAAGCGCTGCGTGCCTTCGGCGCCTGGCAAAGCACTGCGTGCCTTCGCTGCCTCAGACAGCGCTGCGTGCCTTCGGCGCCTCACACACCGCTGCGTGCCTTCTAGCCCTCGCCGCCTAGCAAGGCGCCGTGTCCCTTCGCCGCCTCGCCGCCTAGCAAAGCTCCGCGTGCCGTCGCCGTCAAGCAAAGCGCCGTGTTCCTTGGGCGCCTAGCAAAGAAGTGCCTGCGTTGGGCGCCTCGCCGCACCGCAGCCTAGCAAAGCGCTGCGTGCCTTTGCCGCCTGGCAAAGCAGTGCGTGCCTTCGCCGCCTTGCTGCTTAGCAAACGCCGTAGAAGCGCCGAAGGCACACGGCGCTTTTGTAGGCGCCGAAGGCACGTGGCGCTTTGCTAAGGCACGAGGCAGCGAAGACACGCAGCGATTTGATAGTGGTCGAGGGGCTAGGGCGCCTTGCTAGGCGGCGAGGCGGCGAAGGCACGCAGCGCTTTGCCAGGCGCCCAAGGATGCAGCGCTGTGCGAGGCGGCGAGGGCACGCAGTGCTTTGCCAGGCGCCGAAGGCACGCAGCGCTTTCAGAGGCAGCGAAGGCACACGGCGCTTTGCTCGGCGGCGAGGGCGAGAAGGCACGCAGCGCTTTCTGAGGCGGCGAGGCGGCCAAGGCACGCGCTGCTTTGCTAGGCGCCGAAGGCACGCAGCGCTTCCTTCGTTTGCGAGGCAGCGAAGAGCTCGAGCGGTTTGCTTGTTGGCCAGGCAGCGAAGAGGCGCCGTGCTTTGCTTTCTGCCAGTCAGCGAAAACACGCAGCGGTCTGCTTTTTTGCGAGGCACTGAACACATGCAGCGTTTAGTTTGCGAGGCGGCGAAGAGACGCGGCGCTTTGCTTCTTGGCGAGGCAGCGAAGAGGCGCAGCGTTTCCTTCGTTTGCGAGGCATGCAAGAGATGCAGCAGCTCCTTAGGTGGCCATGTGGCGAAGAGACGCGACGCTTTGCTTTTGGCGATGCAGTGAAGAGATGCGGCGCTTTGCTTGTTGGGCAGGCAGCGAAGAGACGCGGCGCTTTGCATGCTGGCGAGGCGGCGAGCAGATCGAGCGCTTTGCTTGTTGGTGAGGCAGCGAAGAGATGCAGCGGTTTGCTTGTTGGCGAGGCAGCGAAGAGATTCAGCAGTCTCCTTGTTTGTGACACAGCGACCATGCACAGTGCTTGCGCATTGTGCGAGGCAGCGAAGAGATGCAGCACTTTGCTTGTGCACCAGGTGGCGCAGTGGCATCGCGGATGGCTTTTTCGCCTGGAGGCGAAGCGAGGCAGCACTTTGCTAGTTGGCGAGGCAGCGAAGAGACGCAGCAGGCTGCTTGTTTGTGAGACAGCCAACATGCACAGCGGTTCGTTATTGTGCGAGGCAGCGAATCACCGCCGAGCAAATCGCTTTGTGCGTTCGCCGCCTCGCTGCCTAGCAAAGCGCTGCGTGCCTTCGGCGCCTGGCAAAGCAGCGCGTGCCTTCGCCGCCTAAGAAAGCGCCGCGTGCCTTCTCGCCCTCGCCGCCTAGCAAGGCGCCGTGTCCCTTCGCCGCCTCGCCGCCTAGCAAAGCTCCGCGTGCCGTCGCCGCCAAGCAAAGCGCCGTGTTCCTTGGGCGCCTAGCAAAGAAGTGCCTGCGTTGGGGGCCTCGCCGCATCGCAGCCTAGCAAAGCGCTGCGTGCCTTCGGCGCCTGGCAAAGCAGCGCGTGCCTTCGCCGCCTAAGAAAGCACTGCGTGCCTTCGCTGCCTCACACACCGCTGCGTGCCTTCTCGCCCTTGCCGCCTAGCAAGGTGCCGTGTCCCTTCGCCGCCTCGCCGCCTAGCAAAGCTGCGCGTGCCTTCGCCGCCTCGCCGCCTAAGAAAGCGCTGCGTCCCTTTTCGCCCTCGCCGCCCAACAAAGCGCCGTGTGCCTTCACCGCCTCCCCAATCGCTTCGTCCCTTCGCCGCCTCGCCGCCTAGCAAAGCGCTGCTTGCCTTCGCCGCCTCACACACCGCTGCGTACCTTCGCCGCCTCGCTGCTTAGCAAACGCCGTAGAAGCGCCGAAGGCACACGGCGCTTTTGTAGGCACCGAAGGCACGTGGCGCTTTGCTAAGGCACGAGGCAGCGAAGGCACGCAGCGATTTGATAGTGGTCGAGGGGCTAGGGCGCCTTACTAGGCGGCGAGGCGGCGAAGGCACGCAGCGCTTTGCCAGGCGCCCAAGGACGCAGCGCTGTGCGAGGCGGCGAGGGCACGCAGTGCTTGGCTAGGCGGCGAGCGGACGTGGGGCTTTGCTAGGCAGCAAAGGCTGAGGACGCTTTACTAGGCGCTTTGCTAGGCGGCGAAGGCACGAAGCGATTTGGGAGGCGGCGAAGGCACATGGCGCTTTGCTAGGCGGCGAGGGCGAGAAGGCATGCAGCGCTTTCAGAGGCGGTGAAGGCACGCGCTGCTTTGCTTGGCGCCGAAGGCACGCAGCGCTTCCTTCGTTTGCGAGGCAGCGAAGAGCTCGAGCGGTTTGCTTGTTGGCCAGGCAGCGAAGAGGCGCCGTGCTTTGCTTTCTGCCAGTCAGCGAAAACACGCAGCGGTCTGCTTTTTTGCGAGGCACTGAACACATGCAGCGTTTAGTTTGCGAGGCGGCGAAGAGACGCAGCAGCTCCTTAGGTGGCCATGTGGCGAAGAGACGCGACGCTTTGCTTTTGGCGATGCAGTGAAGAGACGCAGCGGTTTGCTTGTTGGGCAGGCAGCGAAGAGATTCAGCAGGCTGCTTGTTTGTGAGACAGCCAACATACACAGTGGTTCGTTATTGTGCGAGGCAGCGAATCACCGCCGAGCAAATCGCTTTGTGCGTTCGCCGCCTCGCCGCCAAGCAAAGCGCCGTGTTCCTTGGGCGCCTAGCAAAGAGGTGCCTGCGTTGGGCGCCTCGCCGCATCGCAGCCTAGCAAAGCGCTGCGTACCTTCGCCGCCTGGCAAAGCAGTGCATGCCTTCGCCGCCTCACACAGCGCTGCGTGCCTTCGGCGCCTGGCAAAGCAGCGCGTGCCTTCGCCGCCTCACACACCGCTGCATGCCTTCTCGCCCTCGCCGCCTAGCAAGGCGCCGTGTCCCTTCGCCGCCTCGCCGCCTAGCAAAGCTCCGCGTCCGTCGCCGCCAAGCAAAGCGCCGTGTTCCTTGGGCGCCTAGCAAAGCAGCGCGTGCCTTCGCCGCCTCGCCGCCTAAGAAAGCGCTGCGTCCCTTTTCGCCCTCGCCGCCCAACAAAGCGCCGTGTGCCTTCACCGTCTCCCCAGTCACTTCGTCCCTTCGCCGCCTCGCCGCCTAGCAAAGCGCTGCTTGCCTTCGCCGCCTCACACACCGCTGCGTCCCTTCGCTGCCTCGCTGCTTAGCAAACGCCGTAGAAGCGCCGAAGGCACACGGCGCTTTTGTAGGCGCCGAAGGCACGTGGCGCTTTGCTAAGGCACGAGGCAGCGAAGGCACGCAGTGATTTGATAGTGGTCGAGGGGCTAGGGCGCCTTGCTAGGCGGCGAGGCGGCGAAGGCACGCAGCAGGCTGCTTGTTTGTGAGACAGCCAACATGCACAGCGGTTCGTTATTGTGCGAGGCAGCGAATCACCGCCGAGCAAATCGCTTTGTGCGTTCGCCACCTAGCAAAGCGCCTAGCAAAGCGTCCTCAGCCTTCGCTGCCTAGCAAAGCTCCACGTCCGCTCGCCGCCTAGCCGAGCACTGTGTGCCCTCGCCGCCTCCTACAGCACTGCGTGCCTTCGGCGCCTGGCAAAGCACTGCGTGCCCTCGCCGCCTCGCACAGCGCTGCGTCCTTGGGCGCCTGGCAAAGCGCTGCGTGCCTTCGCCGCCTCGCCGCCTAGCAAGGCGCCCTAGCCCCTCGACCACTATCAAATCGCTGCCTTGTGCCTTCGCTGCCTCGTGCCTTAGCAAAGCGCCACGTGCCTTCGGCGCCTACAAAAGCGCCGTGTGCCTTCGGCGCTTCTACGGCGTTTGCTAAGCAGCGAGGCGGCGAAGGTACGCAGCGGTGTGTGAGGCGGCGAAGGCAAGCAGCGCTTTGCTAGGCGGCGAGGTGGCGAAGGGACAAAGCGATTGGGGAGGCGGTGAAGGCACACGGCGCTTTGTTGGGCGGCGAGGGCGAAAAGGGACGCAGCGCTTTCTTAGGCAGCGAGGCGGCGAAGGCACGCGCTGCTTTGCTAGGCACCGAAGGCACGCAGCGCTTCCTTAGTTTGCGAGGCAGCGAAGAGATGGAGCGGTTTGCTTTTTGGCCAGGCAGCGAAGAGGCGCCGTGCTTTGCTTTCTGCCAGTCAGCGAAAACACGCAGCGGTCTGCTTTTTTGCGAGGCACTGAACACATGCAGCGTTTATTTTGACAGGCGGCAAAGAGATGCAGCGCTTTGACAGGCGGCGAGGCGGAGAAGGCACGCAGTGGCGTGCGAGGCGGTGATTCGGTGCCTCGCAGAAGAACTAAGCACTGTGCATGTTGGCTGTCTCACCAACAAGCACAGCGCTGCGTCTGTTCGCTGCCTCGCCAGCTAGCAAAGTGCTGCCTCGCTTCGCTTCCAGGCGAAAAAGCAAACCGCCGTGCCGTTACGCCACCTGCTGCACAAGCAAGGTGCTGCGTCTCTTCGCTGCCTCGCCGAATAACTAACCACTCTGCATGTTGCCTGTCTCACAAACAAGCAGACTGATGAATCTCTTCGCTGCCTGGCCAACAAGCAAACCGCAGCGTCTCTTCGCCGCCTCCCACAATGAGCAACCACTGTGCATGTTCACTCTCTCACCAACAAGCAGACTGCTGCGTCTCTTCGCTGCCTCGCAAAAGAGCACAGCACTGCGTCTATTCGCCAACTCACAAAAAAGCAAAGCACGGCCGCTCTTCCCGTCCTCACAAACAAGCAAAGCGCTCCATCTCTTCGCTGCCTCGCAAACTAAGCAACCGATGCGACCCTTTGCTGCCTGCAAAAGCACTGCGTCCCTTCACCGCTTCGCCGCCTAGCAAAGCGTTGTCTGCCTTCGCTGCCTAGCAAAGCTCCACGTCCTGTGGCCGCCAAGCAAAGCGCCGTCTTCCTCCGGCGCCTAGCAAAGAACTGCCTGCCTTTGACGCCTCGACGCCCAGCAAAGCGCCGCGTGCGGTCGGCGCCTCGCCACCTAGCACAGCGCTGCGTCCCTTTGCCCCCTCGCCGCCTCTCAAATCGCTTCGTCCCCTCGCCCCTCGCCGCCTACCAAAGCGCTGCCTCCCTCCCCCCTCCCCGCCTCCTGGCACACCGCTGCGCCCCTTCGCCGCCGGGCAAAGTGCTGCGTGCTTTTGCCGCCTTGCTGCTTAGCAAATGCCGTACTAGCGCCGAAGGGACGCAGCGCTTTTGTTGGCGGCGAAGGCACGTGGCGCTTTGCTAAGGCACGAGGCAGCGAAGGCACAAAGCGATTTGGTAGTCGTCGACGGCATACGGCACTTTGCTAGGCGGCGAAGGCAGGCAGTGCTCTGCTAGGAGCCGAAGGAAGACGGCGCTTTGCTTGGCGGCCACAGGATGCGTTGCTTTGCTAGGCGGCGAAGGCAGACGACGCTTTGCTAGGTGGCGAAGCAGCGAAGGGACGCAGTGCTTTGCTAGGCGGCGAGGCCGCCAAGGGACACATGGCTTTTCTAGGCAGCGAAGGCACGCGTTGCTTTGCTAGGCGGCGAAGGAACAAGGCGCTTTGCTAGGCGGCAAGGCGGTGAAGGCACACGCTGCTTTGCTAGGCGTCGAAGGGTCACAGCGGCGTGCTAGTCGGCGAGGCGGTGAAGGGACACGGCACTTTTTTAGGCGGCGAAGACACGCAGTGCTTTGCCAGGTGGCGAAGGGACGCAGCACTTTGCTAGGCTGCGATGCGGCGAGACACCAACACGTTGAAGGACGCAGGCATTTGCCAGGTGGCGAGGGGGGAAGGGACACATCGCTTTGGTAGACGGTGAGCACGAGGGGGCGAAGCGATTTGAGAGTCGGAGAGGGGGGGAAAAGGGACGCAGCTGTGTGCTAAGCGGCGAAGGCACGCAGTGCTTTGCTAGGCAGCGAAGGGATGCAGCGCCTTGCTGTGTGGCAAAGGGACACGGCGCTTTGCTAGGCAGTGAAGGGGGAAAAGGGACACAGCAGTGTGCTAGGCAGCGAGGTGCCGATGCACCGACATGGCAAAAGTACGTTCCGCTTGGTAGGTGACGAAGGAACACAGAGCTTTGCTAGTCGGCAAAGGGATGCAGCGCTTTGCTAGGTGGCGAGGCAGTGGAGGGACACAGAGCTTTGTTTGTCGGAGACAGGACGCGGAGCTTTGCTAGGCAGTGAAGTGACGCGGAGCTTTGCTAGGCAGTGAAGGGACGCAGTGTTTTGCTAGGCCGCAACATGATGGTGAGTTTTGCTAGGCAGCAAGGCGGCGAAGGGAGATGGTGCTTTGCTAAGAGGAGAGGCGGTGAAGGGACGCAGTCTTCTGCTAGGCTGCAAGGGGGAAAAGGGACGCAGCCATGTGCTAGGCAGCGAGGCGCCAACGCACCAACTTGGTAGGCGATGAAGGCATGCAGCGCTTTGCTAGGCGGCGAAGGACTTGGAGCTTTGCTAGGTGGCGAAGGGATGGAGCGCCTTGCTAGGCGGTGAAGGGACGCAGTGCTTTGCTAGGCAGCAAAGGGGCACAGCGCTTTGCTTGGCAGCAACAAGATGTGGAGCTTTGCTTGGCGGCCAGGCGATGAAGGAACGCAGCGCTTTGCTAGGCAGCGATGCGGGAAAAGTGAACCAATGCTTTTCTTTGCAGAGGGGCGGTGAAGGGAGACAGCGCTTTGGTAGGAGGCGAGGCGGCAAAGGGACGCAGCATCTTCCTGGGCAGTGATGGGATGCAGAGCTTTGCTAGCCGGCGAGGCGGCGACAGTAGGCAGCGCTTTGCTAGGCGGCGAGGGGGAAAAGGGATGCAGCGGTGTGCTAGCCAGGGAGGCACCGACACGGCGAAGGGACGCGGCGCTTTGCTAGGTGTGGAGGCGGTGAAGTGAGATGACGCTTTGCTGGGCATCGAGGTGGCGAAGGGCCGCAGTGCTTTGCTAGGCAATGAGGGGGAAAAGGGATGCAGCGGTGTGCTAGCCGGGGAGGCGCAGAGGCGGCGAAGGGACACAGTGCTTTGCTAGGCAGCGAAGGAATGCAGTACCTTGCTAGCCAGCGAGGGGGAAAAGGGACACAGCCGTGTGCTAGGCGGCAAGGTGCCAATGCAGTGAAGATACACGGAGCTTTTCTAGGCAGCGAGGCATTAAAGGGACACGGGGCTTTGTAGGCGCCGAGACGGTGAAGGGAGACGGCACTTTGCTGGGCGGCGAGGTGGCGAAGGGATGCAGTGCTTTGCTAGGTGGCAAGGGTGAAAAGGGATGCAGCAGTGTGCTAGGTGGCGAGGTGCCAATGCAGCAAAGGGACACCGCTTTGCTACATGGCGAGGCGGCTAGACGGGAGGCAGAGGAGGGGCACACCGCTTTGCTGGGTGGTGACAAATCGTGGAGGTTTGCCTGGCAGCGAAGGACTTGGCGCTTTGCTAGGCGGCAAAGGGAGGCAGCGCTTTGGTAGGCAGCGAGGCGGCAAAAGCACGCAGCGCTTTGCTAGGTGATGAACGGACTTGGCAATTTGCTAGGTGGCAAGGCGATGAAGGCACGCAGCACTTTGCTAGGCGGTGAAGGGATGGAGCGGTTTGCTAGGTGGCGAGGGGGAAAAGGGATACAGCAGCGTGCTAGGCAGCGAGGCGCCTACGCAGCGAAGTTACGCGGAGCTTTGCTAGGCGGCGAGGTGGTGAAGGGCCTTGGCGCTTTGCCAGGTGGCGAGGTGGCGAAGAGACGCAGCAGTTTGGTTGCTTGCAAGGCAGGGAAGAGATGAGGCGGTTAGTTTGCTTGCCAGGCAGCGAAGAGACGCAGTGGTTTGCTTGTTCACAAGGAGGCGAAGAGACACAGCGATCTGCTTGTTTTTGAGTCAGCGAAGAGACACAGCGTTTTGCTTGCTTGTGAGGCAGGGAAGAGATGAAGCGATTAGTTAGCTTGTGAGGTAGCGATCAGATGCAGCACTTTGCCAGTGTGCGAGGCAGCGAGCAGACGCAGTGGTTACTTAGCTTGCGAGGCAGCAAACAGACGCAGCAGTTTGCTTGTTGTCACGGCATCGATCAGATGCAGCTGTTTGCTTGCTAGCAACGCAGCGAACAGACACAACAGTCTGCTTGTTTGTGAGGCAGCAAACAGATGCATTGGTCTGCTTGTTTTAGAGGCGTTGAACAGGTGCAGCACTTTGCTTGTCCACGAGGTGACGTAGCATCATCACAGTTTGTTTTTTTGGCATGGAAGCAAACAGACGCAGAACCTTGCTGGTTTGCAAGGCAGCGAGACGCAGCACTCAGTTCATTTGCCAGGCAGCAAACAGAGGCAGCAGTGTGCTTGTTTGCGAGGAGGCGAAGAGACTCATTGGTTGGCTTGTTGTCGTGGCATCGAACAGATGCAGCCGTTTGCTTGCTAGCAACGCAGCGAAAAGACGCAGCGGTTTGCTTGTTTGCGAGGCAGCGAACAGATGTAGCTTTTAGGCAGTTTGCGAGGCAGCGAACAGACGCATTGGTTTGCTTATTGTCGTGGCATCGAACAGATGCAGCTGTCTGCTTGTTAGCAATGCAGCGAACACACGCCTCAGTCTACTTTTTTGCGAGGCAGTGATCAGACGCATTGGTCTGCTTGTTTGTGAGGCGGCAAACAGACACAGCGGAATGCTTGTTCGCGAGGCAGCCAACAGACACAGCGGTTAGCTAGCTTGCAGGGCAGCCAACAGACGCAGCATTTATTTAGCTTGCGAGTAAGCAAACAGATTCAGCATTATGCTTGTTTGTGAGCAGCGAATGGACGCACCGGTTTGCTTGGTCTCGTGGCATCAAACAGATGCAGTTGTTTGCTTGCTAACAATGCAGCGAGCAGACGCAGTCGTAAGTTAGTTTGTGAGGCAGCGAACAGACGCATTGGTTTGCTAGTTTGAAAGGCAGCGAACAGAGGCAGCACTTTCCTTGTCCACAAGGTGGCATAGTGTCATCGCAGTTTGCTTTTGGCGTGGAAGCAAACAGACGCAGCACTTTGCTAGTTTGCAAGACAGTGAAGAGTCGCAGCGGTCCGCTTCTTTGCAAGGCAGCCAACAGATGCAGCGGTTAGCTAGTTTGCGAGACAGCGAACAGACGCAGCCTTTAGTTCACGAGGCAGTGAAGAGATGCATCAGTTTGCTTATTCGCAATGCAGCGAACAGATGTAGCATCTGCTTGTTTGAGAGGCAGCAAACATATGCAGCAGTTAGTTTGCGAGGCAGCGAAGAGACACAGCACTTTGCTTGTCCACGAGGTGGCATAGCGTCATCACAGTTTGCTTTGTGGCGCGGAAGCGAATAGACGCAGCACCTTGCTAGTTTGCGAGCAGCAAATGGACGCACCAGTTTGCTTGGTCTCGTGGTATCGAACAGATGCAGCTGTTTGCTTGCTAGCAATGCAGCGAACAGACGCAGCAGTCTGCTTGTTTCTGAGGAGGTGGAGGGATGCAGCGGTTTGCTAGTTTGCACGGAAACGAACAGGCGCAGCAGTCTGCTTGTTTGCAAGGCAGCAAACAGACACAGCAGTTTGCTTCTTCGTGAGGCTGCGAACAGATGCTGCTCTCAGTTCATTTGCCAGGCAGCAAACAGAGGCAGCAGTGTGCTTGTGCGCGAGGAGGCGAAGAGATGCAGCCGTCTGCTTGTTTTTGAGGCAGCAAACAGAGGCAGCACTTTGCTTGCCCACGAGGTGGCGCAGTGTCATCTTTGTTTGCTTTTTGGCGCAGAAGTGAACAGACGCAGTGGTTTGCTTGTTTGAAAGGCAGCGAACAGACGCAGTGCTCAGTTCATTTGCCAGGCAGCGAACAGAGGCAGCAGTGTGCTTGTTTGCGATTCAGTGAACAGATATGGCGTTTAGGCACTTTGCGAGGCAGCGAACAGACACAGCGGTCAGTTAGTTTTCCAAACAGCGAACAGACACAGCGGTTTGTTTGTTTGAGAGAAGGCGAAGAGATGCAACGGTTTACTTGTTCGCGAGGCAGCAAAGAGATGCAGCGGTCTGCTTTTTTGTGAGCAGCAAATGGACGAACCAGTTTGCTTGGTCTCATGACATCGAACAGATGCAGCTGTTTGCTTGTTAGTAATGCAGTGAACAGACGCAGGGGTCTGCTTGTTCGTGAGGCGTCGAATAGACCCAGCGTTTAGTTAGTTTGTGAGGTTGTGAGGAGGTGCTGCGGCTTGCTAGTTTGCACAGAAACAAACAGGCGCAGCTGTCTGCTTGTTTGCGAGGCTGCAAAGAGACATTGCGCTCAATTAATTTGCCAGGCAGTGAACAGATGCAGCAGTGTGCTTGCTTGTGAGGCAGCCAACAGACGCAGCGGTTTGCTTGTTTGTGAGGCAGCAAATACACGCAGTGGGTAGTTATTTTCCGAGAGAGTGAACAGCTGCAGCGTTGTGCTTGTTTGTGACACAGCGAAGAGACGTAGTGGTTTGCTTCTTTGCGAGACAGCAAACAGACGCAGCGGATGGCTATTTTCTGAGAGGTTCAACAGATGCAGCAGTTCATTAGTTTGCGAGGCAGCGAATACACGCAGCAGTGTGCTTGTTTGCGAAGCAGCAAACAGACGCAGGGCTTTGCTTGTTTGCGAGGCAGCGGTCAGATGCATTGGTGTGCTTGTTTGTGAGGCAGTGAGCAGATGTAGCGTTTAGGTAGTTTGCGAAGCAGCAAATATACGCAGTGGTTTGCTTGTTTGAGAGGCAGTGAACAGACGCATTGGTTTGCTTGTTGTTGCGGCATCGAACAGATGCAGCTGTTTGCTTGCTAGCAACGCAGCAAAGAGTCGCAGCGGTCTGCTTGTTTGCGGGGCAGTGAACAGAGGCAGCACTTTGCTTGTCCACAAGGTGGCGTAGCATCATCACAGTTTGCTTTTTGGCACGGAAGCGAACATACGCAGCAGTTTGCTTGTTTGCGAGGCAGCAAATAATGCAGCAGATAGTTATTTTCCGAGAGAGTGAACAGATGCAGTGGTTTGCTTGTTTGTGAGGCAGCAAATACACGCAGTGGGTAGTTATTTTCCGAGAGAGTGAACAGCCACAGCGTCGTGCTTGTTTGCGACACAGCGAACAGACATAGCGGTTTGCTTCTTTGCGAGAGAGCAAACAGATGCAGTGGATGGCTATTTTCTGAGAGGTTCAACAGATGCAGCAGTTCATTAGTTTGCGAGGCAGCAAATACACGCAGTGGTGTGCTTGTTTGAGAAGCAGCAAACAGATGCAGGGCTTTGCTTGTTTGCAAGGCAGCGGTCAGACGCATTGGTGTGCTTGTTTGCAAGGCAGTGAGCAGACGTAGTGTTTAGGTTTGCTTGTTTGAGAGGCACCGAATACGTTTGCAGTGAATAGTTGTTTTCTGAGAGAGTGAACAGATGCAGCGGTTTGCTTCTTTGTGGGGCAGTGAAGAGACATAGCGTTTTGCTTGTTTGCAAGGTGGCAAAGAGACTCAGTGGTTTGCTTGTTTGCGAGGCAGCAAATACACACAGCGGGTAGTTATTTTCCAAGAAAGTGAACAGCTGCAGCGTCGTGCTTGTTTGCAACGCAGCGAAGAGACGTAGTGGTTTGCTTCTTTGTGAGGCAGCGAACAGATGCAGCGGATGGCTATTTTCTGAGCGGTTCAACAGACGCAGCAGTTCGTTAGTTTGCGAGGCAACGGTCAGACGCATTGGTGTGCTTGTTTGCGAGGCAGCGAACAGACACTGTGCTCAGTTTATTTGCCAGGCAGTGAACAGACGCAGCAGTTCGTTAGTTTCCGAGGGAGCGAGTCGACACAGGGCTTTTCTTGTTTGCGAAGCAGTGAACAGAGGCAGCACTTAGTTAGTACGTGAGGCAGCGAACAGATGCAGCGATTTGCTTGTTTGAGAAGCAGCAAACATACGCAGCTGTTTGCTTGTTTCCGAGGCAGCGAACAGAGGCAGCGGTTTTCTTCTTTGCGAGGCAGCAAACAGACGCAGCGGTTCGTTAGTATCCCAGGCAGAGAACAGAGGCAGCAGTTTGTTTCTTTGCAAGGCTGCGAACAGACGCAGCGGTTCATTAGTTTCCGAGGGAGCGAATAGATGCAGCGGTTCGTTAGTTTGTGAGGCAGCAATCAGATGCAGCAGTTAGTTTGTGAGGCAGAGAAAACATGTAGCGGTTAGTTATTTTCTGAGGCAGCTAACAGATGCAGCGCTTTACTTCTTTGCAAGGCAGCGGACAGACGCAGCGTCATCCTTATTTGCGAGGCAGCGGACAGATGCAGCGGTGCGTTAGTTTGTGAGGCAGCAAACAGACGCAGCGCTTTGCTTCTTTGGGAGGCTGTGAACAGACGTAGCAGTTTGGTTTTTTGCGAGACTGCGGACAGACGCAGCATTGTGGTTGGTTGTGAGGCAGCGAAGAGATGCAGCAGTTAGTTTGCGAGGCAGAGAATATACGTAGCAGTTAGTTATTTTCTGAGGCAACGAACAGACACAGGACTTTGCTTGTTTGCGAGGCAGCGAATATACGCAGCCTTTTGCTTCTTTGCAAGGCTGTGAACAGACACAGCGGTTCATTAGTTTCCGAGGGAGCAAATAGATGCAGTGGTTCATTACTTTGTGAGGCAGCGAACAGATGCAGCAGTTAGTTAGTTTGCAAGGCAGAGAAAACACGCAGCAGTTAGTTATTTTCCAAGGCAGTGAACAGATGCAGTGGTTCGTTACTTTGTGAGGCAGCGAACAGACGCAGGGCTTTGCTTCTTTGCAAGGCTACAAACAGATGTAGCGGTTAGTTTGCAAGGCAGCGAAGAGGCAGTGGTTTGCTTGTTTGCGAGGCAGCGAACAGAGGCAGCGGTTTGCTTGTTTCCGAGGAAATGAGCACATGCAGCATTTAGTTAGCTTGTGAGGCAGGAAACAGACACATCGGTTTGCTTGTTTGCGAGGCAGCAAACAGACGCAGTGTTGTGCTTCATTGAGAGGCAGCGAACAGATGCAGGGCTTTGCTTGTTTGCAAGGCTTCAAACAGACATAGCGGTTAGTTAGTTTGCAAGGCAGCAAAGAGGCAGCGGTTTGCTTGTTTGCGAGGCTTTTTTCCCTCCATCCCTGGATAGGCGATGGAGCAGCTTATCCTGGAGGCCATCTCCAAGCATGTGGAGGACAAGAAGGTGATCAGGAGTAGTCAGCATGGCTTCACCAAGGGGAAATCATGCTGAACCAATCTGATAGCCTTCTCTGATGGAATGACTGGCTGGGTAGATGAGGGGAGAGCAGTGGATGTTGTCTACCTTGACTTCAGCAAGGCTTTTGACACTGTCTCCCATAACATCCTCATAGGCAAGTGCAGGAAGTGTGGGTTAGATGAGTGGACAGGGAGGTGGATTGAGAAGTGGCTGAAAGGCAGAGCTCAGAGGGTTGTGATCAGCGGCAGACTCTAGTTGGAGGCTTGTAGCTAGCGGTGTCCCCCAGGGGTCAGCACTTGGTTCAGTCTTGTTCAACTTCTTCATCAATGACCTGGATGAAGGGACGGTGCACCCTCAGCAAGTTTGCTGATGAGACAAAACTGGGAGGAGTGGCCAATACACCAGAGGGCTGTGCTGCCATTCAGAGAGACCTGGACAGGCTGGAGAGGTGGACGGAGAGGAACCTCATGAAGTTCAACAAAGGCAAGTGCAAGGTCCTGCACCTAGGGAGGAATAACCCCATGCACCAGTACAGGTTGGGGGTTGACCTGCTGGAAAGCAACTCTGCGGACAAGGACCTGGGAGTGCTGGTGGACACCAAGTTCAGCATGAGGCAGCAAGGTGCCCTTGTGGCCAAGAAGGCCAATGGTATCCTGGGGTGCATCAGGAAGAGTGTTGCCAGCAGGTTGAGGGAGGTGATTGTCCCCCTCTCCTCAGCCCTGGTGAGGCCACATCTGGAGTCCTGTGTCCAGTTCTGGGCTCCCCAGTACAAGAGGGATGTGGTACTACTGGAGAGAGTCCAGCAAAGGGCTACTAAGATGATGAAGGGACTGGAGTGTCTCTCCTATGAGGAAAGACTGAGGGAGCTGGGCCTGTTTAGCCTGGAGAAGACTGAGAGGGGATCTTATCAACGTGTATAAATATCTGAAGGGAGGGTGTCAAGAGGATGGAACCAGACTCTTTTCAGTGGTGCCCAGCAACAGGACGCGAGGCAACGGGCACAACCTGAAACACAGGAAGTTCCATCTGAACATGAGAAAAAAACTTCTTCACTGTGAGGGTGACAGAGGACTGGAAGAGGTTGCCCAGCGAGATTGTGGAGTCTCCTTCTCTGGAGATTTTCAAAACTCGCCTGGACGCGATCCTGTGCAATGTGCTCTAGGTGACTCTGCTTGAGCAGGGGGATTGGACTAGATGATCTTCAGAGGTCCCTTCCAACCTCAACCATTCTGTGATTCTGTAATTCTGGTCATGTGGCTGCAGTTTGTGATTAGGAGTTCACTGGTGTTACGAAAATATCATATACTCACTGGGTCTCCGAGAGTCTTAACACACCAAGTTGAGAATTCTTTAACTATTTAAGTAAAGTGAACAGCTCGAGCTGCGTGCCTCGGAAGAGGGACCCCAAATAGAAAATTCCCTGGGTATTTATACCCCTACAGTCTCAGTTACCCATCCCTCACATGATCATCTGATCCAATAGAAATATCAGGTCTGGGGTCTTCTCAATCTCCATTGGTGATGAGCGAGTGAAGAGTTAACAGGACTAAGGAAGTGTGCCAACGGATATGTGCAAGGATTGATATGCGCAAGGCTGTGGAATAGAAGAATTAACAAGACTGAAGAAGTCTGCCAGCTGGACTCTGCATGGACCCCCAGGGAGGGAAGAAAACAATACAGAGGTATTGTGGTCTTGCCTCGCTAACAGGGTCTTTCCAAGCAGACAAACAAACAGTCCTGTGATTGTGAAACTTGCAAGGGTCAGCAAAAGCATTGTTTGCCCAGAGCCCCAGCCATATAAAAAGAGATTTGGGAGCTAAGAGAGTTAGAGCAGGGATAGGAACGTGACCTGATCATCCTCTCCAGCTGGACTGTGAGTATCCCCCCACCCTCCCCTTTTCCTGGGACACTGGGTTAAGGTAACTCCTCGATGTTGACTAGGAGAGTGAACAAGAAAGCTTTCAAGTAAGGATAAGCAGTGCTTCCAATTAATAGCGCAGTAACTGATGGTTTTGAGTTATCTTTTCTAAATTAGTAATCACATTATTGTAATGGATGTTACTAATCCAAGAGCTTGCATGAGGAAATAAACATATTTTTTTATTACATTACTGTCTCAGTCGTTGCTATCGAACATAAATAGCATGACAATTGGGTATCTTCACTGTCTCTGGGCGGGGTTAGCTTTCTTACCTTGCAGTTACAGATAAACAAGCTATGTGGCGACAGCCGAATGGTTTCCAGAACTTTCCAGTACAAACATGCTTAACCATTTTCTAATCAGCTAGGCCTTAACACTACTATTAAATTTCTTAACATTACTCCTCCCTTTTTTTTTTACCAACAAATTCTTTTGTTGCATTACATAAGGTATAATTGCAAATGTTCTAAGCTACATGCTAGGTGCCACAACTTAATATACAATAAAAGTGTTACAAGGAAGCAAAAGCAAATCAATACAACATCAATACAACAACAACAGGTTGTAACACGCGGTTATAAATGGTTGTCGCTGTTCAGGGACTATCCAAATAGTGTTTCCCACCAGTGATGTTCTATTTTCTTGATTCTTTCTATTATTTGGTGGATTTCTTCACTATCGTGGTGTACAGTTATCAGAGTCTTTTGTCCTTGTTGTTGTACTCCTTGAACCATCCATAGCAGTTCTTCATGTTGGAGCAATTTTTCTACCAAGGTTAAGTTCATCCCTATTGGTGGTGGATGGAGTTCTTTTATTAAGGTGTAATTATCCTTAATTAATTGTGTGGCAGTCAGAGATGCTGTACAATTGAAATCACAGCCGGTCAGCACAGTAAAATCACATACACATAGATTGTTACCATTTATGATGGGGAAGAACGAATCATCAATTTTTATGTTTTTACAGAAGGCTCACAGACATACACAGCCATTTCCAATATAAACAAACATAGTTTTCCACTGGTTACTCGGATGTATCTCAAACTGACATATATTTTGTTCAGTATCTAAACAAATGTCCTGTGCCTGTAAGGTATCTCCTTCACAGATAAACCCATATTGTTCTTGACTCACACATGCACTTACATCTATAGTTTTCCATTTTCCTTCTGATTTTTCCGCCCATACCCTATGCTCTAAAGGGAACAAAATAGTATCATTATGATTTAATCCCAATGCAACTATTGGGTAGATATTCGATACAGATGCATTTGGCATAGTTAGGACAAATGCTGTGACACTATCATTTTCAAAATGATATGTAAAATTTACCAGTTTCCACCAGGCTTAATAATCCCTTTCAAATCGGGTAGCATTATTCCAAATTATTTTCCTTATTTCTGCAGGTAATATTCCATTTTCTCCTTCTTGTATAACAGCTGCTAACATTGATTGTATCCATAGTTCTGCTTGTATACAACTGAGGGCTAAGGATACATTTTCTTGGACTGTTCCTAATGCAGTAAGCAATGTTTTTTTATCCTTCCCAGAAATCTCTTTCCATGTCAATAACACGTTAGATTGGAGCCACTGAGTTTCTCCCAAGGATAACAGGAACAACTTCAATGGATATTCCAATTTAGTCAAATCCATGGTAGCTGTATTAAACTTATTGATTAAAATTTCAGAATCTATACTATTTAATATTCCCAATCCTGTTCCTAGAAGACCTGTTACATCTCTTTTAGCCCTGAATTCAGTACTTACATCCTCTTTATGCAACCAGGTTACTCATCTGGCATAAGCTGTGGATAAAAACGGACTGCATTGTGGATTGATTTTACTTGCATTAGTTCACATAGTTAACTCAACTCTCTTTAGGGACCAAATTGGACTAGTTAGTACTTTTTGCATTCCCATCCATTTAACTGCATATGGCCCTATGTATGAGTTCTGTGGAGGTGATCGGGTTGTGGGTACAGTGAGTGGAGGGGAAGTTAAAAGGAAAGCATTGGGGAAGTGGATAAAGTAGGAGAGGATGTCGGAAGCACATTACTGATGGTGCAGGTTAAAACTAATTGAGTAGAACTACAGGTTACACTTGCATTACAAGAGCATTTGTTATAACACATCACCGGGACTGCTGGGACCCGGGGAATGTAAGGTGGAAGTTTTCAGCAAAATCTCTCCAGCACCAGGCAAAGAATGTCTTACCTGGCCACCGAGAGTCAATACGATTTACAGTTATTGACACACTGGACTTGTCAGTTTGGTTAACTTCTTGTTCCCATTTTTCATCTGATCTTAAAGGATATCTATTTATTCCTACTGTCAGTTCTAAAGGATATCCATTTAATCCTGCTGTCAGTTTTATGGCTGCGATATTAGATATAAATAGGAACAGAAGATAAATATATTTCCACATTTTACCTTTTTATCTCAACTGGAGTTTTCTAGATTTTTCTACGATATAACTTACTCACACATTTGGAATAGAAGAACAAAGATCACAACTCAAGCAATGTTACAAACCACCCTTGTGACATTTGATAATCTGTACAGTTTAGCTCATGTGGTGGATCCAAGATCATCTGGTTCAGTCAGCCGCTTTATATGTGAGTGATGAATCCACTGTTCTTTTCCTAGAAGTTTAACAGCAAAGTAAGAACTTAACAGTACTTCATACAGTCCTTCCCACTTTGGGTCTAATTTGTGTTTTCGACTGAACACCTTTAATAATACTTTATCTCCTGGACTAAAAGAGTGAACCCGTATCCCTGCCGGGGCAGGTTGAGTCAGCTGGGCTATTTCTCATCATTTCTTAAAGGTTTCCTGTAAGGCTAACACATATTGGGTTACTTGTTCATCTCCATCTAATAGACTTGTTTTTGCTGGTACGTATGTGCCGGGTACCATTAAATGTCACCCAAATAATATCTCTGCAGGAGTCAATCCACTTGATTGTTTTGAGGTGTTTCAAATATCCCATAATGCCAAATTTAATGTGTCAGGCCATTTTAAGCCTGAGTGGGTACAGACTCTTGCCAGTTTAGTTTTTATTGTCCGATTCATCCTTTCTACTTGTCCAGAAAATTGAGGGTGATATGGGGTATGTAATTCCCTTTTAGCTCCTAAAGTTTTATACACCTGCCCTATAATCGTAGCAGAAAAATGTGATCTCCGATCTGAATCTATTACTTCTGGAACCCTATATCTTGGGATTATCTCTTTTAATAGAGCTTTAACCACTCCTCCCGCATCAGTTTTTTTATCAGGGAAAGCTTCCACCCACCCTGATAATTGATCTACCATTATCAATAGATGTTTAAACCATTTACAGCCGGCATATCTGCATAATCAATTTGCAATTTTTGAAAAGGATAATATGCCCAAGGCCTTCCTCTCTTTTCTTTCGCTTCTCACTTGTCCAAATATACTTGACAAGTAGGGCATCCAGATATAATTTGTTTAATGGCGGTATAAAGTCCGGGTGCTGCCCATACCAGTTGTATTTGTTCAGCAATTGCATGTATTCCTCCATGACTTTTCTCATGATACCACCGCGCAATTGGTATTAAATACCTCTTCGGTAGGATAGGTTTGCCTCCTATGGTCCAGATACCTGTTTCTTCTTTCTGTGCCTCCCATTTCTTCCAATTTTCTTGTTTTTCCAATGTCACATCCTGATACAATGAAGTGGAATCACAGATCTCTGGAATTTTCTCAGGTTCTGTCAGAGTTAACTGTGCAATAAGAGGTTGGTGGGCTGCAGCCTTTGCCGCTGCATCTGCAAAAGCATTTCCTCCCGCAACCACAGTCTCTTTGTTACTGTGGGCAGAGCAATGTATTACAGCAATGCTCCTTGGTTCTTTTATGGCTTCTAAAAGAATTCTTATTTCTTGTCCATTAGCTACTCATTTCCCTGCAGATGTTAGGAACCCTCTTTCTTTCCATAACATTCCAATAGCATGACAGATTCCAAAAGCATATCTAGAGTCTGTGTAAATGTTTATTTGTTTACCCCTCCCTAAATGGGCCACTCGCGCTAGAGCTATCAGTTCAGCCCCCTGGGCACTAAGGTTTCCTGGCAATGCTGCGGATTCAATGACTTCATGATCAGTTACAACAGCATACCCAGTTCATCTTTTCCCATCTACATAATAGGATGAGCCATCGACGCAGAAGGTTAAGTTGGCATTTAACAATGGTACATCAGTTAGATCATCCCACGGTTTACTGGAATTTTCAATCACTTGTATACAACTATGACTCAGTTCTCCCTCATCTGGCGTTGGCAACAGGGTAGCGGGGTTGAGGCTAGTACAGTGCTTGAGTGTGACATTGTCAGCAGTAAGTAAAATCAGTTCATATTTGTGAACACGCTGGGGGGAGAGGGCCTGGGTGGCATATTGCTTCAAGAGAATTTCCACGTCATGTGGGACATATACAGTCACTGAATGTCCCAAGATTATAGAATTACTTTTTTCTAGGATTATTGCTGCAGCTGCTATGGCTTTAACACATCCAGGTGTGCCTAATATAACTGCATCTAACTGACTAGAATAATAAGCCACTGAACGCTGGAATGGTCCTAAGGTTTGAGTTAATACCCCATTCGCTACTCCTTTCCTTTTGTGTACATATAAACTGAAAGGCTTCTGATAGTCCGGTAACCCTAATGCCTGAGCTGATACTAAAGCCTTTTTCACTGCTTCAAAAGCCTTTTTCCTTTCAGCCGTCCATGATATTGGTTCTAATTCTTCCTGTCTACTAACCTGAGTTAAGGGTTTTGTTAATTCCCCTAATCCTGGTATCCATGGCCTACAAAATCCCACTGCTCCTAAAAAGCCTCATATTTGTTTCTTTGTCACTGGTTGTGGTATGTCCAGTATAGCTTGTACCTGTTCAGGGTCAATTAATCTCTCTCCTTCTTTTAATATAAACCCCAAATATTTCACTTCCTTTTGACAAACCTGTAATTTTGATGGAGATGCTTGGTGACCCCTTTTAGCTAAAATGGTACATAAATAAATAGTGTCAATTTTACATGACTCATAAATTTCACTTGCTATTAATAAATCATCAACATATTGTATCAATACAGACTTTCTCGGCATTTCTATGTCTTTCAAATCATTTTTCAAAATTTGAAAAAAAAATAGTAGGAGACGCAGTAAACCCTTGTGGTAACCTAGTCCAGGTCAATTGTTGACCCTTCCAAGTAAAAGCAAACAGAGACTGACCTTCTTTAGCTAAAGGTATGCTGAAAAAGGCTGCTGTTAAATCAATTACCAAAAAATAAGTTGCCCAGGATGGTATTTGAAGCAATACAGTCGATGGATCTGGGACTACAGGATGTGGGGCTATCACATATTGATTTATAGCTCTCAAATCCTGTACAAATTGGTATTCTGGGTCTCCATCTTTGTCCAATGATTTTTCTTTACAGGTAAAATTGGAGTATTACACGGAGACACACATTCTCTCAAGATGCCTTGTTCCACGAATTGATTAATTTGTTTCTGAATACTTTTTTCCATCTCCTTTGGTATGGGATATTGCTTTACTGTGGGAGGGGGGGTCTTTTTTTTGTTTTAATTTCTACTGGTTCTGCAGATAACAGTAATCCTACACCCATGGATGAGGTACTCCATAGTGTCTTTGGCACTGATTCTAGCAGTTCTGGTATTTCTTTTGAAGGGAGTTTCCCTGTTACTACATTAAACCCATAATTATCATATCTATTCCTGTGGGGTTTATCCGTAAATCTACATCCAAAGCTTGTAACAAATCCCCTCCTAGTAGACAGGCAGGAGATTTCCCAGTTAACAAAAATTTTCCCCAAATACTTTTTCCCCCTATCATCAATAACAAAGGTTTGCTAATTGGAATATCTTCTTCCCCTAACACTCCCCTAATTTTTACAGATGTACCTGACAGGGCTCCTTTGGGTATAAAATTTAGTAGGGACATGGTAGCTCCTGTATCTACTAAAAATTTTATTGTTTTCCCATTAATTTTCCCTTCTATTTCCCCTTCTGTAGTTAATGGTACAGTTAAAAGTTCACAAACATTCCACTCCCTTTTCCCTTCATCCATATCAGAAGAGTGGCTTATTTGTGAATCGCCAGCCACACCCAACTCCTCTCCTTCTAGTCACTGTGTTCCTTCACGGGTCAACTGCAATGAAGGAGGGTCCCGATACCCCACTCCCAGTGCTTGGGTTCGGGGTCGCAGAGGACACTCCCGTTGCATATGTCCTCATTGTCCACAATAATAGCAATCCACATTACAATTTCCAGCTCCTCCTGTCATCCCTCTACCTTTCGTCTGGGGTTCACTTCGTAACCCTCTTTCCTGTCCTACCCTAATATCACGTCCTATATCTCTTCCTCTACCTCTTCCCACATCCTAGACCTCTTCCTCTGTAATCTGCAGCTCCATCTTGTAATACAGCAGCTAATAAAGTAATTTCCTCCTTTTTCTGTCACGTTTTCTCTCTATTCTTTACTTCTTCTCTCCCACTGTACAAAAAAGTTGCTAACCAAACTATTTCATCAATGGATTTACCTGGCCAATGAGGCACATGTTTGGAGAAATATTTCTTTATATCAGAAGCAGTCTGACCTACATAGTCATGATCCTATAAAAGGCTGATTGGCCATGGCTTCTGGATCAATTCCTCCTCCAAACATGCGGATTTGTTTAAATAAGCGAGAGAGAAATGCTGAGGGATTTTCATCTAATTGCTGCTGGCATTCTTTAATTTTTGACCAATTTGCAGTCCTCTGTCTTGCTAATCGAATTGTCTCCTCTAATCCCTGCCTTGCTAATTGGAGTTGTCTATAATTCCCAACATTATTAACATTCCATCCTGGATCTACATGCAGCCAACTAATTGATCCACCCCCTGCATCTTGTTCCACCCATCTCCTATTAGCTTCGTATATTACATGTTTTTCATCTGGAGCAAATAGAGTTTCTATAAGCATTTGAACATCTCCCCAGGCGGGGTCATAAGCCCGAAATATTCCCCTAACTACTTGTAACACCTTTTCGGGATCCTCCCACAAACATGGAGTTTGCTGACTCCATGCAATTAAGTCCTGGGGTCCCCATGGTCGGTACACTCTAGTAGTGGCGACTTGCTGTGCTCCATTTGGCCCTGGTACTCCTACACTTCCCAAAGGGGTTACTCGGCTAGGTGCCTGGAATAGAAGCTCCAGTGGAGGTGAGAGGGGGCGATAAAGGTTTGCCTCTGAGTTATAAGGGGGGCTTAGAGGGGCAGCTGTGGGAGGCTCTATGGGTCCCTCATTATGTTCAGCTTTGTTCTTTTTCCCTCCGGTTTTAGTCAAATTTTCACCATGGTTACTATTACTATTACTTACACTTGCAGATCTCCGTGGTTTTAGTCTATCATGAGCCCAATTATCCCATACATACCAATAATCCATTTGTCCCGGGAACTGGTCTTCTAAACATTGTTGCAAAAAGGTTAACACTTGCTGATCAAAGGTACCTTGGCGTGGCCATCGTTCTGCTGCTGACCCATCTCAAGTAACAAAAGGCCAGTCTTTTTGACATAAGGTTACTGCGTGCTTTTTGGATAACCGTACAGTTCCTTCTATATTTTTCCAATGTCCTAACAACTCAGCCAAGGGCATCCCCTCAGGCACTGTATTTCCCATTACAAGCGTCTTACATTGATCAGACTGCGCTTTAAACCACAATTGCTTTCTCGTTAGGACTTGAACTTAACCACAGATTTCTAATTTAACTTTCTAGGACTTGAACCAGACAAACTCACTTTCAGGGACTCGAATCCCACAATTTGCCCATTGCTAGGACTCGAACCTAACAAATTCACTTTTAGGGACTTGAACTCTAAGACTTATCCTTTACCCCAACCCTCTCAGCCTGTTAAGACAATTGCTCAAGATTCAGCTAGCCCACGAAGGAGGAAGCAGTTCCTAGGGCAAAACGCCCTTAGCCGTCTTTGGAATGCCTCGTCCTCCGCAAGCCCCTGAATCCCGCAACAAATTCCCGGAGTCCCACCAGAGTCGCCAAAACTGTTAGGAAAATATCGTATACTCACTGGGTCTCTGAGAGTCTTAACACGCTGAGTTGAGAATTCTCTTCTTTAACTATTTAAGTAAAGTGAACAGCTCAAGCTGGGTGCCTCGGAAGAGGGACCCTGAATGGAAATTCCCTGGGTATCTATACCTCTACAGTCTCAGTTACCCATCCCTCACGTGATCATCCGACCCAATAGAAATATCAGGTCTGGGATATTCTCACTCTCCATTGGGTATATTCACTGTCTCTGGGCAGGGTTACCTTTCCTCTGACCTCGTGGTTACACATAAACAAGCCATGTGGCGCTAGCCCAAAGGTTTCCAGAAATTTCCAGTACATACATGCTTAAACATTTTCTAATCAGCTATGCCTTAACACTACTACTAAGTTTCTTAAGAACTGGTGCCTCAGTGCCTGATAGGGCACTGCTGGTCATGTGGCTGTTGTTTGTGGTTATGAGGTCACTTGTGCCTCAGGGACTGATTGGCCAGTGCTGGTCATGTGGTTGTCTTTTTAGCTTGTGAGGTTGCTTGTGCTTCAGTGCCTGACTGGCCAGTACTTGTGATGTGTCTGCTGTTTGTTATTGTGATGTCACTTTTGCCTAAGGGCCTATTAGGCCAGTGCTGGTCACCTTGCTGCTGTTTGTGGTTGAGAGGTCACTTCCGCACTGGCTCCTTACAGGCCAGTGCTGGTCATGTGGCAGCCGATTTTGGTTGTGAGGTCACTGGTGCCTCAGTGCCTGATAGGCCAGTGCTGGTCCTGTGGCTGCAGTTTGTGGTTGTGAGGTCACTTGTTCCTCAGTGCCTGATTGGCCAGTACTTGTGATGTTGCTGCTGTTTGTGGTTGTGAGGTCACTTGTGCCTCAGTGCCTGATAGGCCAGTGCTAGGTAAATGGCTGCTGTTTGTCGTTGGTAGGTCATTTGTGCCTCAGGGCCTGATAGGCCAGAGGTGGTCATGTGGCTGCAGTTTGTGGTTTTGAGGTCACTTGTTCCTCAGGCCTCATAGGCTGGTGCTCGTCATGTGGCTGCTGTTTTTGGTTGTGTGGTCACTTCAGCCGCAGGGCCTGATAGGCCAGTGGTGGTCATGTGGCTGTTGGTTGTGGTTGTGACATCACTTGTGCCTCAGTGCCTGATAGGCCAGTGCTAGTCACATGGCAGCAGTTTGTGGTTGCGATGTCACTTGTGGCTCAGTGCCTGATAGGCCAGTGCTTGTCCTGTGGGTGCAGTTTGTGACTGTGATGTCACTTGTGGCTCAGTGCCTGATAGGCCAGTGCTGGTGATGTGGCTGCAGTTTGTGGTATTGAGGTCACTTGTGGCTGAGTGCCTGAAAGGCCAGTGCTGGTCATGTGGGTGGAGTTTGTGGTTGTGATGTCACTTGTGGCTCAGTGCCTGATAGGCCAGTGCTGGTCATATGGCTGCTGATTGTGGTTGTGAGGTCAGTTTTTACCTCAGTGCCCAATGGGGCAGTGCTGCTCATGTGGCTGCTGTTTGTGGTTGCGAGGTTACTTGCACATCGTTTCCTGACAGGCCAGTGCTGATCATGTGGCTGCAGATTGTGTTTGTGAGGTCACTTTTGCCTCAGTGCCTGATAGGCCAGTCCTCCTCATTTGTCTGCTGATTCTGTTGTCAGGTTACTTGTAACTCAATTCCTGATAGGCCAGTGCTGGTTACGTGGCTGCTGTTTGTGGTTGTGAGGTCACTTCAGCCTCAGTGCGTGATAGGCCAGAGCTGGTCATGTGGCTGCTTTTGTGGTTCTGAGGTCACCTGTGCACCAGTGCCTGAAAAGCCAGTGCTGGTCATGTGGCTGTTGTTTGTGGTTGTGAGGTCACTTGTGCCTCAGTGCCTGATAGGCCAGTGCTGGACTTGGGGCTACTGTTTGTTTTTGTGATGTCACTTGTGGCTGAATGCCTGATAGGCCAGTGCTGGTCATGTTGTTGCAGTTTCTGGTTGTGAGTTTACTTGTGCGTTAGTGCCTGATAGGCCAGTGCTAGGTAAATGTCTGCTGTTTTTGCTTGTGAGGTCACTTGCGCCTAAGTTTGTCATAGGCCAGTACTGGTAATGTGGCTGCTGTTTCTGGTTGTGAGGTCATTTTAGCCTCAGTGCCTGATAGGCCAGTACTTATCATGTTATTGCTGTTTGTGGTTGTGAGGTCAGTTGTGCCTCAGGGCCTGATAGGCCAGTACTGGTGATGTGGCAGCTGTTTGTGGTTGTGAGGTCACTTGGGCTTCAGTGCTGCATAGGGGACAGGGCACAGAAAGAAGTCAGTCCTACTAGGGAAACTGCTATTTTGACGTCCACGTGGTTCTGCTTATGTGGAACCAACACCTACAGAAGTTTACCACCACGATGGGCCAGCACCTGCACCATTGGACGCCTGGTCCCTTATGCCTATCAAACAATTAAATTAACACTAGGCTTTCTATACAATCACCATCCAATGTGCAGGAAAAGGGACACCTCTAACCCCATAGTGAAGAGAGCTAAAAAATTCCATCAATTCGTGAGTGCACTGTTTCCAGGTCTGGTCATGGCCGAGTTAGAAAAAGCTATTGTCAACATCTCCGCCACCCTTGGAATCATTCAAAACGTTACTGCAGATGCCTCAAAAAAATCTACAAATGGAAGTGAACTCTCTCTCTCAATTAGCTGTCCAAAATCGATGGGCTTTAGATTACCTGTTGGCCACACAGGGAGGAATGTGTGTGCTGGTAAACATTGCCTGTTGTTTTTACGCAAACATATCAAAACAAATTGAATATGATGTAAATGTCATTCAACGACATGTTCGTACTGTGCATTGAATAGCTAAAGAGCAGTCCCTGTCTAATAGCCTAGCAACAGATTGGTCGTGGTTGTGGTCATGGCTACCGGATCTGGGAGCGTGGACCAGACATGTTTTAATAATTTTAATGTTAATTCTGGCAGTAGGAACTGTGTTTTTCTGTTGTCTTGTGCATGGGTCAAATATGTCCAACTTGCCTCCCATGTGTGAGGGGATATAAGTATAGACTAGCATAACAATGAAGGCAGGTATGCATAAAAATAAAAGGAGGGAATGTTAGGAAAATATCCACTATACTCTAGCTTTTGTAGAGGAAGAACATGCAAAGTCACGGCGCCCTGCAAGTGGAACATGTTATCTGACCTTGCCTTAGCCCTGGTTTTCGTACGAAGTGGAAGAACTGCAAAGAAGCCAGTTTAATCCAGCCAGCAGCACAAAAGTTGTTCAAAGGTAACATCAGAAGAGGTGCAAATCAGCTAATGAAGAATTATAAGATGGACCATATAAGGCTGGCAGGGAACTACCTCGTACCGTAACATGGCAAGGGGACTGGTAGAACTAAGAGTTGTGGATATATCTGGTTGGTTATGTAAACTGAAGTAGTGAATACGTAACAACTTACTATTCCTTAAAAGTTGTAACAAAAAGCTGCTCAGGGTCCCTCCTTATGCTCCCAACCAGGAGGCACTGTATTGCTACCAAGAAAATTTAAAAAAATTTAAAAAAAAATTAGAGAATCTGACTCCTGCTCCTCATTACCAGTGCCCAAGAACGAACAAAAGAGAAAAGATAGCTTAATATCAGGCACTGTGGCGCAAGTGACATCACAAGCAAAAAAAAGCCACCATGTGCCCAGTGCTGGCCTATCAGGGACTCAAGTACAAGTGACCTCACAACCACAAACAGCAGACACATGACCAGCACTGGCCTATCAGGCACTGAGGCACAAGTGACCTCACAACCACAAACAGCAGCCATGGCCCTAACACAGGCCCATCAGGAACTGAGGAACAAGTGACCTCACAACCACAAAGAGCAGTCATGGGCCTAGTGCTGGCCTATCAGGGCCTCAGGCATCTCTGACCTCATAAACTACAAACAGCAGTCATGTGACCAACACTGGCCTATCAGGTACAGAGGCAAAAGTGACCTCACAGCCACAATCAGCAGCCATATACCTAGTACTGGCCTATCAGGCACTGAGGCACAACTCATGTCACAACCACAAACAGCAGCCACATGACAAGCACTGGCCTATCAGGCACTGAGCCACAAGTGACATCGCAACTACAAACAGCAGACATGTGACCAGCACTGGCCTATCAGGGACTTAGGCACAAGGGACCTGACAGTCACATATACGATGCATGTGAACAGTGCTGGCCTATCAAGCACTGAGGCTGAAGTGACCTCACAACCACAAACTGCAGCCATTTACCTAGCACTGGCCTATCAGGCACTGAGGCACAAGTGACCTCACAACCACAAACAGCAGCCACAAGTCCAGCAGTGCCCTATCAGGCACTGAGCAGAAGTGACTTCACAAGCACAAAAGCAGTAATGTGCTTGATGCTGTCTAATCAGGTACTGAAACAAAAGTCATCTCACAAGTACAGAAAAGAGGAATGTGGCTAGTGGCCTAGCACATACTTAGGCCGAATGACTTCACAAACACAAACAGCAGCAATATGCATCGAGGTGGACTCTCAGGTACTGAGGCTGAAGTGACCTCACAGGCAGCCATGAAGCCATATATCTGCTCCTGGCCTGTTAGCGACTGAGGCAGAATTGACCTAAACAAGCACAAACAGCAGCAATGTGCATGCTGATCACCAGTCACATACTGATGCACAACTGACCACAAAAGCACAAACAGCAGCAAAGGGCCTGCTCCTGGGTTTTGAGGCATTGAGACACAAGGGACCTCACCACCATCACCAAAGCTATGGGCATGCTGTTGGCCTACCAGCTTCAGAGGCCCAACTGACCTCACAAGCACAAATGACATCGACGTGCCTTCTGCTGCCCTATCTGAGACTGAGTCACAAGGGATCTGAAAAGTGCAAACCTTCACAGAGGAGAAGCTCACCTGGGCCATTCTCATGTCCCTTGATTACACTGTTATCACTCTGTACAGAAAAGTCTTCTGCAAACAGCTTTCATCTCCTGGCAAGACTCTCTCCAGATCATGGGACAGCTCCACTCTGGCACCCTGGCGACAAATCACAAAAGGGAACAGTTGGTCTTGCTTTTCCTTTATTACCATCAAGTCTGAGCTGTGTGAGCCTTTGCACTGGAGCACCTACACAATGACAGCAGGATGCCACTTCCATTTCTAGTGCCTAGGGATAGAGATCAGCTGAGGGAGCAGCTTCACTGGAAAGGGTTTCCAACACTGTCAGATCAACTCAGCACTGCAACAGCCATCAACCTGATGCCAGACCTCTGCTGTGCCAGCTAGTCTACAAACACATTGTCTCTGCCCCTGTTCTACTAGATACTACCAGGTGCCAGCAAGAAGAGATGGATGCAGGACACTCGCCACTTGCACACTCCCCAGGCACTGCTCTGCTCGCTGCCTTTCCCTGTGAAGGGGAAAAGGGTGCAGAGGCTTTGACATGAAGCCCAAGCAATGAGACAGCCCCAGACAGCAGGTCTGCTGAAATGACAGCTGTCCTGGCTGTGCAGCCTCTGCAGCAGCCATCCAGGCTCCACAGCTGGCTTCACAGAGCACAGAGGGCTGGGTGCCACGGGCAACCTGGCCCTGGGCACATCTTCACCCCTTACAGAGCCAGGAGCCCAAGAGCTCTGAGACTTCCTCAGGTCAAGCTACAGAGGCTTTGGGGCACTCGCACAAAGGCACTCAAGATGCTGGCATTTATTATAAGGGTCTTGCACTCATCCTATATGGCACCACAACCTCCTAGGAAAAGGTGGGGGCACAATAGCATTTGCTGAGCAGGCTGGCAGGAACAGCAGTTGTGTGATGCGGAATTTGCAGCACAGCAGAGGTACCAGGAGGTGAAGCCACACCCCAAGTCACCCAGGCAAGCCAGGTGCATTTATGGAAGCCTTCGCATCCACACGTAGCCTCATCTCATTCACTTGCAGATGCTTTCACAGAGGGTTCACATTGTTGGCAAAGGTGTTGACAGGTACACGGACACACCCTGGCATCCTGCCTCCAGCCTCAGGGGCTCTAGGGCTGCACTGGGAACCTAGATGAGTGGAGAAGCCTAGAAAGAAAGAATCAGAGTGTTACTGTCAGTTCTGCTGGTCTTACATAGTCGCAAAAGTCAGAGGCAAATGTCTCCCCTCTATGCTGAGCTGTATTGGTGAGAGCACAGCCAGCAGGGCCACTGAAATGTTCTACCCCTCTTTCTGGCACAGGGGAGACCATGTCCGTATACCAGGTCCTGTATGGGCCCTCCAATTCTGCAAAGGCACTAATACACAGCAGGGAGTCCAGCACAGGGACACCAAGATGGTCAGGGGCTGGAGCGCGGGGCATATAAGGAGAGGCTGGGAGCACTGGGTTTGTTCAGCCTAGACAAGTGAAGGCCAAGGGAGATCTTCATGCTGTGCACAGCTACCTTATGGAGGGCACAGAGAAGATGGAGCTGGATTTTCTTGGAGGTGCACACTAATAGCATGGGAGGCAACAGGGACAAATCGGACAATGGGAAATGCTTCTGAGACATTAAGAAGAAACCTTTTTCTCTGTGAGGGTGGCCAAACTGTGGCACAGGGATCCAGAGAGGTTCTCAGATCTCCATCCTCAGAGATAATCAAAACTTCACTGGAAAAGGCCCCCAGATACCTCATCTACTGGGACCTGCCCTGACCAGGGCATTGGATCCCTACCTCCACATGTCTTCCCCCATTGCAGCCTCAAGGAATCTGCTAGTCTGAGACTCTTTCCAAAGGCGCCAGTGGCTCTGGAGCTGCCCCCTCCACTGCTGACCAAGGACAGCTGTCTCAGAGCCACCCATCGTCCTCAGAGGCCTGACTTCTTGTGAGGCGGCATCTCCTCTCTCTGCAAGGGTCTGTGTAGGCACAAAGTGGAGAAATGGCTCTGATTGCTTTGATTAACTACCCATCTCTGAGGCATCGGAATGGATTAGGGTCTGAGATGGGAAGATGCAATGAGGGCCCAGATTCAACAGAGAACCTTTAAGGAGTGAGAAGAGAACTTTTTCCAGGGGAGTCAGTAAAATCCTGAAGACTCATGGAAGCATCAAGACCTTCAGAAACTGCAAGCCTGAACCTCAGCTGACAGAAACAATCAAACTGCGAGCGTCTCTGGCTCACACACGGATGCTCCAAGGAGGGAAGACGGTCACCAACAGTCCTCACCCAGGTTTCCCAGAAGGACACCGTGATGGCAGGCTGGGCTCTGGGAGCACAGCACCGCTCTCTCCAGCCACCTCCAACCATGCTGAGCAGCAAAACACTGGGGCCACCACACGGCTCCACCACAGGGCATCTCACATTGTAACACATCGCTACCCCTGCACCTCACAGAGGGTTGGCAGCCAACACGTGCCTCTGCATCAGCGACACACATGGCAGAAGACAGGGCACCCCCAAGTGCCCCACAACACAGAAAGCCCAACTCTCCAGCCCACCCATTCCCTTCTAGTCCTCCAAGGCCTTGCAACAGGCACTGCCTCTGAACAGCCACTCACAGCCTGGGGCCTGCTCACTTCCCACCTCCAGGAAGCAGACAAAAAGTGCCCTCACAGTGGATCAGGCCAGTTCTTGCTTCTCGCTTGTGCCTCAACTTCTCTGAACAAGAAATCTCTTTCAAAATGTGGCCCATACCTTTTTGGGGGTGACACTCCTTCTGTCTCCTCCAACAGCCTTTGCACCCATTCTCCAGTGACTGCATATGTGGACAGAAAATCAGAGACCTCTAACATGTCACAGCTCCAAATGTGTCATAAAAGCAGGTGGACACCTCAAAGACAGAGACAGCATTCACACCTTGCAGGAAAATCTCACAAGTGCCCTGCCGTTTTGACAGGGGGAATTTCTAAAGCACACGGATCCTGAGAATAAGAGATTACTAACACTACTGCTTACACCAGCATTAGATCAATTTAGCAGCCTAAAAAGTCTACTTGGATTCCCTAGCTGACTGGGAGGAGGCTGCAAGCTTCTGCTTAGCAACAAGTGGAAAGTCAAACTCCATGTCCATGTTCACCAGAGAATCATCTGCATATTAAATGTAGCAGTACTAACTCATGATGAAGGAGTGGAATAAAATGTGTCAGATGAAGTAATATCTACTCCTGCTTGATTAATTAGTTGCATTTCTGTATTGCTGTAGAGCTCTGCAGGGGTCAATCCCTCCTCTGAGCACACTCAACAAACCCAGAAGTGACCTCACCACCAACATCCAAGCCATGTGTCTTCTCCTGACCTGTCAACTGCTCAGGTAGAAATGACCTCACAAGCACCTTTCCAGCCACATCTCTGCTGCTATCCAATCAGTTCGTCACTCAGAAGTGACCTCAAAATCAACAGCCAAGCCTTCTTCCTGCAGCTGGCCTATCAGGTACTCCAGCAGAAGTGACCTCAGAATCAACAGCTGAGCCATGTGTCTCCTGATGGCCTGTCAGCTACTTGAAAAATTGCAACTGATTTGACAATGGTGATTTTCTGGCATAGCTCTCATAGACAGTGGTGACCTCACTACCTACATCATGGCCATATGGCTGTTGTCACCTGCAGCTCACCCTGCCTTTCCCTAAGGCTGAGCCAGCTCCTGAATGGCCTCCCTGATCCACACTGTGCCCCTCTCAATTGCTCATAGTGCAGCGAAACACCCATTATGTATCAGTTACTACACCAAAAAAAGATTACGTTCTGTCTAGGTATTACCTACACCTAGTCTATGACACTTAGGAATGGTAGAAAGGCCTACAAGTAATTCTTAGCAACATTTTCTAAGAGGAGCATTGCATGAGAGGAGCAGTTATGAATTTGAAGGCAGCAGGGCCTCATGTCCCAGTCAGAGGGAGAAGCCTTCCCACAACTCAGAAGTCTAGTTCCTTCCCCAATGCTGAACAAACCCAGAAAATCCTCTACACATCAAGAGCAACCAGCATGCTCCTATTTTATGCCCTGACAGTTTGAGACACGCGGAAGGACTCAGGCCAGGGCATATCAGTTGGTGAAACCAGCAGAGCCACAATTCAGCAACTCTTCAGCCTGACCTAGGAGGATGGAAATAACAACAACAAGTGCAAGGACTGGCCGTTCATCAACTTTCAAGGCCCTTCACAAGCAAAACAGCTCACACTTACAGAGCTGTTCTCGAAACACCCTTCAGGCTGCTGCCAGGCTCACAGGTCTCGGGGCAAAGCAAGAAGCCTGCAGCAAAAACAATGGCTAAGGCATCGCATGACTTGCGGGGCAGCCTCTCTCACAGCAATTCGGAGGTGCACTTTTCAGAACAAAAGACACCATTGGGAAGGGCACCTTGGGACAAGACCAGCAGCCTGCTCACACTTTGCCCAGCAGCTCCCAAACGCAGCTCAGAGCAGCACCTGGGGCTGCGCTGGCAGCAGCAGCTCAGGGAAACGCTTTAACACAGATCCCAGACCCACCACAGGGGCAAAGGTTCCTGCACCCAGAACCCCACCGAGCTGCCCTGGCCCAGCTGCTCGGGGCAGGCAGGCGCGTCTGGCTGCGGGGCAGCTCCCCCCTCTGTCCCAGGTCGCTCTGTCCCATGCTCACGGCTCCACCAGCCCCTGCTGCAGCTCCTGCAGGAAAGCAGCCCTGTCACCAGCACTGCTGCCCCCACCCTAGCAAGAGGGCACTCGCTGGCAGTTGAACGCGCCCGCAGCCCCCACCAAGCCCACTCGCGCCCACTCTCTCTCCTACTCATCTCTCACCTGCTTTGCTCCCGCTCCTCTTTCACGTCTTTTTTTCCCATGGTGGGCTACAATTGGCTGGTAGAGCCATCAGTCAAATCCAGCCCCGCCCTCCTCCTTCCAGCCAATAGGAGGGCTTCACTGGGGCGGTGCCATGGCAACGCTAGGCCCTCCTGTCCTGATGGCCTGCTCTGCCCCCTCCCCCCGCGGTCGGGTGCCATCTTGTGTGCGGCAGCGCGGGGCCGGGGTGCGGCGGGGCCTGGGGGCAGCGCGGCCCCGTGTGGCCGGGCAGTGCGGGGCCCCGGAGCGCGGCTGCTGCCCCGCCGGGGCTGGGCTCTGCTGCAGGGGCCCCGCGGGGCTGCTCGCTGCCCTGTGCCCTGGGGGCTGTGTGGGGCGTGGGGGGGCAGCCCTGGCACCTGTGTGGGGGCCCTGGGGATGGCAGGGGTGCCGGAGCCCATGGGCAGCATCCTGCTGCCCCCAGGGCAGGGCAGGGCAGTGTCTTCTCGCCCCTCCTGCCTCAGCCCCCTCCCCACAGCAGCCCTGGGCCTCGGCAGCCCTCCCGCTGCACCTGGCAGGGCTGGGCTGCGGCCAGGCAGGGGCTGCTCTCTGCAGGGCTGGGCTGTGCTCCGCGGGGTCGCTCCAGAAGGCTGAGGAGCTCATGGGGGCACGGGGCAGCAATGGGGAGACCAGCTCTGGGCCTGCTGGTGCTGGGGAGCATTGGTGTGGGGTCGTGAGGGGGGCTGGGGTAGAGGGCTGTGTTGGGCTCGCCCCAACACTGCCCACTCCAGCTCAGAGGAAAATCCTTGGGGTCAGCCAGCACTTGTGCAGTGGCAATTGTGCCTCCACCTCTTTCCAGTATGCTCTCCCAAGCATGCTTTCTTTTGTGTGTAGAGGTTTGACCCCAATTTGCAGGAGGACAGAAGCTGTGGCCATCTGAAGATGGCATCTCTGAGCCCAAAACATGCTCTGCCAAGTCGGAAGCATAAAAGGATCCACAGGGAAGGAACAGAGGTTATTGGGGTTATTACAAGGTGAAAGTTTCATTATCATATATGGACATTTCCAGCAGGCTCTGGAGAGCCCCATGGGAGCTGCAGGATACCCCAGCCTCTGGGATGTAGGACCCCTTCCTCTCAGAGCCAGATCCCAAAGGGGGACCCATTCCCAGGGAAACCTGGCCATGGATTCTTCCCCCCCACCCCCTACAAGGGGATGGAGCTGGCCCCACAGAAGCCTTGGGGCTCAGGGCAGCCCCAGCCCCAGGAGTCCTGGCTGCCACATTGTCCCCCAAGCCAAATGGGACCCTCAGGCAGGGCTCTCACGGCTGCCTCCAGCCCTGCCCAATCACCCCCACAGCCTGGGATCCACAGCAGTGTTTGCAGTTAACACTCTGTGTGCGACACCTCCGGAAGGAGCTCCCGAAGCCCTTACCCTTGGTGGAGAGCCGCAGGAGCATTGGGAACAAGGAACTGCAGTCTGGGCTGATGGTGTCCATCCAGCAGTCCTCCATCACCTTGCCCTTGGCTCACCTCTCCAGCCAAGGAGGACAAACGCTCTTCCTGTCTCATCACCCAAAACTCCTTTCCAATGTGCTCCTGCTCCTCTGCCTGTTGACGAGGGGCCAGAACATGGCCCTGCTGCCTCCTGTCCCCTCTCCTTGCTGTGGGGCCACCACAAAGGGCAGCTGTGGGGAGTGCATGAGCAGTGCCCAGCAGCACCTGGGCCTCACGGGGAAGGGAGGATCTCCACCCATGACACTGAGAAGACCTCCCTGTGATGCAGCGCATCCGACTGTGACCTCAGCTTGTGTCATCTGAGGGCTCAGTAGGTCACTGCCATGGAGATGGCACAGCCAGGGAGAGAACAGAGAGATTTCTCTTCACATCCTGGAAAGCAGTCACCTTGCTTTCACCTCGGTTGTATTCCAAAAATTCCTGATAAATCTTTCAGGAACATCTCCAGACAGTGCCAGAGGCAATGAAATATCTCAAATGAGGCACTGGAGAAGTCACTTCTGCATCCCTGCAGTGACAGCTCTCTGTGCTGGGCAGACCTGTGCGGGAAGCCGAGGCTTTGGGGTTGGTTTGGGGTTTGGCATTTTTACAGGATCAAAGTCATGTGGGATGAAACAGCATAAAGTGTGACCACGGGCTGAGATGCTTTGGGGAGCTTCAAAACATATTTCTACTGTGGGTCAGTCTTTTTTTAGAAGTAAGGTTTAGGACAATATGGGACAGGATGTAGCCTTCCTCCTTTAGGCACCAAAGCAGGCTCTTTGCTTTTAAAAGTCCTCAGCAAGGTTTCTCAGTCTGTGGTGCTTGAGACAGAGATGATATGCCAGAAAAGAGCAAACATGCCTTTAAGACACATCATCCAGAGGGCTTTTTCTAGGACCCTGGTCCCTGCCAGGCTCCAAAGCCATGGGTCAGGCCAGGGAGCAAATCTGGGGAAGTTCTTCTATTTCTCATGAAATTTGCCCAGATTTCCTTCTGGCTGAGCCTGGGGAAAGCCATTTCTCATCTCTGGGCTTCAATTGGCCCTTGTGCTTTTCAGTGTCTCACTGGGGCAGTGCTTCTTTCCTGGCTACAGTCCCTGGCACCCTGGATACTTCCAGGACCCTGGTTCTCCCCAGGGGGCTGTAAAGCCCTGGTACCCTGCATCTCCTGTATTTTTGACTCTGGGCATCTCAGGACATGCCCACACACTGCAGTGCTGTTGTCCAGGCTCCAGTGCAGAGCCTGGAAGGCAGTAGAATGCCTCAGGACCTGCATTTTGACTTATTCAGAAGTTTGAGAGATGACCAGCTCCCAGCTCTGCAGCTGCTGAAGTTTGAGAGCATCCCTACAACCAACCTTCCTGCTCTTCCTCGTCTCTGCACAGTCCTGGGGCAAATCTTGCAGAAGGGAGATTCCATTCACCTAGAATACTGTCAGAGATGTGGCTTTCCAAATCACTGCAAAAGGAAGGACTCGTTTACTTCTTTGGGTTGTTTATTCAGACTATGGCACCCTCTCTATGATGCTGTGAGCCCAGATCTGCACGCTGGTGTCTCTGCCCTTTCTCTCCCATCTCCTGTGTATGTACCCAAAGTCTTCTTTATGTACCAAGGACATAGGAAGTGTAGTTTTAGAGAGATCACTTGAAGCTGTGACACATTGTGGAGTGAAGGCCTGATGGAGGCTAGTCTGGGACATGGCTGTGCCCCTACACCCCCTCCTGCTCCCAGCCCGAGGGTCCAGGAATGTCTCCAGGGAGAGCAGTGGGCTTGGTGTGGGTGGGGTGGGTTTCCCTTGACATGCCCTGAGTCCTGTCTGGGTCATTCTGAGTAGCCAGGAAAATCCCTCTTCTCTGGCTTGCATCAAAGGTTTTCCTTTTGTCCAGAAGTGCAGCCTGGTTTGGGAGCCCCAAGAGCAGCACCACCCATGTCATGGCCCAGGACCCCTGGGAGCTGTATGGCTCTCCTATTTCCACATGTCCTGATTAAATTGACAGTTTCTAACACCGCCTTTACAGCATATTATCTGGACACTGTAACATTGCAACATTGTGACTCCTCCCCTACTCTTTGTTCACTCAGATACCCAGCTGCTGGTTTGCACTCCAGGGAGTTCAAAGATTGCTCCCTCTTTCAATAGCCAGTCCCTTTAGCCAAGTCCTTAATTCTCTTTATATCTAGCCTTTCCTGCCTCTCAAAAAGATTTCTAGTAAGGCTGTCCCTTGTGGAAAGTGGACATCACTGGAGGCAGCTTGGACTTAGCATACAGTCAAAGAGTGTAATTATTTTTTATGAAACTATATCATGCTTTATTTTTTGTTTCTTTGCAATTAAAAGAAAATCCTTCTGTGTCTATTTCCAGCTGGTTGCCTAAGGAAAGCAGATGGGAATTGGGGCATATGAGCTGTAACATTCAGTTGCAGTTTTCAGTGGAATAAGGGTAGCTTTTATCAAGAGTGATCTAAGTCCCAGGTGGTTGATGAGAGCAATGGCAGGGCTGGGGAGATGGGGAGGAAGATTGTCCATACAGTGTCTGACCTCTGGGGCACTGCTTTTCCTACATGTCCAGACTTCATTAGGAGACACTCTGGACTGATATCAGTTGGAGAATGTTGCTGTCACTGTCGCACATCAGTGTGTCCAAAGCAGCTTTGGCTGGGGGGCTTTTTTCATACAGCATTGGGTATTTTCCATCATTACCTCAAACGGTACTCCAGTTCAGCCTTGGTTCTCTGAGCTACTCCGAGGGAATGGGCTGGATCTGGAAGTGCAAAGCAATGCTTTTGAAGACAACCATCATTTCATTCCTAATAGAAGAAGAGGAAGAGGAAGAGGTAGAAAAGAGGAAGGAGGTCATTTAAAGCAAAGGCGCATTGTGTGAAGCCTTACTGTGAGCTTCTCAGACTATGGACAGATGTCCAACTCTAACTCTGCCAGCAGAACATGTTAGCCTTGTATTCGTAGTAGTGGGGCGCATAATCTGTAATCTCTCCAGGAGAGAGATCTTAACAGATTACTGCTGGGATGACACTGCTTTAATTTGGTGGAGCTCTGTGCAGAGTGAACGGCTCTCTGAGACACCCCCCTTCTTCTAATCACGTGGTGGTAGCTTCTGTTTGGATGAAGCTGGTCATGCTAACGCTCACAGTTCTGGCATGGCTGAGCTGTTACTGGGTGGGGCACACTTTGAGGGTGGATCTGGTGTTTCCTAGGAACTTGCTAATGGAGATCCTTATTCAGCTGGGGATGTATTCCAAGTGCTTATTAGGTATGAAAGGTAACTCCCTCCCTCAAGTCCTGGCCTCCAAAACCAATCCCTTCTACCTGCTCCGACTTTAATGAAGACTGCATTTCATAGTTTGGCTGTGCAACAGAGGAAAAAAGTCACCATGCCTCTGAACTCTGTCATTAGGATGTGGGGAAAAGGCCTTCTTGAACACAAATCTCATGGTTAGTGTGACCGTACAGGAAAGCATGCTTTATCAGGCATAACCTGAAAGAAATCACCTTCCCTCGAACATTGCCATGAATTCGGGACACAGAGTGGTATAGCATGTGTGTGCGTTACTCCATCAGGGGGTTACCGGGAGAGGGTTAGCGTTTAGGGGTGGCCTTCGGGTTTCCACTTAGGGCCTAGTGTTTTGGCCGTGGGCCGTGCGTTGGTGCTTGCCTTTTGGGGGAAGGGATCAGGGAAGGCTTGGGGGAGGGTTCGGAGCTCTGCTCAGGGTTGCTGGTAAGTGGTTAGGGCATGGGCTAGCTTCTTAGGTTTGGGCTAGGGCTCGGGGTGAGCACTGCATGGCTGGGAATTGGGGTGAGGGATCAGGGTGAGGGCTGGGGTGAGAGGGAGGCTAAGGGGCGGCCGATTTGGGCTTCAGCTGGGCAGTGAGGGCGCGCGGCTAGGCATTAGAGCAGGGGCTTGGGGTGAGGGATCAGGGTGAGGGCTGGGGTGAGAGGGAGGCTAAGGGGCGGCCGATTTGGGCTTCAGCTGGGCGGTGAGGGCGTGCGGCTAGGCATTAGAGCAGGGGCTTGGGGTGCGGGTCAGGGGAAGGGTTTGGGCTCGTGGTAGGGCTTCAGGGTAGTGGCTGGAGTCGGGGCGGGGGCCGAAGCGAAGGGGTCTCACCGGCCCTGTGCCAGCCGCATCGCCCTCGCCCAAGGGCCCCTCATGGCCCCCAGCTCTGTCATCTCCGTGGGCACAGCTCTCCGGGGGGGGAGGATGCCTGTCGTGCCCTGGCGCGCCTGCCTCCAGCACTGGCGGGCCGCGCGGGGGGTTGGCGTGTGGAGCCCGGCGCTGGCACTAGGCTCCAGCCTCGGGGCCAGCACCGAGAGGGCGGCGGCAAGCGAGCCCCGTGCCGGCCCGCCAGGCTGCCTGGCCTGCAGGCTGCCTGCCGGGCCCCGCCCATCTCCGCGCTGGCTGGCCGAGTGGCAAGCGAGGTGGGGGCAGAGAGCCAATCGGGGTGTGGGAGGGGCGGGGAGACCCATGAGCGACATGCGGCACGCCCAGTGACATTGCAGCATGGGCCAAGGCTGGCCCTGCTCCCCCTGGTGCCTGCAGCGCCCCCCGCCTGCTGTCGCCGCCACTGCCGCTGCCTCCCGCGCGTCGGCCAGGGCTGCCCAGGAGCCGGCAAGGCTGTCTGCTCCATGGTTGCACAGGGTGCTGCCCAGCAGCACTGCCCCAGTGCCGGCCTTGGCACCTGCGCGAGGCCGTGGCATGGCCCCTCTGTCCCCACGAGGCCCTGCTTTGCTGCATCTCTTCCCCAGTTTGGTGTGTCTGGCACCTCTGCCTTGGCTGCGATGGCCGCACGTGGCTGTGCTGTCAGGACCACCTGCGTGTGAGTGGCCCTGCACCCCAAAACGCCCCGTCATTCTCCAGCTGCGCCTCCTTGGATTTCCCTTTACCTTACGCAGTTGCTCGACATCATTAGTTCCCTTCAGCCTCGCTTCCGCCACCCAGTCCCAGGGAAGCGCTAGCAGCTTCAGATCAGGCATGCTGACACTTCACCTGCCCGAGCAGCAGAGCCACTTGCTTTTCACACTCCTGCCGGGTGCTCCCACGGCACCCCATTCGGGCCTCGGCTACTGCCAGGCTCTGTGTGCCAGCAGGATCTCTGCCATCTGTCGGCATTACTGGCACCTTCTAAAAAAAGGATGCCTGAGGGAAAAGAAGTGGGGGGAAAAAACCTTCCTTCTTTTCATGCTGAAATTCGGTACAGAAATCTGAAGCACCACCAAGGACGGGTTTTGTTTTGATGGCAATTTTATTGTTCTGAGAACACTTTTCAAGCTGGATTGGTCAGTACTGCTTTGAGAATGGCTATCTGTTGGGTTTGATGGTGAGTTGTGGCGTTGATGGTAAGGTTAGTCTTCACGGCTCCTGTCCGCAAGCTCTGCATCCGAACAACAAAAGGAAGCAGGGTCACTCCCTGTCATGACAGTCAGCACAAACCCATCTGCTCAGCAGTTTGCTTTCTAAAAAGCAAAGACCTGAGGCTGCCCACAGCTTGACGTGTGCTGTGGCTCCAAGACTGAACTGACCTTGAGAAGGCTTCCAAAAGCCTTCTAGGAAAAACCACTGCATTTTAGATGCGTGCTAAGATGGGTGTACTGCGCAGAAGAGCAGGACACGGCTACATGCTTTCCTGGCACATGGTAGGCCTTAGGGACGTGAAATTTGGTGGCAGTTTTGCCTTCTTTCCTAGTAGCCATTCAAAACTGGAAACAAACAAACATATCAGGGAAACTTGACTTTTTTAATTAAGGCAGAATATTTGGAAGCCAGGGCATGCTGCACAGCTTTCCTCACACAAGCATTTAAAAAGTATTTGAAAGAATATTCTCTGCTGGAATAAAAAGGAATCCCGCAAACTTCCTCTGCCCCCTTACCCCTCCCCGCGGGATATGATAGAGTTCTATTTCTTGTTTCCAGCTGCGTGGGAAGGCTGCCCATCCCATGGAGTTGTTTACTGCCACGCTTTCTCTATTGCTCCCGTAGAGAGCCTCCTGGAGGATGGGCTTCTTCCTTCTCCTCCCGTGTGTACTTCTGGAAATGAGGATCTGAGCATTCCAAGAAGCTTTCAGCTTCTTGATGGGTCTCCTCTTTTTCTTCTTTTTCTTACGCTTGCAACTGTCAATGTGGAGCGCAGAGAAATCCAAATCATTCTGTCAGAAGGAAACAGGCAAGTCAAGAACAGAAAAAACAGATGTGGCACTCGATGCCTATATGGGACTGTATTTTATCAAGTCTGCTGCAGGTGATGGTTTGCAGCTGCTCTGTGGTAATTTCTGAACGCCTACCTTACCAAGAAATGTACACCCTCAGAGGTCGAGTGGACATTAGGTCCTGGCTTGTACACAAATCATTAATCAAGGCCAGTTCTGGAATGTACCCGATGTCTTCTCTAGAACATTGGGTTCATAGCTCATGATGCTTTTAGCAGCAATTAAGCTAAGAATCCTTTCAAATTATGATTATGATAAAAAAATTTTGGCGCTATATATAGATGTTGAATAAATGCCAGTGAAACCACTGCAGACTGAATTTTAGAATGGCTTTTTTTTGAGAGAATACATGCAGTTTGTTCAGACACTCAGCAGTCAAATGAAAGATCATTCCTTGCTTATTGACAGGGAAGAGTCTGCCTGTGGTTATACCCTGTTCACCCTTGACCTATCTCCAGACCCAGAATGTGCTGATCACAAGACCTGAGAGCAGAAGTGCGCTTTGCACTATGCGCTATGGTAGAAACAAACCAGAGGAGGTACATGCTCTTCAAGTACAGTTGAGGATGGACACTGAAAAGCTCTTTTTTCTTTTCAGCAGACCCCTAGGCCAGAGAAACATTTCCAGGTGTGTACCTGAGCAAATGGGCTCCTTATGGCACCTTTCTTAAAGACCAGCGAGCATGGTTGGTATATGCACTCACATAACCAACCTGGAGAGCACTGGTAGCAATTTTCCTGGATGATCAGAACAGCACAGACTGTTTTGAGTCATATGGCTATCCCTCAAACAGCGATCTCTTTCATGAAAGCCTCATGTTCTTTTTAAAGCACAACACTATAGATATTGCTTTCCAGAGGAAGCAACTGTAGCATCCCCTCTCCACGACCTGTGGATATCACTGTGGATATCATACATCACTGTAACAAGGGACTACCTTTTGAACAGCTTTTAAAACTGTATTCTAATAATCTAGTACAAAATGACCAGATGGTGATGCATTTTGTAAAAAGCAAATATAGTTTTCCCCATGACCAGAGCTCCTCAAAATATTTTTCAAAAGACCCAGAGCTGCATCTCTTGTAATGATTTTCATAAATGTATTATATAAATAAAACTTACAACCCAACTGAAGGGCTGTGTGTACATTCTTTAACTGTCCCCCCAACATGTTTTTTAAATGGACACTACAGACAACAAAGTTTAAAGGTTTTATGAAAATTTATTTTCAACAGTAAACTTCACAGAGTGAGCCACTGGGCTGTAGGTATCTTACTTTTCCTGTGTGGTGTGTGTGGTGCTTCTTGGTCCTCCTCAGTCACTTTTAGTTGTTCCAAGAGATCCCAGTTCACAGTATTACACATGACAGAAGACAGGACATTCACTGCAGCCATGACTTACATAAAAAACGTTCCAGCCTTTAGGTGTTCTCAGGCTATAAGGGCACAAGTCTGAAGGACGCATTGGACAAAATCAAGCAGGCTGGATCCCTTGATAACATCTCCTTTGTATAAAAAAAAACTTCCCTGGCTGTCCCAAGAAGAAATATGTTTGTGTTGCCCTAGTTTATCTAGCATTCTTCTGATACTGTGAATGTACATTATCCAACACTTCCTGAAAACATGGTCAGGGTCCTTAGGAATCTCAAGGGGCTTTTCCACTTCTGTCTCATTTTCTTCTGGAAAAATGAGTTATATTTCCCCTTTCCTGATCACTCTGCTTCATGTGTGTCAAATACTTTCGAAGAGTGGCTGTATACACCTTAGCTTTCTCAGAGGCCATCAAGCCTGTTTTCTGGAGACTATCATTTTAGCATCCGAAGAGTACACTGCATCAGCCCTAATGTCTTCCATGGGTTACAGCAGCACCCTTAGCTGTTCCAGCTGATTTGCAGGCACCAGATACATTTTTTTCCACATATTCCATTATTGCTTTACCAAAAGTCCAGTGATGAGCAGAAGAGCAAAACTTAGAAGAGGACCGATAAACCCACTGGTTGCTTCACCAGTAGCTTCTTTTGAAGGACACACTTTTACTACTCATGCTTTTAATAAATTTGCAGCCCCTTTTCAGCATGCATGTCTGTGGGATGTTAATAGAATGTTCCCCTTCAAGGTATTCAGGGCAATATCAGAAATGGCTTTTATCAGATCATCAGAAGCAACGCAGAGTATTGTGTTCATTTGCCAGGGGGGAGGACTGGATCAACAGCTCCAGGAGGGGCAGGTTACTCTTCAGACACTGGGACAACATGCACCAATAGCCATGCAGGGTGTCAGTCTGGCTCCTCTCTATTTATTGCTGAGCATCAGTCTTTTTTTCTTTTTTTTTTTCCCAATATGTAGATGGTTGGCCACTATGCTGGCAAAAGACCAGTTCTTAGCCTAAAAGCCTCAGGGGTAGAAGTGTTTAAATTTACAACAAGGTACCCATATGGTGCCTTTGTAGCAGCTTCAAACACTTCTAAAAAGAACCAGGCCTTGCCAGGATACATCTGCCTGGCTAGGGGTACAACCTGGATCTTATCTCAGGGTTTCTTAAGTAACACCATATATTTTGTGTTCAGAGTGACGGTGCAGCTGTTTTCACCCTGGCAAAAAAAACATTCTGGACAATGTATAGGATGCTAAAATTTCTGTGATGCACATACTTCACAAAACCTTTCTCAATTTTGTTGTTCTTGCAATCAGCATTCATCAAATCATCAATCACAACCTGATTTACTTTATTAGGGGGAAATAAATGGTTATAATTAAGACCGTCAGGCAAGTCCTTCACAAATTTGTTAAAAGGATATTTACAGAGCAGTTCCTGATACAGTGGTTGCCAACAACTGTAACACCACACAGTATTCTCAGGCATAACAGGAAGCAAGTCGTCAGCATTCTCCAAAAGACTTTTTGCAAAATAACTTTTCTTGTAGTTGCTAGGCCCTGCCAGAATAGCAGAAAAGGGATGCGTCCAGTGCATGTCCATGATCAAATACTGTAGGGGAAACTTTAACAATTTTTTAGTCATTACTCTCTTGTCATAGACCACCTTCTGCATCTTCGAAGGGGCCTGGTTTCTATTGCTCACCCCTGCTTCCAGTCCCCTGGATGACTCACGAATATCACAGAGTCTGTGTCATGATAAAGGCAAAGGTCTTGTAGGGCATCTAGGAAATCATAAAGCTCCAGGCATGCATATGCCACAGTGAAGCAAGCTATAAAAAAGTTAGTGTTGTGCTCCAGGGTCACACATCCTTTGGCGTGAGACAGTGACCTCATCCAGATCAATAAAATAACAGGAGGACACATGGGGGTGGTGTTGGGAAGGTTGGATCTCTGTCCAAATTTTCTCCACAGAGAATTTAAGAATCATTTCACAGTTTGGCATTTGGCAGGGTTTTTCTTTATATGTTCAGACTGCAAAACAATGTCTTCTTTCTGCCTGCAATCTTCAACATATTTAGCTTTTTTTGTCATCATCTGTGCACAAGACTGGGTGACCTGAAGCTTCTCCAGGATGCCACTGCAAGTTACTTTTGTGGAAGAGGCACCAGCGAGGTCAGCTAAAAAGTGAGTAATGTTAAAGAAAACTGCATTTTGTTCCCAGAATTTTCTCTCTACCCTCCCAAAGAAAGGAGAGCTAGAGTTTGCATTTCTAAGGAGCTTCTGTCAGGGGAAAGCTCTTTGCTTTCGATGTTGCTCTGGAAGGCAAAATCTGGCACTTCAGGGCCAATCTAGGGAGCTCCTTGACCTGCTCCAGAAGCTCAGGGATCACTACAGCCTGGATGGGATGGAAGCAAGACAGGCTTCTGCCAGGGATAGAAAAAGGGCTTCTGTACCTGCAGCTCCGATATTGTGGTGTTGTGACAGTATCTGTGGGGCAGATTCTTTTTGCACACCGTTAGGCTGCAGTAGTTGCTGCTCAGAGAAGTATCTAACTTTTGTTGTAAATGTGTGAGTAAAACCCACCGAGGTGAGGGACAGGGTCATCGGTCTACCTCTTCAAAGAGATACCCCCTCGATGGGAGCACTTCCTCAATGTCCGTGTCTTCTCTGCAGCCTGTTCTTGGGGCACACATTGGTGAAGAGCTTGAGGGAGATGGTCAGCTTTCCTAACAGGTGTGGGCATTACTAAGCAATGCATAGAGTGTGTAAATGCATGAGCATCATTTTTTGTTGTGCTGGAATTTTTCCTTGCCCAAGGAAAGCCAAATTGCAACATGGTGGTGTGCAAAAGCTTCCTGTGGGGGTGGGAATGTATCGCTGTTTTGGCAATTCCTGCTCTTTAGGGACCAGAGACTGTCTTCTGTGCCAGGAGTGTGAGCCAGTTCCAGGGTCTGAGGCCTCTCCTTGGCCTGCACACTTCTGTAAGGGGGCCAGTGCTGCCCCTGCCAGGCTGAGGAGATGGCCTGGAGAAGAAGAAGGTGGTCCTTGTCATTTGAGGGGTGGAGGCTTCCTGGGTTCATAGTCCAGCCTTTCCCCTGGGGGCCGTCAGCATCGGGGAGGGGGGGGAGTGCTCGTCTGGCTATCCCACAGGCTGTGTTACTGCAGCAGTCGTGGGCCATGCGGCACTAATGCAACCCTGGGCCCAGGTGCCCTGCATGCTGCAGGGCTGAGCCATGGAAGGAGCCTGTAAAGCTGCCCCCATCAGCGGAGCCAGCCCCAGGGCTGGGGCTGTAATGGAGGGGCGAGGGAGAGAGAAGGATAGCTCCCTGCCTGTGACAGCCCCATCCCCCTGGGACGATGCTGGAGCAGCTGAGCAGCCTCAAGGTTAGGGCTGCTGGGGAGCATCACTGTCCAAAAACCCTGGGGCTCTGCATGTCCTGGCACGGGCCTGTCTATGTTCAGCATCAGGAGAGCCATGACACTACATGTGCGTGTGGGGAACAAAGCATGGCTGCGGGTGCAGTTTGTTCAGAAGATGCATTTAGGAGATTCCTGGGGGAGAAGTTATGATGTCAGGATGAATGGTTGGGGGCTCATGGGGACCTTTCTGCAGGACCTCCCATCTAACCCAGCAGGCAGGACATAACCCTTTGCGGGGCTGGGAGAAGGCAGTCAGCCACTTTGCAAGTCCATGGCAGAGATGCAGTCATGGGAGTGGGCTGACGGGAGCCTGGGAGAAAGAGGAGGGAAGTTTTTAGGGAGAGGTGGCGCTCAGCCCAGGCTGATGACCACTTCCCTCATTTGCAGGATGGAGAGGATGCAGCGGTGGATGCAGATGAAGTCTATGGTGTCCCCATCGCCAGAGGACGTTGACATAGAGCTTACTGGAAGGCAAAACCAGTCCCCGGATGACATGCAGGAGAGACCATCTCTAGAGGAGGATGAATCATCATCTGGGGCCATGGCGCGATGGTGCAGTTTGGAGCTGTTGACAGCTCGGAGGCCCATGACTCTTGTCATGAGCTCTGTGACTGTGTTCCCTGCCGAGAAAGGTGCTGGGCCATCAGCCACAGCAGCAGCTACCTGTTCACTTTGGGTGGCGAGCCACCATCTCTGGACTCTGTGGAGGCAGCGATCAAGGACACTTGCAGTGTCTCTGGCTCCACTGATGATCCAGTTGGTGACATCAAAGTCTTGGATCTCAGGGATGCCAAGGTGAGGGGGTGCCCTGAGCCTGAGAGAGGGCAGTGACGGGCTCTGGTCAGGCCAGGGCTGTCACTGCCATGGTGACGAGCCAGGGCCAAGCCGTGAGGAGGATAGCATCCTAGCCTGGCTCAGCCCCAGCCCACCAGTGTGGGACCCCAGTGGCAGGCAGTGAAGGGGAGCTGCAGCCATGGGAGCCTCTGGTGTCCCCGAGGGATTGGCATGTGCCAGGACAGTGGAGCAGGAAAGGATTGCTGAAGGAGTGGGATGGAAAGGTCCTGTGGGTGGGGAGGACCCTTCTGCTGTTGGCTGCTTGCGTAGCTGGGGACCCTGAAGTCTTCTGCCCCTTTCCCTGCTCTGCCAAGAGGCAGGAGTCACCCTGAGCCCCTCTTTTTCTGCAGCAGCTTCGCCCAGGATGCCCCCGAGGATAGCTTTTGTGGAGGAGGCACCAGCTAGGGCAGCTGAAGAGAATCCTGCCCCAGAGTGACATCCAAGTAGGTACCAAGCAGTGATCAGCTACAGCCATTGCCACCTGCCCGAGGACTGAATCTGTCCTTTCCTCCTGTGGTGCACAGCCCCATGGAAGCTCTTTTGGCTGGCTTGCCATCTCTTTGGGCAGAGATGCTGGGCTGGAGTGGCAAAGGCTGCGAGCAGGAGTAGAGCCTGGGTGGCTGGTTCTGGGATGCTGGGGTTTGCATTTGGAAATAGCGGGGTCCAAAAGTTGTGAACTTTTTCTGTCTGTAGCACTGCCTGTCAGATATTTTTAAGTCATCTCATGCCCTCCAAAAAAAACAATGAAGCTCCCTCTGTTTTCTGTGCCCAGCTAGAAGTCCCTGTTTGTGGGGATGTTGCTTGGTGTGACATCTTTAAAACATCCAGCCATAGTCCTCCCTGCTGTACTTAACCAGAGATCTCCTTTCCCTGTGTTTCAGAAGATCTAAGTGAGTCCTGGAGCACCATGGCAGAGCACTCCAAAACACTGCAACATAGCTGCAGCACTGCGAGCTCACTGTCTAGCTGCATGTGCTGGCTGTTTCAGTGTGCATGTTGTGCGGTGGCAAAATGATGCAATAAAGAGATTGTCTCCAGGAGAGATCCTGGAAAGGAACAGTTTCTTTCTCCTCATGGTTTTTACCCTTCAAGGCAGCACTTGTTTTCTGTGGAAACTGAGACATGATTAGAGGGACAATGGTGGCTTTCTAAAAGATTTGACTGACCTCCTCTGTAACTGAGAGCAATTGCTCTCAGCATCTTTGGTAGATATTTCCAGGGCAACTCACCTTAGCAGCTCTGTCCATTTTACGTGTCATCTTTTTTGTGGGCACCATTAGTCCAGTGGCAGAATTTGGAGGGCTAAATGAAGAGAGTATCAGTGTTTGTCAAGTGCACTTTGATGCGTTGGCCTAGCTCGCTCTCCAAAGAAGCAGGAGAGAGGAGCAGGAGGCAAGATGTGAGACAGACCCACCCTGCCACCCCCTTGTCACATACATTGCAACTAGCTTAACACCCTGACTGAGTTCTTACTATGCCTTGAACCTCATCAGTCTTGATGAAATGTTGCCCTCCGAAAATGTCTCCAGAAGATTCCGGCCTTGTTGTGTAACACAGGCCTTGGGAACATCACATCAAATGGGTCCCAAAACTGTTCCTCAAGGAACTTAGGAGTCACATTGCTCTTCTTAGTTCCCTTCTAATACTACTTTTCCCATCTTCTTCCTAATCATCTCTTTCAACGATTTCCTCCATCACATCTTTTCCACTCCTCGCCCCCCCCCCCCGATAAGATTTTTCTTGCTTAGCAGAGTTCTCAGCGCTCTCCTCAGAGTTTTCTTGTATAGCAAAGATGGTGTTGGGTAGCAGTGTCTTTGTCTTTTAAGTCAATGGAAGAGAGCTATTGGGTTTCTTTCGTACAATTTATGTTTGCTAACATCACCTGGTGTTTTGTCACATTCACCTGCCTATCTTCAAGGAGTCTTTCATTCTTTTAAAACTGTTCTGAAACTTCTGGAGATCATCAGAGCAATGGACTAAAGCCTCTGGATGAGGTTCCTCTCTTTTCGGAAGTATGGTATGCCACCTGCTATTCTTCAGTTCTGTGGTATCATTCCTTTCCTGGTAGCATATGTCTAATGCTTACTGTTGCGCAAAGGATTTTGCTTGCTCAAGCTGTCAGAATTTCAGGATGGAGAAGATTGTCCACCCTGATTCAAGTGCATGGGGGATTTTGAGTTTTTTTCCCATCTTAGAAGTTGACATTTCCATTGCCCTTTGGGCCATTAACACTCTCTCTTTGATAATCAAGATAATCAAGAGTGACCTGGCAGTGACATGGGCCAGCTCCCTCGGCACTCATGGGGGCATGCCACCCCCCAGACCCCATAGACTTGTGTATGGCCAGCCTGTTGAAACATTCCGTAACCTGATCGTCCTCCACCAAGGGGAAGTCTGCCTTGCCCTGGACTTTCCCACTGGCTTTGGGGACCTGGGATTGCTGGAGGCTGCTCTTATCAGTACCTCAAGGAACCCCAAAGGGGAATCTGCTGAGCCCAATGGTGCCCATGGAAGGTGAAGGCAGAAGAAGGGCCGAGGCAGGCTGAAGTGGGGGTGTGGATGTGGTGGTGTCAGCATGGTCACTGCCTGCCTTGCTCTGTGCGTGCTGGGGCACTCGCTCCATGGCGTGGGAGGGCTATGCTGGAGAAGGCCTCGAGGGCTGCCTACAAGGCCACATTTCACAGATCCTGTGCATGGGGCATCAGGGAGATGAAAGAAGAGCAGCATGTGCGGTGTGGCTTGTCTGGCATGCCTTGCAGAAAGTTGGAGAAGAAAGAGAGCCTGAGAGAGGAGAGTAGCTGCATCTCAGTGGATGTAGCACAGCTGAAGTGTGATGTGTGATTCCTTTGGTGGGTTTTTTTTATTTTTGGGGGGGGGGTTGTGGTTTTCTTCGCTGTTTTGGCTGGGCTTTTTTCATCTTTTTGGGGGGTTGCTTTTGTCTTTTTTGTTTTTTTTTCTGTTATGTGCTTGTTCTTTGTTTTTGTCTTTTTGTCTTTTTGTTTATTTGTTCTTTTTTGTGAGGTTTGGTTGTTTTGGTTGTTTCTGTCCTTCTGTGATTTTTTTATGTTTGTGTGGCTGTGTGGATTTTTTCATGTTTTGCTTTTGGGCTTTTTTTTGCGTCTTTTTATGTTGTCTGGTTGTATTGGTTGTTTTTGGTTGTATGATAGGTGGGTTTGTTTGAGTTGTGCGGTGGGTTTTGTGATTCTGGGGATTTGGGGTGGTTGGGTTGTGTGTTTTGGGAGGAATGTCTTTTGTTTGTGTGGTTGGGTGCTTCTTTTCTTTTTTGTTTGGCTGTCTGTTGTGGTTCTTTTTGTTCTTTTTGCTTTTTTTGTGTTGTGCGGTTGATTTTGCTTGTTCTGTGGGTTTTTTTGCTTTTTTGTGTTGTTTTGTTTGTATTGGTTATTCTTTTGTAGTGTGTTTGATGGTTTTAGTGTTGTGTGATTGCTTTGATTCTTTGGTTGTATGGTTACTTTTGATTTTTTGCAGATATTTTTGTTGTTGCATGTTTTTTTGGTTGTTTTTATTTGTTTTGGGGGGGTTATGTAGTTTTGATTGCTTTTGGTTGGTTTGGATTTGTGTGGTCATTTTGGTAGTTTTTGCTTTGTGGGTTTTTTTGGTTGTTTTGGTCATTTTGGTTGGTTTGGTGATTTTTTGGTTTTGTGTCTGGTTTGTTGTTGTGGTTGTATTGCTTTTTGGTTGTTTTTTTCTGGTAGTTTTCTGGTTGTTTTCTGTGTTTGTTGCTTGTGATTTTTGTGTTGTTTTGGTTGTTATGAGTTATTTTGAGGGTTTGGGTTTTTTTGTGTTGTATGGTTGCTTTCATTTTGTTTTGGGGGGGTTGTGTTGAGTAATTGTTTTAGTTGTTTTGGGGGGGGTCTGTTTTGTGTGGTTTTGGTTGTTTTTTCTTTTTTTGTTTTTTGCTGTTGTGGTGGTTTACTTTTTGGTTCATTTTTCGCATTGTGTGGTTTTCTGGTTTTATTTTTTTTATTTGTGTGGTTGTTTTGGTGGTTTTCCTTTTTTCTTTTTTCTTGGTTGCTTTGGTTGTTTTGTGATTATTGTTTTGTGTTGTTTTGGGTGTTTGGGGTTGCGTGGTTGTTTTGGGTGATTTGGGTTGTTTGGGGTTTGGGTTGTTTTTTGTTTTTTAGTCTTGTGTCATTGTTTTTGGTTGTTTTGTGGTTTTTGGGTTGTTTTGGGTTGTTTTCAGTCGCTTTTCATTGTTTGAGTTTGTTTGGGTGTGGTAGTGTGACTGCAAGGCGGGAAAAGGAGGATTGGATACCAGGATAGAGAGACACTCGATGTTTATGAGGACAGATTTAATGAAGGAGTTAGTTTTGCTCCAGACTGCACGAGGGCTAATAGGGACTACCCAAAAGGAAAGCATTTTCTTAGTTGCTGTTAAGAAAATGAACTCTTAAAATATGTCCCAGGACATCCCCCCAGAAAGGGCCTAACTTTCCCTCCTTGGAGTTGTGACAAATGATCCCAGGACCAGTGGACAAACACCCCTCATCTAGGTACAAAGGCAGCCAAAAAAGCTTAGTCAAGAAACTCAACACCTCAAGAAATCTGCAGGGAAGGGATGTGTGCAAGTGCGTGTGCGCGTGTGTGTGTGTGTGGGGGGGGGGGTTGGAATAGCACATGAAAGACTAACTTGTCCTATTCTGCCATTTACCTTGCCCAGATATAAAACTATATCCTGTAAGAAATGGACCACCCATAAAGCATAAAGTCAGAGGCGCAAAGTTATCAAAAGCGTCCCAGAGAGATAAAGAAGAGAAGAATATAGCTATACTCCACAAAACCCGCAGACATTGCAGGAACCAGGAATAAGGTGCAACAAGTTGTGAGCCCATGCACTGCTCCAAAAACCTAAACACAGACCTCTTCTCCTGAAAAGCTACCACACCTGTAATTCACACCCTCACCTATAGACCTCACCTATAGACTGGGAACTTTACTTTCCTGTAAGTAGAAAACCTCTGTCTTCAGGGAAAACATTCAGTGTACATGAAAGCTTTAGCACAAGGACTTTGGAGAATGCAGGAATATCACTCATTCCTAAGTAAAACCTGCCAATTGTGAGCAGTTGTGGGGGGGGTTGAGGGGGAAAGATGTAAATGGGAAGGGTCAATATTTTAGGAGTGACCTTCCCATATTTCCATCATTTTTCTCCTCTCCAGAAACACTGTAAATTAAGTTTTCACAGAGCTCTGACATAAGATTCGCATCCACTGTAATGATAAAATAAAAAAAAAGGAAAGAGGTTTGAGGAAACACCTAATGATCTCATTGCTTGTATTTTTTTTTCTTTCTTTTCTTTTCTTTTTTTTTTTTTTAAGACTCCAAATAGTCTGTACAGGTAATGCAGCATCTTAACCTGGAAAATTCAAAGTGTCTTGGAAGTGATCAGTTCAGTAAATACATAAAAGCCTTGTTAAATACTACATAAGATATTCAATAAAATACTTGGCTGTTACATACAGTAATTTTCCATAGTTTTACATGATTAAGTGTTCTTGTCCTGCAAGGAATACTGCCAAAAAAGAAACATTCAGGATAGTCTTGAACTAGATCCTAAACCAAACACAGACCCAATAGAAAAAGAAAAATATTCTTTGAAAAAAACAGCCCCATGAAAGAAACAGAGGAAGGAGAGAAGCAGGATAGGATTTATACAAACCAGCAGAAGCTGTGTCTATGAAAAATGTGCAAGTTAATTTGTCTGTAACAATCCATGATGAACACTAATTTACAGCCACAAGCTACAGAAACAAAGTATTAAGTTGACCCATTGACTTCAGCACTGCCTTTCCAATTTACTCTGCTCATTTTTCTGTACTACTGACATGCAATTAACACTTCAACCCCACCACCCCACTATGGCAAAATACTTCAAATTCTGAATGCCATGAGTGTGCGAACAAAAACATACACTGATGTGAATAAGATACCAGTACCTTCACAACATTTACATCCCCTTTGCAACACATCACTGTTTTAATGCAAAGAAAATAATTCAATCCCTCTATCACTAGCATGCTAGAATACCCCACTTGTTGGTATTGCAGCAAACCCTACACCTCTGAAAATCCACTCTGCCAGCTAAACCTTTTGAGTTAAAAAAATAAAAAATACACTGACTTTAAATGGGATGAAACCAAAAACGAGAAAAATCAACAGTAATCAACACTGTATAAAGAAGCATCCTAATAATAATGCCTGAACTTCTTTCTTTCTATCTTTCTTTCTATCTTTTTTCTTTCTTTTTCTTTATTTTCTTTTTCTTTCTTTCTTTCTTTCTTTCTTTCTTTCTTTCTTTCTTTCTTTCTTTCTTTCTTTCTTTCTTTTTTTTCCCTTCCCTGGTTCAGTTGCAACTCATCTCCTTCAGAAATACTTCCAGACATGTTTTGGAACAGAATGCATACATGGGAACATATACACATGGAACATATATATGGGCTTCTCAAAATCATTTGGGGATGAACGATGACACAGGCACAGACAACAAAAGTAAAGTACCCCAGAAGACCAGACTCAGTTAGCTGTGGTCAGAAAGCAAAAGGTCATTTTGAAGAAGACCTTTGATATTCGAAAATTTGCCCATTCCAATTCAAGCTAAAAGAGCACTTGAACAATTTTCCCTGTATCGTTCCATACAAAGTTCCACCGGCAAGTATCAAAATTACTACATTTAACTGTCACATTTTGATAGTTTCAAACCATTGCCATCATGTAATATGCAACTCTTGAACAGTTTCATCTATAATTCTATTCACTAGTGGCCATCATGTATTAGATGTGGATAAAATAAGAACATTGGAGTGACAACATTAGAAAAGATACTCCAGAAAACTTAAACATATTTAAATAACTCTAGAAATATACATATCCATAAAAATATTTTAATTTTGGCAACATGGGGCTTTCTGAAGAAAAGCTATTTCAATAATCATTTTTCTCAAGCAGGCCTTTTATTAATACTAGGATACAGATATTCCTCCCTTTCCTTGGTCCCTCCCCTTTGTCCACTCACCTGGCACCAATATTCATCCCTCTCTGTTCCTTAGGAAAGGATTAGTTCCCCAAAGGCCTACATTAGTTAGGGCCTTCTTATACCACCGTTAAAACAGATAATGGGTTTTGCCATTAAGATTCTCTTAGCCTTGATGCTCTTTGTTGGGCAACAGAGCTTGCTGTCCAGTTCCTAACAAGGAATCCACTCTGGCAGGGCCCTGAAGAAGCATTCGGGATCTGCACAGACTTGCCAACAATACTTGGAAGTAGAAAGATAGGTGAAAGACATCCTCCTGCAGAAGTTAATTTAGCTATAACCTTGAGTTAAAGCCTTACTCAAGAAGTACATTAAGCAGAAATCTTAGCTTAAATTAATTCAACCTACAAGCTCAATAGAGACATACTCAGGTTTGTAGCTAGGCAAATCAAAACAGGGAGGCTTTTGGTAGAAAGGAATGTTAATTAAATAAGAAAGAAGATCTCCAGAAACATCTCCAACCTAGAAAACTTTTAAAACGAGTGCTGGAGCAAACCAAAACACAGCATTGGACATTAGCAAGCATCAAGCAATAAAAACTCAGTGTTCAACAGAAATGGGTTCTCAAAGGCAATTTCTTTTTCACTGCCATTTGTCCTTTCTTTTCTTCTCCTTCTGCTTCTCCCTTTCTGATGAGTTTTTCATCTCCCTCAATTTGCCCCTCTTCTCATTTCTTATTTCTCATTTCTCATTTTCTACCTCCCTGCAATTCTCCTCCTGCAGCAAACCTTTTTGTGTTAATCAGCCCACGCACACTAGCTTTCTTGCTGAAACCATGCAGACATAGGCTACCCATTTCAGGGCTCCAGTAAGCACAAATAGGACAAGAGATATGCCTCCTACACACACTGCTAATTCAAAACCACAGAGGTAAGTTTCGAGTGATTTCTGTTCAATTACCTTGACCTTTCCAGTTTGTAGTGTGATGCACCCCCAGATGCTACTGCACACACTGGTTAGCTTCATTCATACATCTGCATAGGTCATAACATAATGCTGTCTGGCTTAAACCTAGTTATCATGGACATCACTTCTCTGAGAACTTCATGGTCAAGATGCTCATGCTTTCATTCACACTTAGAAACCGGAACAATGGGATCATGGCTGGAGGCAGGAATGTGTTCCACTGTTGATCTTGCAGCTCATTTTTGCTTCCATATCTGTCACTGTTATTGGCAAAGCCGCAATTCCTTTTACTTCTGGGCCTCCTATATAGCTCCAGCTGTATATGAAAAACTGCTATGAATTGAAGAAATCAAATCTTGGAGTTAAGCCATCTTTGTCTCAGTACTCTTTCCATGAAAACATTTCCCTCTTGTCTCTAATTCTTCTGAACCACTCTGTCAGGTGGATCCTCTTTTTCCCCAGCAATCTTTTCTTTGAAGAGCATTTTGTGTTGGTAGAAGCCAAAGCCCTGCTGGCAACACTAGCTACAGAGCCATGCGTTGATTCACAGGATGTATCTGTGCCTGCCTTAGCCTTTCTCCTTCTGTGCAGCCTGATGTGACTGAGGGAAATAGCCTGTCATCCCCTGTCCCATTCACCCATATCCTCAGAGCCTTGTAACCACCCTTGATCAGCTCATGGTGTCCACTGGCAGTGTTGTTCATGCCTATGTGTGTGGGCAGCAAGCAGCAGTAATCTGAGAGCCAGGTAATCTGAGAGCTGGCAATCTCTGCAAAGTTCAGGATCCAGGCCCTGGACAAGCATCAAACCTCCTGAAACAGCAAGTCTGGCTGGAAGATGGGCCACTGTGTGAGGCTGTACAGGTATACCTCATTTTATTGCACTTCACTTTGTTGTTCTTCACAGATATTGCGTTTTTTACAAATTGAAGGTTTGTGGCAACCCTGCATCGAGCAAGCCCTGTCGGCGCCATTCTTCCAACAGCATGTGCTCACTTCGTGTCTCTGTTCCACATTTTGGTAATTCTTGCAAAATTTCAAACTTTTTCATTATTTTTATATCTGTTATGGTGATCTTTGATGTTACTATTGTAATAGTTTTGGGGTGCCGTGAACCGCACCCATATAAGACAGCGCACTTAATAAATGTCGCGTGTGTTCTGACTGCTCCACTGACCAACCGTTCCCCTGTCTCTCTCCCTCTCCTCAGGCCTCCCTGTTCCCTGAGACACAACAATACTGAAATTAGGGCAATTAGTAACCCTACAATGGCCTCTAAGTGTTCAAGTGAAAGGAAGAGTCACACGTCTCTCACTTTAAATCAAAAGCTAGAAATGATTAAGCTTAGTGAGGAAGGCATGTTGAAAGCTGAGATAGGCCTCTTGCGCCAAACAGTTAGCCAAGTTGCGGATGCAAAGGAAAAGTTCTCGAAGGAAATTGAAAGTGCTACTTCAAGTGAACACACAAATGATAAGAAAGCGAAACAGCCTTATTGCTGATATGGAGAAAGTTTTAGTGGTCTGGATAGAAGATCAAACCAGCCACAACGTTCCCTTAAGCCAAAGCCTAGTCCAGAGCAAGGCCCTAACTCTCCTCAATTCCATGAAGGCTGAGAGAGGTGAGGAAGCTGCAGAAGAAAAGTTTGAAGCTAGCAGAGGTTGGTTCATGAGGTTTAAGCAAAGAAGCTGTCTCCATAACATAAAAGTGCAAGGCAAAGCAGCAAGTGCTGATGTAGAGCTACAGCAAGTTATCGAGAAGATCTAGCTGAGATAGATAATTGATGAAGGTGGATACACTAAACAACAGATTTTCAATGTAGCTGAAACAGCCTTCTATTGGAAGAAGATGCCATCTAGGACTTTCATAGCTAGAGAGGAGAAGTCAATGCCTGGCTTCAAGGCTTCAAAGGGCAGGCTGACAGCAAGAGAACTAGAACTGACAGCAAGAGAACTAGAATTAGAAGTGGAGCTTGAAGATGTGACTGAATTGCTGCAATCTCATGATAAAACTTGAACGGATGAGGAGTTGCTTCTTATGGATGAGCAAAGAAAGTGGAGAGATGGAATCTACTTCTTGAGATGGAAGATGCTGTGAACTGGTGAAGATGCTGTGAACATTGTTGAAATGACAACAAAGGATTTAGAATATTACATAAACTTAGTTGATGCAGCGGTGGTGTTTAAGAGGATTGACTCCAATTTTGAAAGTTCCATTGGATAAAAATGCTCTCAAACAGCATCACATGCTACAGAGAAACCCTTTGTGAAAGGGTCAACCAAGGCGGCAAAATTCATTGCTGTCTTATTTTAAGAAATTGCCACAGCCACCCCAGCTTTCAGCAACCACCACCCTGATCAGTCATCAGCCATCAACATCAAGGCAAGACTCTCCATCAGCAAAAAGATTATGACACGCTGAAGGCTCAGATGATGGTTAGCATTTTTTAACAATAAAGTATTTTTTAATTAAGGTATGTATATATTTTTTTTAGACATAATGCTATTGCACACTTAATAGACTACAGTATAGTGTAAACATAACTTTTATATGCACTGGGAAACAAAAAAATTTGTGACTCGCTTTATTGCGATATTCACTTTATTGTGGTGGTCTGGAATCGAACCCGCAATATCTCTGAGGTATGCTTGTACCTACTCCTGCATGCCAAACACTTCTTACAGCCATTTTCTTACCTGTGCCCATTCTAAGCAAGCTAAACCAATAATTACCTTGATCTTAGTGAAAGTAAATCCATTTCCAACATCTAACCTCCTAACTCATTTTTTTCTTTGACTCTCCCCTAAAAGCAAGCCCATGTCACTCCAGTCTTCAAAAAGGGCAAGAAGCAGGACCCAGGAAACTACAGGCCAGTCATCCTCACCTCCATCCCTGGAAAGGTGATGCAGCAGCTCATCCTGGAGGCCATCTCCAAGCATGTGGAGGACAAGAAAGTGATCAGGAGTAGTCAGCATGGCTTCACCAAGGGGAAATCATGCTGAACCAATCTGATAGCCTTCTCTGATGGAATGACTGGCTGGGTAGATGAGGAGAGAGCAGTGGATGTTGTCTACCTTGACTTCAGCAAGGCTTTCGGCACTGTCTCCCATAACATCCTCATAGGCAAGTGCAGGAAGTGTGGGTTAGATGAGTGGACAGGGAGGTGGATTGAGAAGTGGCTGAATGGCAGAGCTCAGAGGGTTGTGATCAGCGGCAGACTCTAGTTGGAGGCTTGTAGCTAGCGGTGTCCCCCAGGGGTCAGTCCTGGGTCCAGTCTTGTTCAACTTCTTCATCAATGACCTGGATGAAGGGACGGTGCACCCTCAGCAAGTTTGCTGATGAGACAAAACTGGGAGGAGTGGCCAATACAGCAGAGGGCTGTGCTGCCATTCAGAGAGACCTGGACAGGCTGGAGAGGTGGACGGAGAGGAACCTCATGAAGTTCAACAAAGGCAAGTGCAAGGTCCTGCACCTAGGGAGGAATAACCCCATGCACCAGTACAGGTTGGGGGTTGACCTGCTGGAAAGCAGCTCTGCAGAGAAGGACCTGGGAGTGCTGGTGGACACCAAGTTCAGCATGAGGCAGCAAGGTGCCCTTGTGGCCAAGAAGGCCAATGGTATCCTGGGGTGCATCAGGAAGAGTGTTGCCAGCAGGTGGAGGGAGGTGATCCTGCCCCTCTGCTCAGCCCTGGTGAGGCCACATCTGGAGTCCTGTGTCCAGTTCTGGGCTCCCCAGTACAAGAGGGATGTGGCACTACTGGACCAAGTCCAGTGAAGGGCTACGAAGATGATTAGGGGACTGGAACATCTCTCTTATGAGGAAAGACTGAGAGAGCTTGGCCTGTTTAGCTTGGAGAAGAGAAGGCTGAGAGGAGATCTTATCAATGTGTACAAATATCTGAAGGGAGGGTGTCAAGAGGATGGAACCAGACTCTTCTCAGTGGTGCCCAGCAACAGGACGCGAGGCAAATGGGCACAACCTGAAACACAGACAGTTCCATCTGAATATGAGGAAAAACTTCTTCACTGTGAGGGTGACAGAGGACTGGAAGAGGTTGCCCAGAGAGGTTGTGGAGTCTCCATCCTTGGAGATATTCAAAAGCCATCTGAACACAGTCCTGTGCAACATGCTCTAGGTGACCCTGCTTGAGCAGGGGGGTTGAACTAGCTGATTTCTAAAGGACCCTTCCACCCTCAATCATTCTGTGATTCTGTGAAACATTAGTTATATGGCTGCTACTGGCCTATGAGGTACTGAGAAATAAGTGATCTCACAGTCAGCACTGAAGCCATGGGCCTGCTGCTGTTCTATCAGGTACTGAGACACAAACGACCTCACAATCTACATCGAAGTAATATGCCTGCTGCTGGCCTATCAGGTACTGCCTGAGAAGTGACCTCACAGGCACAACAGCTGCAATGTACCTGCAGCTGGCCTATGAGGTACTGAGGCAGAAGATACCACACAGGGCCTTTGCTGGGCCACCGTGCATCACTGATGTAGGGGGGGTCTAGTCTCAGAAACACTCTTATTGTGTGTTTCCAAAATCATCTAATTGTTTCCTTTATAAAAAACAAACTTTTCATCAGACTGATACATGTTTACATATCATACACACAGGTAGTGTTTTGATATCCCCATAACTGAGGAACTTTTGTTTTTTTACCCATCTGAAGGCCATCATTTTGTACATAGGTGTTCTAAAATATATTCAAAATGACGTTATGTGAAGGTGTCTCTTCCCAGTCGCAGTTTTGTAAAGCCACATTAAAGGCATATAATTTAAAAATATAATTTATCAAGGTACAAATTTTTATACTTAATTGAGTCATTCTTGCTTTTCATAGTACTCAAAATATTATATTGTTGAAGATAAACACTCACATTTACATGTTTTCTATGTTATATATACAGATGTTGCATCATATGCTGGTGATCTATTAATAATGATCACTATTCATAATAGGTAGTACGTTCACCCTCACCAAGGAGAACAGTTTCTCTTCTTTGGAGATGAAGACCCCTCTAAATTGGACTCCATCCATGCTTGTTATTTGTTGTTTTTAGCTCCTCGCTGTAACAGATGAACTTTATATATTAATTTAAATGAGCACTCATTACATTAATGCATAAGTTTTACCATGATCTCTCTTTCTCTTTATTTTATCTTTTCTTCACTCTAAAAAATGTTGTTGTTAGCACACCATTTAGAATCATGCACTTCTATATAACTGTTGGCTTTCAAAGTCAACTTTATCCCAAGTCAATTAGAATATTTTATCATTAATTATCCTCTCCTCAAACCTTCATATACACATGCTTAACCCATCATTTTTTCAACTTTTCAAGTATTAACAGCACTTGGTTAACATTCCTCCATTTCAATCCTTTCTTCTATTTTTTTGATACCCTTTCTAAATTTCTTTCAGGCATATACTCCCATACACTTACTTGAGAACACAGCACTGACTTTAACAATACTAGCATTAAGCACAAACTGCTTCTTTTATGTTGATATCTTTTGAATTTGCTCTGCTTGAACTTCTTGATCTAGCTGCTTTACCTCTGATAATGGACAAGTTTTCTTTTGCATAAGGCTCTTTTCTTTACTTCCAAACTTGTCTGGAAAGCATGTTAAGGGAGCCACAGAGAAGATGCCACTCTTCTCCTTGCTTCTCCACATGCAGTGTTCATACCATGCCTGGGATTCCTATTATCTTTCTTACACAGTGCTTCATGTCTGTAGCTCTTTCTCAGTCCCAATGCTGCACATCGTTGCTAGCAAATATAGCCCAGGGTGCTTATAGACTGCTGTAGTTAGGAAGTATCACAGCCTGGACTAGCTCCAGTATTTTAGCATTCCTTAAAGCCTTCTGCTCATTTCCCAAAACTGCCTCTGCTAGCTCTGCCCAAGGAGTGGTTGGTATCCCTGCCCAGTTTCCCTGCAGCTACCCAGGCACTCAGGGCAGCTTTAGCTGTGCAGCAGCAGCAGCGCATGCTAATGCAGTCTTTGTCCTCACAGCAGCATTGGCTTCTTCTGCTGGAAAATTCAACCTTCTCTTTTTTGTTTCTCTTGTAAAAGGTCATTCAGTACTTTATTCTTCTCCAGATTTTGCTCTGTCAGAATAGCACTCAATTTGCATCAGCCACAGCCTGCACCTGGAACCCAGACTTTACATGTTACATTGGTGATGTGGCACCTCCAGTATTATAAGGAGAGGGCAAGGGAAGTCTAAAATGTCTTCCCTAGTCTCTTCCTTCACCTGCAGCAATTTGGGGGGAGCAAAGGGTATAAGGGAGCACTAGGGTTAGTAGTATTCAGTGTTTTTCTAACTACCCCTTAAGATGCTTTACTTGATCTTTCAGTTTTCCCTGAGAGTCTCTCAAACTTCTAATTTGGAGTTCTGTTTTTCTTTTGGGAGCCTCCTTGTACCAATCAAAAAATGCATCCCACTGACATCGGAGTACCCTAGGTCCTCCAGACTCCAAGGTGCCCCTTAAGTGCACTATTTTGTCCAAGTTAAAGGTTCCTTCCTCAGGAAACTGCTCAAAGGGATCGTCCCTGGTCCAGAAATTCCATTTATGTAAATACCTGCAGGAGAGTAACACATATACATATATTGTCCGGTTCCCATTTTCACTCATTCAGGGAGATGAAGGAAAGACAGAAGAAACCTGTGCTGCCTGAGTATCAGCCCATGGTCTCCACCACTGAGGTGATTATCCAGCCTGGCAATAAAAGGACTCAGGATCACAATGTCTAACCCGAGCCCACTGTATCGGTCGAGTTCAGGGTCATTAACAATGGAATCCAAGGAGGCTCATGCTGAAACCAGAGACAGGGGAGGGAAGGGGATAACTGTCAGTCAAAGACTAAACCTCCATCACATGCCCTTGCATTCAACTTCCGCCAGTCAGAACTGCAACTCAGACTTTCCAGACCTACCTCTCCTAAATCAAACCAGAATCACCAGGATTACCAGAATTACAATTACCTTTCCCTCTTTTAGCTGGCAGTTAGGTTCTGGTCTGATCTGTATTCAAGGTTCAGATTCAGCAGTCCAAGCACACCACAGGAGCCCACAGATGACCCTCAGCTGAAGCTCCAGTAGGGATTTCAAAGGCCCCTCCCTCTCTGAGTGGCATTAAGGGGTTTTGGCCGGGAGCAGCCTATGGTCCTCCCAAGCGAAGCAGGATGTATGAATCTGAGTCACACCAACAAATTCTGTCATAGAATAACTGGAATACAGTTTAGTTTCAGGTCAGAGCAGAAGCAGTTTATTACTATAGCTATAGGGGATAACCCAGAGCAGCAGAGTGACAGCCTCTGCAGATAAGAACTCTGCCCTAATTAGACTGTTACAGAGTTAATATACCTTTGGACTGTATGACATGTCCTTCACAGGACTACAGGTGTGTGGATAAAAAGAAAAAGGGAGCAAATCACTTCAGGAGAGTAGGCTCCAACAATACAGATAGTTTCACAGACGATACATTCCTTCAAATAGTTGGAAACACAGACTTCAGCAAGGTCACTACAAAACCTTTTGCTAGATAGGCCTGCAAAGGCCTATGAGGTGTTAACTATTTTACTTCCACCCAGCACATGTCTTCAGGACAGTGTTATAAAAGCACAGCAGATTCAGAGGAAACTGTCCTGCCATCTTGGATATACTGGGAAGAAATAACCTTACAAAAAACTGAAAATGTCTTGTAAATTCACAAACACAAACACAGAGAGAATACAAAGGCTCAAGAAGAAAGCTAGGAATTTGTTCCACAGCGCCCTAGTCACAAATTTCACAAGATAACTACAGGCCAGCTTCTGTGCCCAATGCTCCTGCCTGCCCTTTCCTGGAAGGCAGATACTGAGATGCCCAGCACAGATGCTCACTGTGAGCTTGCTGGGAAATGTAAGCACTTTCCTTCAAATTATTGCCAGAGGAGGAAACCAGATTTTCACTGTCAACATGGTAGAGAGAGCACTACCATGCATGCAACTTTGGAGACCTTAGTTAAATTTAAAAACAGAAGCTGCTTCCAAAATCCTGCCCTGTCTGTTGAACCCTGCCTGTTTCCTTTGTAGTTGCCTTCAAGGTTCAAACAAAATGGCAGCCAGGCAAGTAAAAACAAAACAGGCAATCTAGGAGATGGGCACCACATTATCCATGTATCTTATGATTACTTCACTGAGCTTTAATGCTTGAAGAGGAGGTATTTTAAATTGCTGTGCTAATTCATGAAAATCTTGCCTTTTAAGACCAAGAAGCTAGCTTATCCTAGTTTCTCTCATACTCACATTATTAGTTAGCTTTTTTTTAAAAGGATACTTATTTTGGGGAGTAGAATATGGACTTTTGGGGCCCTTTTTTTCCTCTCTCTCTCTCCTCACACCTTAGGGTGAGATTTGTTCATTGATGACTGAAAATTACAGAGAAGTTTTCAATGCCCAGTTGCCACAGAGAGAAAAGGTTTTTGAGGACTTGCATTTAAATCTAGCTGCTAACCTTCTGGCATCAAAAACAAAAGCAGGTGAAGATATTCTCCAAAAACAAGTTTCCTAACTGCATTTGTAAACAAAAAAGTGATGCCTGGGAAGCCCAAACCTACGAGAAACCTGTAACAGCCCACCCATTCCTACACTGGGAACAGGTCAGGGCAGTGTCTCCCAGCGCAGCCACGGGCACCCCAGCACTGCCTGGCTCTAGCATGTCTTGCCCCATGGCGTAGGCTATGACAGGGGTTGAGCAGGGCCACAGCAACTCCCACCACAGGATCCCCCGGCCTCCCTCCACAGAGCCATCCCACAGGGACAGTGGTGTCAGGGCTGAAGCCAAGTGCCGTCAGGAAGGGGTCTTTGCCTATTTTTTGAGGCTGGTCACTGCTGGAAGCCCCTGTCTTGTCCTCAAGAAGATGTGCTGGGTCCCCCTCAGCGCCATGGCTCAGCCCAGCCCCGAGTGCATCACCATGGAGCAGATGCGCTGAGCTCCAGGCTCAGTCCCCAGTGCCGCACAGGGCAGCAGGAGGGCTGCCTGGCTCTCCCACAGGAGCAGGCACAGGCTGCCCTCTCAGCATCAAACATGAGGAGGTGAATCTGGGTGCAGAGGAGGGTGCTGCAGCCCCAGCCAGTAGGAGGCATCCCCTCCCAGTCCACAGCCCCATCCCCATCCCAGGAGAGGTCTCAGGGATTTTTTTTACACTCCTGATGGTCAGGGTCTCCGTGGTACATGCATGGCTGATGCTCTCCTTTCAAATCCAAACAGCCACCTTGGCACCAGGCACGTGGCAAGAGCACACTTAGGGTAGGGGCTCGCTGGATCAAAAAAGAAAGAGCTTTTCTTTCAGCAGGGCATCATGAGATGCTTTCTGACCTTCCTGGGGAACATCCTCTGGGATGCGTGACAGCTGTGTCTTGGCCAGCTGAAGGGGGACAGGCAAGTGGCATCCCAGCAGCGGCAGAGCAAAGCTCTGGTGCATCCAGGTGGATAAGAGCCTCATGCCAGAAGCACCCTTTGGCTCCTGACACTGGAGGCAATGGGGAAGGTGCCCCTGGGTCCCTGGCATAGGATCTGGGATCAGACTGTGGCACGGCCCTTGGGGACATGGGGCCTGTTTCAACCTCTCCAGCATACCCCTGCCCCTCCCACAAGGGCAAACCTTGCCAGGGAACACCAGCTGCAGTCATGGCAGCTCCACCATGCACATCCTGGTGTGTCTTGCAGGAACCACATTTGACCACCATGCAAAGCACCCCCATCCTTGGAACAAGCCCTGCTCTCTGCTAGAGGAAAACAACCAGATCTCTCCTGGCTCAAATCACCTTCATCTTGGTGAGTCCCAGCCTGTTGTGGGCTGTGGTACCCCACAGTGCCCCCTCCCTTATGCCAGCTCACTTGGTTTCCCACAGACTTTGGCTCATGCCTTTGCCTACAGGCAGCTTTGGGCATCCTGTGGCAACAACCCCCAGATATGCGTGTTCCTGTGAGCTAGGAGAAAAGGCTATTCTGTGCCCTTGTTCCTCCATCTTTGTGTTCCCACCATCACCTCTCTGCCTCAGTTTCCCCATCTTGGATACAGCACTGGCCACCAGCAGCTTGCAGACTATGTCGGAGGAGAGCCAAGCTCAAAGCTCTCCAACAAGCAAGCTTTGAGACAAAGGTGCTGGTCAAGGCCCAGGCCAGAGAGGGGCTCTATGGTTTGTCTCCAGGGAGGACACACCAGCAGGGTGGTGGTATCAGACAGGAGGCAGATGATGCAGTGGAATAGTATAAAGACAGGCTGGGAAAAGAGGCTCGTTCTGGAACTGTCACAGGCAGAAAAGATCATGCTCTGCCTAAGCACATGTGAGATGAGGGATGTGCTGCTAAATCCCAGTTGGAGCAGGATGTGAACTGGGAGTGGGGTGGGGAATGGGATTGGGGTGGGGACTTGGATGGAGACTGGGATGGGGTGGTTAGGGCAGCCTGAGAGCAGCAGTTGGGGGCAATTCCCAGCTGTTGCAGCTAGGGAGGCTGAGGTAGGGGCAGCCCCTGAGGGCAGGACAGGCTGCTTGCCTGGGGAGTCAGGGGAGGAGAGCCCAGGTGCACACAGTGCCATGTGGGGTGTTACTGCAAAACTGGGACCTCTGGAAACATGAAGCTATTCATAAAAGCCCTGAATCCCCACAGAGGAACCTGTGGGTATCATCTCAACACCACTGCATTTAAAGTGTAAATAACCTGGGTGCTATGATTGGAACAGAAAAAGGGGTGCAGTGAGTGCATTAATTATAATGCTTTAATTAGATGGTCACTCATGCAGTGATGGTAACAGCAAGGCCTTGGCTTGGCCTCTAAAGGGACTTGTCCCTTGGGGTACAAGCATGTTTCCTTCTGCCCATCACTTTGAGCATAATAAATCAGTGCAGGACATGCGCAGCCCTTGTTAGGGATCCTGGGGTGCTTTGGGGTCCTGCAAGCATCTGCCCCACAGAGCTGTTGTGAAGGTGCTAGAGATGGTTAAAGCCAACCCCAAAACCCCACCCCTAGGGCAGGGACACAGAGGAAGGCCCAGCCATACAAAGAGCCTCAGGGGGGCCTCCTAGGGAATTCAGATAAGCCCCATGCACTAATTAACTTAATTAAGAGCAACTGGAGGGTCACTACTACCACTTCTGATGGGACAAGAGTCAGGATAAATTAGCTACAGGAAATGAGGGGTGAATCTTTGCCTCCTACAACCCTTAAAAGGGAGATCAGAGCTTGTCATCTAAGGTTATGTGGGAGAGGGGGTGTAGACTGGAAAAGGTCATTTGCTCCCTGACAAAGGGGCCCTCAAATACAGCCCCTGGCTTTCACCCCATCTCTAAGGTGGGGAGTGACTGTGGTTGCTTGTTCAGCTGGAGGGTCTGTGCATGGGGATGTCAGAGGGTGGAAAATATAGGGTAGAAGAGCTTAGGAGGATGCAGAGACTATAGAAAGGGACTCAGAGGCTGTGTATTGGGTGTTTTTTCTTCCAGGACCCTTTCCTGGGGAAAAGTGCCATGAAAAGCTGGGTGGGAGGGTAAAAAGGGGTTAGAAGTAACTCAGCTCCAGCCAGGCTGGGAGATGGTGCCCTTGCCAGCCCTGGGCAGCACTGGCCATGCTCCCAGCAGGGGGCTTGCTGGCATAGTGGGAAACTGCTAGCTGTGGCCCCTGTCGCCCTGGGCTGTGTGGTGCTGCCCAGGGCCATCCCCACCTCTGCCCCATCCCTGAGAGGCTCCCAGCCCTGCTCTGCAGCCATCTGCCACCCATGACCCCTTCACACTTCCACAGTCCCCTCTCCTCATGGTCACCCCCTCGGATGTTCTGACTGCATCTTTCAAATGGGAGTCATCAGCACATTTGATTCATGTGCTTCTCCTTTCTTCTTCCATATAAACTACAGAAACATGAGATAATTTTCAAGGAAGGTGTTTTCATCTTTCTTCCCCTCTGAGAAGTCCCAGGGCACAGCTGGGTCCCCTGAAGAGCTTCTGCTCATGGTCATCCTGCCGTGGGTCACCCAGTGGGTCCTCACTGCCCCACTCCCACATACATCCTGACTCCACCTCCACTGCCAGGGAGCAGATCTCTTCATCAAGTTGAGCTGGTGGCTGGCAGAGCTGGCACAAGCTCCCTTTCATGCCTCACTTTCCCACGGTCTCTGTGCCACTCATCACTCCTGTCCTTGGGATCCTCTCTGGGGTCTGGGCTTGCTCTGTCAGAGCTGCACTAGGGTTTGTCCTGTCTCCCTGCTTGGAGTGGAGAGACCTGCCCTGCCTAGAGCTGGCTCAGCCCAGTCCTCCCCACAGCAATGACATTCCTGTGCACTTTTGACCATGAGCCCCTCTCATTTCAACCTCATAGACAGCGTGCGGGGCAGAGGCAGTGCTTGTTTTTCACTGGGGCTCAGATCTAGACTCTCCTCAGACTGCCTGGTGATGCTGACCCATTTCTTCCCCTTCTCTGCAAGTCTCCTCCACCCACTGAAGGCCTCTCTGCTGGCCACAGGCAGACAACCCCGTGCTCCCAGGCCCCTTCCATCTCTGTATGACACAGCTTTTCCTGTCTGACAAAACCACATCCCATCCCATGCTGAAAGCTCCAAAATGCCCCTAAATAATGCAGTGCCCTTGGTATGTCCAGGCTGGTTGGGGAAGCATGTTCAGAGGGGATTCATTAATCACTGTTTTGTTAAAGAGTCTCCCTCTGACTTCTCAAACCAACCCATTAAACCAGTCAATGAACCATCCCCACCCAGAGATTTTTGGTTGTCCCTCCTATCTGAACATAACTCAAACATGAAATCACAGGACTTGAGGTCTTGCTTTCCTCAGCAGTGTCACAGAAAGTTGTTTTTGTCTAATTTATCTAATTTCCTGGGCAAATTTCAGTTCCCCTAAAGCTCCCTAGAATCTTCTTTCAGGCTTGCACCTCTTCCCTGGAAAGCAGAAGTGGTTGGCCTGCTCTCTTACCTCTTCCACACATTGCTGCTGGATGTGACCCTGAAATATAACCACATCTTATGGAAATCCCCTTTCTCCTGAGAAATGGCTTCTTTGAAAATGTCTGAAATTTTTGGAAAAGCAGTTAAAGTGGGTGGCACGCACAGGATAAATTGCAGCATGGCCAGAGCCCAGACCACAGACACCAGGCAAGGCAGAACAACGCAGCACTGCAGAAGACCCCCTACACAGCCACCATGCTCAACATGAAGACAACCCTGGTGCTTGCACTGCTCTTTGTGCTCTCCCCACACCATGCAGCAGGTGAGGCATCTTGCTTGCTACCAGCAGGCTGCTCTCACTGGCCCCACTGCGGGTTGGGGGATCAGGGACCCTGGGGCTGCCACTGGGGATGTCCTATCGGGGAGGTCAGACAGAGAAACCTGAGCAGGGATGGTGCTGCTGCCAGGAAAAGCTCCTGGTTGGGGCAGGGATGAACATCCCTGGGGTGCAAGGAAGGAGGGAGATGACACCCTGGACTGGGTGGTCTTGGCAAAGCCAGCTCCAGGGCCAGTGGCCATGGGGGTAACTCACTGCTTCGGGCAGCATGGGGTGAGCTGTGCCCTCGCTGGACAGTGAGGTTCCTCTCTGGGGGAGACCTCACAGTTGCTACTGGGAAATGCTGCAGGAATAGGGGGAAGGAGACTTTGGCAGCTGTTTCCCAGAGCTCAGCTGGATGAGCAAGTGGTTTGCGGGGGCCTGCACTGGGGAGAGCATGTGGCTGACTGGCTACTGGGAGCCTACTAAAACATGTTGCAAGTTGTTCCCCAGCTTGGAAACCGCCATCCTCAGCCCTGGATGTGGCATCCCCACCACCACTGTGCAATTTGGCGGCTGCAGCACCCCTCACAAGAAGGACTATTGGGTGCTGGGCCAGGTCTGTTCACCTCCCCAGCTTTGCCAGTGTTTCCAAGTTTCTGCACTTGTCGCCAAGAAGGAAAATGATCCCCCACCATGGGTGTGCTGAGCTCTGAGTCTCTGGCCTGAGAGTCCCAATCCCTGTGGGTTTGTGTTGCCCCAAAGTAGTGCAAGGGAGCAGCTGAGAAACTCCACAGTGTCTGTGTTGAGTTATATATTCTATAGTGCAGTTGTCTGACAATGCAATCTGCCCAATGCTGCTAACAGTATTCACAGTTTCTCTCCTTTCCCTCTGCAGCGCTCTCCACACCCACTGAATGTTGCTTTGGTCATGCGCACAAACCTGTTCGTCTCACTAACCTGCAGAGTTTCTATGAGACTCCTAAAGACTGCTCCTTACCAGCAATTGTGTAAGTACACAGCACTCTTGCTGCTGGGATTTATCTCCTTCCTCAGTCAGAGCATTATGGTTGGGAACCAGAGCAGCTCTCACCCATCCCATCCTGCTCCAGAGACACCTCGGTGTGCTGAAAGATGGGGTCCAGCTGGGATCACATCCCTGGCTGTGGTAGGAGAGTAGCCCTGTGGAGTTAACAGTATGGAAAATATTAGACTTTCTCCCTTCTGCACAGCAGTGCTAATGCCAGCAGCCTGAAAAAACTCAGAAATGCAGTTTGCCCTGCACACGGAGGGCACTGCCTGCCAGAGGAGTTGTTGCTAAGCCGCTGTCCATGCTGGGGCTGCATACAGGTCTCCAAGGGAGGGGCAAAATGGTACACAAAGAGGGAAGGGCTCACAGTTCTTGTTACCACTGACTTTTCTCACCAAGCTCTTGCAATTCTTGCTGCAGGTTTGTGACTGTTAGTGGTGTCCAGGTCTGTGTTGACCCAGGGAAGCCCTGGGTGAAGAAAGCAATAAATAAACTTCGCAGAAAAAAATGAAACCCTCATTTTGCCTTTCACAGTCAGATTTACACATCCAGCCCTCCTGTCTCCAGATGGAGCGGACAGTTATTTAGTGCGCTTCAAAGGGTTGCATGGTGGAGGGCACAGTCGCTGCACACCAAGCCAGCCTGCCAATGCAATGGCACGGACTAGTCAGACACCGAATACCTCATGCTGTCACTGCCCTGCCAGGATGTGCCTGCTGGAGCAAATATGTGTAATAAAGATTAATTTCCATGCTGCCTGTGACCTGTTTCTTGTACCCCAGGGAGTTATTAACTGTGCAGGGCCTGACATCTGTGGAGGAGCAGTCGGATGCTGGTGCAGGAAATGCTGATCAGGGCAGGCTCCTCTCTACCAGCCTCCTGTTTCTCTGAGCTTTCCCCAGGCTGCCCATGTGTGTGGTCACAGCAAGTCGGTCAGCTTTTCAGACAGCTCCCTTGTGCATGGTCATACATCCATCCAGGGTCTATGAGAACAGACCTTCTTCCCTGCAGCCCTACCCAAGCTGCAGTTAGTTTTTGTCCCAGTTCTTCAGCCCAAGGAGCAGATCCTAAAAATCCGGAGAATGGTGTGACCAAAATGCCCATTTGGCACACACGTTTCCCCTGAGCTTGGAGCTAACCATGCCTCTTCACAGCATGCTTCATTGGAAAGGGGATAGTGGGGACCAGGCCTTAGCCCATGTGTTAGGCTACATCCCTCACAGCATACTCCCATCCCCATGGGCTTTGCAGGCACTCCAAAATAGGTGGTTGGGGAGTTCAGGGAGAATATACTGATCCGCGGAAGTCAGTAGTTCCCCCACTGCCTTGTTGGCCTCAAAATGCTGGTGGCCAGTGCAAAACAGATGGGGAAGATTGAAAGCACAATATCCATGATGCCAGGATGGTGAGGACACAACTCCCTTTTTGGCTGTGTTTTGCAGACATTGCGCAGACTGTGCAGATAATATGGGCACAAGAATAAGGTACCCTGGCTGCAGACCCTGTGCAGGACTGGGGAAGGGTTACAGCAACACAATTTCCCACCTATAAAACCAGACTGAGTATCCACAACATTATGTGAGAGCTGCAAAGCCTACATGGAAAAACCTCACAAATGTAAAGGCAAGAAACACAGTATGTGCTATGGACAGAGCAAATGTAAAACAGCATCAGTGTGTCAGGCCCACAATCTGAAAACCAGAAACAGGGAAAGGCTACGTTTTCAATGATATTGCATGTATGCAGGGAATGGGACATATCTAAAATTATGTCTTCACCCAAGAATTAGTAGCAGAAGCACCGTGAGATGAAGCAGTGGTGGGAAGGAAAGCTGAAGGGAAATGGGATTTTAGGGGACAAACACCTTATGGACTGTACTCAGCTGTTTATGGACATGAAGTTTCAGGGCTACACCTTCATAGCGTATAACATTAGAGACTATGATGGCTATTTTGTCACTAGCCAGCTTCTGAAAGAAAAAATGGACTTGCAATTAATTTTTCAAGGTGGTAAACTCATGGATAGACATCCCCAGTCTATGTCGCATAGACTCTTTACATGTTTTACTCAGGAAACTAAGCAACCTTCCCCAAGCACTGGGATTCAAGGGTTGCAAAAGTAGTTTTTCCCATTTTTTTAAACACCACTGAAAATCAAAAATATGTAGGCTCACTTCCACAACTGTAATATTACAGGTGGGCAACATGATTTCTGAGGAGAAAAATTTCTGCCATAGCACACAGCTAATTAGAAAATTTTTGACCTGCAAAAAGAGCTGTCACTATTGGCATCAAGATGGTAAAATGTTGGGGAAGGCTGGCAAACCACACAAGAAAAAGGTTTCTGAAATTAGACATCGCACCTTCTTTGACAAAGAGGGTGATGAAAATGTGAAGGAGGATTGCTCTGTAGATCCCTTTCAGTACACTGTGCTGGTGCCTGCCTTGCGATGTACCAATTTATGTTCCTTAAACCCAGTGCTGTAGCACTCCTCTCCCAGCATGGCTATCACAGGAGGAAAGAGATATTCAGCCCCCTCTACTTTTTCCACAGCTGTATTAAACACTACCATGAAAAACACTGGAATCATCTGGCTGGGACAACCAGGTACTTGTTTTACTGGACACAGAACAAGATGGCCAACCTAAAGGGAGTGGCCTTTAACATCAGATCAGTATGGGAGCATGATTGCATCACTATGATGAAATCGGACGGGGAGCACAGAGAGTTCTTAGCCAGGACCAAACCACCCATGCCACTGAACCCCAGAGGTGCTCTTCTCTGTGGCAGGACAAATGTCATCTGTCTGCATTACAAAGCAGCCCCTAATGAAAAGAAAATCATTACTATAATTTTACTAGACTCTGTCCCTTCATCAACAAAATGACATCCCCTTGGGCACCCCAATGTTATGCTTGAGAGTTTCAACACCCTGATGGCCTGTTTTGGGCTGAACAATGTAAAAGCGCAGCCACCTTGAGGGCTCTTTTTCCCTGGTACGCCCAGCGTTGGAAATGGCAAGCTACTGTTTCCCTTTACCATATATGTGCAGAAACCTACCAGGCGCAAGCACAGATGCTGACAAGAGTCAGGCATGTTGAACGATAGAAGCAGAAAGACAACATTGCTTTATGGCCTGATCATTTTAAGAAAAAAACAAAAACAAAAACAAATTACCAGACTTTCCAAATTCTCTGTGGGGTAAGCTGGCCAGAAACCCAGTCTTCCCAACACCACCATCATGAGCGACCCAGATGAACTGTACTACTCCCTCTTTTCTCCAGCATAGGGTGTGTGTTGTTGTTGATGCAGACACGGCCATTGTCTTGCAGCTTTACAAGCAGCTTTACAAGCAGCTTTACAATCTCTCAGATGCACTACAAGAGTGTTGCTTTTATCACAACACAGACCCCATGATGTTCATGAGTCACCAGGGCTGCAGGAATCCCCTTCCCCCTGCTTGGTGACTACTTTCAGGAGCTGACAGGCAAGGTGCTGCCAGACAGGAACATCACCAAGTTTGTGGCATCAGGACCCAAATCCTACAGATACCTGCAGTCTGGGGGGAAGTGTTGTTTAAAAGTTAAAGGCATCACTCTAAATGTAACCAACAGAGAAGAGATTGGTTTTGAAGTATTGAAGGACATTGTGGTAGGCTATGGTGTAAATTCTGATGGAGACACTCTTAGATTGTGATAGAGCAGCAGTCAATCATCAGGAATAAGAAGTGGCTGATAGAAACCAGGCCCTTCCAGAAGATGCAGATGGTGGGTCTATGACAAAAGGATACTGACTAAAAACATTAACAGTCTTCCCTATGGTTGTTGATCACAGGCACGCATAGGAAGCATCCCTTTTCTGCTATTGTGGCAGGGCCTAGCAACTGTGGGAAATGGTCTTTTATAAAAAGTGTTTTGGAGAACCCCACTGCCTGCTTTCTGCTATGCCTGGGAATATCCTGACATGTTACAGTTGTTTGCAACTGTGCATTGTCAGCTGCACCCTAAATATCTTATCAAATCTGTGCAGGAACTTACCTGAAAGTCTTAGTGATAACCACTTTCTTCTCTCTAATAATCGTATACGAGAGCCAGCCATGCCTGAGCTAAGAGCCTTCCCTGATTGTGAGGGACCTGGATAATGACATGCAAGCACTTTTGCTGGTGTCTGCTCACATTTGGACGGGGAAAACTGATGTTGGAGCTAACGAGACCTAAAAATTCCCGTGGACATCGTGTTTCCTGGCATCTCTCTTAGTACCACTGTTAGCCAGGCTCTTTTCCACGTGCCAGGATGGTTCTGCTGTTGTTACCCTGGGCAGCTGGCTGCAAACTGGCTATGGTCCAGTGTTGCTCTGCCTGCCCAACACCTAAATGGTCACACTGGAAAGAAACCAACCAGCCCAGCACCAGGCCAGCACACACAAAGAGGCAGTTGTAGCCAACTGGCCATAAGAGCAAAGAAATCATGAAAAGAGATGAAGAAAAGGCAACAAGGCAGCAGACTCCACAGGGAACAGTGTCTGAGGCCCTGGGCCTGCTGGACAGACACTGGGTTTCTTGATGCTCCTGGACAAAACAATGAGCAGGGCTCAGTGTAGTACTGCGAGCAGCTCCATGCACTCCTGCTCTACCATCCATGCTAATAATCTTCCTTTTGCCCCCCTGCTTGCTTGACATGCTGCCTGGAAAGCAGGACAGCCACACTCCAGCAGGGCTGGATGCAAGCCCATATCGTGGCACAGGCAAGCTGCCGCCTGCACATCTGAGCTGGCTCTCCCACGCATCTTCCCCAGCACAACTCCAGCTGCTTAAAGCAAGCAGAGATTCACAAAGCACACAGCTTCACACTAGCTCTTGCACATGGATGTGTATTTTAATAAAAATAATTCTGTCAATATACAGCAGAACGTTGATTTCTTTACCATATTTCCAGTAAATTTTAATATACTCAGTTCTCAGTCAAAATCCACCCTCCCCCCCCCTTTTGAAGTTTTCATGCGAAGCATTGGATAACTTAATTCACAAATACTAAGCTTAGACTGAACTAATGTGCACAATCTGTGTAATGTCCATTTAGCCAATGTTGTACCAAAGAGGAGAAACCCTCCTTGAAAGGCGATGAAAAGTCTGGAGCGGCAGAGGGAGAACTGCTCTGTCACAGCAGAACTGTGGCCATTTGTTCAGAGCTGACTGGAAACCTGAAAAGACCTCACACCCCATGCTCCAGCTGAGCGTTTCATACCTGAGTTTTGAGCAACCAGCAGAAGAGAGTTAACTGCACTGCAGGCAGGTCCTTGGGTTTGCGTGCAAGAGCTTCAAGTGCCAGCGGTCACCTCCCCTGTCTGGAGAGCCATGAAGAGCATGCACAGATAGGACTCAGAGAGAAATCCCAATCAAATGCCTGAGCAGAGTCCTTAGTCTGAAAGAGATGCGATGTTCCTATTTTTAAAAAACTCTGAAAAATCATCATTATCCCCAGAGCTGCTGCTGCTGCTTCTCCTTCTCAGAAGCAGTCTTTGAGAAGCCCAGCCCACAAAAGCCCCTTTGCCTCTTCCTGGTTGCAGCTAAAGCCCTCCCAGGGCAAGGGATCTGTATTTTAGAGCATGTGCCCAGACACATGTGAAGTGACCAGAGAAAAGGTGTCTCCCAGCCAGGGAGGTTTGCATGGCCACACCAGGAATGCTTCTGCAGTGATGGAAGTGTAAATCCCATAACGGACTCTGCTTGAGGTTAGCAGGAGGCAGTTACATCCACCTCTTGGAAATAAAACAGTTGGCAGGAAACTAAGGTGCATGTGTGTGTTCTTCAAGCCTGGATGTACTCCTGGCTTGCTGGGCTCTGCTGCAGCTAAAGGCGGCAGGCTCTAAGCTCTGTTCACGGGATGGAGGGAGAGGGACAGACACACCATGTTCACTCATCCATCATCCTCCATCTCTTGTTGCAGGGCAGGATGGTGGAGCACAGCTAGTGCTTCTTCTGGAAGAGGACTGAAGGCTCTCAACTGCTCCCTTTTCCTCCCCAAGACTGTTTTTAAAAAGCCCCAACACTTCCTCCAGCTCTTTGTCCTACCACAGCAGATGGGACATTGCTTACTCACAGCTTTTGGCTCAAAGTAAAAGCTGCTGGAATGCATTTTCTCTCTGCCACTCATTCTTCTGGGGCTGCAGTAGGGTCCCAGCAGCACACAGCACATGTCCTCCCACTATCCCTCAGCAGAAACATCTAGGGATAGAAGCGTACAGCTGGAGTCCCACCACCACCTTCCTACCTGCTCCCATCAGGATCCACTACTTCGGTTGCTCTAAGACAGGCTGCACGGTTTTAAGGAAGATGCCATTTCTGTGAAGGGGACACCAGGGCAGACCAGAGCCACCTTTTCTGGAATGTATTCTTTACCTTTCCCCATGCAAGGGCCCAACAATGCTGGGCAGTCTGTCCAGGCATCCTGCATACATGTGACTACACTGGAAAATAAAGGTGTGATCAGCTCCACATGTACTTGCTGCACCGCAGGACTGAAGCGTGATGGACCTCTCTGCCTGCTGACCTGCAGGCAGTTGAAGACTGCATGTTGCTGCTTCAGTTGAAAGAACTTCTTGATGCTGTTCTGTGCAATGTGTAACTTCATGGCATTTATGCACTGCTATATACCCTGGGTATCATGGTTAGCTTTCTCAATCAACTGCATGATGGCAGAGGGAACTCTGAAACTCCCATTTAGGCAACGTGCCGCATGAGTATTAAGAAAAACAGCTAACAAAGCACAGTAGCACCACAGCAATCCAACAAGGTTTGCTCTGCTGGGCAAAGACACAGTTCATTATGCCTGAAGCCTAAGGAGGAAAATGATAAATTTACTACCCAGAGCTAGTTAAACCAGTCTAGCTGTTCTAGTTATTCAAGAGAGTCTCAAGAACAAAGCTATTTAAAGAAAGGTAATGATGCCTTAATAAGACTAAGTGATAAATAAGGACATAGCTTGAGGACAAGTGGAGATGTGGCTGTAAAGAACCAGAAGGAACTGGAATAAGCAGGCAAATGGGGAAAACCTAGGTGTACACAACCACAATAAGGGAGATACTCCCAAAGGGGCCAATTCTTCATGCCAGGCACAACTGCATCGCCTGGTGTCCAAATCAGGTCAGCAGCAGCACAGAGATCACTAAGACAAGATCAGCACTTCTGGGCAACAGGAAGATAGAAATGGAAATAGGCTACAGCCCCAAATAACCACACATCATCCGTGTATCTGCAAGGAACCAGCTAGTGTTCTGGTAGACATGGGGGGATGGAGGGGAGCAAGAGGAGCCACTGGATGGCCATCTCCCACTAGCTGGATGCTACTTACCCAGTGCTGTTCATTCCCGAAGTCCCTCTCCATTTTGCTGGCCACATGCAAAGGCTCAGTTTCTAACCAGATTCCCAAAGAATGGCAGAAGTGCTGCAGCCAGCCCAGCTCCAGGCTGATGGGCTCCTGCACAATGATGAAAAGGAGAGGTGCTCTTGTGGGATCATCGCACATAGGTCTGTCCCTTTAAGCTGGTGCCACAGAACAAGCCCAGAAAAGCAGCTGGAACAAACGGAAGCATTTGCTCTATCCTCTAAGAACGTGCTGGTGGCACGAGCCACAGAGATGACCCTGGTGTCAGAGCAGCTCTAGAACAGTACCAAACACTGCAGATAACCACTTCTGGTGTTTACAATGGTGGGAGAACACTGGTGTTGTGGGAGGCAAAGGAGCAAGAAGGGAGACCTAGTAGTAATAATAATTTTTCCCAAAACATGCTGGCTCTGAGAACATATTGAAGGTTGCATGGGAAATAAGACTGCTGCCCTTCAAGCATACAGGAGAGCCTGATTCAGAGTACACTGAACCCTGTAAGTCTTGAAACACCTTTTGCTACACACTTGCTAGGAAAGGACCACAGCATAGCAAAGAGGAACTATCTGCAATGCTGAGTCCAGTACAAGAGTCAACAGTCCACAAACTGGAATGAATCCAGCAGAGGCCACTAAGGTGGTCAGGGGCTGGAGTGCAAGATGTATGAGGAGAGGCAGAGAGAACAGGGCTTGTTCAACCCAGAGAAGAGAAGGGGGGATCTAACTGCATATTCCACTTACCTAAAAGCAGAGGGAGGGTTAAAGCAGATGAAGCCAGACTGTTCTCAGAGGTGCCAATGAAAGAACAGGAGGCCATGGGCATAGTTTGCAACCAGGAAAATTCTGATTGGATAAGAGGAAAAAATTGTTCCCTATGACAGTGGTAGCACTGGGACAGGGCTCAGAGAGGTGGTGGCATCTCCATCTTTGAGATTTTCCAGACTCAACTGGACAAGCCCTGCACAACCCAGTCTAGCTTTGAAGCTAGGACCCTGCTCTGAGCAGATGGTTGGACTGGAGACCTCCAGAGGTCCCTTCCAACTAAATCTTTTAAGATTTAGTGAAGTATCATCCTTGGGGGACTTTCACAGAAGCTAGCAGGTCCCTATGGAGAAGGACAACAGTTGCTTCTGTTGCAGGATAAACACAGTTGCTGACCAGCAGCAATGAAAGGGATAGCTAGCTCTTGGGGCTCCAAGATGGAGGTCATGTGCTTCAACACCCTTGTATAACAACATTTATCAATACCAGCAGCTTAAGGAAGAGTGCAGATCCTGGAGAGAAGTTTTCAGACTTCATCCAATGGAGAAAGAGAGGCCCTTCAAGCAAAACTGATGCTTTTTCTCACCTGTACTCACTGCTCCTGAAGGATAAAATTCGCTCCTGGTAACCTCGAAGGAACAACAACAGACCAGGTCCTCCTTCCTTTTGGACACTGCCAAAACAGTCACCTCCCACACACTAAACCTGACAAGAGCTGCCCCATGCAGTCTTCTGCCTCACTTCTGCCACTTCCCATGGCACAAGGCACCACACAGAGCACCAGCTCCTCTAGCCCCACACCCAACTGATCTACACAGGCCCCTTTGCATCTAAAACACATTCAGTGTGGTGGTCAGCAATGCTGAAATGTCACCAAGAGTACTCACTCCATTTTAAGGGGTTTCAAGTGAAGCTCCTCAGCAGACCAAGTCAGTCAGCTGTGGGTGACAGTCGCTTGCACCATTATGCGTGCCTGGACATTCAGGACTTCTTGCCTGCAGATTAGCCAGCAGGCAGCCAGAGTGCAACAGCTGCCAAGGGCCATTCCTTACGCAGTGAAGGCAACAGCGGAAGAAGCAGCACCATTTTTGCTGTTCAGGCATATACTGCTGAAACACAGCCAGGAAGCTGAAGAGCATTCTGGCATGGCATTGCAAGTTCTACATTCTCCCAAGCTGCTTTCACCACATCCCTTCCTATTACTTTCCCGGTCTCTAGTGCAACAGGTACAATCCTCTCACTCTGCTCCTCAGTCCACATCTGCAGCTTCCTTGCTATTCCAGTTCTGGACAACCTCTGCCAATATTGCTCAATGCTTTCCTTTTCTGGGTCCCAGAAACACTTATCCCAGCTATTCCAATGCCTCCAATTCCTGAACCAATCCCTCATCCCACTCGAAAGTTCTCCAAAATGTTACTGTTCGTGTGGCTGCTCTCATTCACTGCTTGAAGGAACAATGCAAAGCCTTGTCCATATGGAGAAAAACCTGGTGATGTAATTCAGCTCCACAAAGCTGCCTCTGCAGAACCACTGAAGGACACTAACTAAGGCTTTAGGTCTGGAGTTCCCAATATACCATTCTCAAAGGGCCACTTAACAGTTAGGGTATGGGGCTGCAGAACAGAGCTCATGATATGCCAGGCTACAGATGACCACCCTTGAAAGCAGGTTTCCACCAGGTCCCTGTGACATCTTACCCTTCTGAAAGGCTGTCACTGCTACACAAAGCTCGAGGAAAGCAGGTGTAGTGGCAGGTGTCCAGAGTATACATCTGGGGGTTCTTGGCATTCTGTAGATTATAGCTCTGTAGTGATGACTCTGGACTCATCAGATGACAGCTGAGATCCTCTGAATGTGCAGACGATTACTCAGTCATGGCAGAGCTAGAAGATGTTTAGCTGTTACAGCTGTAGCAACTGGTTTGTTCTGGTAAGGACAGCCACAATTAGAAAGCCTCTTTTGGGACTGCATGACTAAAAAGGTTTCCTGGACTGTGAGTAGTCTGTGGCTGTTTTTTGGAAAACCCTCTTCTAGGATCTGAAACCAGCACAGCAGAACAACTTATGTGTCAGCCTCATGTGATGAAAGTCCCATATCCAAGACCACCAGCATTATATGCAGGGTCATAGCTGAGACCCTGTATCCCTCCACCACAAAAAGGGAAGCCAGCAGTTTCTACCAAAGACTATACAAACATGTACGTGGCTTTACCAAAGGGCTGTTAGAAGAAGTGATACTGTGAGGGGCTGCTCAGATAAAGCAGAGTCTCAGCCAGGCTGTTCTTAAGGCCTCTCTCATTTATTCATCTGCTTCTGAGCAAATCATGAGGCACTTGAAATAACAAACCCAAAATCAATTTTATAAAAGGAATTCTTTAACTGCATGAAGCCTCTGGTTAGGTCATGCTCATATTCAAAATTAAAGACCTTAATTCAGTTTAGTTTTGTTCATTTTTAAAGTGACTGCAACAAATCAAATTAAGTCTCAGCTGACATTGTAGTCAAACATAAAACACAAAAACCATCAAGCAGCAGCCAGGGACACTCAAGGACCACCAGGCTTTGAAAAATAATCTGGGAAGAACCAAGTGCAAAATCTCATCCAGGAATCAATGACAGGTTCAAGTCTATGCCTGCACATCCATGCCCACTGCAAACACATTTATCTTCCCCACACTGACTTACAAACACAGTAAAAAGCAGGAATATTTGTCAGGATCTAAGCACAACAACCAGAAACGACTAGTGAAGCTGCAAGAACACTTGAAATCAAAGAACAAACAAGGGGTACAGAACAGTGATGTCACAGTAGAAAAGCCTTGGCACTTCCCAAAAACCAGAATCAGGACTCCAGGTACAAGAGCCTGCGAGAAGCCCACAGTATTAATGTGTGTTGACTGCAGTACTCAGGCCAGTTAGGAAGCCAGTCAAGTAAGAAAGGAAAAACAAACCAACCTAGAGCTCTTGCTTTGAGTACAAGAAGTGAAGAGCATCACTGCTGTTTAGTTCAGAGGGATCTGCTGCCACTAAGTGGTGCATACTGTTAGTGGAAGAAAGTGATGCAGCCCTGCTAAGTGCAATCATTAAGATTGTGGCCTCTCAGCACTAACCTCAACACAACATCAAGATAGTGTTCCACCACAGCAACAGTCTCCACGAAAAGCCAGAGAGATCATCCCTTCACACGTTTCTTGGCACAAGAATAACCAGGTATCTAGGAGCATCTCCTGGTTCTTTGTAGCAAAGGGGAAACCAAAATGAAAACAATTGCTCTAAGACAGTCAGCACTGCTTTTCTGAGAGACCAAGGGGGCATAAGTATATGACACAGAACAGACTTGGCTTCAAGGAAGCACAAATTATCACAGAGTAGGAGCAAAAAAACCCCAAGGAAAACTCAAAAGAGATAAAGATGGTGTTGCTACAAAGATGAAAGAGAGATTTGACTGCAGGCAGACAGGAGCAAGTTAATGATGACCAACAGCACAGGAAGTAGCAAAATGTGAAAGGCAAAAGTCAGATACTAGAGCATTTCCAACCTAAGTACCCATAATCAGCCCATTAGTGTGCTCTAAGTCTTGTGCTGCGAAACACAGAGCTTACAGCAAGAATTCCCACCAGGGAAAGTTTACACACTGCCTCAGTTTCAGCAACAGCACTGGGAACACTATGGGAACTGGTTATACATTAGGCAGCAGTGACAGGCCCAGCAATAGAGGCTCCAGAAAGGATGCCTCTCCATCAAGTTAAAGTGCCTGTGCAGTTGTACCAAGATAAGGACTCCAGGTTTGGGTAACATCCGTCACTGGGCCAACTAGCAGAGTTGAAAATAAATAGAGGATCTTTCAGGCACATAAGCTCATCCCCAAAACTGAAACAAAAGCAGCAGATTGCAAGGTTAAATTCTGCTTAGTGTCATCCTCTACTTCTATCTGTGCCTAGAAGAAGGGTTTTGGTACTCAGAGTTGCATTCGTTTTTTTCAACTATACTAGCTGGTCTAATTAAAACATATCCTCCATTTACAAACCTCATGATCCCTGCTTCCTTAGACCATTCTGGCTCCAGCACTGCCTCTACACATTGTATACCTTCACCAAAAGGTAGCAACAGGCATTTCCCACCACCTCCAACACCATCCGCACATTCACAGCCATTTGCCTCCAGCACTGTCACAAACAGTCCACTTCTGCAGTGCAGGAGACAACTGCCCCCCTACTTTGCCTTTATTTCAAAACTTACGTTCCAGCTGCAAATGAAGTCTGCAAATGCAGAATATCTTTAAAGTTCTGGGCTACTGCAGAGAGGTATCCTGAAGCCTCCCCACACAGCTACAGCTCTTTGTTCCCACTGCTCATCGCACTTATCACAGAGAGGTATGGGACAAGCCACACATCACCAAGCTCATTTGCTGCTTGGAGCCTTAGCAGAGGCTAATCTTCATTTTGAGGGCAAACCTCAATACAATCTTTTTGCTTTATTTCCAAAAAATAAAGTCAAGAACAGCAGTAAAAAGACATGTTAGGTCTGAGCTCCCCTGGATCCTCCTCATAGCTACAGATGTAAAATTCCTTTGGTGCAGGAGTATGATTCCTCCTGTGCAGCCACACCCATTCTTAAGTCTCATAATGGTACATGCTGCAGGATGAGAAGTGTACAGTCCTGATACACAGCCTTACCAGTTTCAAGTACACTTATAAGCAGATGGTTTGAGTACAAAAAGCTTAGCAGCACTTTAATGAGTCCCTGGGCCTGATACATTCAACAGCAATGATGCATTAGTCTGTTGTACTTTGAGGTTACCCACCCACCCACACTTGCCGGTCACTTTTGGACTTGAAACTGAAACCATTACCTTAAGAATCCTTACAAAAACATTGCTGCTCCCTCCTGAATGGATCAGACCGTATGAAGCTAGTACTTACCCTCACCCACAGCCTGACCTTGGCATTTGCGACCTGCAAGGAAGAGCACAGTTCAGACTAGCCTTTTCAAGAGACTTCTATAATTTAGAGGTGCTCATTTAGGTCAGTGTTACATGGGGAACCAGCAAATACTATTATTGAGTCCTAGTGAGAGAGCCCTCCTACATAGAGGAGAAGGGTATTTGTGGCTTAACACAAAAACTGACAGCCCAGTCTGGCAGCACCCATGAATATTTCTTACAGGGTAACATGACCTGCTCCTACTAATACAGTGGCAGATGATCTTCAGTTAGTCAGTCCTGTCTTCCAGCTGCTGCGAGAGCTTGATCTATCTCCTTTTCAGGGCATGAGATGCTTTTAGTGTAGCCATTAACAAGGACTACATAGGCAATGTGAAGACTTCTCCTCTTCCCACTCACAAACACAAGGTTTGAGAGCCCAGTGCTCTTAGCGAGGCATGTACCATGAAAGACCAAGCTCCTCCAATTCCCATCATTAGCACATGACAGGACACAACTCACCAGGTCTCCCAGGGTGACGTATGATGTGTATGGCTGGAACCGGGGCTGTGGGCAATAAATACATCAATGACCTTGTGGAGGTGGAAGAGACCTTTTTAATAAACAGGAATCAAATAAAAAAAAAATCCCTCTGATCTGCCACTGTGAGAAGAGTTCAGGCAACTAATACAGAAGATGATGCTGTATGTGCACAGATGGAGGGAGGAGGGAAGAAAAGAACAAGCTGTCACCAGCTTGACGAGCTTCCTCAGTAAATCAGCAGAAACCAGCTCAGCAAAACTCTTTAGATAAAATACTGGTAGATCCATCATAAACAACTCAAATCAAAATAAAGAGAAATCCCTACGTCGGAAGGCGCTATATTAGAATAACCAGCGAAATACTGAATGCTGCTGGAGCCGCAGCAATAGCACGGAGACAGATAAAATCTGCCAGTCACTCCTGGGGTCAGGAATGGCCATGTAGTGAGGAAATAACTCAATCCTTTCACAGGCAGTGTGTGTGTGTGTGTGCACATGTGTGCGTGCTGGAGGGGGTGTTGGTGGCAGGGAGGTCAGGCTATAGACGAGATGGTGTTGTAGTGGCAGCAACGGAGGGTGAAGGGCAGCACTCAGGGATGTCAATTCCATCTTGCTCTGGTGGCTAGTGCAAATAGTCGTCTACTCTGGCAAAGGAGCAGGAGCCCAGGCCCACACGAGCCATGAGCCGCAAGCACTCCGAGGCCTGGCCCAGGGCAAGCATCAGCGGGGGCTGCTTTGGCAGGTTCTGAGATTCTGTGGGGGCAAAAAAAGAGATCTGTTTAGAAGAGGCACCTTGGCTGCATGGTTGCTCATTAGCACACAGGTTCCTCTATGTCCCACATGGGCACTAAGCAGAGCATCCCTCACAGGATGCACTGCTTCTGGAAGAAAGTCATTCCTGAGTAAGATTGGCTCACACTGCTGCTCCTCCACAAACCCCACACAGGGTTGCCCACCCAGGACATGTCCCACCTGGGGCCACAGCTCAACAGGGCCTTTGGAAAGAGTTGCTGTGGAGGCCAGAACAAGAAAAAAGGCAAGGCAGCTCCTCTGCCTCAGTGACTGAGAGAAAATCCTCCAAGTCTGAGAGTAGAGCATGGAGGAGGAAGTAAAGACAGGAGAAATTGGCCCCAAGTACTGAGGAAAAGGGTGCCTCTCCCTCTCGCACTTGCGCAGGTCTAGGCCATAGTCCAAGACCCAGAAAACTCACTGGTCACAGCTTCTTTTCAACTTCATGTTTTCTTCATATAGAGGGGGAATCCTCAGTTGAGCTAGTCAAGGCACCTTTCCTGTGACCTGTGTGACGAAGCACGTCCAGACACCACGTCCAGCCACCAGCCACCCTGCAGGACACCTGGCCATGCTGACCGTCAGGGAAAGGGACACTCCTCCCCAGATCGTATCATTTCTGCTCCTTTACTCATACAGAGCATGAGTCTTCACAGGTTTGCTCATCAAACTGTTCCTTCCCCCAGAGGACAATCTCTAATTCTCCTTCTTACACACTCAATATGAGGCACACAAACCCACGAAGAAAGATGTCATTCAAACATGGGTTTCTGAGACAGAGAAGCTGTCAAGTGGAGAGTGTATGGCCAGCCATGGATGGATTGAGCTAAACAGAGCTGGGGAATGTCCTGTGAAGTCACATGAGCAATGACATGATACGGGCAGGGTCTGAGGACAGGATCTAGGGGCCCGGCTAGAAAGAAACAATCCCTTTCTTGTAGCCTGGTGGCAGGTCATAATCTTATGATTAATACACTCATATTTCCACCAGCGGATTTTCTATAGCTGAAGATGGCAGGAGGGTCAGCAATGACATAGCAGCTCACTGATCGCAAGAATAAGACTTCTATTGGGGAAAGCTGCTGCTTTTAGTACACCAGGCTCAAAGTAGGAGAGTAATGACAAGAGTTGTTTGGTCAAGCAGCATGTTTGTCTAAGGAAAATGGAAGAGCAGGTATAAACAGCCAACTCTGACAATACAGAGGAGGGCAAAAGATTGCTCAAACCTGGATCCAACCATGGTCCATCTAGCTACACAAAGAACAAAGCTCATCAGAAAAAGAGGAGCTATCTCATTAGCTGAAGAAAACCACACTAAACACAGATTTCCACACAGAGCAGGGTCCTCTCAACACAGTTAAGACCAAAAGGGAAAGAGCAACATGGCTGGACCATCAACACAGCGCTGGTTCCAACATGGTACACCAGTAGCAAGGCTCTCTGGGCTCCAACAGGCATACCACATGATGGGAATATGCAGAGACTATGCTCGAAGGGAAGACAGACCCTACACAACACTTAATTCTGCATGTTCAGAAAGAGCTCAAAGTAACTGGAATTCACGGCCTTCTCTGCTTTAGGGCCAACACTACAGAAACCTGCTTCACTTACAAGCTGCTGCAGTGGAGCAACTGCATTCCTTACCAGAGAGCAGGAAGATGCCAGGACAGATCTCTCCCAACCCAAGCAACCTGGAAAGGGGCCTTGTTGATGCCAGCAAACTGATTCAGCTGGATTCAAAGCAAAAAGGAAGAGGAACAGAAAATGCATTGGGGAGATCTAGGCTTCTTCAGCAAACAGAGGATGAAACTGCTGAGGACAATCCTTGGAAGCAGCACTGAGGAAGACCCAAGGAAGGGAGCCAAAAGTAGATCAGATCAGGAGCATCCATTCTCTACAGGCTTCCCTCCAGCCTCTCTTCTCCTACATCACTGCCCTCCTGGCTGTTTCAGTCCCCAACAATTGAAAGAGAGGCAAAAGCTAAAGACAAATATTTCCAAAGTTTTTATAATACTCAAAGGCATGCCTGCCACAGGACAGCTTCTGAGAGCAGGTATGTCCAGTGGGTAGCACTCACATAGAAGCCAGATCTTACCCAATATAGCACTATTAAGAGCAGCACACACGGGTTCCCTCTGGATTGGGTCCAGCTGTTGACCAACAGGGCAGTTCCAAGGGTCAGAATAAGCTAACAAGCTAAATGCATCCTGTGAGAGAGAACAGAAAGGCACAGTAAGGTCACACATGATGGCAAACATGCAGAAAAAACACCAGGTCTGTCAGCTGGGGCACCTCCTGCAATCACCAAGGTGACAGGTGCCTACCTCCTGAAAAGAAATGGCCCTTTTCTTCTTGGCAGCAAGGGACCACACTGGGCCATCAAGAGAGTGGATTAAAGAGGGTGCCCTCTCCACCTGGCAGGGGAGCCAGAACGGGAAAGCAGGTAGAGTTTCACCTGGAGAGAAGAAGAGCATGCAGTTGCCCCAGGAAGGCAGGCAGGTACTGCACTTTCTCTCTCCTGCACTGAGAACTGGGTCTAGATGCTTCATGTTGACTCAGTTTTGACCTCTGATTCCCACACAGGCTCCTTCTTCCTCTCCAGGTGCAGAAGTGGAGGCCACCTAGAGCTCTGCAAGGGAAGCCACAACTCCAGTCCTGGCCCAGAGAACTGCTGTCATGCAGCATACAGCTCAGACTTACCTGAAGCATCTTTTTGTGCATTGTATTCTTCCCATATTCTCTGCAAAGCTGCTCGCTCAGCGTCTGCAGCTCCCGTCCAAACTGGATCATTCGTTCCGTGGCAGCATGGTTCCCTCCACAGAGCTGCCTCTGAGGGCAGTTGTCTTCTAGAGGAAAGACAGTAGAGAATTGTCTCTCGTTCCCCACCATTGCTCACACTGTGTCATGCTGCCCTGTTCTTAGGCATGAATTCCTCCCCCTTCAGGAGCAGATAGATGCTCCTTGGTCTAAATTTATGCAAGTGGAAGCTTTTTTTGAGTCATGCACCACAAGAGCCAGTAGGGTTTTTTTTATGGCATCTCTTTGGTACAGGGTAAAACTTGAACTCAGTTTGTTTAATGCTCAAGGACTGTCTACAAATCAAGTTGTCTGATAAAATTATGGAAGCTTGCTATTGTGGCTCTGTTACCCTTACATGTCTGTAATACAGCACACACAACACCGAAATCCCTGGTCTAACAAACCCTGGACTCAGAAAACTTTCAATCCTAGATACCAAGAACACCAGCTTCCCAGTATCGGGTGACCGCAGGACCCACTGGAAGTGGAGGAATTCCCAGTTTCAGAGGGAGTGCAGCTGAGGCATCCTCTCCCTCCCAGCTAAAGCACTCACAAGCAGGACAGTTGTAGCTGACTGTGAATGGACCATACTGTGTTGTGGACATTTTGCAACTGGGAATCAGACAGCCTTTCATAGCCTAATTCTTCTCCTCAGCTGGCAGAACTGCCAAGACTGCTTTGGGCTGGAATTCATGACCAGCACTAAACAAACCTTTGACTCCTGTCGCTTTCCCTGTTCCACAATATCACCAGAACTTCTCTGAGACTACAAAAAGACAAATCTAGTTTTAATTCCAAGACAGATTCATGTTCCCTGTGAATTAGAGATCTTGAGAACTTCATTCACCAGGGCTGGGAAAGAGACTGAAAGGGCATGTCTCTTTCCCACAATCCAATCACATCTTTAATTCTTGATACCAGCTCTTTCTATTACCCTCTATCCCTTCAACTTTCTGTGCAACTGGGCAATAGAGATCCTGCCTGTCAGGCCCTACCCATGCTGGATTCATCCGTCTGCAGGATCTCTTCATGTTTGTAGGTGCCATTCATTATCCTAGTGGATGAGTTTTCCAGGACTCCATTGGGGTAATGCTCAGCCTCCATTTCCATCTCACTGTCACTGAGGTAAAAGAAGGAAAGAAAGGCCAGATGACTAAATTAGAAAGGGAAGAAATGAAGAGCTCAGATGACAAATGATGCCCAGCAACAGCCAGTAAACCAGATTAGGTGCCAGTTAGATTACAGAGAACAAGATAGTCTAACTCAGTGTAGCAAAAATTGTTGCAGACTTCAGGAGGCAACTTATGAAACAAGTTTCTATTCTGAAAGTGCCTGTCATAATGACAGATGCAGAGTGCTTATAAACTTTCATTTCAGGAAGCAGTCATCTCTGGAGCAGTGAACAGCAGCCAGACAACAGATAACATACTAAACAAACAGGGGGAAAATCTTGGCTGAAGATACCATGATAAGCCATCAACCCTTACAAAAACTGCAACACAGAACACACAAGGACTCTAGGTTTAAATGTTCAAGACAGTAATCTGCATGAGATTGCTGATTAACTCAGAAAACTGAAATGATGAGATAACCTTGACGTGACTTGGGTACAACATTTCAAAAACACTCAGCATAAATCCAGCATTACCAAATGATTCTGGAAGGTGGTTGGTTGAGCCCAAACAAGTGTTTCTCACTCAGTTACATGCAGTATGCCTCTTGGGAGGTCAGGATAGAGACTAGAAACTCTCCTGCAAACTGTTCAGCACAGTACACAAAGGATAAATGCCAGCTGCAATTAGCAAGAGATCCTACTAATTACAAAGATTTCCTCTGCTCCAGTTGGCCCCCAGACAGCTCTGCAACAGCAACCTGGAAAGGGAGCCCAAAGGGAGCTCAGTTTTCACCACTGCTCCATATACTCCACACTCAGTAGATGCAGCAGTAATTATCCTCTGCTCTCCTTGGACTGCCTATGGCTTGTTGGAGAAGAGAGGCTTTCTAAGTCTGATCTGCTGTCACAAGTATGAAACAAATTACCATTGGTCCAGAAGCTCACCTCAAAGGAATTGAGCAACAAGTAGAGGTAGTCCAGGAAAAACACTCAGGAGGACAACTTTCAAACCCAATAATCATTTGGGCAGCTCCTTCACCTTCTAAAGGGCATGTGAGCTACACATCAGCAGTAATCCACCAGCTGTTGCAGCAGCAACAGAAACAGGCTCAACAGGAGACCTCCTGGGCAAACTATCATGTGGGGCACTGATGGCATCAGTTCAATATGACAGCTTGGTGTTTGAACCAAGACCATCCTATTATTCCTCATGAGATGAGCCTCCACAGCCCAAGCCAGAACAGGGAACAGAGACAGACTTGTCTCTGCTTGGAGTAGTGACCTTGTAGCTATGACGAGTTACTCTGTTGTTCAGAAAAGCAGGACATGCCCTGCTGGCTCTTCAAAAAGCAGACTGAGTTGTCTCCCACCATCTCACCCACCTCAGGCATCGACAAGGAAAATAAAAAAAATACCTGGTTTCTTGGTTAGTCGTACTACTGTGCTGCTGAGATTTGGTAGAATCTGTAGAATTGGATTCAGAGTAGTTCACAGATGAGGGGGAAGAGGAAGAGGAAGATGAAGACGACGAACTCAGTGCTGGGTATTTACTACGGCTCTGTTTGCTTTTTGTGGACATGACTCCATTGCTACAGGTTGGACTATCTGCTCCTAAAAGCCAAGAAGGAAGGGAAAAATGAGACCAGACTGACTATATCACTCTACTGTGAAGTCAGCAATTTAGCAAGAGAAGACAGCCCCAAAGGAAGGAAGCAAAGTAAGACTGCAAATCTTAAATTATGATTCACCCTTACTAAATTTAATGGGACTTACAGAAAACACATATTAATATGGAAAGAAACCCATAGTGCACCAGCAACATCTGAGCTTAAGTAAACATCAGAAATTGTCTGTAGATAAGAGATCAGCAGAACCAGCTCAGACAAACAGAGAAATCATTGCCGAAATATGAAGTGTGAATCTCATGTTTACAAACTCTTTTCTTCTCTCATAAACCCACGTTTTCCTCCATACAATGAAACTACAAAAGGAGAATACTGGGCCCCAAGAAGGACACTAAAGCAGAAGAACTTCCCAGGCCTTCCACAACTTACCTTACATTAGGGATACACTTGATTTACACAACACTCAGCAGTTAACAACAATTCTTTTAAAATCACAAGCTGACCCTCTTCGTTCAGGAGTAACAGATATCACTGAAAGGAGAGTCAGTCTTGAAATCTGATTTGATCCCATGTGCAAAATGTATCTATCAAGCTGTGGAACTCCCTGCCACAGGACACAAAATTAACTTTTGGTAGTTACTGCAAGTTTTGTATGGATTCAAAAATGACTAGCTAAATTTACATGGGCTATTAAATACCAAGACAACTGCAAATCACTAGGAGCTCAAAGAATATTTTGGAAAAAACATCACTAATGGCTTGCCCTGTTCCTTAGACAACCAATACTGAGTACAGGATACCGGACTAAATGATCCAACCTGGCACAGCTGTTCCTCCAGGACTGATAGTTTTAGATTCAAATTCATCAGCTGATCCCACAGTTATATTTATAGCTCAGGAATTTATTAATATTTTTAGCACTGTAAAACACACAACACATTCATACAACACAGGCCATTTTGTATATTTTAATGACAGAAGAAAACATGTAGCAGATTGTGCACAACAGCCCTGTTTAATCTTTGAAGCATTGACTGAAGAAAATATCACTATTTTGAAAGCACAAAGTTCTGACAGAGAGAGCTGTGGAAGTCTGTGTCCAGTTTATGAAGACAAACATACATGAATGCTGCCTTGCCTTTGCAGCTATTTTTAGGTAGGCATTTCTCAGTTGAAAACATATATTATCAAGAGGTTCTACAGACAGTTGCAGCTAGCACCATCTACGGACATTCTGACTACCTAGTCAAAGAAACGTAGCCATGGTTTCTGCAACATGATATAGGAAAATAAAGATACTGGCTTGGGAAGGTGACAGCTTGGAGGTACTCCAGTAATCATCTTCCTTTCCCTTAAATGTTTGTGTAGTTTGCATATCCAGAGCTTTTCACACACAGCAGCAGAAGTACAAGAAGAAAACATGCTCAGAAGACTGCAAGTAGCTAAAGGCTCAGTGAAGCCACTCAAAGTGTTTTCAGGGGCTCCCCAGGTCAGACTCCTTGGCCCACTCTGTCTTCAAAGCTTTAATCAGCAATTACCTAGGGAACATACTTTGCGTCTCCTTGTTCACCTTGCTCTTTCCACTTCAAATCCTAAAGTTTTATTCCCCAAATTGCAAAGAGTTGGTGTTTCAGAGATGGGTTTTGCAGGTACAGAACTGTTCCCTTTTCACATGTTCAGAGCTTATAAGATATGGCCCATGGGAGAAGGAGCTCTCATGCAAAACATCCCCCTCACATTTTTGCTAAGTGGGCCAGAACAGTGCATCTTTTGTTCAGACTGAGGAGGTGGTGGCAGTTCTGCAGACTGAGGGCCCCTACAGAAAAGTAATTCTCTCTTGCAGACCTCAAGGTACAGGAGATAGGCTTCTTTTTCCAGGCCTCTGATTACAGTTTGGTCTGTGAAACACTGAGTCACATGATGGCTGAACTAGAAGACGGCCTTTAGAAGCTTCTTTATTCTGAAAAAAAATCTGCTCTGCAGACAATTGGCTGTGGAAAGTAACTAATGCAAGACCAATTCCGTAACAGTGTAGACACACCTATGATAACAGTACATCTAAGCTGGTAATCAGAAAGGTAAGGAGCATTTCACAGCATAATGCACAAAAAGTAGCAGGTGATGTATACAGCAGCCTACCTTTAACATTTGCTCCTCTCACCAGGAGATAGAGGAAAAACACTTACCAGTACTATGAACATGTGAGTTGTTTGATCCATGTCTAGGACTTAAACTGGGGGACCCGGGGTAACTGTCCTGGGATCTGGGGCTGCGGGCACTGAAACAACGTACTTCACTGTCTGTCCCATTCACCATCTCCACAAACTGCCGACACCTGATTTCATAGGAAGGAAGAAAGGAAAAAGGGAGCGTGACAGCCAGGATGTTCTGCATTGATGTTTCCTTAGTTATTGCTTGCAGAAGTCGTATACACTGGATAGGAGTTAAATTTCTCGGCCTTGGAAAATGCCTTTGTATTGTGAGTGCTCTGACAACGCTGCAGTAGGAAGGAGTTCAGATATTCCCACTTAGATGCTAATGAATGCTGACACCCATACAGGGAACGACATGCAGCAACATCTTTTCAACCCCATGCTTACAGTAAATAGGTGAGTACTACGTGAGTAACTGAGTGTTCAATATCAGCAAAGACAGAGATCAGGACAGCGAATACATTTTGGGATCAACAGGGTGAGTGATGCAAGAACCATCTGTCATAATATTAGGGGTGAAACACTTCACAGATTCAGAACACAACACATTTTTTGCATGGTAAGACTGTCCCAAGGCTTCAATAATATTTCTGCAGTTAACCAAATGCTCCCAAGTCTCTACTGCTCCAAACCCAAGAGAATTCATGTGATGGTGAGCTGGGAGATGGGACTCATGATGGAGTGTGGAGTTTTCCTTGTCCCCAAAAGAAAGTTTATTTCCACTGTGCTAATAAGAAACTGCTCCTTCACAGTGTGCTTTCATCCCCACTGCCTTTGTAGGTACTCCAAAATTACACTGTGTTTTTTTTTTTCTGGGAGAAGATACTAAATCTGCCAACACAATAGTTCCCCCACTATCCCATCAACCTAGAAATGCTGATGGCCAATGGAAAATAGGGAGGAGTAAAAAACATAATATCCACAGTGACAGGACAGTGAAGGCAGGTTCCATTTAGCTTTATTGGGAACTGAGGTATACTCTGCCCTTACCCTGGCTCAGGAGGCTGGGAAGAGCCATTCTGTGGCTGGGAGAACTGGGACACACAAGCTGTTTTTCCCTTTAGTCTCTATTGCATATAGCCCTTTTCCATAAATTTGTCTTTCTAGGAACCTCCCCAGTGACCATCACATGCTCCAGTGTTGCAAGGTCTCCACAGGACAAACAAAGGCCATCTGTGAAGGTGCTTCTAAGCAGTCAGCAGGGCTAAAATTTCACCCACCTCTGCCTGACTCATGAGGCAAAGCTATACTGCGTCTAAGCAGTGCCAAAAGCACTATGCCTACATTGCTACAAGCTCTGTGCCAGGGAGTGAACCTGTGTCCTCTCCCACCTGCTTCCAAAGGGATCTCAAACAGCTTAAATTCAGACCATGGTTTGCAACCTGACTGGATGGCTGGGCAGCCTCTTACTCGTCTCCTCCAACTCCACATTTCAGCATAGGGAGTATAAGGCTATTCATACTTACTTTAACATGAAGAGCAGGTTGGGATTATGTTCTAGCAGGCCAGGATAGAGTTGTTGGGTGGTTTCTATAGCCTCTCCCACTCTGCCGGCTAATACTAGCTTCTGTATTCCTGAAAGCAAAAGGAAAGCTATTGACACACAAGACAGACCAACAAGAACAGCCAGAGCAGTTACAGAAAGAAGTTCCCACACAGCTCCCTGCTTACACCTTGCCAAGGGCTACGGAGAACTGAGTGACCTCCACATTTTGTTGACTATGGATTAAGAGGAGGAAAAACCTGTGAAAATGAGGGAGAATCTGTTAGTACTCTTATTGGATCTGGGGGCTTAAACCACAGCATGGGACTGCTTCCCCACTCTCCCTATCTCCAAGTAAAATTTAATTTTACCATCAAAACTGGGCTTCTGTAATTCCCATTGTGTTCCAACAGAAATAACTTGACCTGGCCAACAATGAAGATGTGGCACCTGTAAGCAAACTCCAGGAATCAGGTATTGGCTCAGTGAGAAACAGCTCAACAAGCTGTACATTTCTGGGAGATGCAGGGAGATAAGGCAGAAGCCATATAGCATCCTGTGCATTCATGTCCCAAGTGCATTCCTTTGATGGGACAGAAGACACACAAGTGCAAGACATGCAGTCACTGATCCCACCCCAGGGAAGCTGCTAATCTGCAAAGATTCACAGTTTATTGTTTTCTAAATGTAGTTAAATTAAAAATGTATTGCATTTCCCTTTCTGTTTATTTCAGGACTTCTTAAAAAAGCAGAGAGAAAGTTACAAATCCCCTGTGAACTGTTTTGCAAGCAGAGGCACAAGTAACAACAGGCTGCAACTTTCAAAGGTAGCGCAAACCATGATAAGTTGAAAACAGAGACCAGTAGACCTCATTACCAATCCCCAGTAACAATCTGAAATGACATGTCTTGGCTCCCATTTCTCAAGTTCTATTTGTTTGTTATCACCTCTTAAAGCTAAAATCAAAGATATGGCTCTTACACCAATGTGTATCGCATAGTATCCTTCATTCCATTCTCTGTTTCTTCTATTTAGTTAGGCATCAGTTTTCATGTCTTACTACTTTCGACAGCTCTCTTCTTTGCCTTGGTTGGCAACTTTCACAGATGTCTCTGCCTTTTATATTTTCCCTTCTGTTTTGCCATCTGTTTTCCTTTGCCCATTCCTCTCCATTTCCCTGTACTTTTATAACACCTTTTATTTAAAAGTCAAAAACTCAGAGATCTATCTTCACAGAATCACAGAATGGTTGAGGTTGGAAGGGACCTCTGGAGATCATCTAAGTTCAACTCCCCTGCTCAAGCAGGGTCACCTAGAGCACATTGCACAGGATCATGTCTAGGCAGGTTTTGAATATCTCCAGAGAAGGAGACTTCACAACCTCTCTGGGCAACCTCTTCCAGTCCTCTGTCACCCTCACAGTGAAGAAGTTTTTCCTCATATTCAGATGGAACTGTCTGTGTTTCAGGTCGTGCCCGTTGCCTCATGTCCTGTCGCTGGGCACCACTGAAAATAGCCTGGTTCCATCCTCTTGACACCCTCCCTTCAGATATTTGTACACATTGATAAGATCCCCTCTCAGTCTTCTCTTCTCTAGGCTAAACAGGCCCAGCTCTCTCAACCTTTCCTCATAGGAGAGATGCTCCAGTCCCCTAATCATCTTTGTAGCCCTCCGCTGGACTCTCTCCAGTAGTACCACATCCCTCTTGTACTGGGGAGCCCAGAACTGGACACAGGACTCCAGATGTGGCCTCACCAGGGCTGAGCAGAGGGGCAGGATCACCTCCCTCCACCTGCTGGCAACACTCTTCCTGATGCACCCCAGGATACCATTGGCCTTCTTGGCCACAAGGGCACCTTGCTGCCTCATGCTGAACTTGGTGTCCACCAGCACTCCCAGGTCCTTCTCTGCAGAGCTGCTTTCCAGCAGGTCAACCCCCAACCTGTACTGGTGCATGGGGTTATTCCTCCCTAGGTGCAGGACCTTGCACTCGCCTTTGTTGAACTTCATGAGGTTCCTCTCCGCCCACCTCTCCAGCCTGTGCAGGTCTCTCTGAATGGCAGCACAGCCTCTGGTGTATCGGCCACTCCTCCCAGTTTTGTCTCATCAGCAAACTTGCTGCGGGTGCATCGTCCCTTCATCCAGGTCATTGATGAAGAAGTTGAAAAAGGCTGGACCCAGTACTGACCCCTGGGGGACACCGCTAGCTACAGGCCTCCAACTAGACTCTGCGCCACTCATTGCAACCCTTTGAGCTCTGCCATTCAGCCACTTCTCAATCCACCTCACTGGCCACTCATCTAGCCCGCGATCATCTTACTTCCCTCCTGCCTGCCTTGTCTCCTGTCCTCAGACAAACAAGATTGCATTGTCTCACATGCTTCCTATAGGGCCTTGCCAATAAAGCCCACTTCAGTAAGAACACTGGTTGGGGTCAGGGCTGCATAATGCATGACCTGGAAAGCATAAAGCCCATCAACACCAACCATGCAATGGCACTAATAGGCAGCAGCTACAAGTTATTTTGGGTACTAAGCACAGGATTCTTTAAACCTGAATGCTGGCTGAGCCCATGTAATGTATGTAGCGACAGCTACAAAGGGACATGATACACCCAATACAAAACAACCACATGAGAAACTTTTCACAAAGGGAAGAGAAATGCATGGAGCAGGACACAGCCTGCATTCAACGGCCAGGAGAATGCAGAAAACAAACCAATATTCTGTGACTCTGCAGTTTAAGCCCATGAATAGAACGGGTTAAAAAAAAAAAAAAAGCACAGCACAAGAAAGCTGCAAGTCTTATTCTGGGGGAACCAAGAGCATTTACAGCCCTATAAACTGAGAGAAAAATCGCTTTTGAGGAAATAGCAGTACTCTGAAACACACTGAATGTGTTTCATCAGTTGATTCCATCAACTAGTGTGAGCTAAGCACTTTTGGTTATGAATTTGCACAACTCTCAATATGCAAAAAATTTACCTGAAGACAAAATGCGCAAAGCAAGTGGAAGACTCATTAACTCTGAGGGTTGTAGTGAAAATAGGCTGATATATTTGGATCTCTACAGTCATGCTAATGAAACTGTCCCTACTGCCAAAGATTGAACCAAAGAATCCAAATCCATAAGAATCTCTGGTGCACAGTAACATCAGTTCAGTTAAAGCCAAAGGTAACCAGTTCTATTCATCAGTTTGGCACTCCCTCCAAGAAAACACCTGTCCTGGTACCAGGTGTTTACCCTGAAGTGTGAAACTCCTGGACTCAAAGCTGAGAGGCACCATACCTCTTCCAGTTAGGGCAGGGGATATTCAGGTATTCATTTTCAACAGAACTGAGAAAAAATAACCAAGCTGATCAGACAGCTTAGTCTCCTCACATTGCCAGGCATGCAGGTCATTTCTCAGAGCAGATAAGGAAAAGAAACAAAGAGCAGCTCTTCAGGCAAAGGCAGAGAGGGCAGAGAAGACACAGTGATGATGATAAAAATGCTCAGAGGAGCGGTCCTCAAGCTCTATTGACCCACAGGCAACAACACTAAGTCAGAAGTGTGCCGTGGGCAGCTTCATACTTTACTCCTCTCCCAGTCACAGCTTTAACTTCTAGATCTCCTGTGGTTACAGCACTGCAGAGTCCTGAAGATAATGTGCAGCCAGCATGCCACACTTTGGGAACAGCTGCCCAAGAGACTTACTTTGTCTATTCTTTATTGAGGTCTGCTCTTCCTGGATTGTGGTGTCTGTTACTCTGGCAAAGGCAGCTGCCGTTGAACAGTACCCATGATGAACCAAATAGGAAGAAACCATACTAGAAAATAAGAAAATATGAACAGAAGAACAGACATTGGTAAAACACGGTAACCAGACTGGAGAAAAAAACACCAATATGATAAAAGTTGCAATTTCAGTGACCAAACTCTGCTTGGTTAGGACATAATCAGGGTTCTACTTCAGGGTCCAGACAGTGCTAATTTACAAGATGGGAAACTGAGGAGGATAAGCAAAAAAAAAAAAAATCCCCATAACATACAATACATAGACAACACAGACAGTATTTATTTAATTACTGCTGCCGAAGAGTTATTTGGAAGAGATCTGCACTGTGTTACTGCCAGCAACCTGTTAGCAACACAGATACAGCCACCTCCTCCTATACAAACAGGAAATCCAAAACTCAGAGAGGTTCACAGTTTTCAGATAGGTCTGAAAAAAGTTTTCTGGTCCTGAATTTCTGTTATCACTTGTTTTGTCAGCAATTATTTAATTGGTAATTGAATCTCCTTATGAATTCTACACATTCAGAGACACTTTCATCTGCTCATTTACAAGGAGAGGACTGTTAGCATTGCTTTTACAAACATGAACACATTTTTAAGTTGTGTTTCCATAAAATGTTAAGTGGGGGAAAAAAGGAAAAAGTACTATCAATGTCAGAAAACTAACACAATAAAATGTCTTTCTGAACAGCCAATTTCTGAAGTATTTAGTTCTGTGCCTTCTGAGGATATGTCAGGTAAATATTAATGCTAACTGGGTTTCAATGAAACCTGAAATCCCAGCATTTCAAAGCTTCTAGTGATGAATCCCAAAATAGGCTTCTAACAATGAAGCTGGTATTCATTTAATCCAGTCAGGATTCCAAAGGACTCCAAAAACATGTTAAGCTTGGTCATTTCCATACAGAAAAGAAGTATTTTAGGAGTTTGCAATAACTTCCAGGTGTCTAACACTAAGCAGGTTTCTAATTTTTAAAACTTGCCCAGGAATCACTGCAGAATTGCTTCTGATCACCGTCTGTACAAGACATGCCCTTTGCATGTCTTCTTGTTCCAAGATGCATGCACAAACAGATGTAGCACAGTTTAAACAGGCTTAATAGAACACATCTCACTGTCAAGCACAGCAACCAGGTGGCCCTGGTTCAGCTAGGCTGAAACGCTGAGCATACTGATCCAGGTTGGCAGGAACTGGCAGGAAAGGCCAACATGCATTTCAGTTTAACTCAGTAGCCAGAGTCAGAGACTCACTGCTGCATGGATTTAAACGCTCTACAAAGCCATGTGAAAACCGAGTTCCTCCCTGTGCTCCTTCTGTCCCTGGTATCACAGAAAAAGCCTCTGCGTTGGTACAGAGCAGTGTAATAAGCTGGTCACTAATAGTCAAGACTTTCAGCAATGACTTATCAGTTGGATTAGTCAACTACTTACTATAACAGAATGCTGTATACTCTCTATTCAATAGCATTTTTGCATCTGAGGATACCTCTCCTGAAGTTCTGGGGGAACATTATTGCTCTCCAATGTGGGCTACATGACATGTTCATGCAGACAACAAAACCTTCCAGAATCCCACATTCTCCTGTGATTTGTCTTTGGTCCCAGACAGTTAAACCTATCAATGACCAAAGAAATAGCTTTTATCATATGGGAGCCATGCTTGGAATATCCTGAGAGCAGAAGTGCCCAAATCACAGCAGCACCTATCTGTGCGCTGCATCTAGTGGTGCTTCTTTCAGCTGGAGTGGTCATGGTGGTGATAGAGGCCCATACTGTCTGTGGCTTTTCTTTTACAAAGCAAAATTGACTGCATACTTCTCTGTATAAATTAGGTACAGCTCTCCTCCTTCTGGCACACAATCATTTAGACTCTCAAATGAACAATGCTGAATCCTCCTGCATTACCAGAAATAGGGCTCCACGCAGTTCCTTCTCCCACAATCAACCCTACTAGCTGATCTCAAGTTTCAGACGACTCCTATTTGGATTCTTCATGGCAAGACCTAAAAAGATTAGAGATCCTACAAGATTATAACAACACACAAAGAAAACTAGTTGCCCATTTGTCTCCTTTTCAAGGTTTCAAGCACTTATTCAGCCTCTCTTGTGATGGCATATCTAGGAGCACAATACAGATCAAAAATTCTGCTACACTAATTCTTCTTCCTCTGTCCTCCAGAGAGGCACTCCCTATAGCAAGTTTTTCCTACAGACAGCTTCTCTAAGATTAAGCTTTTCAGGATTTGTCAGGGAGGAAAATCTTTGAAGGGAAGGTGAGTCTGGTCATGATGCTTAATTTCAGGGTTACAGAACAAGATGCAACCAATCCTACCAAAGCCGCAAGAAAGACAATATTGGCCCAAGAGCTCTTAAGATGAAACAGCTGGACTGCTAACATGGGGTATAAGCCCCATGTTAAAACTGCTTAAAACTGCCTAGGAAGAGGAGGAAGATGTAAAATGTGATGCTGATTTTTAAAAAGAATCCCAAAGGAGATACGAAGAGCTCTAGATCAGTGACCACAGCAACTCCACTAGGCACATCAGGAGAAACAATTCTGAAGAAAACAACGAGCAAACACAGGGATAAACTGGTCCTATTGCAGCCGAGGGTGAATTCTTGAAGGGAATCAGGAAACAGGTAGAACACAGATCTGGCTGGTGCAGACTACTTGGCTGTCCAAAGGTATTTCACAGAATCTTTCAGCAAAGGCTCTCAAAGAAACTATGCTACCATGTGATAAGAGAGAAGGTCCTAACACAGCTAAATATTCAGTTAAATAATAGAATGACAAAAAATGGTCAGTTTTACCAGGGGAAGGAAAACACTGGAGGAACACAGGAACCTGTGCTATTGACATATTCATAAAACAAAGCTAGACGGACTAGTGCTCTGACCCAGTACAGGTGGTTTTGTTCCAAAATGAAGGATGCGTACTTTTTTCTGAATTAGATGTCTTTTGTGCCCTAAGAACTTAGCGTTTAAGTGTTTCCTTTCAAATGAAGCTCTTCACTGTTTGTTTGTTTTGTTTTTTTTTTTTTTTTGGGGGGGGGAGGACTGGGAGAGAGGGGGAACTGCTAAGCAAGATTTCCAAAAGCGGATCCTTAAGTCTTTCCACAGCCTGTCAAGATGTTTTACAGAGAGTGAAAGGACCTCATACAGACAACAATTCAGTATGTCAGAACACTAAGACTCTAAGCACATCCATGCTGAGTCAGACCAAACATCCAGTTAGCCCAGTATCTTGTAACCATCCAACTGGCAAAAGCAAATGCCTAGAATAAAATAAAGGAACAAAGGCATGTATGAAATGATACTTCTCCACAAAAACCTTCCAGCTTCCCTGATTTGCCAGGGACTTTTTGTCCTAGAGGTGGTGTCTCTAGACATGGCAGCCCCTGATAGATTTTTCTTTTACTAATCTGTCCAGTCACTTTTTGAATTTGTGTAGCTTTCACAGTATTCTGTGGCAGAGAATCTTGCAGCTTTAAGTAATTGCTATATGAAAAAAAAAAATCCTTTCACTTATTCCGAACTTGCCACCTTGTTAACTTCATTTGATGCCCTTTAGTCCTTGCACTAGGAAAAACAGTATGGTTCCTTTGTCACCTTCTCCAGGTTATTCAAGATTTTTGACAGACTTCTGAATTACCCCTCAAAACCATCTCCTTCCAATGTTGAGGGACAGTATACTTGTCCTTTGCCTAATAGCCATTCCATACCTTTGCAAATCCTGTTTTTTTCCATGCTTTTTTCATTTCTACTAGATACTTTTGGAGATTAAAGAACCAAAACATCACACAGTATTCAAGTTAAGGGTATCCCACAGATTCACACAGTTACAAGATGGTTTTTGTCCTTTATTTTTCCCCTAATAAATCCTAGCATTCCATTTTTTCTGCTTGCTACCAAAAAACGAGCTGATATTTGAGTGCAATGATTCTTCATAACCCAAAGATCTCACTCCTGAAGGGTCATAAGTCAGTTCAAAACCCATCATCAGTCTATCTATAAAGTTACAACATATTCCACCCACATGCACTGATCTCCTTTCATCTGTGCTGAATCTCATCTACCATCTCACTGCCTGCTCACTCACCTTTGTAAGGTCATTCCCATAGTTTCTCTCCAACACCTTTCATTTTCCTACCCTCAGTATCTCGGTATCCTCAACAAACTGTGTCATTTCACTGTTCAACCCCTTCTCCAAGTCATCTCTGAATATGCTCAACAGCACAGACACTAGCACACATCTGAGCAGAACTCGGCCACCTCTTCCACTCTGAGAATCTCTCTTTCTCTCTCTCTCCTCTCTTTTAAACAACTCTTTATCCACATCAGGATAGTTCCCCCCAACCTCCACAGCAAGGGAACATCCTAAAAGCTTTTTGGACTTCCAAGACAAAGATGGCAGCCCAAGAACCATATCTACAGGCCTGCTGGCTCCCCTTCATAAAAGTCATGTCCTATTTCTTCATGTTCTCAGAACATCCACCCTCAGTAGTGTCCCTACAGATTTATCAAAGACAGACATTGAGGTTCTCTCAGCCCATTGCTCCCTGCTTCTCTCCTGAAACCCTTCATGAAACATGCCATCATGCATCACCTTCTCCTCCTCTTGGACAAAGGCACTCCGGAGAGAAATTTCATTCCACAGCCAGAAGCTCACCTGTTTTCTCCTTGAGTCCCACTAGGACTCTGGGTAAATACCAGCTGGTCCCAGAGCCCTTCCTCCTCTTCCTCTCACCTATTTCTTCCAGCACTTACTTGACAGACATTTCAATCCCAGACATATCCTCTGCCAAGTCCCTCACAAAGGGTGCCAGCATGACAACCTACCCTTTTTCTGCCACACCAAACACACAGGCAAAGAATTCATTTAGCTTCTCTGTTGTGGACTTACCTTCCCCAAGGGCCTCTTTTTATACTTCAGTTCTCTACTGGCCCTACATACTCTCTGGCAGGCCCCAAGCTCCTGATTTGCTTGAAAACAGGTATTAGTATTCGGTGTTCCTCAAAGTCTTTGTTGGCCAGCCTAATTATCTGCAAATGACTAATACAAGGCTGGCAGAAAACAAGAACGGTCACATGGATCCAATCTTCACTGCATCTAAGTCTCCTGGATGAGACAGTGACCAGTATCAGGTGTTTAGGGAAAGAATACAGTAAAAAGGGCAGAAAGTTATCTGTGGTAATTAAATAGCAGTAATCAGCAGTTCAGTGATTTGAGACAGAGTAATAGCTATAAATTTGGGTGTTTAAAATATAACTATGGAATAGCCTCCATGAATTAGTGTGAATGTTTCAATGTGTATCTTTTAAAATCCACTAGACCACTATAACTTCCTGCAGCAGAGAGTCCCACACTTTAATCATGTGCTTTGTGAAGAAGTATTTAATGCTGGAGTTTTTTTTAAGCCTGGAGGTGCTTGTTCTCTAATTCTTGTGTTTTGAGAAACAGTGAATAATCACTCTCTAGTCCCACTCTTCAGGGCATAATGACTGAAAGGCAACTACTGTCCATATCTCCCTCAATTACCTATTCCAAGCTGTGGAGCCTTATTCAACATTTTCTTTTTTCAGACAGAAGATACTCCTGACCTCTGATAACTCTCGTCTTGTCTGAACCTGCTATAGTTCCTCTCAATCCTTTTTGTAATGGGATGACCAGAGATGCATTCAGGATTCAGAAATATATAAAGTGCCACAATTGTGTTTTCAGTTTGGCTTGGTCTGGGAGCCTTTGATTTAGGCTATTCTTTGCTTTTTCATTTTTGTATCCAGCTAACTTACATCATAACTTTTTTCATACAATACAGAGTTTTTATGGTTTCCTCTCCACTCCCCCTTTCCCAGTGCATCATCTCAGACTGTGTGGTCTTCCATTCCTGCAAGCTTTTGTACAGTCATTGGCTGAAAACTTCTCCCATATCCTTTAAAATTTTAAATGGCAGTCATCTACACAGGAAAGAATTAAATAGCAAAACAGGGTAAAGCAATGCAATTTTTTGCTGTAAGAAACCCTAAATACACATGAAAAAAAGTATTTAAAGCCTAACAGAGCAAAAGAAGCTGAACAGCAATGCAATGACTTACTTCTGCAGCATGGCTTGCCACTCGCCTAGTCTGTCTCCTATGGGAAACCGCTTAATGGTGCTCTGAATCTTCGCTCGCCACTCCCTCATGTAGTCCTCAATGTCGAACACAAACGGCTGCTGCCCAAAGTTGGCATCGACTATCTCTCCTGGAGTCTGGAGACCCACTGTGGGGTAGAGATTTGACTGTGAAGAAACAAAAAGAAAGGAATTTATATTAAACCTCAGCTTTCTCTTTTTCTGGTTCCAGTTATGTGGTTTGGTAAGACAAAAGAGCTATTCTTTAAACTGAAATGTGATAGAAAAGAAGAGGCAACAGGCCCTTTACAGGTAAATCTCAGGGTAGGTACCCCATGACTGATCACGCAGTTATTAAAACTTACTGCATAAAATCAGAATACTGGGTTAAATCTCCCAGCATATTGTGATCTATGTCACAGCTGCTGCCTGTGGCATGTCCACTTTCTGGATTAGTTTCCTGCTATTTCTATAACAGTTCAAAAGCCAGTAAATAATAAAAATAACAAAAAAATTATGGGGTCATGATTTCAATCAGCAGGTCTAAGCCTTCTCCACTGCTTCAGCTGAGTTCTCCTACTCCTTGACAGGAAGCCGCTATCAGAATATTTTACATCTCTGATGAAAAAGGAATGGAGACTAGTGGAGCTGAAAGGTTAGGCCTTTGGTGATCCCAAGACAGCAAGTCATCCACATGAGAAACTCCACCACTGACAACTGAATTTCCTTTTCATTTAAGAACAAGCTTATGGATACAATTTGAAGGTCTGAGTCCCCTGAAACATGAGGAAAAGAGAAAGGTTATCAGTGTGAAAATACCTCCATAATTTTGCCAATAATTCAGCTTCCAAAGAAGATGATCTAACTGAAAACAGGCGGTCAAAATCTGCAGAGGTTCACTGAATTCAGACTATTTTAAGAACAAGCACATGGATACAAATTGAAGATTTGAGGCTTCCCTGCCCCCAGATGTGGGGGAAAGGGTACTAGAAAAGGTATAGCGTTGCCAGGTTCTCACTCTGGAAACGTCTTTTAACAGCATCTTCCAAAGTCACCTTACTTTTCTATAGCACACATGTTACTTTTCTGTTTGCAACACAAGTATACTTCACTAATCCTCTGATTCATAGCATCTGCTGATTGCCTGTGGGGCTCGAGAAGAAACCTCTCCCCTGCCACTCATGAATTATTTGGTGTTAGGTTTTTATATTTTGTTCTAAAGTAAGTACTGGAGACTGCTGCAGCTAGAAACAAGACACTGGGCAAGGCTCACCGATGAATCTAGTGAAATTAAAACTAGAAGATGCCTGTTGAGGTGTCCTGCTCATGGCTGAACCCATGTCAGATTTTGGATCAGTGGAAAAGTAGACCTCTCTCTCCAGGTCAGAACAGCAAGGACTTCTTGGGGTTAGACTGTCCTCCTAAAGAAAATCAGGATTCTCTTCTCCTCTATAGCAAGGGATATGGGCTTTCCTAAGATTATCTGGAAAGTTTTTTAACCACATTCTTCACCACTGCAGAGACCTGAGGCAATGTAATTGATCTCTGCTTGGGACATACCTTAGTTGTGGGTTTTACTTTTTACTAATGGTGTTAAGACTGTTATGAGGTGAAAATCAGCAGAATATTAATCACATTAGCAAGAATGGAGACAGAATGTCGAGGGAAATGATTATTCCTCTCTGCTTGGCACTTGTGTGACTTCATCTGAAATACTGTGTCCAGTTTTGCCCCTCCTGCTCCCTCTCCACAGCACAAGAAAGACATTCATAAACTGGGTGTGGTCCAGCAGAGGCCTACTAAGATGGTCAGAGGGTTGGAGCACATGGCATACAAGAAGAGACTGAGGGAATTGGATTTTAGCTTGGAGAAGAGAAGGCAAAATGAGAAATCTAACTGAAGTCTTCCACTACCAAGAGGGAGGTTATAAAAAGACAGAGACAGATTCTTCTCAGAGATGTTCAGTGAAAGGACAAGAGGCAAAGGGGACATGTTGCAATCAGAGAAATTCTGATGGGATGTTAGGAAGAAATTCATTGTGGGGACGGTTAAGGACTGGAACAGGTTCTCAGAGAGACTGTGGCATCTCTATCCTTGAAGATTTTCAAAACTCAGCTCAGTAAGGTCCTGAGCAAACTGCTCTAGCTTTGAAATTAGCCCCTCTCAGAGCAGTTGGTTAGACTACATGATCTCCAGAGATACCTTCCAGCCTAAATTCTTTGAGGATCCTACTATTTTGTGGGTTGTGGTCTGCAGTCCGACCAACTACCTGTTTGCAAATCTCTAGCAAGAATGTGACTGATGATCTGAGAATCAAGGGTTTGGAAAAAACAGTAATTATCTATAGGGTAATAAGATGGTAAAGAAATAGCCATGCATATTAGCCCAGATGAGATCTCTCTTTATTGTCACATCAGGGAGGAGCAAAGGAGTAACAGAAGCTCCAACAATAATGAGGATCTACTGCAGCAGTACAACTCTCTGACAATAAACAGGCTACCAAGACTTAGCGGAAACATTCTTCTCATTTTGGAAAAGGACAACTGCTAAGCAGTCCCTTCCAGCCCACTCTACTGGGATTGTATACAGATAGTCAGATACCACTTCACACTGGTTCACCTCTTCTTTCTTCTTCATCTTTAGAGGTGTGTGGCTGGTACTGTATACTTCTGGAATCTCAAGCATCAAAGTAAAAAATGAATCTAAAAATACAGGCTGGGAAATGACATCGTAGAACAGGATGACTACATTGCTACTGACTCAGCATACCTCTTGCTTTCACATTCTCAAACCCAGAAAGCCTGTGGGTTAGAGAGGTGTGTAAAGAAAACACGCATGATAAATGAGAGGTCACCAGAGGGTAATGTCATATCTAAAGTCAGGCTCTCTTTTCTTTCAAATCTAGGTGACATCAAGGAAATATCTCTAATGAGGGATCAGATCTTTTCCACAGTCCATACTTTAGATCTCTTAACTGTTTGGTATTATGAACACAGGAACTTCCAAAGCCATGAATCAGACCCCCAAAATGAGATGAGATGAGATGCTGGAAGACAAAACCCCAAGCCCCAAAGTATTGCCTGTTTTTCAGACACTTCTCGATCTGTTCATCTTTGAGAGGAAGATGCCTACCCCCAACTAGTCTCAACTCATCTCAGGGTTAGAATTCCATTTTACACACATGGCATGTGTCTTCTGCTTAGCAATGTCAGCAACTACACAAACCACCACCACCTTGCCAGATGCAGGGAGACACCATCCTAGAGCCTGCTAGCTGATGCTTCTCCTGTCAAGTTCCTCAGACACACTTTCCCAGTGACTTTTGAACCTCTTCCCTGTGATGTTGATGACCCATTCCTCACATCCCCCTAGTTCCTTTTGACTTTTTTTTAACTGCCTCCTCCTTTTTTGTCCCTGCAGTCCCAGTCTGGGCTCTTCCACATTCCCCTTTTTTAGATTTCCTACTCTCCTCACATACTTGTTTCAGCAGACTGCCAGGCAGGATAAACCTGAAATGGGCTTGCAGAAATGAGTGAGGTAGATAGGCTTAAGTGTTGATTTAAATTGATAAAAGAGGGGAAAACTCTCTTTGTGGGATATTCACTTCTATCTGCAAGTAGTTATTTTCATATTAACTTCAGGCTGCGCTAAGCCAAAATGCAATCTTTTTCATCAACGTAAATAAATTCATATAAATGTAAACATTCTTCAGAGGGAACTGAAACAGAGAACAAGCTGAAGCAAGTATGCTTCACTGAGTGTCAAAATTATCATACGGAAATGTCAGAAATGTAGTTTTCAATCTACAGTATCCATTTCAACTTCCTATTATTTCAAATATTGCAAAATACTGTTTTCATCACTTGCCTCTGGAAGCAAAAGTTTGCAACATGCACTTCAAGGAGACAATTTCTAGGCTGGCAACATGTTGAAGGGTCAAATTAATTCCTTCTGTAATCTCACTGATGTCAACAGAATCACTCTAGAAGTTAATTAAGCTTGAAAGCTGGAAAAGCAATGGCGTTTATTGCCCAGTTTTCTCAATGATGTGTGCTAGCAGTCAGCTCCAACATTGCATAGGTTGTAACTTAAGAAAAAGCTTTCAATCTACAGCTCCTCTCACAAAGATTTCAGTAATTAGGTATGTAATAGAGAGAATACCAATAAAATGCATGTTGGGCAGCTCAAATCAGAGAACCTCAAGGTCAGTCAGGTAAGACCACCGTTTCCATTCCCATTTGCAGTTAAATTTTAGACTGCATTTATATCTTCTGTATGGCATTTGTTTTCTCTTCTTTACCTTGAAATGAATTGATATTGTGTTTCAGTCCAAATCACAATGCTATAACAAATCAGAAGTATTACTTACAAGTTATATCAACTTCAAATTCCCTACTACACCAAGACTTCTACGATCTATGACTACAGTCTTTATAATTAAACCAAAAGTCTAACTTGAGTTTGAGGTCCCCTCTCTCAAAAAAGAGTAGTGTCCTTAACTGTCTGGAAGAAAAACCAAGAAGCCACAAATGGAGGAAGTGAGTGACACAGGAGTCTACAAGATTGAGGGAAGAAGGAAATAATTCAAAGGAAGGATATCTGAAAAGGAAGATGAGAATGACAGAAGTTAGGGGCAGGCATCCTTAGGATGAAGCTGATAGCAGAGCAATTGAGCCACTTGGAGAGGACTATCTCAAATTCGCAATGAGGCAGTAGTCTCCTGCAATTGCTGGCATCCACAGTTAGGGGGTGAAATGACTCAGCTAAGTCTCTCTTGCCCTCTTCCTCGAGACCAATTATCTCATGGTGGATAATTCTCCATAGTAGGAAGACCTATTCTCCTTTCTGGCTCAGAAAAAAAGCATTATGGATTAGTTGCTGCTCTAAAAGCCAGAAGCAGAATTCCACAGAAAAAAATAAGCCAACACTAGCTGGAAAAAGACAAATAGATACCATTTAACCACTGGAAACTGTGCCTCTATGTATTTGAATAGTTGATCCAACACCTGACAAGATCTTCCTCCTGCTTAACATTAAAACAAAATCTCATCTCCGCAGGACACATGCATGAACAGGCGTCATACCCTGGCAAGGATTATCTGGTGAGATCTAGAAACAGAAGGATATGGGGAGCCCTGGGCTCAGAAGGGCTTAGAATTCAATCTCAGCAGCACTGCCGGACCTTGCTACTATAACAGCCCTTCCGCATGTTCTGTTCCCGTGCATCTTCCTCAAACGTTTATCACCTATTTATAACAGAGACTTAACATTGCGGTGAACAGCCTACTTCTGGACAGCACTAACTTCTGGATCAAAAAGATGCAAGTCAGGCTAGGGCAGATATTTCAGTGTGCCAAATCTGTACTGCCAAGCACTACAGCAATACTTCAGCTGTAAGTGACAAGACTGTAACTTACACTTTAGCTGTAAGTGACAGTATCTCTGTTTTAGTTTATCTGACAGCTACTTTTGATTGACAAGAGACTAAATAGTAATGACCTATCTATTGCAACATGAAGACTGCTCTCATCTCAGAAAGAGGAGCAGTCTAGCTAAATGAGAAGACAAAATGGTGAAAAAATTAGAAGGAAGATGGTAAAATAGATTATCTGAGCTGAAAGCCTTGTAACTCTTACTTTAATCGGTATCCAGAGTGAAAACAAAGAGCAACTAAAAGAAGGGGTATAGCACAGAAATCTCATCTTGCTACCAGATGCAAGGCTGCCACAAGACTTTCCACCAAAAGGTTCACACTGATGAATAGATAAAATATTCTTCTACTTTAATAACCTTCATTTGGACCAAGTGAATAAAATGTGAAATAACCCACACAAAGAGAACATTGGATGCAATATTAAAAACTGACAAGGATGTTTTCCATTGGATTTATAAGAACCATAATGGTCTGAGAGTCATAGCTTCCGGAGACACTGAGAGGACTTGCCTTGGAGCCAGAGACCAAGACTGTTTGCCAGGAAGTACCTGTTTCATCAGCTTTAACACTTTAAATACATTCTGTCCTTTCCGCAATATCAGAGCAGCAGTTGTTTCAGGTACAGCCTATGATCTGTGAAATGAACAGTTCCACATTGCTTGAACTCTAAAGCAACACTCAAAAGTAGGAGAGATCTCACTGCACACATGTATTTGTAAGTATCAGTGTACATCTCCCGAGAGAAGGCAAATTAAATACTTTAATTCCACTGTTGCTGGAGCTGGGAAAGCCTCTCTGGCCTTCTGAGCAGCATAAGATATGTTTCATCTGCTCTTAATGAAACCACTCTGTCGACATGTCACTGAGAAAAGTTCCTTTCCTTCTGTGAACCTGGTGTGCAAGCATAGCCCTGCAAGACAAGTAGCATGTCTGAACTACACAGGGATGGCTACACTGCTAAATAAAATGTGTCAGAAAATGACTGCTAGCCCTATAGGCAAATAATGCATATTGTTTTATGTCCACACTACACAGAACTCGGTTGGGGTCTTCTCTGGATCCCATATTGTGCCTCTGGCACCTGCAGATGTAATTATTATTGTGCATGTGTTTTGCTCAGTTCAAGTGCCGAAAACAATGTGAAGACTATGTTGCAGCCCACCAAAATACTGCTTTCCTTGAATGAAAGAGCGTATCTCAGAATCAGGCAGGAAGGGACTTATGCGGGTCATCTAGTCCAACATTCCACTCAAACCATGGCTAAATACATCAGATTGCTCAAGGCCAATTAGATCAGCTTCCTCGGGTATGTGTTGCATGCCGAGGGAATGGCACAGAGAATGGGACTTTGAGAATAAAAAGCCTGCCGGATACTGTTGGAGGACAGCATAGGATGGAGCAAAGCAAACCTGGTGTAGTCTCGTACAGTCTTTTGGTAATGGCTCCTTGAATGAACAACTCCAGAACTTCCACTTTCAAAGAGCCACTTGGAGCTAGAGAGTGAGAGCAGTGTGGATGTTCAGGGTTCAGCGCTCATGTGTGCTCCCTGGCTCTCTTTCATTTAACAGTGTAGATATATCAGTAAAAATGAGCAATATCCACTCAGTTCTGAAAAATATCTTAACTGTGACACTGCCAAACAATTAGTGCAGGATGTGTAACGCATTGATTACTTCAGCCACAGCACCAGAGGAGCTGAGGATGACAAATGTGACACAAGTCCTTTAAAAGATTCCTGATAGAGCCAAGGAACTACAGAGAAGGCAATCTCCTTTCACAGTGGATATACTGGTAGAATCTGTATTAAAACACTGAAATAGCAAGTGCATGGGAAAACGTACTGCTGAAAGGTCAGTATGGATCTTAAAGATTTAAGTAATTTCTAAAAAATTTCAGTTCTTCGAAAAGGACCCAATAACATGCACCCAAGGGCAACCCACTTGATAAGAGTGTACCTGAATTTTCAAAATGCTTTTGCTAAGGGTGCTTACCAATAGCTTTTTAAAGAAACTAATTGGGCAGGGGATAAGAAGAAAGAATTTCCCCAATAATTTCCTATAAGTAGGAAATAATAGGAATAAAGGGTAGCAATTAATGGACAATTTTCCCAAAGGAGGAAAACTACCAGGAAAACTACCACTATTTGTTACTGCTCAGGAAACAGCGTGAAAGTTACTATGGACAAACTCTGTAAAAGCTTCAGCTCATTGTCCAATGAGAATAAAAGGGGCTCGTTAGTCACCATTGGGAAAGGAACAGAACACAAAATGTAAATAATCAGCATGCCTATGCATAAAAAACAGCAAGCCCAAATATCCAGCCATGAGCACAACTCTGGTCACCCCTAATTCAGAGAGGCTACATTCAAACTAGTAGGGGTCAAGAGAAGGGTATCAGAGACGATCAGAAGTTACAGGAAAGGCTTCTCTCTACAAAGGCAAACTAAATAACTGGAACTCCTTCAGGACAGACACCAAGTGAGGTATGGCAGAGATCTGTAAAGCCATAAATCACATTGGGAAAGTGAACAGGGAGTGCTATTCATTATTTCTCACAACACACAAACTACAGGCAACAAATAAAATTTTTCACAGAGGTGTAAAACAAAGAAAAGCAAGTATTTTTCCACACAACACAGAAGTCAGCCATGAAACTTGATCCCTGTGGAGGACAAAAGCATAAATCAGTTATGAAGACTAAGAAGCTCTGCAGAGGAAATTAATTTAGTGTTCTTAAATACAAAGACAGGAATGCAGCCTGGGGGCCAAGAAGTTCTATGTGTCACTGCAAGAGAAATGGACTCAGTGGATTGCTAAATGCTTAAACTGTTTTTATCTTCTTTTTCTGAACACCTGCTCCTGTTATAGACAGGATCCTTGGTCTAGGCAGACCTTTGGTCTGAAAAAGAACAACCTTTTTTTTTTTCCACAACCCACTGGCTACCACTGAGAAAGCTGTGCTTTTGTAAGAACCAACTGCATGTTATTGCTTGGTATAATCTCAGCTGGTTTAACTGCATTCAAGAGCAATTCAGTATAGTGGCTGGTGAATCAGAGGAAAAACCATCAACCCTGAATGGATGCTGAATACATTCCTGTAGCAATTCCATGAGCTGGTTACTGATCATGGCTGGAGGCTTGTCAAAAACCATTGCAATGAGCATGCAGGCCATGGCCTGCTGACCCCAAACTTCTTTCACAGAAATACCCTTCCCTAACCACCATGTTGGAAAAGGAAGGACTCCATTGCTGTAAGATTTGGACGAGAAAGGAAGAAGTAGACAATAATATCTTAGGCATTTTTGTGCTTTCTGCTGACAGGACATGAGCAGCTACTCAAGTGTTTTTGCATATGCTGAATCTCAAGTGAACGGCGTACTGTGTTCCCCACAGTCAAAGTTGCATTTGGAAGACAGTGACCTGTAATGAAGTGTGAATCCGTGCTTTAATTCCAGGAGAAGGTGCTATATATTCCTACTGGTGGTGAGCGAGGACAGGAGGCCTGTGAGCAGCCTGCACACCTAGCTGTAGAATTACGAAGTTTCAGAAAAGGGAGCACTTTCATCCATATCATTCATTAATGTGTGTTACCATTTTAACAGGGCATCAGACAAAATATATCGCACCCCCAAACTCTTCCCCCTCCCTTCTATTTGCATCCTTAGTTAAAATACTGAAAATAGGTGTACTTACAGGGAGGTCTGTAAAGGCTATACCTGTGGGGGGAAAAATATTAGAATTAAAAAGACAAAGGATTTTTTCCCTACTTGGCTACATCCTTAACATGCTACAAAAAGTTAGTACATTTCACTAAATCAGCTCTGACCCTGCATTTCACCACCTCTCATATTTAGAAGCAACTTCCCTCCCCAACCTTCTCCTCTGCAATCTGGAAAAAAGATTCATGGAAAAGCCTGAATTTCTCAGACATCTCTCCCAATAGCTTGAGCTTCCAAAAAGCAGCTCCTCTTTTCTTTGCTTCTCCGTCTCTTACTATGAAGTCAATTTTCAAGACTCACTTTGGTTTTAGAAAGAGAGATACTATAATGTTGCTTTGGTTTGGTCTACAGCTACTTCTTCTTACCAGCCAGAGATAGGTATGAACATTAAATGTTTTGCATTACTGCTGGGGAATGGCCTTGCAACAGGCCCAAGCTGCATCCTGGAACACCTTCTGAGAAATAATGTGCAAAGAACAGCTTCATCCTCAATTATGCTCTTACAAATATAAAAGATGGGAAAAAGTGTATGGTTTCCCTTTTTACTTCCATTTGACACAGCAGAAAAGAGATATCAGTTAAGTAGAGGCAGATGCCTAAAGCTGCTAAAAGATTTGCAGCCAGAGGTACTGGAAAACACTCACAGCTACAAACATAACGAGGCTACCACTGGGAGTTTGCAGAGCTCCTACACGAGCCTGAGGGTACAGATTTGCAATACTTTCCATCTGATTTAGATGTGAGCTACCACTTAAAAGGATGGTGCCTTTCCTCCCTCTCCCATGGTGTGTGCCCTGCCATCCACCTTATGTTAAATTCAGCAGTTGGGCAGCAGTATGGCGAGACAAATCAGCCACCTTGCACCAAGGCAACCCCAAGCAAATATACCAGAAATAACAGCTGCTTTCAGCAAGATCTATTGCCACTGGACTAAATGCTACTGCTGAGAGGACAGAGAGACCCAACAGTTAATATTAAGAAAGAATGGGTCACTGGCTGAGGTTGGGGTGTGTCAGATGGCTACACAGTAATGTAATCTACCTTGCTGTAAAGGCATAAAATGGCAGGGATCCCCAAAGGTCAGTAACACACACCTGCAGCCACTGAGTAACACCACCATCTTTGAGTCACTCTCATGGACAGCACAGGGGAAACTGTTGCAATGCACTCTTCACCTTACCAGGTTGAGCTTAATTAATGTTTTAAACTAATGTTTTAGAAACCACAGTCCCCCACACATGCTCCTATCAATTCCTCCTGCCCCAGTCAGGGGAAGGCTGGTATCCACACCAGTATAACCAGTTCTGACATACATCCCATCTCGCAGTCACACAGGAATTCATTTTGTGTCACAGTGAGATGCACTGTAGCCTGCACAGAAGCAAGAGCATACCACCCCCTGTTTTTAATTTTAAGACTATTTATGTTGAGCACTGTTCAGCCAGAAACCAAGAGTTGCAACATAACATTACCACAGCAGCCTGAAATGGTAGTTTAAATTAATTTTTAGGAGTCAAAGTAGGAAACAAATAATCAATATTTGAAACAGAACAGAATTAAGATCAAATGCTCAGAAAAAATCCTGGACTGTGACTCAATAGTCAATAAGGGTTAGTTAACATAATGACAGTTCAGAGCTTGTCTGTTGAATACCCTCTCTACAACCCAAACAAAAAATTTAGGATCAACATACAAGTGATGTTGAATATATGATTGAGAAAAATATTTGGTAACCATTTCTCTCATCCAATCACATTGTTTTGTCTGCTCACTTATCCTTCTGTACACTGTGTGTGTCCTCCCCCAAACTTGATTTTCACAGCTATCCCCCCACCACAGGCATAAGCTTCACAGTTGTTTCATTCAGCTGGATGAAAGTGTGTTTCTATCCTTAAAACAGGCTAATCTCCTTGATTCTGCAGTCTACCGGTGTCCTCTGCCCCCAGCAACCCTCAGAGTTAAAGGTGGCCCAGCTTTCCCAAGAAAACTTCTGTAGCTGTACATCTGGAGCTGCATCAAGTGTATGGGCAAACATACAGTTTTCAAGTGGACTGTAAGATGGGTGGAAAATTGGCTGGACTGCCAGGATCAAAAGGTTGTAATCAGCAGCACAAAGTCCAACTGGTGTCCCTCAGGGATCAATACTAAGGCCACTACTGTTTTACATGTTTATTAACAACCTGGACAATGGCACACAGTGCACTCTCAGGAAGTTCACAGATGATACCAACTGGGAGAGTGGTCACTATGCTGGAAGGCAGGGCTGCTATTCAGAAAGGCCTTGATGGGCTGGAGAAATGACCCAGCACAAACCTCATGAAGCTCAACAAAAGCAATTAAAAAGTCCTTCCTCCGGATTGGAATATTCCCACAAAAACAGGACAAAAACAAGACAGGCTGGGGCTGAATGGACAGAAAGCAGATCTGCAGAAAAAGACATGGGTCCCACTGCACAAGTTGAACAGGAGTCAGCAACACGCCCTGGCAGTGAAACAGGCCAATGACATCCTGGGCTGTATTAGCAAGAGTGTAGCAAGCAGGCTGAGGGAAGGGATTAGTTCCCCTGTTTAGCACTTATGAGTCTATACCTGGAGTACCATGCTCAGTTTTGGGCTCCCCAATACAAGAAAGACAGTGACAGGCAAGTCCAGCAGAGGCCACCAAGACAGTCAGGAGGCTCAAGTCACATGATACATGAGGAAAGGCTGAAGGAAATGGGTCTGTTCAGTCTTAAGAACAGAAGGTAAAGGGGGGATCTTATTGCTGCCTAGAACTACCTAATGGGAGGGTACAGGAAATACAGAGTCAGACTTTTCTCAGAGGTGCCTGGTGACAGGAGACAGGAGGAAATAGTTGCAACAAGGGAAATTCTTATTAGATATCAGGAAAAAAAATTCAACATGAGGGTAGTCAGACATTGAAATGGGACCAGAGAGACTGTGGGATCTCCATTCCTGAAGACAGTAAAAACCTGAGAAGCTTCTGAATAACCTAATCTAGTTGGCACTGCTTTCAGTAAGGGGTTAGATGGATGACCTCCAGAAATCCTTTCCAAACTAAATTATTACATGATTCTTTAAATAAACTTTCCACACTACCTTTAAATTAAGGGATTTATATGTTTTGTTCCCTCTATTCCATAACTAAGACCAATAAATGCTTTATTCAGTGTACAGATCTAGAAATCTGCTGCACAAATATGTCTGCTTAGAGAGAGTTCATCCAGAATCTGCACCTCTACATACCTGCATCCAACAAAGTCAACAGCAGAAAGCAAAAGAATCACAGCTTTAACTAGTTAGCTGAATTTGAATGGAATTGAATTTAAACTGCACTCTGTTTCTGCAACACTTCCAAAGCTCAGATTCAATTTAAAGTAACAAACTTCAGGAATTTAAAGACTAAAGAACTGGACAGCTCAAGAGCTCAGGAAGCAAGAGCGAGGGTGTACAAAGTGCATCTCCTGCAAGTCCATGACGTTAATCTGATCAGCGTAATAGTGATAAAAAAGCATTAACTTTACATGAAGGTTCAGTGCTAGGAGACAGTGTGACCAGGCACTGAGTTCCCAGGAGGACAAACTTAACAAAGACTGCCCATTCCCTTCTCCACACACCCCAAGGCAGGTTGTTCCAGGACAGATATGGACCTAATCTGGGGGAGGGGAATGAGCAAAGCTATATATATCCCTCGTCCCACCACTTCCACCTACCATCTAATCAAAGGACCTTCACCAATCCATGACTACCAAACACCTGCATGCATCCCTGTGCATAAAAGCTTGGGGATCTTCCAGCCAATTCTAGCCTCCACCCAGCAACAATCATCCTGTCTGCCTCACAGTTGGCCATTTTCTCCACAGTATGTTTCAGAATTAAATTTGCACCAGACAACATGCACCTGGGTGATCGGCCACAACATAACATTCCACTTGGTATATAACAGGGTACTCCTCTGGCTTCTGTTTAGGTAACCATTGTACAGGGAACCCAAAAGCAGTGCTGATGGTTTGCAATAAGCAACAATACATTCATCAAGATGGGCATCTTAAAGAGTAGACTGGGATATGTCAACCCATGAAATACTTGAATACTTCTACAATTTGCTGCTGAGGAGAAGCACTATTAAACATACACATCCCTACACACTCCTGGAAACATTACCATCCAATCAAGCCACTTGGTAAAACTGTTCTTACAGAGGAATTAGGCTGCAGCCAAGTTTGATATTTTCCATTCATTTTAAATTTAGTTCATCCATAAAGTCTTGTTTTAAACCTCCCAATGCTCTTGCTTTCTGTAAGCCATGTTGGAGGACACTCAACTTGTTAAACCTGAGCAAAGCTGGAAAGCACATTTGTGAGCCTCTATGACAAACAGATTTCTTCATTTTCCCCAACATTCCTGTTAGTCTCTAAACTGGTTGCAGAATGAATATTTTACTTTACAGGTTAACTTGGTCTTTCCAAGTACCTGCACTAGAAATCACACAGACTACATGAAGTTGTCTATGCCAGGACTTCAGAGCCTTGCATGCTGTTTTTACAGACCTGCTGGTCCATAGTTCAGCAGGATCTACTCTCAAAGTTTGAGAACTGAAACACTCACACAGCAGTCCTTCAGCAAACTCATCCACTTAACCAGAAACCGGTAGCAGTCACATTCTCTTATCATCTCCTACTTCCCAGACTCTGCTTAATAGCTGGAGCACCAACATTTCTTACATTTCTCCCCGTCTCTCTTAATTCACACTCTAGCAACATCTCATCATTTTTTTTCTGGCCATGACTCTGCTTAGAACTCGTCAAAAGTGTTTCATCAGCAGCCAAAAGAAGATATTCAAGACATTTCACAGAACAGAGAGTTAAGACTATGTAAGATGTTAAAACAAACAGTTTCCCTGTGACATCTACAAACAAAGTTCAAGACCTAGCTCCAACCAGAACATCCAAAGTTTGCAATGGCCAGGCCAACAGTTCTTATATGGTGCTCCTGATAGATCTGATTAAATGGAAAAATATGGAGACAATGGAAGGTCATAGTTAAGAAACAGGAGAAAACTGCAAAGGAAACAAAGGAGGGGAGAGTCTAAACAACAGATGAAGAGGAGAGAAAGAAAAAGCTGAAGAGAGAATACCATCCTGCCCTATTCTTTAGGGAAAGAGTAAAGCTACAGCATCTCCCTTAAAAGTAAGACACATTCAAATGCCCAGAGGCAGGGCACCAAAACCCTGCTTTCAAACTAACTGGCATCACAAAGGGGCTTATTAACCTCATAAATATTTTTGATACGTATAGCAAAATTACACAATGACCTCTTTTCCTGAGAGGAGATATATACAGCTTCAGTGGCTAAAGATTTTGTGTCAGGGAACACCAAGGAAAAGCACATTCATCCCCTTTCTGACAAATCTTGGGTTTACACAACACAGAAATGAGATACTCAGTTTAGTGTTAAGCATCATGAAATGTTCAAGATCTTCATGAAGATATTTCTACCAGTGCACAAAGGGTCTTGACTTCCAAGTAAATCACTGCTCCTACCTCCTTCTGGTTTTGGATCCTCTGCTGACACGTGTCTCACCTCCCCCCTCACATTTACTCTGTTCGGTGACAATGAGAAGCTGTGCCACAGCCACGCGACTGGTATCTGTGGTTATGCAGTGCTCAGATAGGCTCTCCTCAGCATTGAACGAGAAGCACTTCTTCTCTTGAACCCTGTGTTTCTCTATTAGTGGCAAAAATAGACACTCCTGGCCCTTAACAACAGTCTTTCTGGCTGAAGTTTTAATTTTGATTTTGTAAGAAGACAGTAAAATGTTCCAGCAGCTGTTGCGGGGATCAGCACAGCAATGATTGACAGCCTGCTACTCCCCAGTACTTCGATTACACTCTCTTCTACACACATCATCCCTCCTGAGCATAATCATGGTCCCACTACAGCTGAAGGAAGAGCTGGTAAATGAATGAGCGAGTTGTGAAAGTTCAGGAGCCTCTCCCACCTATAATTTTCTCATACATATCATGTCTCATACCACTACATCTGAAAAGTCCAAGAGGAGGATACCCAGGAGACAATGACTCCAATAATCCACTGTTGTTCTGTAGGCAGAATGTAATTTAATTCCCTTTCTTTCCTACTCCTTCCCACAGCTGGGGTAAGCTGCCCTCCATGGGATCATTCAGTGTCAGATTAGAAAACACAAGCTTTCCACCAAAGAAAACTATCTTTGAAAGAAAAGGAGCACTAAAAATCAAGAAAGGAAGACTAAGCAATTTCACTGTGGCAAACACCTCCAAATGTCCTGAACAAAACAAAATGCTGAGCAGAACCTGAGGCAAAGAATCAGGAGGCTGTAGTAATGAAAAATGATACAAAAGTCACTAAACTGTTCTCTTTGTTTGGCTACATCTGCCCAGACAACATGGCTTTAATACGGCTTACATGGCTGTAACAACAGCATGGATTAAAGTAAACCAAGTGTCAGCATTCCCAGAGAATTTCAGCTGACATCCTCTCTACTCTGCAAACTTCTGGCAACTAAAAAGGTGTTAAATTTCAAATGAACAAATTGTATGCATTAAATAGAAGACCTGGTTTCTTCCTGGCTAGTGTGCTTTCATTGTGGAGGAAAGGAACAGCACTGTCAGGCTAAAAACCCGTGAAGCTGGAAAACCACCCACTCAAACAAAGGAAAACAGCCAAAGTAAGTGGCACAACACAAACCACTATACACACTCAAAATCAAGGACAGTAACTAAAAGGAGAGATTTTGTGAAATCTCTTCAACTATTTCAGCATCTTAAACACTGCTGCATGGTGAACTTGTCTCACTCCTAAGCAACAGCTCCTGTTCTACTTCACCAGTTGTTGCTTTCACACCTCTGCTGGTCTTCCCAGCACAGGACTGATGAGGTCAATGCCCACAGATTATGAGTTAAACGTAAAATAATCCAGCTATTAGAATCTGGGCAATTCACTAATACATGGACTACAAATGATTTCTCACCCTTTGTGATTGGTCTTGCCAGCTGATAAGCCAGAAGTTCGCATCAAGAGTCCCCTAGCATCACACCTGGTCTGGCTGACAAATAATTATAACTTCAGAAAAGAAGCCAGACCAGATTCCTAAAGAAACATTCTCAATTCTGAGTAACTCCCCAGGCAGCTTCTAATGAGGGTTCCATTTATAATATCAGAATGTTAAAAACAAATCTCAAAGGATGCTTGAATTTTTTTTTTTTCCATTTGGGGCTTGAGACCTCTTGACCTGTCGCAAAGCATTAGAACTATTTGCTGAATTCACTATTACCAAATCAACACTGAAAGTTTCTGGGAACTCATGTGCCTCATTTCTAGCCAACAATCTCCTCACCTATTAACAAATGGTGACTATGAAATCAGAGGAAAACTGAAAACCAATCTCCAAAGAAATTCTGTCTGCATGAGCTTGAGGCCTTTTTGCATCTGCCTCAAAAGGAGGAGTCTTCTTGAGATATGAGGGGAAAAAAGCTCTCCATCTTAGATCCATGTCTCCGATATACCTGCAACATAGCTTGCTCCTTCTCCCGCCAAGAGCTCACTAAAACTTATGCACTATCCAGGCTGCACACACACTGCTCTCCAGTCCCACTCCTTCCTTCTGCCCAGTCAGTCACCCAAAACAACTCTTTTTCTGATAAAGGTTTTGAATGTGGTATTTTTCTACCAGCTTCTTCACCTTGAATTCAATCAAGTAGAACTGATGCAGCAAGGAGAAGCAAAGGAAAGGAATGCTTTCCCCCTGCCAAACCAAATGAATTCCCGCTCAGAAAGCGAGATCATCTTATCAAAATACACTGCAGTGACAAAACAAATGACTGGAAATTAACCCGTTGGGGGGGGGGAGGGGGAGAGGGTCATCCACAAAGGAAAGACATTTTAAATACAAATGGCTACAACTTACTATTTTAGACAAATCAGATACAATGGATGCCTGGAAAACATCTGTGAGATATTCATTTGGGCAAAATCTGAAATTCCTTAACTTCAGGGGAAATACTGAAATGGCTGTGGAATGAACCAAATTATATATCAGTGCTTCAGATTAGCTTCAGTATAAGACATCTTATACTGAATTAATGTCTAGCTTTGAGACTACTTGGACCAATGAGCTCAAAGATAGACAAGTCCCTTTAAAAAGTGAAAAGCCACTGAATGACACAGTGGCTTTGTAGTTAGTTCTAACTAAACTTCCCACTTCTGTATTTCCTTGCTGCCAGCCATTAACTGTATTATCCAACCGAGCTGCACCGGTTGTGCAGTAGCAGAAGAAAGGAGCAGAAGCTGGGAATGCAATCCTAACCTCCTTCAAGAAATTGAGCAGTATAGAAGTCACTTTACATGCTAGAAGTATTCATGTCTTGGAGGCACCTTACAACTCCTGACTTTTGCTGAGTGTTCTTTTCTCTTCCTTTTCTTAAATCTTACTCACAAATGTGGGACAACAGCTAAAACCCATGTAAAGTAGTAGAGTAAACGGCAGGGAGAGCAGGGCAGGAGCACCTTTCTCCTGAGAACACCCTTCTCTGCTTACCTAAACTGTGGCCATTTTTCGTGTAGAAGCAGGTATTGTTGATAAGGTTGACGCAGCAGCCAATAACATCTCCAGTTGTGAATGTAGGACCATAGGGCTGTCCTGTCCCCGAAGAACAGAAGGAGTGCCCATCATCACCATGATACCCATACGAATGTTTATCCCACCCTGCAGAAAGAAAAAAGAACAGGTCAACAATGAAGCTAGTTTAGAAAAATGACAGCTCTCAGGACACAACTTTCTGGTAGGAAATTTGAGATTTTGATTACCACCCCCAATTCATTCTGAGTTGAAACAGAGATTAAAAATCTTAATTTTCATAGACCAATAATTGAAAACTGAAACTAATTTTCATCAATCATAACACATCATTGATGTTTCAACCTCATTTACCATTTATCAAAAATAATAAAAAGAATAAATTGCCAAAAAGTCATTTTGATAAGATAAAGATTTCTTGTTTTAAAAAATGTCAAAATCGTTTTTCTGATTCATCTTGCATGGGGTGAAACAAACTCTTCTTTGCAAAACGTTTGTGTTTCCCACTAACAGAATTTTCCAGCAAAACCATTTAATAAAACAATTCTCAGCCAACTGCAGCTGTGCCTGCAAGCACTGTTCACAGGCATAACAGAAAGGTTAGGGGTAATTTTTGCATTCGCAGATTCTTATTTCCCTTCTAACAGTTTATAAAGATTTCTGTGTCTCCTTTGGGCAACAACAGCACCCTTTCTGTAGATAGCTTAAAACGTAACTCTTAATGGTCAATTGGAACTTTTCACAATACACCAATATCTTTATTTCTTTTGTCAGTAACACTGGGTATGGGGTTAAAGTTGGGATCAGTGATTGCTCCCTGCCTTCTTGCTCTCATCTACATCTTACAGTAATTCCATTATTCTGAGTTCCATATTTTGTTCTATTCTATCTCAATTCTATTCCAAATTCTTTTGTGAGTTTCTTCTATGCAAGTATAACTGCTAACCATTGCAAAGAAGAGCTATTAATCCATCCACTAAAAGCTGAAGTCTTCTTCAGGTTGTACAGTGGTCTTCTCTTTTCAGGACTCTGTTTCATTTTCCTCCTGCAGATGAGAGAAAGCACAATGCCTCCCAGCACTGTGGGCCACAGCGTGATTCTGTGAATGCCACTTAAATCCCTTAACCCATGCCTGCCAAGTTCAGTTCCCATAACTGCTCAAGATGGCTTATACTTTCTTCTCTTAGGAGACCAGCTAAGGCAGGTAGGGAGTCATGAGAAACAGTTCTGTTCTCACACAGTTTAAGAAGGCATAACACACCCTGTCTTACAGGAAGACTTCAAGAGCAATCAGGATCTTGTACAGCTCTTTGGAGGAAGGCACTCTGCACAGCCACTAAGCAGTTTCTCATGGATCTTTCTCTCCTGACTTGCTTTGCTGAATGAAACAACCTTGACACTCTCACTCACTCTTTTCTCCAGCATATTTCCAAGCAAAAGCTATACCCCCCCAAAAAATTCCCCTTCAAGGGGTCTTGCAGTCTAGCAGTATGGAGGTCTCTGTTCTCTTCTGCCACACTCCCGATGCCTGTTTCATGGAAGGAGAAGACTCCTTTCACAGGGCTGGGAGGCTGTACAGATGCCAACTACACAGCCATCTCCAGACTTGCCTGAAATCTCAAAGGGCAAAGCTTTGAGAGCAACCTCAGAAAGTAAGGGCAGAAGAAGGCTGAGCATTCCTACAAACTACACAATCAAAACCATGTTTGGTAGAGAGAGGAACTGGTATTGAAAAGCTTGAGATGGACAGACACAACATACTAACAATCACCTTCACTGTAAACAGATCAGGCTGGATCCTTGGGCAGACCGTGCCAAACAGAAGCAGAAGCCAAAGAAGGTGTTTTGACCACCTACAGTTAAATGTGGAGCAATAGTTTTGGTAAAGGGACTACAAAAGAAATGGAAGAACCATCAGAGTAGATGGGTTAAAAAGTAGAACATGTGCATCCTGCAATAAGGCAAAAAAAGATTTAATACACTGCAAACCACAGAGAGGAGAAGCCACCTGTGAAGATGGGCTGGAGCACTTTTGTGACCTATGATTTTCATACAAAACATGAGGGCACTGCAAATTTAATCCCCCTGAATGGTGAGCAGCTACATGGGCTTAGGAATGCTTGCCATCAGAGCACACACATGCTCACTGCTTCTCAGAAAAGCAGGAGACATTCAGTGCACACCCAAGACCCTCTGCTTATTGCACCACACCACATGAATGCCAACAGCAAAGTCATGGATTAGAGCAAGACTGAATTATGCCATAGTCCCAAGATTTTGAATCTCAGAGTTTGGGGTGAAAGGTGTGAAGGGCTCTTAGGGAAGCAAAATCTATAAATGGCGAATAATTTCCTCCAGTAAATCCAATGCCTCTACAGTAACAGACTTAGATGTCCCAACAGTCAGCTCCCTCTTGCTAGCGCCAGCTCCAAACAAGCACCAGTCCTGTTTCATATCTTCATAAAGCCTGGAAGAATGGCACAGACAGCACTCTCAGCAAGCTCAAAAATGATGCCAAATTGGGTTGCCAAAAACAAAGGAGGAAGTGATAAGGACCCTAGAGTCTGTTGTCAAGCTTTCACTAAGACTATTTAGTGAAATATTAAGTTTTTAGCACTATGGTTCCCTTCTACTGTCTCTTTATTTTCTCTGCTGTTGGTCTGTGAAAGGCTGCTATCACTACTCTATTATTTTAGTCTCCCCAAACACAGACCTGTTACATGTGTATAAATAAACTTCTTCAGTGAAGCTGTTTGGGAACTTTAGATGATAACTCTTATCAGTTTATCACCTAAGCTAGTTAATAATACAGTCCAAATACAAACTTTTAACTCTTCTGCATACAAAACATTCCTGGCATCACAAACCTTCCATTTAATAGTAACTTTGCATCACTTACATCTAAGTAGTTAAATGCTTACATATCCATGTATACCCATGAGGTCAGGCTAACATGAGAAATGCAACAGGGTGCCCAATTGTGAGAACAATTTTGCAATACATTTTTGCCAGTGAAGACACTACAATTTTTAAATAAAAGAGACTTTGTTGCTCCATTACCAACAAATCACTACACTGAATAATTAAAACTCCTCCTGCTCCTGCACAGTTGTGTTTCATAAAATCACTACCTACTGTACCACCAAAGGTAGATAAATTCCAGTGAGAAGTTACTGAACAACGGATCTGAGGACAGCATCAGGCATGGTATGTACTGCAACAGCACCCGGGAACAGCTTGATCTGAAGAAGATTTCTCCACTGACAACAACTGATACTATCAGTTAAGGAAATTTCACTCATCCAGCACTTTACTAATGATATACAGAGTTAATTTTACCAACTCAAATGTTGTGTAGTGCTGAATCTGGTTCCTGACACAATGCTAAGTGAATTAAATCTATGTCATCAGCTTTATCAAATCACCACGGTCATCTTAAAAAAACAAGCCAGGTTTGTTCAAGAGAACTTACTGTACTTTCCATAAACACAAGCTGAGTGACATTAATTATATGCCTAACCTTTAGTTATTTATTAAGGAAATAATGTATCAGTATTTCTGAAATTCTGCCCAGGATAAATGTCAGGGTAATGACATACACATCATTCCAGCACTGGCAAACTTCAGCCAGTCTTCTGGAATTTCCCAGTATTCCAAACCAAAAGTAACAACCAGCATTTCTGATACTTCTAGGTGAAAGTTATCTGGGCCTGTTGATTTAAATGACGTATCTCTATCAGAAGTTGTTTGGCATCATCTCTGATTACCAGAGGGAATAGCTCAACACATGCATTTTACAAATACATCCTTGTACTTCTCAAAAGGAAAAAATACTTGTTCAACACAAACTTTTCTGCATCATTAATAACTTACTATCGCCACCTAGTAACAGGTCTATGTTATTACAACCTTTTCGTTGATTCGAACTATATTACTCACACTTCCAGTTCCTCAATAGCTTTCCTTTACAAAAGCCAGTACTGTTTTAATATGGGCTGAATCAAACTTCCCAAATGCCTCCCCCAAACCTAAGTATGCAGATTTCCTGGACTGTTTAACCTTTCTACCACCTTTACTGAACTACTTCCAGAAGCTACTGTTAAGACCCGGAAGGCAGAGATGAGATTTCATCTGCGTGTTCTTAAAGAGTTGCCATACCGGACCAGATACAGGGTCAATCTAGACAAGTATCTTGTTCAACCAGGAGATGCCTACAAGAAAGCATAAGAATAGGATGTGCATATATCATGATCTTCCTGAATACCGTTACCACTTTCCAACCACCTGCAGCATACAGATACACTAACCCAGATGGAGATTTGATGTATTTTGTAACCCCCAAAAGATTTTCTTTCCATGAAATTCTCCCATCCTCCCTTGAGCATACATGAACACTCACCATCCACAGTATCTTGCAACAAGGACCTTCTCAGCTTAATTGCAAACTGTGTGAAAAACCTCTCTCTTACTATTTTTATTTGATATCCTCTAGTTCTTGCACTGGAGAAGTTGGCAAACTATGTGTTAACTCTCTCCAAAACATACATAGCTATAAAGACCTCTATAAAATCCTCCATAATGAACCTTTTCCCAGACAGATGAGTACTGGCTTATTTAGCTGTTCCTGTGTTTCTGATCTTTTCTGAACCTTTTCCAGATTTAACGCATTGCGTTTGAGATTGGAGATGAAGGTGCACCACAAAGGAAGGAGGCTACAGTTGTTCTCTGTTCTTTTCCCTAGACCTCTGCCGTTCATCCTAGCATTTTCCCCCTTATCATTCTTTCTACCACCAAACTGATGTTTTCATGAAGCTATTATAACCCAAAGATCTCACTCTCGACGGGTCATAGTCGGTTCAAAACCCATCATCAGTCTATCTGTAAAGTTACAACGCATTCCACCCACATGCACTGATCTCCTTTCATCTGTGCTGAATCTCATCTGTCATCTCACTGCCTGCTCACTCACCTTTGGAAGATCATTCCCATAGTTCCTCTCCAACATCTTTCACTTTGCTACCTTCAGTAGCTCAGTATCCTCAACAGACTCTACAGGCCCTACAAACTTTCTGGCAGGCCCCCAGCTCCTGATTTGCTTGAAAACAGATATTAGCATTTTCAATAGCTTCTGTTAGGTGTTCTTCAAAGTCTTTCTTCACCAGCTTTACTGCAATTTTACATCCAACCTGATAGAGTTCATGACCCTTTCTACTTTCTGCATTAGGACATCACTTCAGCTTTTTGATGGATGGCTTCTTATTTTAAATACACATCTTTACTCCACTTGTTCAGCCACAATGGCATTCTTTTGCCCTTTCTCATGTCTTTTTTGATATATGACATACACTTGCGTTATGCTTTCAGTGTGGGATCTTTAAGTTGCCTGTAAGGATTTAATTCCCTCCGATGTCGCTTTTAGTTCCTTTTTAAATCACTTTCTCTATTGTACATAATTTCCTGTTTTGAACTGGAGGCAACCTTTACCCTCATTGACTTTTCATGCTCTAGAGAGGGTGTTGAATCGAACTGCATCACAACAAAAATTGCATAGTGGTTATTCAGTTGTAAAATTATGATCAAGTACTTAAAGTTGGCATAATTTCTGGCTGGCAGTTTTGAATTTAGCCACTTCATGCCTTTGAAAGGCTGTTAGTTACTATCCAGGCAACTGGAAGTTGCCTGGATAAAGTTCATGGTACTTTCACAGTCAAAAGGATGCAAATGTCCAAAGGATGCCTCACTAAGCGGGGCACGTGTGTCTTTGCCAACAGGCTGGCCAACCTGGTAAGGAGGGCTTTAAACTAGGAAAGATGGGGGAAGGGGAGAGTTTATAGTGACAGGGTAGTTGGCAAAACACGGTTCAAGTTGGGATGCCTCCAGCAGGTGCATGCAGCCAGGGAAGTGCGCACGGGACATGGCTATGGAGGATCCTCTTGTACCCCTCCTGGGAAACCTGCATTCTTGATCACCTCTCTGAAGTGCCTGTACACCAATGCACACAGCATGGGGAATAAACAGGAAGAACTAGAAATCTGTGTGCGGTCGCAGGGCCACGATCTCATTGCAATTACACAGACATGGTGGGATAGCTCACATGACTGGAATGCTGTCATGGATGGCTATGTGCTTTTTAGGAAAGACAGGCCAGGAAAGCGAGGTGGTGGAGTTGCTCTTTATGTGAGAGAGCAACTGGAATGTATTGAGCTCTGCCTAGGGGTGGATGAAGAGCAAGCTGAGAGCTTATGGGTAAGGATTAAAGGGCAGGCCAGCATGGGTAACACTGTTGTGGGTGTTTACTACAGGCCGCCTGATCAGGAAGAGGAAGTCAGTGAGGCCTTGTGCAGACAGCTGGAAGTAGCCTCACAATCCCAGGCCCTGGTTCTCATGGGGGACTTCAACCACCCCGATATCTGCAGGAAAGACAGCACAGCTAGGCACAAACAGTCCAGGAGGTTCCTGCGGAGCACTGGTGACAACTTCTTGACACAGGTGGTGCAGGAGCCAACAAGGAGAGGTGTGCTGCTGGACCTGGTACTAACAAACAAAGAAGGACTGGTGGAAGATGTGAAGGTCGGGGGCAGCCTTGGCTGCAGTGACCATGAGATGGTGGAGTTCAGGATCCTGCGAGGAGGCAGCAGGGCACTAAGTAGGATTGCAACCCTGGACTTCAGGAGAGCAAACTTTGGACTCTTCAGCGACTTACTTGGAGGAATCCCATGGGTTAGGGCCCTAGAAGGAAGGGGCATTCAAGAGAGCTGGTTAATCTTCAAGCATCACTTCCTCCAAGCTCAAGAGCGGTGCATCCCTATGAGTAGGAAGTCAAGCAAAGGGGGCAGGAGACCTGCATGGATGAGCAAGGAGCTCCTGGCAAAACTCAACCAGAAGAAGGAAGTCTACAGAAAGTGGAAAGGGGGACAGGCCACTTGGGAGGACTATAGGCACGTTGTCAGAGTATGCAGAGATGCGACGAGGAAGGCTAAGGCCCGTTTGGAATTAAATCTGGCAAGGGATGTCAAGGACAACAAGAAGGGCTTCTTCAAATACATCAGTGGCAAAAGGAAGACTAGGGAAAATGTGGGCCCATTGCTGAATGGGGTGGGTGCCCTGGTGACGAAGGATGCAGAGAAGGCAGAGTTACTGAATGCCGCCTTTGCTTCAGTCTTTACTGCTCAGGACAGCCCTCAGGAATCCCAGACCCTGGAGACAAGAGAGAAAATCTGGAGAAAGGAAGACTTTCCCTTGGACGAGGAGGATCGGGTTAGAGATCATTTAGGCAAACTTGACATGCACAAATCCATGGGCCCTGATAGGATGCACCCATGAGTGCTGAGGGATCTGGCAGATGTTATTGCTAGGCCACTCTCCATCATCTTTGAAAGGTCATGGAGAACAGGAGAGGCGCCTGAAGACCAGAAGAAAGCCAATGTCACCCCAGTCTTCAAGAAGGGCAAGAAGGAGGACCCAGGGAACTACAGGCCAGTCAGCCTCACCTCCATCCCTGCAAAGGTGATGCAGCAGCTCATCCTGGAGGCCATCTCCAAGCATGTGGAGGACAAGAAGGTGATCAGGAGTAGTCAGCATGGCTTCACCAAGGGGAAATCATGCTGAACCAATCTGATAGCCTTCTCTGATGGAATGACTGGCTGGGTAGACAAGGGGAGAGCAGTGGATGTTGTCTACCTAGACTTCAGCAAGGCTTTTGACACTGTCTCCCATAACATCCTCATAGACAAGCTCAGGAAGTGTGGGTTAGATGAGTGGACAGGGAGGTGGATTGAGAACTGGCTGAATGGCAGAGCTCAGAGAGTTGTGATCAGCGGCACAGAGTCTAGTTGGAGGCCTGTAGCTAGTGGTGTCCCCCAGGGGTCAGTCCTGGGTCCAGTCTTGTTCAACTTCTTCATCAATGACCTGGATGAAGGCACAGAGTGCACCCTCAGCAAGTTTGCTGATGAGACAAAACTGGGAGGAGTGGCCAATACACCAGAGGGCTGTGCTGCCATTCAGAGAGACCTGGGCAGGCTGGAGAGGTGGGCAGAGAGGAACCTCATGAAGTTCAACAAAGGCGAGTGCAAGGTCCTGCACCTAGGGAGGAATAACCCCATGCACCAGTACAGGTTGGGGGTTGACCTGCTGGAAAGCAGCTCTGCAGAGAAGGACCTGGGAGTGCTGGTGGACACCAAGTTCAGCATGAGGCAGCAAGGTGCCCTTGTGGCCAAGAAGGCCAATGGTATCCTGGGCTGCATCAGGAAGAGTGTTGCCAGCAGGTGGAGGGAGGTGATCCTGCCCCTCTGCTCAGCCCTGGTGAGGCCACATCTGGAGTCCTGTGTCCAGTTCTGGGCTCCCCAGTACAAGAGGGATGTGGCACTACTGGACCAAGTCCAGTGAAGGGCTACGAAGATGATTAGGGGACTGGAACATCTCTCTTATGAGGAAAGACTGAGAGAGCCGGGCCTGTTTAGCCTGGACAAGAGAAGGCCGAGAGGGGATCATCTTAATGCATACAAATATCTGAAGGGAGGGTGTCAAGAGGATGGAGCCAGACTCTTTTCAGTGGTGCCCAGCAACAGGACAAGAGGCAACGGGCACGACCTGAAACACAGGCAGTTCCATCTGAACATGAGAAAAAACTTCTTCACTGTGAGGGTGACAGAGGACTGGAAGAGGTTGCCCAGAGAGGTTGTGAAGTCTCCTTCTCTGGAGATATTCAAAACCTGCCTAGACGTGATCCTGTGCAATGTGCTCTAGGTGACCCTGCTTGAGCAGGGGGGTTGGACTAGATGATCTCCAGAGGTCCCTTCCAACCTCAGCCATTCTGTGATTCTGTGTGAAATGCCTGTGTTGATGCAATTATACTAATATAGTTTTTTTGTGTAGGTTCAGCTTAATGCCATGCTGGGCAAAGGGAAATGGAAAGTTTGTGCAAATTTGAGACAGAAGGTGTAAGAGCAAGAAATTGTCTTCTCAGCAGGAGAAATCTACATTTGGCACATGCATCACTTATGTGTTTTTTTCACAACCTTTCATTCCAACACTAGTAAACAACACAACCCCTGTTCATGCAGAAGTTAATGAATAAGCAAGCTGTTGCTATTCTGTGAAGCAGTTCCTTCTAGAGAAAACATATGGAATGGTCTAATTTTCCTGATAAAAAAACACCTCAAGTTTCACATATCAAAGGGATACCAAACCGAAGCAGCATTCTTACCTGACATGTAGCAGACAGGCTTTTGCCCAGCAGTATCTGTGCTAACTCCCAGAGCTCGCTGTTGATTTACCTTGCATGTGTAGAACACCACCCTTTACAGTAGGATTCAAAATCAGAGACTCTTCTATCAGCATCAGCCTATCATTGTCAAAACCAAGATTTGCTATTCTGGAACCACATGCCTTCTACAGAGCACCAGAAAACAGATGGGACAGATGTTCTACGCAAAGTCATAGCTGTCTGGTAAATAACACACTGCTTCCTTTTTCAAAACATCAGCTGTTTCTCAGACAAAGAAAGAAGCATCTATAGGCTGAGATTGCTTATGTAAGACTCCATCTGGACAGATTTGGCTAGCACAGTCCATCCTGATCTAGTGAGATATGGGCAGCCACTGCTAAGAAAACCTTGGGAGTACCCATGCATGAACGGTTTCCGACTGGTAGCTCATTCCAACACGATTGTGGGGTTTACATAACAACCATTTCAGTCCTGTGCTAATAGGTGACATCTAGAACAGGAGACACTTCAGATCTACGCATACTTGAAAAGGTTGAAAAATTCTCAAGTGCAAATGCAGATTCCTTAAGAAATTTCAGAAATTGGGGCAACTGTACAGGGTAGAGGAAGACACTTATTTTTTTTCTAAAAAGTAGACCACGGACTGCCAAGGGTCTATAGACTACAGGTTAAAATCTAGTGAGCTAGTATGTTTGGAAGGTTGGAGAGTTCAGTAAGCACAGTTCTCTCATTCTCTCCTTTTTCTTCCCCATCTTCTCCTCAAAAGCATAAAATCATTTTAAAGAGGGGAGAAGGAGAAAGGTAGAGAATAGAAAGAATTTGGCCATCTAGCATATGACAGTGGTCAAAGCAGAATCTAAACATCTGGCCTCCTAAGGCTCCTGTTTCAACCATGGCTCATTTTGAAGACAAATTTACTTAGAACTTGCAAATATACAGGCAGAACTACTCTGCAGGTAGGAACAGTATGAAGACCTCAGCAGCTAGCGAACAGAAAGAGGTTAAAATGCCATCACTTTGAATTGAACACATCAACACCCAAACCCAAAATACCTGTATAGAAAAAATAGTATTTATTAATAGTCACACACACACACAAAAGAGTAGCTCAGACTGTGCAATCAATAAGTAGCAAGAGTGTGGGAAGAAAGAAAAGAGGAAAAAATACCTAAGGCTTAGAAAGACATTTTTAAACACTCGGCACCAAACTGAAGTTCTGTTTGGCCTGCTAACATCAGCAAAAAAAAAAAACAGATACACTGGTCCTCTTGACAGACTATCTTGATCCCAACATGAACTAAGAAAATGGATAACAGCAAGTTCCATTGCTGCTGTTCGATAAACAGGCTGGAATAGTGCACTGCCCAATCACATAGCAAAAAAGATTTGAGTTACTTCTAGACAGTTATAGGATCAACTCATAAATGCCCACTGCTAAATAAGCAGGATTGCATGATGCTGATATTTTGTTAGAATAGAGGTTAGATGAAATGTACTACCTAGTATCACAAACTACTCTACATCCATCCCCATTCAGTCATATATTGTCCACTCAATGCCAACCCTCTTTTACTCTTGACTTTTTGGGCAGATCCTATGATGGGCCCAACTTTCGTTTCTGAGGTCAGCCTCTGCCTCAAAAAGCAGCTACTGGAAAGCAGTACTATTGGGCTGGGACACCATTTGTATCTTAGCATTGTGGAAATAGCATGTCATTTAAACTTTCCATTCAAGCAGTGCCAGTAACATGCACAGAACATCTTCTAGTAAGCACCGTGTAAAACTGGCATCACTGCTACACCACATCTAGGAACACTGGGAACTAAATTTGCTGCTCAACACTGAAATCATGTAGCATCAGGCCATATACAACACAGAAGAAATGCAATTCAGGATGACTCCTCGATGGAAATTGCCAAGATTAACACTTTTATTGATGCCTCTGCTGTCCTGCTGCTCTTTCTGCAGAGAGTGCGAGTTCATGAAAAGAATGCAAACTGGTGAGAGTGCATCATGGTTCAAACATGCTAGAATTACCAGTGGGCACAGCAAAACTGGGAAGTCAACATTCATGGAGATCTGTGCTGAGCACTCCTCTTATTTATCATGCCAAAGGACAGACTTGCAAGGCCGAGGAAGCTCGAAAAAGATGGTTGCTCCAGTAAGTTAGAGGCTGAGACCTCAGACTCTGACTGCTCTGCCACTCCTCAGGGTTAAAAAGATGGCAGACACTTACCCAAGTTGGGACTTTACCATTGACACATGGAGACTTCCCTACCTATGTTCATTTCAAGGGAGAAACATTCCACTATGGCTTAGGCTATACATTCAAGTTAATCTGTACCTGGTGCACAAGCTGCTGCAAAGGGCAAGGCCTTTTTTCACAAAATAAATTCACTGGCAACCTGACCTCCAATCAGGAAAATCTGAAACATCTTCTAAAGAGGCAAGTGATGTTGGTGTTTGGCCACAGAGATGGAAGTTCCTCAGAAAGAATCTCAAGTGTGATTTGTAAATTGGGGTATTGTCTCCCTGTTGTATCCTGAGTAACATCTGTGAAAGATGAGGCCAAGAGGCAGGCACAGTACAGGATCAGTAAGTCCAAGGGGAATCACTGTGGTACCTTCAGTCATCAGAGTTTGGAGGCCCATTCTTCAGGATAGGCCCTGGTGACTGCTCTACAGAGAACCTTTAAAGTGTTGGCATCTCTCCAGATTTTGCCTGTACCTAGTTTTTTCTCTTTTGTATATAGGACAGGCAAAGAAATACTTTTCATTTTTTCCCCACACCTGTTCTTGTCCAGCATTTGCTTGCAGCCTTCCTCCTCCCATTCCTCCAACCTGCAAGTCTAGCTTCCTGCAGCTGGCAGGGCAAGTAGTAAGTACAACCACCAGCTGAAGAGGGACAATAACTTGCGCAAACACATTGAAATAAACCAACCAAAATAATTTTAATAGGATTTATTGAATCCAAAGTACAGCAGAAACAGATATACCAACAGTGTACAGACTGCTTGTACAGTACTTAAGGGAATGAGATATTGAGGCTGAAGCCAGTTACAGAGCCCACAGTCACTGCTGGACCACATTCTGACTGGAGGCAGGGTGATTTCCATGCATTGCACTGTGCAGCCTGCCATTGCTTGACCAACTCAGGGGCTTTGGCAGCAGCAGAGCATGACATCAGTGGAGGAGAAGGTACATTAAGCAGAGGCTGAATAGATGAATAGGGTGCAGGAAGCAGGAAATTGCACATATAAAGGGACTGCCACAGGCAAACCGTGTGGGGAAGAAGGCTCCTGCAGTATCCTGATATTGACTGCATGTGTTCTCAAAACCTCAGACTTCTCCTGGTGTGCAACCCCACCGAAATTTAAGGGTGTGTAAGCTAGTACTGGCCCTGCTCCAAGGCTTCTGAAGAACACTCCATCCTTCGCAAGACAATCTACACTTGCCTCTCAGACTATGATGTGGATTCTTCTCAACTTCCAAGTTTTCACCACCATGCATACACCATATTCTCATCTGTGGTATCTGTTTGTTTCTATGCTCTCTGGGATAACGTGCGAGTACCAAGACTGAGTGGGGTAACAGAGCTTTATCTGGTCCTTTCCACTGTTAGATAGATAAGGTACCACTTCTTTGTGCTAAAGGGACCTCCTCTGTACAGATCCACTAGGGTCATTATGGGTCTTTTTTGCATGGCTGAGAACAGGATGTTGCTGCTCAGAGTTGCTTCTACAGTATCCTGGGCAAAGCAGTCCCAATAGGGACTGGTGTCTGAGAGGATAAGAAAATAAGAATAAAGGTGGGGCAGAAACAGTTGATTACAGAGGAGGCAGAAGGCCCCTCTACTGACAGCTCAACCATCTTGCAGAGTACTTGGCCCTGCCAGTGGTTTAACATGCCTTTGGTGTATGTCAATCCAGGACAGTAAAAGCATACTCTTGCCCCTAGCAAAGGGAAGGCTGAGCACATCCATGTGGTCCTACAGCTTTAGAAGCTAAATGCCTGTTGCCCCAGGAAGCATCTGGGGATGCTGCAACATCTTAGCTGTAGTTCAGTTTTATAGCCTTTCTGTCATACCATATGAAGCTGCACAGAAGTCAGATGCTTGGGTGAGAGCAAGGGTATAGCCTTGTTTTTTCAATCCAGTCATGCTTCATAGTCAAATCAACTAGTGTAGCTCAGCCTACAAAAACTGATGCTCACTGGCCCCAGCAATATACGCTATAGATTTGGGGAGGCAGGAATAGGGGAGGCATGGTCCTGGTCTGGAACAGCTGTCAATAGGCTTACATAGGAGGAGGTACAGTCACAACACCAGCTGCAGGACAGCAATAGGACCAGGGAGCAGCATGCTTAGCATTTTGCAGCACCTTCCTGGCAGAACCTCAAGGGCCTGGACATCTGCCCAGAAAATGTTTAGGGGGGGGGGGGGGGGGGAACCACCATCCCTCAAACCCACTTATCTAAGAGCACTAGGAAATTAAGATGTCCTGACTAGTAACACCCTAACTTTTTATCCAGGAACCTTCTTTATCATAACAGCTTCCACTTCTTCTGCAAGGTGGCAAAATGACTTCAAATGCAGCAAAGGCCCAAGCGCTGCACTGCGGGATCAACGTGTATACAGAAAACAAAACCACTTCATGCCACTGAGGACAAACTTCTCAAAGCAGAGACTGGACATGTTCAGGTCCCACAGTTCTTGTAGTACTGCACTGGACCATGTGCAAGGTAATGGTGCAGTGTACCACACCACTACACACATTTCCAATGAGGGAGTGCTGCACAGTGGCCTCCATCCCACCCTCATTCCCAGCAGATCTAGCACTTCCATCCAAGCCCAGTTTGGACCTTATGGAGCAACAACAGATTATGCTCAAGAACACTCAGGAGCCTTGGTAGGCCTGGCTGCAGGCCTGGCTCAAAGATTATTCCTAACTTTTTATAAAGTACTTTCAGTTGCAACTGCTAAAGAGACAAGGCTCAGACCAAATACTCATGGCAGAAAGACTAACTGTGGCAAACATCCAAAGAAAGAAAATGAAACCACAACATCTATCTTCCATTAATAGAAGGCAGCAACACAAAGACACAGTGACCCAAAGATCAAAAGGAGCGTTAGAAAGACAAGTGAAAAGGCCTGCAGGAGTTTGATAGATCCAGCAGAATGTGAGTGCTAATAAGCATTCCCTGATCCATCACAAAGTCTATCAGCATAAAGTAACACTGCAAAATTTCCTTTTAATGATACTGATTGACATGGCGATTTTAGATGAGATCAACAGCTCCTCCTGTTTGACTGCTACTAAGTATTAAGTAGGCTTCAAAACAACATTAAACCACAGTCAACGTTTATTTAGACAAAATGACACTACCCACTGATTCATAAAGAGAAAAAACAAAACCAGAAGGCTCTGGATGGCTGCAGTATGGGCAATAAAACCACATCAACAAGAATGGTCTGTTCCACCTGCCCCAGAAATTTGGTAATGAAGCCATTTGATTATCATTACTTAGCATGCAGCTCACCACAGAATGCAGTAATCAAGATAAAATCCTACTTCCTTAAATGACTAAAGACAGCAAGTGCTCCTAACTTACAAGCTTGATGTGTCAGAGAACTGCAACATATTGAAAATCTTCTGCCAGAGTCAGAACATGATTCAGTCTTTATGCAGAAGGGATTGAGCCATATTACAAGCCATTTGTAGGTTTGTAAAGAACACAACATGATTAAAGCACAACTACAAAACAGGTGGGTTCTATCAACAAAGGGCAACATTCAACAACTGTCTAGCATGATCGGGTCGCCACTGTACTATTACATCTATTATATTCCCTGACACGCCATATTAGGGGGGCGCAGAAAACAATGTAGGGCAGAGACGAAAGAAAATGCCAGAGTAGGAGTTTTTCCATTTATCTATTAAGCAACAGGGGCAAAAACCAAAAAATGGATACAACAGCCTTTATCATATACACAGGCCTCAAATATTATCATATTAAATAACTCACATTTGCATTTTTATGCCAACTTTTAGCTGATGAGCAAGAAGACTTTTATAAAATATTAAGATACCTTCCGAAAAAGCTTGCAAGGTAACTGGCTAAAGCCATTTTACAGAGACACTGAGGCAGTGCAGTTAAAAGATTCAGCCAAAGCCAATGTTGGAGCTTATTACAGAATCCAGGGGCCTTGTACCTGGCTACTGTTAAAAACATACCTTAAAAAAGGTATTTAACGAGGCAAGAAAAATACAAAAATATATGTATATATACACAAGGCATTACTGGGAGATATATCTTCCAGAAAAAGCACGTGGTAATGTTAAGAGATTGAAAAAAGGCCTCTCAGCTGTGCCTAAGATTATCTGGCTGGTCCATAATCTGTGCTATATATGGAGAGGACACTTCGGGATGTTACTAAAGACCACATCACAACCCCAACTATTCTATGCCATCTCAACTCAACTTTGGAAAGTTTATTTTCACATGGCACAAAACTAATACAACCTGATGGATAACAGAAAGCTCTATGTAGAGTAAGGATCAAACGTACCTGTAACATATGCCCACTTCTGGGAACATGTTACACCAGGGAAAACACTGCAGACAAAGTCTCTACAAAGAGCCAACCCATGTCTGTAGGAGTTACGACACAATAAAAAGCTAACAAAGCTGAAGGCAAGCCAACGTCTACAAAGCATCTTTAGTCTGTTTATCCCTCAGCTCTAAATTCAAAAGGGCTAATTAGACAAGGGCATAGCACTAAACCTGTGCTGGATCTTTGCATCTGCACTGCACTGGAGCTAGTAAGACCTTCAACAAATCAGGCCATGAAAAAGTGCAGGACAGCCATATTCCCCTGGCCCTGGACAAGAGCCAGCTCAGGCGGTGAGCTCCCTGCTGAACTGAATATAACAAGGAAGATCCAAGCTGGACACTTACAGAGGCAACACGCTGCCTCTGCATCATCCTTCTCAGAACACCCTGCAGTTCCCACATTACCCATGTGTTTCCATTTTCCAGGGTATCCAGGTAACCCACTACCCCAACTAAGAACTAGGTGACCACATTTAATAAGAATCACCTCTTACTCATCTGCATTAACTCCCGAGCATTTAATGGCCAGTGGAAACACTTTGATTAGTCTTCCAAATCCTGGATTACTGCCCTGAAACACTGATCCATGTTTCTGTTCAACTAGAATGATGTGTCTAAACACCTTCTCAAATATTTGATGAAGTATGGTTACTCAAAGCTCTGCTTTCATTCTGCTGCCTCTCATTCAAAACTGAAATCTGTGTGCCCAAAAGTTAGTCTAATTAAAAGGAAAAAAAAACCCAGCTCCCTAAAGACCTGACCAAATAGCTGACAGCAATTGTTCTGACTGCAGACAAGGCAATCAGTACAAGCAAATGTGTGAACTAAAGTGGGCCTGATGGGGAAAAAGGGAATAACTTTTACTTTACACAACCCTAATTTTCACATAAATAGCTGCAAATAAAACATGAGATTAAATTTAGCCTAAATTCAGAAGGTTATTTACTTCAATTCTGAGGTTCAGGAGTTGTTTTTGTTACTCTCCAGCTTTGAACACAGCTGATAGTGTCAGGTCTAACTGCATTTGAGATCAAGTCACAAAGGGCGGACTTGATCATCACTGCTACTGTGGCTCTCAACAGCGAGTGTCATGCAGTGTTCTAAGATATCTGTCCAATTCCTCCATGCCATGCTGACTTGCACCATATCAGCTCTTAGCAGAAAACTCCTGTTTTAAAATGTGTCCCACCTAAACAAGTCATATCCAGCTGCGTACAAGATAACCTGATTATGGGAGACACACCTCATGAGTGGAGCACAAGACTACATGGGGACGGTGGATTAGGCTGCTGCTGTATATGGCAGCCAAGAGGCAACAGAAATAAATTGCACACATTTTCTTTTTATATACACAAATGTAACTGCCAGTTCGGCATAGAGGCTAGCAACTTTGAGACTGCACTTTTGAAAATCCACTGTGGAAGAAAAACTTCATCTGAACTACATGGAAAGCAGAAGTCTAATCTCCTCGAATTCAAGAGGAAAGACTTCTTATTTTGCTGACTTTCAACAAGGTTATAACAATTGTATGAATCTCTGAGCAACAGGACACAGATTCTACGTACCATACTTCAGCACCAACTCCAAACACCAGATATTGTTGGGAAGAAAAAAGGGAATAGTACACAAACTGGCATACAAATTCGGATATTTCTTGTAATTCCTGCACAACATACATGTAGTAAAAGTTGGTTAAAAATCTATCTAACAAAGATGGATTAAAGGACTGGAGTATCTAAGAGAGGCTGAGAAACTGGGATTCCTCAGCCTAGAGAGGAAACTGATTGGGGGGAATCTTATCAACACATATAAACAGCTACTGGAAGGGTACAAAGAAGAAAGACACAGACTCTTCTCAGTGGTGCCCAGTGACAGGACAACAGGAAATGGGCACAAATTGAACACAGGAAATTCCACCTCCTCTCCCCTCCACTTTCTGCTTAAGCCTAAGAGATTGTCAAAGCCTGGCAAGGATTTTTCTTTGCTCTTCTTTGTAGCATGGGATGAGCCCCTTCCTGGACTTGCTCTGAATTTTAATCTTTTCTTTTACTATAGGGAGTAAGATATTGGTGTCTGTGATGCATCCAGTGGCAACAGTTCTGAAAAGATCAACAAGAGTTGTCACAAATCAAGAAAATATGATGAATAGGGACAGAGTGAAGAGCCAGAGATGTTTGGTCTAGAGAGAAAACCACAAAGCAATGATAAAAGTCTTCATGTATAAAGCTACAAAGAGGAAAGAAATTAATTATTCTCCATCTCCATGTGGCTAGAGAATAATACGCTTAAACTATAAGGGAGATTTAGGTTAGTCATCAGGAAAAGCTTTCCAACACAAAGACAGTGTTGGAAGAAGTTGCCAGGAAAGTAATAAAAGACTGGCTTAGACACACACCTGTCAGGCAGGTCTGATGTATAATTGAACTAGCTTCAGATCAGAAGATTCTCTGAGGTCCCATCTTTTATAAATACTGTATTTACCATTAAGACTAAATCCTTTTGCACAGGCCCTTAGTTTGTCATTGGAGTCACAGAAAGTGTTTTTATGACCCACAGTATATAGAAATAGAAAATAGAAAAGATGTTCTTTAGACACATTTGAATTAGAGAGATCTCATGGCAATCACAGAAATAATTTGGCTGGAAGGAACCTCTGGAGGTGTGTCGCAAAACTTCTTCCTCAGAGAGAGCTAACATTAAAGTTTGATCAGGTTGCTCATGGCTATGTCCTACTGAGGTTTGAAAATGTCTAAGGATGGAGACTCCACAGCCGTTCTAGCAACCTGCCCCCAACCCTGATGAGGAATAATACTTTCCTTATGTCCCATCACAATTCCCTTTATTTCAGCTTGTGTCATTGCCTCTCCTCCTTTCATTGTGCACTTCTGAGAAGAGTCTGGTTCTGTGTAAGCTCCCTTTAGATTGTAGAAGACTGCTACTAGATCCCTCCTCAGCTGCTTCTTCTCCAGGTTGAACAGGCCCAGGTCCCATAGTTTCTCATAGGTTCCTACAATACCAACATCTGTTCAGCCTCTCCCTTCTCCAGTCCCCTTGCAGAGGAAGCACACCTGCCTGAAAAGTGCTTGCAAAAACCCCTGGGGGGAGACCAATATCCCTTTCCTCAGGTAAAGTTAAAAGACTACAACATATTCCTCAATAGCTTTGCTCCCCTGTTGCATCCCCTCTGATACCTTGCAAGACAAGCTGAAAAGAAATAAAGTCTTACCCAGAAACGCCAACAGCTACCTATCAACAAGAGAGAAATGCAAAAGAAAGGAAGGCATCTGCAAACAAAGCTAAAATGGAAAACCCACTCACCTTCTTGGTGCCCACTCACCTTCTTGGAGGAGAGAGATTTAATTCCCAGTGAATTCATCAAGGAGATACAATTCCCAGTGCTCCTTTTTACATAATCTACAAGTCTATAGAAACACATCATTCACAAAGACCCTTTGCTGACCAAAGACATAGGACAGTCGGACAAACTGTTCCTGTTCTTGGTGATCTGGTTTAAGGAATTACAGTCCCACAAACCAAAGCCCAATATGTGGTAGGTTTCTGTATACCAAATTCCAATGTTTTATCTGACTACATACTAATTCAAGGCTATAAAACATTCTTGAATTTGAAAGCTTGTTCTTCTAATAGGGCATCTGAAACAGGCAAACAGTGAATAAGCCGAGCAATCCCTTTTAATTTTAAAAGCAAGGTAAAAAATAATCAAACACAAAGTTCTGTAAAGCAAACAATGACTAGTGAAAGAAAACTGGAACTCCCTTTAACACGTGCAATGCTGCATAGCAAGGCAAGTCAGTTATTAGCCAGAGGGTATTTAAAGTCTCTAAAGTGATTTGCCAGATCCTATCTCTGCTGTTTCAGAAACTGTAGCGGGGTGCCTAAGGGTACAGTTTCACAACATCTTAGGCTGAATTAAGACTTGACTGCTACTGTAGAGAATCAGTCCTCCTTCCTTCTCAGCATGGCTACACATTCCTGCTGGGTTAACCTCAGAGAGATAAAACAAGTGAAATGTCATCTTGCAACAGCACAATGGACTTGGACCAAGGCAGAACATGATGTGCAGAGGAGAATCATCTCCAGTATGCACATCTCATACATATTAAAGATGGGAACACCTCCTTTCTTCTCCACTTTCTGAAGGTTAGATGAGACCTGTTCAGTTGGGCTCAGAAAAATCTCACTGACTGAGGGCTAGATCCAAAAATGGACTTATCTGATGTGATGCTCAGGATGCCTTGTTTCATGAACTGTGAAAGAACTAGCCTGCTAGAGCTTCAACACAGTAGAAAAGCCATCAGGTTCCTGCCAGGTCTGTAAGCTAGACTGGCTTGGCAAAGGATATGACAAGTGCCAGAGCTAGGAGCTTGCACAAGGAAAGAAGAGCAACTGTGCAGCTGTGCTTGAGGGTAGGGAAGGGAGAGTTACATTCCTTTGATGACAGTGAGTTAGATCAGCTCAGCTGTAACATGTAATTTCATCTTCAGACACCAAGATGCTGAGCACACATGAAAAAAGCTGTATTTGGGGGAAAAAAGTAAGCAGACGTTTCAATGAAAGCCACTAGTTTAAAGCAGGACATTTATTACTAAGTATTATAAATGTCTTTAAAAAAAAAAAAAACAAAAAAAACACACATACATCAGGGTCACAAACATCAGCACTTCAATAAAAATTCCACAATAATTTCAGGCTTGCTGACTGAGTTTCAAAGCACAGCTTACAGGAAACCTTTGAGTACAGCAGGGACAGGACACTTTCCTTTTAAAAGCAGTACCTGTTTCCATTGCAGAGATGGATAGTTTAAGGAAATGCTTAAGGCTGCCCCATCCACACTTCCAGCTTTCAGAGAAAGCTCAACACTTACCCCATCAGCAATGAGCTGGGTTAAAGCCAAGATGAATTTGGCATAAAGCAGAAAACTTGACTTGAAACTGGATATGGCCAGAGTGTTTGTTCTCAGGAAACAAACAAACAAAAAGTTTGAAACAGAACCCAGCCACAAGATTCTTCTTTGAATTAGGGCTGAGAGGATGCCAAAGATCCTCACTGAGAGTGCGAATGAGAAAGGGACCAACTTCCATATCAGGCTTTGGCCACCTGAAGCATTACTTGTAGTGGTCACATGCTGCCCTGCCAGGATACCTAGCAAAAAATAATCTGTTAAAGCAGAACTGACTTAGAATGGGTTTTAACAGGACAAACCTGACAGTATTTCAGGTCACAAAAAGTTAAAATTACACCTAGACACAAAGCCAAGTCAAGTCTCTAAGCATATCATTCTCCAAATCAAACCCATTCTCCAAAAGCCAGAAAGACAATTACTGATCTGTAATACAGAACCATGAAGTTCATTTTACACAGATCATGTCAGATTGAGCTAATTATGTCCACAGAATCTCAGAATTACATATATATATATAAAATGTGTGTGTGTGTGTGTGTATATATATATATATATATATATATATATAATGTGTTATATTCTTCTAGCATAAGCATAGTCCAACTAGCAGTCTACAGGCCACACACAAGACACTCCCATCCATCTTTCCCTCGCACAACCTGGAGAGCAATTTTCTGGACAGAACATTCTTCCTCAATAGCCAGATAACTCCTCTTCCACATGGCCAGGCACTTAGACCCTGGGAAGAACAGATGAGGTTATACTCCTGCTTCAACTTACACATGCACACAACCCTCTTCAGAGTACAAACCTGTCAAATTGGTTGGGAGGACTGGGGATGCAAGGCAGGGGGGTAGATGAGGATGGAAGAAAAGAGTCTGAAAACTGAGACTTCTACAGCTGCTGACACTGGATCATCCTGATCTAGGAATTCCAAACCTTTTTGCAACCAAGTATCACCTGAGAAAACTGGCAGTGCTCTGTACCTCTCCTTCTGCGATCTAGTTCTGAGTGGATAAAGACTTGCAACCCTAGCTTTCCCTCCGATGTGTACATGTACTAGTTCTGATGCAAATTATTAGCAAATATAGTTCGCAGTAAGAGACAAATTCTTTAAATATGGGTGTCACTGAAACTGTTCCCCTAAAACCAGACTATTATAGAATCACAGAATAACTAAGAAGGGAAGGGATCTCCAAAGGTCATCTAGTCCAATGCCTGCTCAAAGCAGGTCTAATTAGATCAGGTTGGTCAGGACCATGCCCAGTTGAGTCCAGAACACCTTCAAGGATGGAGATTCCACAACTTCTTTGGTTATGTCAAAACCAACAGAATTTCAGAAACACATCTATAGCAGAGCTGTAGCATCACATATTTTGCTACCAGAATAGTCAGGGATTTTGGCTCACATGTTAAGACTTTTGCAATAGGAGGTCTTAAGAAAAAAAAAATAAAAAGTCTTTGTAATGATCATGTTCCACTCTCTGAATATGCAAATTTCCAATGAAGAGAAAGCAAAATCCTGACTGAGAAGTGAATTCACTAGTATCTTACTGCAGCTCCTACTGAAGGTTTCCCTTATGTTAGGGCCTTCACAGGACATTCTCCTTTGGAGGTACCAAGAGGTGTAATATGGCTTGAACACACATTTCAGCTTTAAAATAGTTCCACCAAAAGTAAATCAGTCTCAATACAAAGAAAACACTGGGAACCAGCTGTCACTCATTCAGGCATTTAAAGAACCTTTAACTTCCTACCAAATGCAGAAAATTTCTAGTTTTAAACCCACCAGAAAGAATTCCTGATATAGAAGTCACTATGGTGACACAAATCTAGACCCAAATTAACACTATCCAATTTATTAACTAAAAATTATAACGAAAGATTGCAAATTATTTTTAAAAAGAAGCTACTTAACCAACTTAGAGGTTAAGCTACAAACAAGTATTTCCAAAAGTGGAGGCAACACATTAAGTGGAAATACCACTCTATCACATATTTCCAGTTTTCAGAGGAGGAAAGAAAGAAGAGAGGAGAGAGACTATGACAGGCCACTTTTCCTGCCATTTTAAGATTCCTTCATATAAATTGGTCAAATGGGATTACATATTAAATGTCAAAATGCTTTGTTGCTTATTTTTCAGACACGAGAAGTTTGTATGTCTGAAAGCTCATTATCGTCTTAACCTTTGTCCGTTTGCTTAATATTAATTTCTGTTATCTGCTAAAATCATCATGGCTACATTAACAATACTAGCATAACTCATTTTAATATTATACTCAAGTCTGAAACTCCCAGATGTTAGACCTTTATACTCATGGCATTTTATTAATAAAAACAAACATTCTTTAATTCAGATGTACAAATTAAAATCTTTATTTCAAATGAGCATTTAACACAGACTGGAAGCTGAAACAAGTCTTAACAGTAACTTACCAGGAAGTCTGTTCATGTTGACCCCTTGAGCAGAAAGTCCTATTCCCATGTACCTTCAAGAAAACAAACAATATATCAGTCAAGCACAGAATGGCCAAGCCACAAGATTTCCTGCAGCAGAAATACAGGTGGAAAAAAAATGGAAACTATTCAATGTAGGAACACAGAAGTCACTAAAGATTTTCCATTGCATTTTTTTCTTGAATCAAAGACAAAATGTTAATCTGGCCTAGTGACTGAGAGCTTTCTGCTCTACAAATACAACTGTTCTTTAGTTCATAATTGGTAAGGAAAGAGAAAGGACCTGAAAATAATCAGCAATTAAATGCCTGTTTTCATATATCAGAAAAACATAAGTATCTATAGGTGATTAACAAAAGAGTAAACAAAATACATCAAAACAGATATCGCTCATGAGAAAAAAGGTCCATATAGCCTTGTACATTGTCTCCAGAAGTTGCCAGCCATGGATGCACAGGATGGCACAAACACATAATTATACTTCCCAAGAACATTCTTTCACTCTCCAACAGATATTATATAGAATTTCCTAAGCAAAAGGTGGTCTTTTTGCATTTAATAACGCAAATAGATTTTTTCCTCCATTAATCCGATCAGTTGCTTTCTGAACCTTTGCAAACTTTTTGAACAGGCAATATCCTGCAGCAGTGAGTTCCAGTTTCATTATTGTCAGTTGCCAATTTCCTTCAGTACTTGCAGTTCCTGAATTAGAAGAGACAGGAATAGTAGTTCTCTGTAAACCTCCCCAAGGACACTCAGGATCTTGAAGTCCTCATTCATGTCCCACTCCCCAATGGTCTCTTCTTGAGGTTGAATACTCCTAGTCTATTCAGTTGTTCCTCATAAGGAAGCCAATCCGTACTTCTAACCATTCTTGCTACACTTGTAGTGCTTCTGTATCTTTTTTGATAAGTGTGGGAAAAACAAAACTGCAAACAGCATTCACACCACTAGCATACCATGACTACAGTAGACAACAGTATAACAATGTTCTCCATCTTGTTCTCTATTCCTCCTCTTCTAATCTCTAGCATTCCATTTATTTTTTGACTGTGGATGTGCACTGAGGTGATTTTTCCATGGAACTATCAATCGTAACCCAGAGATCTTGCCCCTGCAATCCAAGAGGCAGCTCAGAGACCATTTCTTGCATCAAGTTGGCATTGTTTATTCTGCCCCTACATGAATCATTCTACAGCTATCCAGTCTGAAATGCATCCTCCATTTTATTGCCCAGTCACTCAGTACTATAAGATCATTCTACAGTTCTTCATAGTTGGCCCTTGTTTTTACAGCCTTGGTTAGCTTAGTATCATCAGCAAAAGTTATCATCTCACTATTAACTTCACTTTCACGTCATTTATTATTGTAGTGAACAGCAGAAGCTTATCACACATCCCTCCAGGAATCCACCGGTGAACAGCTTTGGCCACAAGGAGGAGAGGGGGCATGACACAACACCCCAGGGCCATTCATTTCTCTGCCCTGTTTCCTACCTGTTAACTAATCTTTTTACCAATCATTTAACCACACAAGTACCTTCTCTTTATCCCAAGTTTCCTTAGCCCCCTTAAGAATTGTTGAGTATGGACCTTGTCAAATAGCTTTTGCAAATCCAAGCAGACTAAATCTCACTTACATGTGCATTCAACAGGACTGTAAGTCATGGCCTCTCTCTGCAAAGGCTCTTCTTCCACACTACACAATATATATGCACATACCCATTTTGTTCGTTCTGTTTCTCTTAGCTTGCTTGGTCCGTAGTTCTCTTTATATCCTCTAGAACCAGAGTAACTGGTGCGGTGTTTAGCTTGCTTTCAACTAAATTCCACATTTTTAGGTTGCTCCTCTTTTTGAAATTCAGCAAAACTACAGTTAACGGGGGGGGGGGGGGGGGGGGGGCGTTCTTTTTCGTGCAAAGATTTAAATCCAAATACACTACAGCCAGTGTTCTACTGTTCTTTCACAGTATCATTTCTCCTCTTGTGGCTTCGCTGACTACCTCCTCCAGAAAACATTAACCATGTCTAAAACTGTTATTTCAGAACTGTGCCCCAAAATTACATTTCCCCAAGCTATGTGGGTTAAAACTCCTATAGCAACCGTGCTTCCCATCCTTGAGGCCCTCTGACTTCCCTCTGTGTCTCAATCATTGTCACCACCCCAATCAAGCAGGCTGGAAATGGTAATAAACTTTGTTTTTCCTGTTTACACAGGAATTTTAATCCATGGAGATATATGACATATGTTTACCAGATTTGATTCCAAAATCTCTTTAATATATAGCATCACATCTTTACAATCACAGCCAACTTTCTCCTTCCTGGATACTTCACATCTTGGTAATACAACCTTCCTGATTTTAAACATTTGAAACATAGTTCTATAATGCTTTAAATGAAGCAAGTCCCTTCTTTGAACACACACAATTTCAAAAGCATCCCAGCTCGCAGAGAATCTGAATCCCTCTTCCTCAGTCTATTTCCTCAAAAACATGTTAAAAATGTTCCTCCCCACCTCTCTTTCTGGTACTGTGGGAAGTACAAAGGGAGGAAAAAAAACCCTGCAACTGCTACAGCAGAGGTCCTGGTTTTCAGCTTCCTATTTAACAGTTTAAGTTTTGCACACAGAACCTTTTTCCTGCTCTTCCCTATGTTTTCAGTACCACGTGGACCACAGCTCATGCTCAGCACTTCTTACAATATTCAGATGTCAACTTTGCACCTACCAGGCAAGTCATGATGCCCTTCTCCTGCTGCTGTTCTCTTTTAGCTTGCCCCTGGCCTCTAAGGGTTATCTTCAGTGGAAAATGATACATTGTTGTCTTCTGACAGGGAAAACCTATTGCTGGAATCATAGCTCTCTTCACCAGCTTAGTGTTCTCCTGCCAGAAGATTAGGGCCGTTCAAGTTTAAAGCTTCCTGGGGTGAACTCTGACAACTGGGCTAGGCCAGTCTAACGTTCAGCTACAACTAAGGGCCAGTCCAGGTTCTTCTGCTCTCACCATATGTTAATTATGTAATTAGACAAGCACCAGAAAAGTGTCAGTGTTTGATAAATGCGACAGTAAGAAGACCACTGAACTTAGAAAAACTCCAAAAGGGACTTTGGCAGCAGCTATTTCAAGACCAGAAGATTTGAACCTCTCGTGGCATTTGGGGCAAACAAGTTTATCTTAGAACCTCGCCAGTCGCAGAGGACAGATTTCAGGACATTTGGTTGGATCTCCTATTTCTTGCTTAGAAAGATAAAGTAACTAAGGAGATTCATGAGCATTTACAAGATACCTAGGATATACATTATCACCTAGCAAATCTTACGTGCTCCACATCAGTGCTAAAAGCCTACAGCCTCTCTACAAAAAGAAGAGCTCAAGGCACTATGCTTGTTGAGACAGAACGTGAGACACTCCAATAAAACAGAGCTTGGACACAGCACCTGCAGAAACGCAAATAAATGCCCTGTTTTATTTTGCACTGCCCCGAGTTCTAGGACACTGGCACCAAACACCTACTTCCTAGAGTAGTGGCCCTAAGTTTTTAGATCTGACTGTCCCCACTCCCAAGATAATCCTCATCTTGCTTAGTCATGATGAAAGGAGCTCAAGGACACCCCCTTCTCTACCACAGACTAAACAAGCTCCACCAACACAAACAGGGATCATTTCACCTGCACTAAGGGAACTATCAGCCAAAGGACACCTGGCATCTGTATGTGCTCCCTGAAGTAAAGATTAAAGGCTGCCACGATTCATCCTAAAAAGAGACATCTCAGAGGTTTAGGCTGCCATGTGCCCTAGAGCAGACAGGCAAGATGTAACAAAAGAGTGAAGTGGGAAGGATTTATTCAAAATTAAGTCCTGCCTAGCCTACAATATGTCTTGAGGTAGAAAGCTCAAAGATAAATACCAGCACTGTTCCAAAAGATTTGTGAACTGGGCAGAAATATGGCAGGAATTTGGGGGTTTCATCCCAAAACATTAATTTTCAAAAAACTATAGGGATGAAAGAACTGTTCTCCTGACTCTGTAACCCAGTAAAAGCAGAAAACCTGTTTCACCTGAGGAGGGATGTGATCACTTTTAGCACCTTTATTCCAGAGTCCAAATGGGAGGACATTCTTTGGTCTTTGGCCTATAAAGTCCAGACGTTTCCTTTGAAATGCATCTGAACTGTGATGTGACAGTGCCATGGCAACTGATAGCTAAGACAACGGCATCTAGTCACTATTCTGATCTTACATATGAGTGAAAGTGTTCAGCTTTTTTATGAATTGAGATCACTTGCCAGCCTCCAATTCTCTGTTATGACAGAAAATATGAGCTGCAAAACACTCTTATCCAAGGTGAGAGTAGGACCCTCCAACACCCTCACTATCATGAGAAGACGAGAAGAACGTGAAGCAATGTAGGCAGATTACCACTTCTGAAGCCCAGACATGTTTTGATAAGGGCCTTCACCATAACATCTTAAAGAAATTGTCTTGGGATAAAAAGAAAGATTAGTAACTGGTTAAACAGTAAAAGACCAAGTGTAAGAAAAATGTTTGTAGGAACGCAGATATGAGGTAAAGACATCACATCACAGGCTCAGAGCAAATACCTGTGACTCAGGTAAGCCAACAAGATTAAAAAAAAAAAAAAAAAAAAAGACCAACACGATTAAACAGTATGATAAAAGGAGAATTACCCAACCAAACACATCCTCATTTGCATTAATACGAGTGCAGCCAGCAGGTCAAAGGAAGGGATTTTTACATTATGCCCTCTATTCAGCACTTGTGAGTCTACACCTGGAGTACCATGTTCAGTTTTGGGCTCTGCAGTACAAGAAAGACGGTGACAAACTGGAGTGAATCCAGTAGAGGCCACCAAGACAGTCAGGAGGCTTGAGCCATGGCTCAAGTATGAGCATAGGCTGAGGGAAATGGGTTTGTTCAGACTTAAGAACAAAAGGCAAAGGGCAGATTCTATTGCTGTCTACAACTACCTAATGGGAGGGTACAGGGATGATGGAACTAGACTTCTCAGACAGGCACACTAAAAGGATAACCAACAACAGACACAAGTTGTAACAAAGAAAATGCCACTTACGCATTATGAAAAAAATTTTCACCATGAGGGTGATCAAACATAGGAACGGTGGCCCAGAGAAACTACTGAATCTCCATCCTCAGAGATGCACAAAACTTGACTGGACATTGCCCTGAGCAGTTCGACCTAACTTTGAAGTTGGCCCAGCTTTGAGTGGTGAGTTGGACTGGATGACCTCCAGAGATCTTTTCCAACCTAAATTATTCAACGATTTTTTTGACTCCAAGGCCATTTGGTTTACAGCCAATGAACTCTTGGGTAGCAGTGCATAATGCAGACTGTGACATGAGAGGCACATATACCCCAAGCTATCCAACCAGCTGACCCCAGCTTTCTCCCTAGTCATCAAAGAAAATGGATCATCCAGGAAAAGCTGGTCCATGAAGAATTCACAGAATACCCCTGAATTCACAAACAAAAAATACCAAAATGTCTGCTATCTGGCACGCAGCAGAGAGTTCTTTAGCCGTTTGACTGAAGGTCTCCTGAACGTAGTGCCCACTAGAGTAAGAGCAAGGAAGAAGGTTCTGCTCTGATATAGAGATCTCTAGGATGAAGCAGACTAACAGAAAGCATGTGATCTGATTCTTCTGGATCCCTTAATAAAAATAAAAATAAAAACACTTTTTCCACTGGAATCAAGACTTTTTAAACAAACATTACACCCACAGTTAATAGCTCAGCTACTTCATTCTTTAGAACTCTTGAATGAAGATCAGATGACCCTAATGATTTGTCCCATTTTAGTGATAAATAATGTTGCTGTATCAATCCTTCAACAGGAGCCAGATATTCTTTTAAAAACAAAGTTGGGAGCCTCTGAACATTCTTCCACAATGAGCACATTTGCAAAATAATTTGTTTTTCAACCATGACCCTACCTTTTCTGAGCTCTTCATAAAACATTTCCTTAATAACCTCTTGCCCTTGCAGACTTTTTGGCTTGCTTTCCACCCCTGATGTTTTGGGAGGGAAAAATATTCTTCTTTGATATTTTAGACCTTAGGCCAAACATTCCTAAGTCTTTTTGCTCAGCTTTAATGTGCTTTTACACTTAACTTGACAAAATTTGTTCTTTCCATTTTTCTCACCTAATAAAACTTTTGCTTTTGGAGGGCGCATCCCTATCCTCTCTTACTCTAGTGTCCAATTATGTCAGCTGTTGAGTCTTTTTAATAGTTCATATGCATTTGCTCTAATCCTCCAATATCATGTCTCTTTAAACTATCTCCATACCACCTGAAAGCATTTTACCTTTCTGATTGCATCTTTTAATTAGCTTTTTTAACAAGCTTCCTCAATCTATATAGCTCTTTTTTTTTGTTTTTTTTTTTTTGTAGTGATTCTTGGAGGATTTTAAACATATACTTATGGTCAGAGCTGCAGAACAACTTATAAACAAGAGTATTTTTGAAGCACATCTCTTGCACTGTTCAGAGCATGAGTCAGAAGTTACATTCCCTCTCATGAGTTCCCCGACTAGTGTCTCTGAAGCAGTCATTTATGGTGTTTAAAAATTTAGTCTCAGTATCATGCTCTGACATGACATAAACACAATCTATAAAGGACAAACTAAATTTTAAGGGTGTGTTTATAATCTGCCAGGCATGATATGGAAGATTTTTCCCTATATCTCCAGGGTGCACTCTAGCTCTTCCTCAACACCTTCTTAGAGCATTTGCAATTCTCATTTCTATTCCTACCAAGCCTGAAACACTCTGCTGCTTAAGAGTTTTCCTTGCTACACACTGTTTTTTGCTGTTTTGATCTCTTTTCAACCGTGTCTGCTAGTAGTGAGGACTACAGTCCACTGTTAGAACTACATTCCAGGTCTACATTGCATCAGAGAGCAGTGAGAAGTGCCACCTCTTCCAGTTGTTCAACCCTCAGATGAATTGTGATCCAGAGTTCAAGGTCCCTAATTGTTTGAACATACAATAAAGGCACCCACTAAGCCTGGACCAGTAATACCAGAGCACTGGGACCTGGCTTTGGTAGTCTTGGAGACACTTAATACAGAACTCTTATAGAGCAGACCACTCAATTACTGTGGCAAAATGATCCCCACTACCTTCACCAAATCACATTAGCAAGTCCAAGATTTCCTGGATTTGCTGGTTGCAGCCAAATTTTGCTCGATGAGCAGGGCATGCCTCTCAGTGTAGGGAACATTTCTTGTGTCCTGATCTACCTGGCTGAGCTGAAGCTGAAACATCTTAAAACTGTGCTCACTTTGTCTCCTCGAGCGCAGCTTTGTCATGTGTTGATGTCAGCTTCTTTAGTTTCAGCATCATACAGCCCAGCTCCCTTGGCATAGGGCCATTTGTCAATTCTGCCTTCTTACTGCCTGAGGGTGCTTTTCTGTTCCTCTGTCTCTATTCCTGTTGCTGTTGACATTGTTGACATTAGCACACCTGGAATTTAACAGAGAGAGTGGACACCACTTGTGCACACATCCTTGGCACCTAGCTTCATCAGCATCATGGCTGCAGCACTTTGATGGGGTCCCTTCTGTCTCAACCCCTCGATGCACAATGACACAACGCAGTCATTGCAGTGTATTGGTCACCATTCTGGTGACCCCACTGAGCAAACTGTTGGAAATTATAACAAATAACATAATTACTGGATACAGATTAAATAGATCATCTCCCACCTCAGATTATCCTGGTTAATTTTATTATTTTCTATGCAAAGATCCACCCTCCCTTTTTTCTGTACTACAGCAAGTCCCATTCACATAACCAAGAGCAAAAACACATATAATAGTATTTTTCCTTTTCTGGACACCTTTAAATTAGGGTTGTAAGCTTGTATTTTTACAGAAAGCAAGTACTACAAATCCAGAATCTCTAAATTAAGATTACATGTTAGTCTAGATAATACAACACTATTAAATGTGTTACTGCAAAAAATGAAAATGACCACAAGCCTCTCCAGTTCACATAATTTTGCTCTTCAGCTTCTGCTTCCACTTAACGTTTAAGACAAACTTTAAAACAGTAGCATGATGACTGCAGAGCTATGCACTGAATTTGCAGACAACCTGAAACAAAATACATGTCTCTCACTATGCTGGATATCAACTCCACAGCCTACAGCTTATATCCAAAACTTTACATTGTCACTTACTTGATTGCTGGTTATTATTTCTGAAGATGCCAGCAAGTTTGTTTTTGCCATGTACTATCAATTAATGTATAGTATATATAAACCTGCACAAAGTTTGTATGCCTACACCATTATGGTTTTGGAGGTTTCAGGTGTGGACAGACTCCATGTGGAGTATTCTTTAACTGGAGTCAATTTTTGAGGAATTCAAGGAACCTCCTGGAAGGGGAAGCACAGCTGCTGAAGCACTGATACAGCAGTACAAGAGAAATGTAAGAAACATTAGCACCTAATTTCAAACAGCAAAAAAAACTTATACATAAAAGCTTTGGGGTACATTATGTTTAAGTCCATGATCCATCGCATATAATAATATACCTTAAAGGCCAGGCACAAGAGAGCTCATGAAAATATCCTTTCAGCAGTGAACACTGAATGTCTGGAAGAACCCTATCCACATGATTCAATAATGCTGCACCACAGTAGATCAATTCTAAGTAGTCACAGCAGAAAAACACACAAAAATACACCCAAACACATGACAGTGATTCAGTCAGAACAGTCTTGTCTCCACTTATCTGCAACCTACACAGTTACCATAGCACCAAATTTTTTTCAGACTTCTGTTGTACCCCAGCCCTGCCCAGAGCATACTGGTTGCTTTTTAAATTTTAACAGGCTAAATCAGCCATACTTAACACCAGTTAACATCAACTTAGAAGGCTATACTTTGCCCCTTTTCTTGATGCACTGGCTCTCCTTGACCACAGCAGGTGACTGAAGAACCTTACTAACAAGTTAGAGTTCCAGAAGATGCTGGCACCACACACGCTTCTGCACAACACATGACCAGCAGGACTGCCAGCATTTTCCCCTGTGTCTTCCAGCACTTTGAGCATGGCAAGAGTAAGTGCAAAGAGACAAAGCTTTTTGGTGGGGACCCAGAAGGCAATCCCCTCCCAGTCTCCCCATTCTCCGAGTACTTCAGCAGCAAACATCAGCACATCTGCTACTCCAGCAGGATGACATCTAACTAGAACAGCGTTAGCTTCTGGCTCCGAATAGAACTTGTAGTGGATTTAGCAGTGCAGACATTTTCAATGTTGCAATTTAAATTGGTATTAAAAAAAAAAAAAAAATCAATTTTTACCTCTGCCAATAAAAGAGTTCCCCTGGAAAAGAGAGAGAAAGACTGAAAATGATGACTGTGCATCTAAATTAATGCTTTAAGTCCTACTGATGAAAGAAAAAAAAAAATCAAGCTGACTTGATGTAGTACTCACTCAGCCAAGAAGCACTATACATTTGTCACTGGTCAGAAATTATCCAAAAAGCCACAAGGAAAGTTATTTCACAGGAGTGACATTTGAGTAACTTAAAGCTTCTCTTAAAGAGGCTGTTTTAAGTGCTATATAGTCACAGAAGTAGAGAAGTTCATTGATGGCTGCAATTGGTTTCTTTGCATTTCAACAAAAGGAAATTCTGTATTTGGGCATACCAGCTCAATTAAGAATTTTAGTAGTTGATCATACCATATTAATCTTCTTAAATGATTTAGATGAAAAGGTTTAACTTTTTGACATGTAGACTTTGGGTTATCTTGGACTGATATATCAGTACAACACTTATCTGGAGAATTTTCCTATACCTTAAGATTTACTCTGCACTGGGAAGGCTTGTAGACAAAAGTTATCTTTTAGCCAGCAAGCTGGACACATCCTTTAGACACAAACTGACCAACTCTGACCCCTTGCACAAACACACCTCAATGAGAAGTCTTCATCTGACACACAATCAATATCTATAGGCCAGGCATCACTGTAGGACTCCCACTGACACATACAATGTCCACAGCTGTAACTCCTAACATACAGACCCACCATAATGACATTTCAGCATCACTTCAGTGATCCCATCATGTCATCGATTCACAACTGAAGAGCTACACAGTAGGTCACATAGCTTATCTGATTGCTCCTAATCAGGTATAAACAAGCCTTATGATAACATCTGGAAGACTTCAGAGAACAGGATGCTAGAGTTTCCAGATCCCAAAGGCTAGATTACAAAAAATAATAATAATAAATAAAATAAAATAAAAAAATTCACATGGTTAAGATTTACCCAGATCTGAATCCCAATCTTTTATTCTCCACCCCTCAAACTCCTACTTCAAGCCTCTAACTCCCTAGACCAGAAAGTCAAACTCCTGCCTTTACTATTTGCTGTAAAAACCAACTTTGCATACCCATTACAGAAGCTGCATTGACTGCTGGATGGATGTTTACCTGCTGCACTCACAGTTTCTTCCTGTTTGGTTCTACTTGTCCTGACATTCACACCAGCTAGTGGCCAGAGAATGGGAAAGGCTTAGTTAGACTCAGGATCTACTATTTACACTTACCTGTAGCAGGACTGCTCTTTCCCATTCCAGAACTCCACATGCTGCATAAAGCTAGTCAAATGAATCCAGGGATCCAGTGACCAACAGTGCCTGACATGTGGACCTCAAGATGGCAGAGAGGTGGCAACCTTTTCTGGGGCTTTGCCCTCAGAGGTATCCCCCAAGAAAGCACAGATCAAAGCTGCATATGGCATCACAGCTCCTTCCTATCACACCACCCACCTTACCCATCTGACACATCAGAAAAAAGACATCCAGAATGAACTGAGAACTAGAGATGCTGCCAAGCAACACTTTGGAGTATGGCTGAGATGCAAGAAGCTTGCATGTTCTCTGCCAGAGGTGCACAGTTATAATGGTCTTTGTAAATAACTGCACTCAAGATTTGTCAAGTTCTAGGTCCTTTTGTTTGTTTTTTTAACTTATAAGATATGCATACATTGCTGAGCATGCAGTTTCCCCTTCCCACTGGCTTTTGAAGCGTTTGTCCAAGGTATAAATAGGATGAGCTGATTTTCAGTTCCCAATACCAGGTTTAAGGCTGTAAGCCTGCCTTAAAGATCTCACAGTCCAAACCATATGGATTCTTGAGAAGTCAGAGGAAAAACACCCAGAAGGGAAATCCATCCATGTGACAAGCAATCCTCAGAGTCAAAAGAACAAACGTAATGCTCAGAGAGCCTGCCAAACAGTCAGTGTAAGAAAAGTTTTTTGGCTAGTCTAGAGCTACTTTATGCAAGTAACCCACAGAAATACTTGGGAGCTCAGCACAAAAGTTGAAAACAGACCGGCCTGACAGCAAGTAGCTAACACAGAAATTCTACCACTTCCATCTACCCTGCTTCTCAAGTGCAGGAATAAAGTACTTACTAGGCAGTGGGAAGAAAGAAAGGACAGAGGAAAACATAGCAACAGCAACAGAACTTGCATATACCCATATTTGATATCCTTCAGTATTAAGGTTCCTGGAGCAAAAATCATCTCCCTGAGTGGCTGGAAAGCACCCAGCACTTAGAAGGCATTGCCATATGCAAAATAAATAAGAGTGGAGCAGAAGGAGGGAGAAAGCAGTTACTCCATAGCCATAACAGGACCAGAGCAGTACACTATATACAAAGAAGGAAGCATTTCTTTACCCAAAAAGCTGTAGACTTTCTCTAAGGATCTTAAAAACAGCATTTGTCTCAAATGCTAGTGCTGACAATTAGCAAAGCAGAGGCGTTCTCATGAAAAGAGAGGGACCAATTTGCCTTCTTTATTTCTTAATCTGTTGAAAGGTATCGAGTCAGGATGGTGAAATGACCCAAGTCTCTCCTCTTCCAAGTGCCTGTGAAGCTTACCTAGTAGGTAGACAAGATTCATCCTATCCGAAAGATGGGGAAATGAAGGCAGAAAAACACACAGCATAACCATAACACGTTGGTTACCAGCTAATTGTCACAAGCCTAGAATTCTTCTTTACTATGCCAGTTACACACTGAGAAAGTAGCCTCTCCTAGAACATGCTTTAGTACACATACTTAGATAGACTCTGGCCCCAAAGTTAAGAGTGGTTAAAAAAACAGAGCCATTAAATAACTTGTTCGGTAGGCCATTACTTCTAGTAAAGCAGCATTTCCTCCATCAGTTAGTGAACTAACAATATCACTACTACATGATAGAAATTCCTGGGATTGGTATATTATTACATGGGCCAGTCAAGACTAAGTGACTCAGCTGAGTGACGAGTTAAACAAGGGATGTTTTTCTCATCCAGAAATGGGTTTGTGATTCAAAGGTTTACTGCATCCTGCAATCATTTTTATTCCTTCATAAAAGATAACCACATCTATCTGGTAGAAATCCGGTCCTGCCAGCTATCTTGCACCCCACTCTTTCAGCACATGCACAGTTAAGCCTAAAATAAGCCAAATTACTAAATTAGAGATTAATAATACATCCCATCACACTGATAGCATTTCAGAGGCTTTTGCAGTTTCTTTTGCAAAGCTTTAAACTGTTATTCTTGTTGTCCAAGGTGGACCCAGAACTCATGCCATGCTTAAAGAGTGGAAAGAAATGACAAGCCATATAAACTTAATATCTGAAACTTCATATTCTTCCAGCTGCGATGGGGGGAGGGGGGGGAATGTTATTTCAATACACTGAAAACCAAGTCTAGCTTTACACCTGTTAAAAAATTACCCACTGTACATAAAATACCAGATTCCAACTCTCCAACTCCTCAGTCGAACAACAAATATTTTGAAACTATATCACACTGGAATATAATGAATTTCTAACATGGAAGGAGTACTGTTTTCATATGTGGATATTGTGCTGTTCTGTAACAATGCTTCAGAAATAGCACTGACTGGCTCCAGAAAGAATCCCAATTCCCCAAGCAGAGGTCAGTAAAAACAAATAATGCAAGATTGAAAAGAAACAGATAAAGGCAGAAAATAAAATTCTTAACAGCTTATTAAAAACAAGTATCCTGAGGCATAGAGGAGTCCACTGCACATTAGCCTGAAGAGCAGTGGAGAAGTTCTGAAAAAACAAATGAGCAGTGGAGAAGGTGAGCGATCAGAACAAAATTAGAGTCAGTAACATGGTAACAGAACACATTATCTCAGCCCATTCACGAGTAAAGGCTGCCAAAACTACAGACAGAAGAATAAAAACTTTTTCCCTGGACCAAGGCATCAGATTCCTAGCTCCCTCAAAATTTTAGAATCATGTTTAGAATCATGTCATAAAAACAGACTACCATAAAATGAGAACTGGTGTCTGTCAGCCATAGGGAAGGTCAAATCTGTCCCTTCTCTGGAGGAGTTATCTTCAGGAACAGAAACAACTGATGAGATATATTAACAATATATTTAGGAATATGGAAAGACAGAAGATAAAGATCAGAGATGACTACTTAACTTCAGCACCATTTAAGAAAGAAAAGGCATAATACAAGCCTATCGAGGCTGAAATCACTCTGTTGGGATCTGCCCAGAATGACTCCACCATAAACACTGTCACATCCAAAATGATCCCAAACACTGCAATGTACAGTGGTCAAGACCAACTGCCTTGCAAATGTATCTGAAGCTAAGGTGTCCTGCTAAGCTAGTTTTCTAGCTTTAGACTTCCAGTTCCGACAGCTGACTTCTCATCTAAGTCAGCTGGTATTCAATAAAGTTCACATAAACCACATCAGTGGCAATGGTGAATTCAGTTTGGGAACAGCATAAAGCGTCACTGATGTTAATTCACTGATTATTCGTTCTGCTTGCACCCAGTTGAACAAGTAGGATTTTTGTTCAGTTTGTCCTGCTGATTAACTAAGCATACTTCCAAACACACAGTTCAGCATTGCTGAAATTTTTTATCTCATATATTAAGGAAGTTAAACAGGATTCCATGACCATATGGATTTAGAGTGCATGACTGCCAGTTTAAGCAACATGACATTTTTCCTGGAATAAACAAAGTCTACAAAATAATAAAGAAAGATACTAGAGATACAGCAAATATCTAACAGAAAGATATCTTTGAACCTATGAAAGGAGGATTTACTTGCTAACACAGGATTTCATGAAATCTTGGAGAAAATGAAGTCTCTTCAATAGATACCTGTTTGTAAGAAGCATTTTTTAATTGTGTGGAAAATGCATTACACATAAATTAACAAACAGAAAATGGCAATGGATATACTTATGAAATATGAATACTTTAACACAGAGACAAATACCCAGAGAGAGAGCTAGGGAGGGCACTGAGAGATTAATGCACACTGAATTCACAAATCTTTATGTGTTGACATCTCCACAATAAGGAATCAAGGCTAAAAGTAGAAAACATCAATACTAAGAACTTGTTCACAAGAAGAAAGATTGTATCTCTAGTAGCGTGCAAATACAGATCTAGCATTATACCACAGGCACATTGTAAAACTCGTTCCTAGAAAAGCATTTAAGAAAATTAATCTGACCATAGAGTCACTACAATACAGTTAACACAATTAAACTTTATGGGCTGAAGTTATATTCCAGCTTCATAGTAAATAATAATTTCTTTTGCAGTTCATCAGCCCGAGCTTCATAAATGAAGGAAAAATTCTATTAAAAAAATTATGCACCTTGTACAATTTAATTACTAAACAGAAAATTGCTTAGTTACATAATCCTAGAACATTTAAAAAATTAGTTCCTATTAGTCTATAATTTGATTTATTCATTATAAAAATATTCTGAAGAATCAAAGCATAATAATGTTTTACAAATATCCTAGAAATGTTCAATTTATTCTACTAGAATTTACTTTTGACTAATTCTTACCTTTTCTATAGCAGATATTTAGAAACAGAAGGGGGAAGACACTTTTCCTAAAACTTTCTTTTTTTACTGTACAGAATCTCACAACTCTAACCGGACAGAGGAAAAAAAAACAACAGGAAGAAAGAAGCACCCAAGTGCAGTGAAAAAGACACATATAGTAAAGAGAAAATCAGAAGTGATGAACAAGAATTAAGGGAGAAAGAAGATGATACCTCCTAGGTGTCTCACCAGTGGCCCATCACCATCACTAATTCCATTTAATTTCCTTATTTCACAGATTGCTTTAATGGGAAATTGATATTCTACCATCACAATGGATGGGCCCAAAATACTTCTATGAAGTGCAGAGTTTAAGCTTCTACTTCATTGTTTGTTTTTTAATAAAATGAAAACACAGCTATCAAGTGCAAATCAGATACTCCCATCTCACAATTTGCCTTAAATTTAAAAAAACTGCTTTCAGTCTTACCCCAGTTTACAAGAGCTTAGCTGAGCAACAACATAAAAAAACCCATCTAACATGATGCCATCAACTGGTGTGAAATCTCCAAAGAAAATGAGAGTGTCTGTGCACTTAGGAACACCAAAGGATTAGAAGAAAGAACAGAGCTCAGCCAGCCAGTAGATGAGCAAGCAAGACTTGCTTGGGCAAGACTGTAAACATGAACAAGGTGAGAACTATTCATTCAGTCCAGTTGGGCGGGATTTATTTATGAGTTGGCTTATTTACATGAATGTCTGAGGCAAGGCTGAATTCAAGTAAACAGATACACCCGCAAACAGAAGAACAATGCTTACCAGCTGGTTCTGGATTCTAGGAAATGAGGTGGGAAAAAACAAAAAGGGGAGGAAACCAGTTATTTACAAGTTTATCAGACAGAAACAAGGGCTCACTCAGCACAAGTAGATGCTAGAAACCCTCAGCTGCCACACACAATTCCTTAGTCTACACTACAGCCACAGCCAGACTCACATTACGAGGTGTCTGCAGTATAACCAGCTGATGGATGGACAAAGACAACCATGCCATTAAAGCCACTGACGTCAGAGAGGACACGACAGGCCTACCAGCATCTGGAAACCATTAGAGCACACTAGCAAAAGGCTTTTCAAAGAGTCATCGCATTCACCATATGCTGAAGAGAAATGGAAAGCTGACGAACAGAAATGTAAGCAAGGGAGAAAGCAGTAGACTACTTAGTACTAATGTAAAGCCTGCTAAACAACCAGTACATCTGATTTTTCTTTTTTAGTCAGGGAAAAACTGAGCTATTTTTAAGCCTGGGATATGTACTTGGCCTAATATGATGAAAATTCTTGTGTAAGAAAGTAAAAAAAAAGATTTTAAATAACCTGGTGGAGACTAAGCTATATTAGCTCTTAGGCCTCTTTCCTCAATGCATTCTTCACTCCCTCTATCAGAAAAATGCCTGTGATCTAAGCTATCACTGACTGACGTCTCTGGACAGCAGACTGAAACACAGTCCAAGCTGGTGCTGAAAGAAGGATACCAAGGCTCACTATTGCCCATGTCTTCCAACTCTCCCTCTTCTGTTCCCCCTTTTGGCCTTTCACTTAATGCACAGAAAATACTGTATCAAGGAACTGATGCAGCTGAAAATCAATCCAGCAAAAAGACAGTTAACTTGATCCAGATCACTACACAGTAACTAGTGCTGGCAGAAAGGAAAAAGGGGGGAAAAAAAATCATGGCAGGAAAAAGAGCTAGACTGATTCTTTCAGCAGCAGCCTACCAGAGATCAGCTTGAAGTTCTCAAGAAACTGCCTCACTCTAGAAGCAGAGGGCTGTGCCACAAAGCACCTCCTCTGCCCACAGTCATGCTTGCTCTTTTGCACACAATTGCCTACATCTAAAGCCACTGTGGACACACAGCAGGCCTCTATCATTCCAGGAAAGATCAGACTTATTACAAAACTCCAGCACCCCAAAGTCTCTGCAAGTAAGCTCCTCTCCAAAACCAAATAACTACCAGAAAACACAGCTGTTAACAGCAAACTGCTATCACAAAGGCAATTCACAAGCTGCTTGACTGCCTTTTTTCCAGGAACAGCTCAGAAACAAACAGAGAGAAGGCTGCAAGCCAGATGACTTTTGCTAGAATTAGGAATCTACTCACAATCAACATCTCTGGGGAGTCCTCCTCAGTCACACTGCATCACAGCTCACCATGTGAGTGGGGGAAGTGGAACAGGTCAAGAAAAAGAAAGGGCAGTCAGGAGCAGGCACTGTCACCCATAAGACAAGACAGTTCACCTTGCCCCACAAGAAAGAGGATGACAAAGATGAACCATCCTCCTGAGTCACAACAGCATGCAGGTTGTGGGTTGGCTGCCCTACTCTGATGAGTCTTCCAGACATTGTTCCTGTTTACCAAGTGGAGATCATCTAATTGGGAAACGGAAGCTTTAAGATGAGCTGACAAGTCAAGAGCAAACACAAACAGAAACACAGATTTTACATATTAACATATGTACGTGTGTGTGTGTGTGTGTGTATACACATATATATAGTGGATAAAAGCCCAGTGTGTGTGTGTGTGTGTGTGTGTACATATATAGTTAAAAAAATTGAGGTTGAACTGTTATAAAGACTACTGTGATAAAAGCATGAGTTATTTGTGGCAACTCAGGAACATTAGGGTCATGTACGTTTCTGCCAGTCTGTTTATCTGAGCAATGCTGGAATCAAGCCATTCACAGAACCATAGAAAGGTTTAGGCTGGAAGGGACCTGGAGAGGTCACTTACTTCAACCTCCTGCCCAAGAATAACTTTGGAAGTTATATCAGGCGGCTTGGGGCCTTGTCCAGACAAATTTGAAGATGGAGATGCCACCACAGCCTCGCCAGGCAACCTCTTCCAGTGCTTAACCATTTTCATAGGGAAAATATTTTCCTTATGTCCAGCTGGCATTTCCCTTGCTGCAACTTGTAACCATTGCCTCTTGTCCTTTTGTTCTGACAGTACTCAGGAGAGACACACAATGGCACAGGAAATTAAGTCCCCAGCCAGTCTTAAAGAGTGTACTTCAACAACAGTTTGAACTGAACTAAATGAGAGTTACTGCAATCTTATTCACCGCTCTCCCAGCTCAGCCTCTCCCTTTATCGACTTTCCTTCAACCTCATACTCAGCCAATTCTGGGAGTAGAGTCCTGAAAAGTAGTCTTCATTAAAAAAAAAAAAAAAAAAAAAAAGGCAAGCAATTACTGACATAGTGACATCAATAGATTAAATCTTTAAACATTATCATTGTTTTCATGTGGCCAGTTTTCAGCCAGTTACCTCCTTGAACTAGCTCACCATAGGACTGGATAATAACAGATGGCCAGCGTGAGGAAAGGTGCGGAAACACAAGGCAAAGGGAAGGACAGAATCCCACAGCCTTGACTAGTATCACCCTAAACTGTTGTGGAACTGCTCCCTGTGTGTTTCCAGCAGTCAAGGAGGTAAAAAGAGGGCTGTGGTGCTAGTTGCAGGAACTGTAAACTAAATTCTGTTCTAACGCCAGGGACCATCTCCCCAAAGACTAAGTAGTAAAATCATCAGATCAGTCTACTGTCAGATCTGATTTGTTATGTGAAGGACATAGCCCTCTTTTCAATGCAATTTTTTAAATGGTAGCCTAGCAGCTGCCCCCCTCCCAGGAAAAAAAAAAAAAAAAGTAGATAAACATGACCTCTTATCAGTAAAGAATGAAACAACCAGAATGGGAAATGACTAGTGTTCAGCTAAAAACAAATCTCAATCATCTTTTTTTAATGGTGGTTATATCTCAGTGTGTGAACAGTGAGGATCCAAAGCTAAGAAAAGCTAATAACCTTAAAGACTTCTAAAGTACAGTACACCAATGGATCCCTAGACGATGCTCTTTGCATAATGTACTTTGCTTTGAAACGTTAGCCAGAAAACTAAGCTAGTTTTTACCAGTGCCCAGGCAGAAAAGTCTAGAAACAGTAAAGAGCAAGTTGTCATAAACTATTTAATATGTCTCCAGGACAAAAGCACCTTTACAGAGCAGGTGTATTACAGGGCAGGGCAGGGCAGGGCAGAAAGACAATGCAAAAGTGGAAGCTGTTCTGCCAGATACAGGTGCAGTGCCACAGTGATCTAAGGCGACCTGTGCCCATGCTGCTGCAGTCCCTCTCTCTTCCCTTGTGTTGGCACTGGCAATCCAGAATTGCAAGTGTCTGACAGTCAATTCAAGATCCCTCTCTTATCAGATCGTGTCATACAAAGGCAATGTCTCTTGTCAGGCTGCAAAATTAATCATATGAGCTTCAGAATGGTATTCTTATATCCCTAGTAAAAGACACTTGGAGCTTCTATCCCATTTCTTACCTCCAACATCAGTTTGTGTGGTATGTCAGCAACTGTCAGCACATAACTTGGGTATACAGTGCTAGACTATAACAGATTTATTAGCACAGAAAGGTATCTATCTTGCATGCTGAGTAAAATCAATCAGAACTCCTTATGGCGCATTTCCCGAAATTCATTCCACCAAAGTATTTTTCAGGTAAGTCTTGTTTTGAAACCTGATCACTCACGTTTTAAACCTAAATTTGAAAAGCTATCACAAAATTCAGAAAGAGTAAACAGAATCCCATGATCTTTACCTCACCACTCCATGCAGCACAAAAAATGACAACCTACAAAACAGGAACTTTATACCCGAAGTACCCACCCTGAAAATGAGCTCACAAAGGTTTCTCTTCCCCTCCCCCTGCTAAAGGGCTTCCAAGACTTTCTAGGGACATGCTTAACCATGTTGGGCGCTTGAAAAATCCTTTCCATTCCCTCCAATCCCTTCTTCAAATTCTGGCATTTTATTTCTTTAAACTGAAGCCACCATGGTGTAACAAACACTGAAGAGCTTCACAACAAGCAAGATGTCTCTGTCCCAGTGCACGATTACAACATATTGAGCCCCAAAAGGGCAGACTGAAAAAAAATAAATAAATAAAAAACAAACTATTAAAGATGAGACCAAGTACATTCTAAGTGACAGACAGGCAGTAGCTATAAAGCCACAATTACAGAACCCAAGTACTGCAACGCCTAAGACAAAAATCTGAGCACTCTCTGTGTAGTTCTGTGTTTCTCTCTACCAGCAAAAGAAAAGTCAGGTACAAGAATGGTTGAGACAGAGGAGCTCTCCAAAGGTTTGCCACTGCACTGATTCTTACAATGCCACCAGATCATAGCTACCAAGTTTTCATGATTATATTACCATAAGGTTAATACACATGGTTCCATATCTTCCAAAATATTCCTGGAAAGTAACTGTAATTACAGAATACAATAAAAAAGGATTGTTGAGACAGAAAACACTGATTTTGGGAGACAAGTGGCAAATTCCATTATCTCCCCATAAAATTGATGTAGACCACAGTAAGGATTCAACGCTGCTCAGTGACCTTTGCTAATGTGATTTCTTTAGAAAACTATCTTGAAGTGCATGGTAAATGATTTTAATTTCAGCAGTTACATAAACCAATCAAGCATGGGGTTTCAAAACAGACAAACAGTTAATCACAAAGTCAGTGAACTGAAAGAATACAGATAAGTCTTTTCCCTGCATTTGTAAAGTGTTCAGCCCAGCATCCACCTCTGGACAGATGAAAGTTTATGCCTAGTAAGTATTACAAAGACAATGCAACACAATTCAAGACCCTTAGCAAGTCCCTTCTCAAACAGGCCACTTCTCAACTTAACAACAACAGCAAGAAATTTCAATAATTAGAAATTATATCTGTAATCCGGTTTCTACTGGGAATTTTTGCTGCCCTTTCTACAGGCCCCTAAATTGCCCAGAATTCAACTTGTTTCCTGAGAGGACTGGATTATTGAATTATACTCAGTACCTTCTCTTATGCTGCTTTCCTTTCTGTATGGTTCTGTGATATTCATCCTTTAGCAAAGGAAAAAAACAAAAAAACACATGCACACACAGCTGGTTGGTATCTTTTTCATGGTTAAAAATTTATCTATACAAGCAGCAGAAGCCCAAATCTTGTTGGTAATACCCCTTCATTATTTTCCCAAGTTTCCCAGCATCCTGAGTAGGATATAAAGAAACTCCACATACATCCTGGTCCAGTTATACTTTGGAATAGAATGCCTAATACAGTCACTGCAAGACTGGATGAGATCCAAAATTCACTGCCAGTACAGTTCACTGAGGAGTCTCTCAACAGAGTAAGGCTGTTCCCATGTTGCTTCTAATGCTACTGACAGGATTTGCTGCTTTTGCAGTTCTTCCAGATGCTACTGCTCTTAGTATAGACCAATATGGCAAATGCAGTCTCAAAGTCAGCCTAAAATATTAAATACTGCCACAAAAACAATGATCGGGTTTCGAAAAACATTCTCATATCTAGCATTCTGTCACCAATACAGTCTCCCAAGCTTGCACAATTGTTATCTGCCATAATACTCTGTGGTGCAATCAACCCTTAGAAAATGACTCCAAGTCCAAATTCAGGTCCTGGACAAGAGATGACAGACGCTTCAGCCTATATTCACAAATACCTCATATCTCTTTCTTTGAATACCTCCTTCATTCTCTCCTGTCTATATAAATGCTAAATCCAATGTCTATCCACATTTCAGTAGAAATGCGTCCGTGAAAACAGTTTGAGTTACAATGTGTACATCCCACACTGCAGGAGAAAACAAAAAAGCAACAATTCCTCCATCTGTCATGAATCTATCTGGGCTAGGTTCCTAGGTCATCTCTGTGACACCATATTACTTCGTTTCCAGTTTCAGCAATCTGAGTGACCAGACCTAGTTAGCAAGAAAAAAAAAAAAAACACTGTAACTTAAATTGTACTAGAGACCTAAAATTTCTTAAATTGTTGTAATTGCCCATATCAAACAGCACACAAAGAAACTGCATAACTGTCTCTGATTCCAGAGCATTCTACCACCTTCACGTCTATCAACCAAAAAAATACAACCTTCCAATGATGTACCTGCCTGTTATAACCAACAGCCATATGACTTCTAACCCTTCCAGAAAGCAGGTCTGAGAACAGCAGAGTTGCTAAATACACGTCCCTAAAAGTGACGTGTATTTCGAATCAATTGGAATAACATACTTACCCATCTCTACCTTTACTGACAATCTTCACTTCAAAGTAATAAATGCCACAAGCTGCAGGTATGGGGTGTGTAGCCCTGACTGAGGCAGCATCCTTGTGATTTTTACCATGACCTAAGAGAGAACAGAAATTTAAGTACTTATGGGATCTGAGGTCTCTTACATTTTTTTCTAAAACACCACTATCTGAATGCAGCAGGGATCCATTTCTGCATATATTTAAAAATTAAAAACTGATTTTTCAAAGAAATAAAATATACAATCTTGCACTGCCGTCATGTACAATTCCTGCACTACGAGCACCATAGTTTTTTCTTTGTTTCCACTCAAAAAGTAGTGAGATACTACCTCACCCCCTTCCCACATACGTAGTTTAAAAACCAATGTACACAAACAGAAAACAAACAGATTACACAAGACGGGAATTACATCAGTATTTATCAATCAGGCAGGAAAAGGTACGATCAGTTTTTTGTGGGGGGTTGGGAGAACTGCCTCCAATAGCAAGAAAGAAAAACATCAGTGTGATTCCCCAAGTCTGAAAATATCTATTTTGTATAAATTCATGTAGCAAAAGCCACAGTTATACAATGTGTCCACCACATCCGCCCCCTTGGCTAGATTTTAAGTGGGATGACAGAATAAATAGAAAATCCAGCTACACAGATGGGCCCATGCCCCGTCTAGTGATACTACAAAGTAATATATGGCACAACACACGGTCAGGAGAAAAGCCCTCAGCTCAAGGGCACATCAGTCTCCCAGCCCCAGAAAAGACTCGGTCCGGGGTTAAACCCGGCCACAGCACCACCGCCGAGCTGCTCACCCCCTGGCCGCGGCAGAAGCCTCGTGGCCCCTCCGCCCCACTCCGCTCCCCGGCCGTGGCGCCCCTGCCCCTGGGGGAGGCCCAGGACTACGGGCAGCCAGAGCCGTGGCCACGGGCAGCCCGAACTGTTGGCACGGCCTGTCGCCCCGCTGCCCCGGCGGAGCGGCGGGGCCGAGGGCGGCGGCGGGGCCGCGCTCCAGGCCGAACCCGGCCCGCCGCCCCAGCCCGGCACCTTTGTAGTGGACGCGCAGGTTGCCCTGCGAGAGGCCGATGTAGTTGTACTTGTCCTTGGGGCTCCAGGACCGCGGCAGCGGCGTCTCCTCCTGATTGACGGCGGGGTAAAGGCGGCGGAGGCGTTGGCTCAGCTCCTGCTCCTCGGGCGGGCACGACAACCCCGAGGCCCCCCCGTGCAAGCTCCCCGCGCCCGCATCCGCCATCTTGGATTCGCTTTGTGTCACCGGGCGGGGAGCGAGGCCCGGCTCCGGCCGCCAGCCAATAGCGTGCGAGAGCGGCCACAATGGGGCCGCGCTGCCCGACGGGAAGCGGAGTCCTTTCCTCTCTCGCCTGTCTGCCGCTCGCTGCTCGTTGGGACTACAAGACCCTAAAGGTCCCGCGTCCCAGGCCCCGCCATACCTCTCCGCGCGCTGCAGCCTGGGAAAAGAGGCCTCTTTTGCCGGGCGCGCGTGAGGGTAGTAGTGTCTAGGACTTTTACTCCCAGAATGCCCTGCGGTGGCGCGGCCGCGAGGGCCCGTCGAGCGCCTACCGGCGTCCCGCGGTCGCCTCCGCGCACGGGCTGGTAGCAGCCGCCCCGCCAAGAGGGCAGCAGCGCTGTTATGACGGCCTCGTGCTGGACCCGACCTCTCCGCAGAGCCCTCTTCTCTCTGGGCTCTGGCCCGGGCCGTGCCGGGACTGCTGCGGCTCGCGGCCGCACCAGTGCGTCAGGCGTTGCCGAGGCAGCTATGGCAGCGCGCGGGGGCGTCCTGAGGGCGCCGGGCGCGTCTCCATGGCGACGACGTGTAAACAATGCACCCGGTGCAAGCTATGGCGGGGCGCCGCGCTCCGCCGGGCGGGTAAGGGCCGGGCCGGGCCGGGCCGGGCCGGGCGGGCGGGCGAGCGAGCGATCAGACAGGCAGGGTAGCAGATGCCGGCGTCTGCCCTCTCCTCGACGAGAGACCAGCAGAGCTCTTCTCCTTCCCCGGAGCCGTGGTACTTCCCTTCCCTGTAACGCGTACAGGAGCAGAGTCTGGGGCAACCCGCGGGTGCTACAGGGGCGGCTTCTGCACCACTCCGTCTGTGTAAAATGAGCGTGAAGTTAGACCATAGGCGGGATGAATTCATTTGTCCACGCTAACGGTTCAGCGAGTGTAAGTGAACAGTGAAGAAGATTTGCAAAAATTGCTCTTAGGACTTCAGGATATAGCATCTTTCTAGCAAGGGCCACATAGACAATAAAAGAAGGAACTTCTTGAGTGACTGCTTTAGTATTTACTTTGCAAGCATTACTGTTCATAGTTAACTAAAAAGCTCAATTTTTTTGGAAAATAATGCCTCTTTCTCACAGTTGTTTTCTATACTGTACCATCTAGTGAGAGCCAGTGCTTTACCTAAACATCTGCCTCTACTGTTAATACCATGTTCCAGTTCATTTCGGTATTTGAGAATAGCTATGGAAGCAAAGAGGTCTCCTTTGTTTTCCTTTTCTGAAAGATTATGCTGGTCTTCAAGCATGTGGTTCTTTGTTCTGCAGACTACCCTTTGCCTACCTTCTGAGAGTGCCTGGGAGCAGCCAGAACAGCACTGCTCCAGAAAGGAGGGTGAGCCAGGTGCCCAAGGTGACTACAGCACAGGCAGGGCCCACACCGACCAGGGTGGGGCCCCACAGCACCCAGAGTAGGATGCTGACAGCAGGATCCTTCTGTAGTCCCAGATGAAGCAAAGCGATGAAGCAGGTTCAAGGTCCAGCCAGCAAGTCCAGTCAAGAACAGCAGGAGAGTGGGTCAGAGACCGGCTGGAGATGAGATTATAGCACAGGTCCAAGGTGCATCCAGCAGACAGGGCTGAAGACAAGTACAACTATAGCGCAGTACAAGCAAGGACTGAAGGCCCAGGCTTGAGCTTAAATAGAGCTCCTGGACCAACAGGCAGAGGATGTGTGAGTGGTGGTCCCAGGGGAGGCTGATTAGGGTAATTAAGGCCTACTGGTGCATTGGATGCCCTGACAGCAGCCTGGACAGCCTCAAAAGGAAAGTTCTGAACTGTTCTTGGCCAAGCCTACTTTTCTCTGTATGTCGTGAGCCTCCTCCTGGCAGAGGGAAGCGAAGGCTTATTTTATACACACAGGTGGATCTTTGGATATCAGATTCAGATAATGCAGGTAGTCCAAGAGCATGCTATCTCTGCCTTTTCTATTTAAGGGCTCCACTATGAACAGTGGTATGGGCACTGTGTCTTATCCAATGAGCAAGTTTTTCTTGCTTTAATTTTACTAACTTTCACAATGCTGAAAAAGTCTTCATTTCCAAATCCAGACAGTCTGTAGCACAGTCCAAGTAACAATCAATGTCACTCATGGGAGAAGACCTATGCCCTTCTCTTTTTCACTTTGTTAAGGTAGGCTTCTTAAAAATATTCATAGCACCTGAGAACAGGCATCTTTCCATATCCAAACATGGGCCATCTCATAGTCTGAGGACCCTACTTTTGTCAGGAAAGTGAAAACCTGTCATATTCCTGGCTGGTAACACACTGCCTGCTCTCCTGACTGATGTGGCTGTTTGGACTGCCATTGTCTTAAGATCCCATCCTGCAAGAGAAAAGCAAGCATATGCTCTCAGGTGATTAGTGGACTCAGCAGTTCCAAAAGTGAATAGGAGGGTGCTCAGTACTTTGAGTATAAAACTGTTAATGAGTTTAGCTGCAGATATAAAATAATATCTGTTATTACATGAGTTATTACATGCTTAATGGTCTGTTATATATTGGAGATTTTCAAAAGATTGTGCAGTTCTGTAAACTGTTGGCCACTTCATACTCATCCTGCTCCTTGGCCCAGAGCATCCCTGGATATTGTTTACTAGTGGAGTCTGATCTTCTCAGGCATGGCTCACAGTTGCCCCTGCTTTCCAGTGCCTCCTTATGGCTGGGCATGTAGCACGAGCTTCCACTACTTCCTCATGCTTGTGAAGTTGTGCCATGAAAGCATGTTGGGCCAGGTACACTACTCTCATAAGAATGGTGTTCTCTGTTTGTTTTGTTGTGTTTCATTATCACTACTTTCATTATCAGTATGCACTGAAAAGATGAGCTTGGGTTAGTTTTGTGCTGGGCTGATGATTTAACCAGCTTATTAAGAGGTCCTATGAGCACTGGCAGTAGCACAAGATACACTGCAGGAGAATACATCTAGAAGGAAGAGATTGGATAGGAGAACAGGACTTTTCAAGAGTGGTAAGCTGTTAAGATCAGCTCGCTGTGTCTCGGGGAATCTCACCCAAAGGCTGTGGTTCCTTGGGCAACTGAGCTGACGTGACTGCTTGGGGTTTCTCTGCCCTTTCTATTGCTGGTTACAGAATCCTTCCCCTCCTTCATCAACTTGTGATCCTCAAGTCCTTCTGTGAGCCACCTCCACTGAGGGGTGAACTTGCATGTTATGTCTTAAGCCATTCTAACTTGGTAACTGCAGAAAGTGATTTAGGTTAGTTTATCTTTGGATTAGCATAGTAAAACAACTCAGAGCAGTGTTCAGCATGTGCTAGAGCTAACACTACATAGGCATTGGGAGCCTGTTGTGATGCAGAGAGGAGCAGGACTTCCCCTTTCAGCAGTGCTGGGCTGTTACACTGGCTTACCACATTTCACAGAGCTACAACCTGGGGCTGCCATTTTATGAACTAGGATGAGTGATCCAACAGTTCACCAGATATGTTCTCACACCCTGACTCTGTGCTGGCACTTGTTAGACTCCTTTGAAAGCTAGTTCAGCTCACCCCCCACACACCTCCCTCCAAAAGCAGATAGCTGGTGAGTTAGATCTGCTTAAGCTCTAACATCTGACTCCCACCCAAGCATGAAACCACACTGGCGGTTGAAGCCAGTTCTTAGGATGTCAAACAATGTCTGATCATGCTGTGCTGATGTACAATAAAGTAACTCTGCAAATTCATTTTGATCTCTGGATATTGCATTGCTTTACCATATCATGGCAACCCTAATGTTCCACCAAAATACACATGCAATCATATGTTTACTTCCTAAAAGCCCTATTCTCCTATACATATCAGTTTCTAATCTAGGAAAGAGAGCTCCAGGTTATATCTGTTGGCTGTATGTGTTCCACATTTTGCTAGTTTCTCTGGTTGTTGGTCCATCTGTCCTGTGGCACTACTGCCACCCCAGAGAGCTAGCTTTGCAGGCACTTTGGGGACCCCAAATCCCAATTCTTAATTTATGGGCTGCAGTCAGCTTCTCCAGCTCCATTTCTAACCTTAACTCTTCAGAAGACCAATTCGTTCAGGCTTGCCCAGCTGCAGAGTGCATCTTGGCAATGGATTAAGCAAATGATTACTTTTATTGGGACAGTGAGGAAAGTACCAAACATTGCACCAGTTATGAAATAGCAAATACTAGAGTTCAGCAGTACTACAGCCTGATCCAAATAATCTAAACCACAGATCTTTTTATTCAGTCAGTCCCTCCATATATGTTATCGTGTTGGCTATTTTCATCTGTCCAGCACTTCATAATTGGCTGTTTATTTTAGGTGTATATTAAGCAGATTCTCAGTCTTCAGACATGAGTAGAACCATGTATTTAGTTAATTCTGTGTATTTTGAAAAGTGCCTTTCTTGCCATTGCACAGGACTTCTCTTGTATCTTCCTCTGAGACTCCAAATTGCCAAACACATATCGACAGACTGAAATACATCCTTTCCAAGAAACAGAAGACTCCGGTGAGTTGAAGTATTCCAATGAAACATCCAGACTTTAGCTAACTTAGTGAACATTGATGTCTTGCTGAAAGCTCAGGGATCATTCCAAACTATTAGGAAGTCAAGCAAGTTCTAGTAATTTTAATCTTTTTTATGAAGAGAGACAAAAGCTGATTGTTGCTGCAAACTCTTGCATTTCATATCCAGATGTCACTTTTGTGAATTAATTACAGAATTTTTAAGTATGGAGTATAGGGGAAAGGCATATAAACGTTGTTCTTGGCTGCAACTTCTTGAGTGGGCATACATGCCAAATACTAAAGCCAGAATTTGACCCATATATTTAAAAAGCAGACCTGAAACTACATGCTATTTAATCGTAGGCCAGGAGCTTCCTACAGAACATCTGCTCCCTAGTATTTATCAGTCTTAGTAAATAAAGTAAACTAGTATGCTGAAAAAACTATATCCAAATTATGAGAAATCAAATTCCAGGAACATATATACCAATAACCTAATTAGAGGTTTAGGGCTGTAAAAGTCATATATTATTTATTTTGGGTGGTTTTTTTCATTAGTATTTTGGTTGTACTCCAGGAATGTGCCACTTCTGCAATGAGCTGTATGTGCTACATTAGTACAAGAAATTAAAGTAGTATTTTGTCCCTAGAACTGGGACATTCACTAAGCACTTTCCTCACTGTACAAAAGATTTTCAAGTCTCAATAAATTGGAATCCTACTGTTTCTCCAATATAATCTCCCTGCTTCTTACTGCCATTAGACCATTTAAACTACTGACGTTTTACATTTAACTATTTCAAGGCTTGACAGGCCTTAAAGCTGGGTTTTGAAAGTAAAACATCTGGAGTCAAAGAGCCCATATTTAATTTTTTGTAAAGTTCACACTTAACAGGAAGCAATTTGTATTGGATAATCCCATATTGATTATATAGTTGTAATAATGAAGACAAAGTAGAGCGATCCAGCATAGCTAATTTACCCCCCCACCAATTATACTGAGAAAGTTCCAAAGAGGAAATTAGTTAATAGACTCAAAGTTAATATGAGGATTCTGCTTTCAGAAGAACTTATAATTTCTGAAGGAAAATTAATTCATCTATCATTTTCTTTTTACTGTTCATCAGAGCTTGTCTTCATTACAGTTCTACACTTATGCAATTCAGGTGTTTTGTGTAGGTTCACCAACCTGTGTTTAAAACTACGTAAGTTAACATAGCCAAATGTGTCCCCACTATGGGATAGCCTGTGGACACATACCCTAGAGCAAAAATACCCAGTGGAAACAAGACCTAAGTCAAACCTCCTATTCTGTTTTTCATATAAATTAAAACAAGTTGCTGATCTGTTGATTCGATGCTTTATTTTTCAATGGTCCCAGTATAGTCCAAGGAACTATTCTTCATCCAAAGATGTGAACACTTTCTCGCAATCATGTAGTCTAGGCAGCATGAACAATAGCTACCAGGGGATTGTTTAGAGGTGCACCCGTTTAATGAATTATGTTAGTTTGTGAAGATTGTTTCTTCAAAGGACAAAAAAGCTCAACGAGTTTTCAGGTGTGGTCAGTCCTGGCTGAGAAGAGTTTCAGGGTATGACCCTTTTCATTGTGTTTCACTGTAGGCTTAGAAAGTTGTATTAACTCAGCGTTGTGAGGCATCACCTGGGCTATTTCCATGTTGTTTGGGTTCTTTGCTGTGGATTAGGACCTAATCCATCTTTAGATACAGCACACAGACTCTTTTTTTTTTTTCCAGCCTTTCCAGCTTTCTACTAGAGGCCGCTGGTCCACATGGCCTGCATTTGCATCAGGGCAGACAGTCCTACAAAATCATAAACCGTGCTGTGTCCCAAAGGAGAGAAAGTCCATGTAAGCACAGCCTGTATTAACAGTTAAGTCACCAGGATAACTGGAAGCAGTTTTTGAAAACCAAGAGTTACAGAGCAGAATCTCTTCCAGCATTGTTAGTGAGAACACTGATGTTGGGTTGTCTCATAAAACTTCAGCCTAACAGAAAAGACGTTGTTGGTTCTGACTAGCAACTCTACAGGAGACATCAAATATATGTAACAGTGAGTCACGCTTACTAAAAATGTTACCATAAAATATTATTTTTTGATGATTCATTGATGTACATTATGTATGACCTTGTCAGGGCCCTGAGTGAGCCAACAGGCTCTGTGAGCTCTTTTCCCACCCTAGGCTGCCTGTGCTCAAGACCAGTTCTGTTATGGCCCAACTGTGTAACCTGGGATCAGGTGCTGTAAAAGCTTTGCGAAAAAACTTATTGGGGCCTCCTTCTCTTCATTCAGGCCCTCAGCCTTGGTCCCTGCCTGAGCTATGTTGCAGCCATGCCTGTGCCCACCTTGTACCTTGCTGATCCTGGCCTGCTGACTGGATGTCCCAGCTTTGCCTCAGACCTTCCTCATCACTACAGACTCACCTGATGATCACTGGAATATGGGTGACCCTGGCCACGTTTGGGGACCTACTCTGCTATTCTTGTTGGGGTCCTGTGGGATTGTACCCTATAGGGACATTATTGCCCCTACTTGCCTTGCTGTCATCCTGGGGTCCCTGCTCCCCTTCCCTTGTGGCTGGCACAGTCTGCTGCTCTCCAACAATTAGCTCTGACAAGGACCAAGGTTGAGGGTCTGAGCTTAAATGCAGTCCCCAGGCAAAGGGGTGGAGGCTCACAGTGAGCTTTTCGCAGCTCTGTGTCACACCTTAGCTGTTTCCCAGCAGTCTGATTTCAGGTTACAGCTGTGCTATCACAGAGCTGGCCTTGAACCCAGGCACCCAAATGCCCAGGGGTAGGGGAAGAGATTGCAGAGCCTGTTGGTCCACTCACAGCCATGACAGACCTGCAGGACACAGAGTTGTGGGTGATGTGATAATAAGGATACTTTGGGCTTTTTAGTTTTAATTCTATCTGGTTTTAATGTATGAAGTATTCATGATGAGATCCAACAAAGGGACACTTGGTCTAGAACCTCAGGAAATAGAATATTCTATCAGTGCTCTTTACAAGTAACAAATGTTCTCCTTGACTCATTTCAAATAATGCAATTAGCATTTATCCTTTTCTGATACAGAACCCACTCATCTGTTTTTATAGCAAAAAGTATTGGGGGAATGCATGCTGTTCTTAAACTGAAGAATAATAATAGCAGGTTGTCTAGAATAGCCCCTGTACCATCAAGCCATTTCAATCCTCTATTGTATACTTTATGATTTTCTCTTGCATGAAAGAAATATATATTATGGTTAAAAAAAAAGTCCACTCTGAAGTAATGGGCAGTAGGGAGAGAACCAAGATACCTGAGCTAATTGATTGTAAGTCCATACTTGTGTCCCTTCTTTTCCTATGTCTCTACAGCAATAAACAAGCTCTTCTTACCATTCCAAAGCCACAATACTTGGAGCAACTGGAGTCTTACTTAAGGAAAGAGCTGCAGTCTCTTGACCTGACTAAAAAGAATTCCCAGGAACTGAAGTTACAGGTCTGATACAAAGTTCTGTTGACTTGAAACTACATGCTGACATGGATTTCTTATTTTAATTGATCATTCAAAAGAAAAAGTAGATGAGAAGTGTAGACTCCCATAGGTAAGGTAGTATTGGATAAGAAATGATTTTGCACATGGCTTTAGAGAACTTGCACAGAAAAGAAGTTATTTATGTGTTGGGTTGTTTTTACTGCATATCTTCTATAGCCATTTCCATTTTCAAATCATCAAAGTTTTCAAAAAGACATAGTAACCTAAAGTGGATTTGAAACAGATTTGAAACAGAATTTAAATTCCTGAGGATTCCTACTTAAATCCATAAAGCAGCAAATGCATAGGTTCCCAGATTTTAGTTGCAAAATCTCCCTTGTTTCTGAAGTTACATTTCTGCATGTGACAAGGAGGGGCTTTCTAATCTAGCTCTTGCCTAAGTCTAGTCAGGATTCTCAGAATTAGCAGTTTCTCCAGGGTCTGATCCTGAGGGCTAGTTCTGAGCACTTGAGAACACATGAGCTGGAGACACTGAAAACCACCACTTTAACTGAAAACAGAAAGTAGGAGTGGGTACTCCTCTTTTTGTAATATTGTGCAATTAGAGCATTTACCTAGGGTGTGGAAGCTTGGATTCAATTTCCTCCGAATGAGTTAATTCAAAACTCTCATTCCCAGAGGAATCCTGTAGTGATGAGGAGAGAAAGTGGTGGATGGAAGAGAATGGAGGGAAACGAGGAAAATGACTAACAGCAAGAGAACACAGAGGTTTCATAAATGTTTTTGTGCTTTAAAATATTTTTGACTTACATGACCTGTTTAATTGTATTTAATAGTTAGGTACACTCAGTTACTGAGAACACTGTTATTGCTAATGAAGTCTTCGTGTGGACCAGATACAACGTGGCAGTTTGGCTGTCCTCTCTGAACAAGTTTTACCCTGCTGAGAAGGATAGACTAAAAGAATTACAAAACAGTTGAGGTTGGAAGAGACCTTTAGAGATCATCTAATCCAACCCCCCTGCTCAAGCAGGGTCACTTAGAGCACGTTGCACAGGATCACGTCCAGGCAGGTTTTGAATATCTCCAGAGAAGGAGACTCCACAACCTCGCTGGGCAATCTGTTCCAGTCCTCTGTCACCCTCACAGTGAAGAAGTTTTTCCTCATATTCAGATGGAACTTCCTGTGTTTCAGGTTGTGCCCATTTGCCTCTTGTCCTGTCACTGGGCACCACTGAAAAGAATCTGACTCCATCCTCTTGACACCCTCCCTTCAGATATTTGTATACATTGATAAGATCCTCTCTCAGTCTTCTCTTCTCCAAGCTAAACAGGCCCAGCTCTGTCAGCCTTTCCTCATAGAAGAGATGCTCCAGTCCCCTAATCATCTTTGTAGCCCTCCGCTGGACTCTCTCCAGTAGTGCTATGTCTCTCTTGTACTGGGGAGCCCAGAACTGGACGCAGGACTCCAGATGTGGCCTCACCAGGGCTGAGTAGAGGGGGAGGATCCCCTCCCTCGAGCTGCTGGCAAGGCTCTTCCTGATGCACCGCAGGATACCATTGGCCTTCTTGGCCACAAGGGCACACTGCTGGCTCATGGTCAAATTGTTGTCCATCAGGACCCCCAGGTCGTTCTCCACAGAGCTGCTTTCCAGCAGGTCATCCCCCAGCCCATACTGGTGCATCCACACACAGAGTGAACGATTATCTCTGCCCTGCAGAGCCTGTCATTTAACTAGACAAAATAGGCAACAGAAGCAATGTGATCTCATTGTACATCTTTAAAATCATCCATCTTGCAACTTGAGCTCTTGTCAACTCCATTTGATCACTATCATTTTTCTCTGTGGAGCTGTGCCCTGACAGACTTGATTAAAGCTTTCCTTAGGCACCACAGCATGATGGAGAGCAAATAGGAAGATTTTAGTGGGCCAATCAACAGTGGAGATATAACTCCATTGTCATATGACATATTTGGGATCTTGGACAGAATAGCAGTACTTTTATTTATCCTCACTGTCATTAGATAGCATTTGTGTTGGACAAAACAGCTATCCCTAAATTCTGAAAAATGTGACACTGAATGTTTTTTTCAAGCTTTCTCTTTCTTCTCTTAGCCCTACAGAGAGATCTTTGAATTCTTCATAGACAACTTCAAGACCTACAAGCCCTTGCTGTCAGCTATAAAGAATGAATATGAAGTTACTTTAGGTAAGCTCTGGGACTCTGATCCATGGGGAAAAAAACACTGTGATAGAAAAGTGTTCTTACGCAGCTGATGAGTTTTACTGGACATATACAAAATGAACAGTCTAAATAGATGTCAGTATGCAAACTGAGTAAACTGAATGTTCTAGATACCTTTGTATCTAGTATGAACTCCTAAGTCTGTCTTTCTGATCCACTAGCTCTGTTTCCCTCATACCTGAACTGAAGTCTTTCATCTTCAGCACATACACAGTTCAGGCAAGAGCAGTGTCTCAAGGTTTGTCTGGGACAATCACATTCATAGTGGCATGTATCATACTAATATGTTTGGAGGCACTTGCATTAGTAACTTTAGGCTTGAATTACTCCTGAAGCAAGGCAGGGCAGAACTGAACTGGCTGTTCCCAAGCCATTCTTAGTGTGCTTTAAACTTTGCTTGGCATTTAGATGCCAGAGTGATACCAATACTTTGTAAACAATCATAGTTGGATAGAAATAGACTGTAACCAGCAGTTCATTTCACATTAGACTCTGTGCAGCTGTCAAAAGTCAATAGATTTCTTTTGGGGCAGTGTCTTAAAGGATACGTATTGTTTATCCCAGTACGGATTTCCTGAACTAGCTAATCATAGTCCCTCATTATGGACAAAAGTCTTTCTTTGAACAGCATACTTCTACCTGGGTCAATGAGTCAATTTTAATCACTACATAAAAACATTTTTTTAAAACAGTTTCCTTTTAGAACTCTTTCGTACACATTTCTTCACTTCAGGTTTCAGAGCGACTACTGATTTCCATGCTATAGCCTGGCCTACATTGTACTGCTTTCTAAAGTACCTTGTATTTACCTTGTAAATATTGACTCCTCTCTATTGCTTGGATGTGACCAACTGGCCGTTATCTTTCTATAAGTGATTTAGCAGCTGTGTCTCACTCAGTCTTTTATGGTGCAGTCATATATCCTGTCCTAGCTTAACCTATATGCCATTTAAGGTGCTTACTACCACTGCACCTACTGCCAGAGGGAATTCTCCCCCTAAATCTGCTGGCATAACTGCATGTTTCCAATTACTTCAGAACAACCTGGTTTAGAAAAACTGTTATTAACAGTTGACCTAAAACTGTACTGCTTAAGCTGTGTATTTAGCTGCACTTGATCATTTTGGCAGAACAAAGTTTGGGAGTAGCTAGCATAAGCACTGTTGAGCACACAGACCAGAGAGGGCAGCACCCTCCAATGGGAGCTGTGATGTGCAGTCAGCACTGGCTGCTTACAACTGTTTGTCTTCTGCCAGAACTAGATATATGACTGCAAGCATAGCTCTTCTGGGTAGCAAGCTTGTGCTGGGTCAGCACTGGGGCTTTATGGCATTGTTTCTGAAGTAAATCCACGTGAATGTGAAGATATTGCACAGAATTTGGAAAATAGCACTGTGGAAAAGAGAGCCATCCAATCCCTACAGCTGTTAAGTTGATCTGAGATACAGGTTATGTTGCTGGGAGCTCCTTTAAGACAAAGCTCAGGATAGATCTTCACTTCACAGTGATGTTATCCACAACTGAGTACATTTCTTGAATAAAATATTCAGGTTGCTATGTCCTATGTTGCTATGTCCTGTGTTGCTATGTGGGGCTTCACACTCTCTGCTTTGTGGTGCTAATGTTTCTGGGTACATCCAGCAATTCTGTATATGCAATGAACTGCACCACAGCCTGAATTCTTTCCAAATGGGAGAATGGCTGTCCTTTCATGGTGTGGGAGAGTTATGAGAGGTCATCAGAGAGTCAGTGTTCTCAAATGGCGCTGGCCAGTGTCCACACTACAAAGTAATTGCTTTGGCAGTCAACTAGTTGTGCTCAGTCTATAACTTCTCACACTAGACAGCTGCAATTAAAAACAGTATTACACTTAAAGAGGTTTGCTCGTGGTCAGGATTCAGTTGTGGAAACACTTAAATTACACCTCAAAAAATTTGTTGAAGTTTTAACATGGTGTTCTAGGCCTGCACTGAGCAGCCAAACAGCAGAGTGGCAGAATCCATATGCTAATGTTCTAATCTTTGCCATCTTTGGGGGAGCTGTCCCAGTGTAAGTATCGCAGTGAAAGAGTTTTGCAAAACCTTTGGTACAGTTACAATGTAGGGAGGAGGAAATTCACACCCAAGTATAATGAGAACAGTAGTTCCTGTTCTTATATCACTGTATGAGTTTTATGTTCTGAAGTGCAAAATCCATTGCATAATGTTGGTACACAAATACTAATACCAAGTTTTATTGAGAAGGAAAAAAACCCTAAATCAGATTATTCAGCATCCACCAGCGTTTCTATCCTGCTGTTCAGAAGAGGGAGTAGATGCATTATTCAGCAATCAAAATTCTTGATGCAGCCTTATTTGAATCACAATGTTTCCTGTCTTTGATCATTTTATTTTCTTGGTGGAATTCTATCTAGTCATATAAACAAACCTCCACACCAAGGAAATAGTATCTGATGAAATCCTACCATGTAATCATAGCTAGGATTCTGGACCCAAGTCAAGTACAGTCAGTCTTCTCAGTTAAGTATCTTTAAGAAAAACTTTAAGTCAAAGGGGTAATAGCTGAGAGTGAAAAGCACAAATTACAGCAGAGAAAGCCAAGAAGAACCCTTGATTTTTTTACTAGATGCATTGAAGAGAAAAGTAAGAAGAGCATAAATAGATGAGCTAAGGTCAAAAGTCCTTACGTAATAATCCTTCGTACACATTCGTACATGTGGCTGGATAAACAACAGAATATAATCCCTAAAAATACAGCTCCCACTCCTTAGGCATTCACCAGGACAAGTAGTAAATGCTCCATGCTCACTCCTACTTCCAGCCAACCCTGTTTGGGGTTGAATATCCAACAACTCTGCTGAATAAAATTCAGGCTTGATCATTCATTTTGAGAACCTACCTCTGCTTTCTTTAGCTCATCAGAAGGAGATGATCCGTGCTCTAGAGCCCCTGAAGGCTATGGACACAACTGTGTCTGAGGAGTACACCCAGCAGATACTGGCACTGCAGGAAAAGGAGAGAGCTGAAATAAATATGTTAAAGCAAGAGAAACAACATTTGTTAAAGTTCATTGACAACATGAAGGAAGAGAAGAATTCTCTTGAGATTCAGGTAAATTGAACCATGATGAATCAAACATTTCCTGATTTCAGTTAGGTGTATTTTACACATCTGATCTCTCAATTCCTGGTCTTTCATCCTCTGGTGCCAGCAGAAGTTTTGGAGCAGGCACTGAACATCTGGCATGCTAGGCCTGGCATTGATGCTGGATCTCAGCCAACTCTAGAGAATATCCCATTCCTTCAAAATAGCCTATAGTGCTGTTGTCAGAATTTTTCACTTGCATCTGTTGTCCCATCCGACTCTTGCAGAGTCACATTTAAAGTGGGGAGGAAAGAAATATCTTTCTGGTACTAATGCTGGATTTTTTTAATAGCTGATGCCTTAAGTTGCTGAGAGCAGAATTTCAGTAATAGCTGAGGGAGATAATACATTAGCAGAAGGTCAGTGAGACAGTCTCTGAGAAATACAATTGACCATATGGCTCCACAGTTATCACAGGAGTTCTTACTTTCACTCCACTCACTCCTTTGCTTTTAAGTTCTTACCTAAAAGCGAATGTACTCTTACACAACATTGTACCCTTACACATCTTTAAATCTGTATCATTCACTTTACTGCAAATGGAGCTGCATTATATCTATAGGCAAGACTAGTTCAGTCTTTCCAATTTGAATTTTCAGTTTGTACAGTTCTCAAACAACTTCAGCTACTCGGGCTGAAATGATGCTACTATTAGGGAGCAACAAGAGCAGTGCTGCCTTATGAGGTAGAGCGAGCCAAGACCTGAGAGTAACTGCAGCACAGTCTCACAGCACCCAAGCAAGTGCTGATGACCATGTCCTGGGCTATGGGCAGAGGGTGTACAGGTGGAGGAGGAGATGAGGCTGGTCAGGACAATTAAGGACAATTAGTACTCTCAGGGCCCTGACAGCTACTATAGCTAATTCAGAAGTATCATAGAAATGCTGGTTGGATGGAACACCTGGAATGTCCAGCCCAACCTCCCACATGATGCAGTACTATCACCTACAGGTGACCTGCTTCAGGTCAGCCATGAGCCTCTGAGGATGGTGATCCCTGCCTGGGCAGCCCATCCCAGAGTTGTGCCACCCTCCTGGTGGAAAATGCTTAAATATCCTGAGCACCAGGAAGAGACAGAGAGTCTTTGTCAAACACAGCAATTCTGCTGTAGTCACAGGTGTGATAACAGCATGAGGATTCCTACCTGAATTTATTTTCATCTACTAGTTTAATTACTTTATAGTGGTAAAGATGAAGAAAAACAAGCTTCAGCATAGACTATATAGGCTCCTTATTCATACAGCTAGCACTTGTTGAACCTTAGAGGTTTTGATTTCACTAGCTAAATCAAAGTGCTCATAAATATACCTTCCATTTGCAGTCCTAGATGTACACCCAGTTTCTCCTCTTGTTGATATTCACAGGCCTTCCTGCTGCATGCAACCACACAGAACCTTCTCTTATAAGCAAGAAATTAGAATTATCCCAATTTAAACACTAGGCAACTGAGAAGCTGTGCAAAGTTTTGTTTTCCTTAACTGAGAATAGAGCCTAGAAGCCAAATTTTAGCCTGGGCTATTTAAATTTTGTAGTCTGGGAGCTGAAGGAGGTTGGGAAGAATAATTCTGCTAAAAGTAGTATTCCATTTTTGAGGCAACACTCAAATATTCTATCTGTGTCACAGTTAGATGTTCGAATATTCCTTGGAAGGATCCATCCAAGCTGCCGACTTGTTTGTTGGTGGCAGTGCTATGATGATCTAAAGACATAGGCAAAATAGCATTGCTCCAGACAGCTTGTGTCTTTATGAGACAAACACATTTTTCATCTTCCATAAGAAAATAATAAGAATTCTCTGAGGTAACAGTTGTCTTCCGAGCAGTAAGAAAAAGAGTATCTTGATTCATTCCCTGTATAGCAGATGAGGCAGGCATCAGCAGTGACAGGATGTGATCAAGTAATGAAAAGCACATCATGGGAATGAACTAAGGTTTTACACATAATACCAGTTTTTAGAGTTCCAGATTTCTGTTTGTTTTACTTTGCCACTAAATAATTTTAAATACAATTAAAATTTTAAGTTACAACAAATATTGAAAAATACAACACAAAGACAATCCTGTGTTGCTATCCAAGATAATTCTCTGTCACCAGTTCCAGTGGAGTAAAGTGGTAAGAGAAGCAGCTTTTTTCTCTCCTGTGTCACCAACAACAGGGTAGAATATGTTGCTGGAAGGTTTTCTAGATATGAGCTTACAACAGAGAAATGGTGAAACTCCGGACTGTATATAATTAACTCTCTAGAAGACTAAACACTCAAATGGAGCTCCCTTCGACACACTCACTCCTGAGTTTGAACACTTCTGTCATATTCCTACCCAACCCATCCTTTTCTACAGTGTTATCTCTTGCCCACTCTCCTGCTTCAGTGCTTTCCACTTTGTTTCCCTTATACCATTCTCCACTCTTCAGTTTCTGCTCTAGTCTCATCAAGCTAGTCCAAGAGTTCCCACTGATGCTGTGCTCCTGATCAGTTCAAGCCTCTGTTTCCTGCAGGTGGAGCATCTGCAAAAGAGCTTGGCTGAGGAGTACATTCGCTATCTCAATGAGTACCATGCCCGCAAACTGCTTCTAGCAAACATGAATGAAATGCACAATGAACAGTTGGGCCTGACACTTCACCAAGTCCAAGGTAGAGAAAGTGGATCTCTGAAGGAACCCATCCTGCCCGAAGACCCAGATAAAGACCTATGTGTGCAGCATTGCAGGAAAAAAATAAGAATATCTCTGAAATATCTTCAGAGATGCTTTGAATCTTAAAAGAAATTAGACAAATTCATGGACAAAAAGTGCCTAAATATTTTCTAAAGGGAAGAGGCGGGAATGTACCTACTAATAGTCTGGTCTGATTCAGTAAGTCATTGCTTGTATTCTTGTACTCTCTTGCTTAGCACAACAGCTAAGATGAAGGCAGGAGCTGCCTGATGCAAAAGGTTCTTATGTTTTTTGACTCCAGTGCCAGCTGTCAGCACTTGAGAGTCTTACTCAGCCACAGCCAGCAGTTTTGTGCCTGTCCACAAGGATGGACAATCTGCTGAGATTCAGGTGTCACAAATATCTGCATTTAAGGAATTTACTGGCATTTGTGGCATGCGGGTTACTCATGGTGGTGGGGGGCCTTTCAGTAAATGGCCTCTCTTGATCCACAGTCTGGGTTCAGGCACCCACCATGCTTCTGCTCTGCACTTACTAGCTGTACCCATTGCATAAGGGCTCACCCCTCCTTTGCTCCTTTCTATTAATCAAAATGAAGATTGGGCCTTTGAAGATGTATGTATGCATGGGAGAGGAGGCAATGGGTGTGAATGTGCCACTGCAATATAATTCAGGACTTGCAGTATGCCTGTTCAACTCCTGCAGTCACTTTGTAGCTTATATGATCTAAGACTATAATAAATGATTTAGAAAACTACATATGTAATTTTACTGTCATGACCTTTCATCAATGACTGTTGTTTAAAGATGTCAAGAGTGAAGATGTGGTGAAGTTAACTTTGGCATTAAAGATAGCTCAGCAGGACCTCACAAAAGCCCAGGTGGAACTAAACAGAATGATAGCAGACTATGGAGATGTTGTGCCCAGGAGAGATTTTGAATCACTGGAGAAAAAATATTCTGATTTACTTCAGGAGGTGAGCATGAGCTCCTAATTTTAATGCTATACCACATAAATGCAAACATAATGTGATGCTTCAGTATTCAGGTTGGGATAAGGACTCAGTAAACCCAGAACTCCCATACTGGCATTTCTTTGTTCCTTTTTACATGAAAGAAATGAAAAGCCACTGTGTGGAGTCTTCTAAACTCCAAAAGTTCCCAAATTTTTGGAATCACAGACTACTTGAACACTCAAAATTAGTATACCATCACAAATACTTATCATTGGTTTTAATTGAAATAACACCATACAAGCAATATTGGCCCACAAACCACCAACAGCCCACAGATTACAGCTTCGGAATTACTGTTCTAAGTCATCATATAAGTAATTCAATGAACTAGGTGCATCTCGCATACATCACACAGTTTTCTCCAAACTGTGGCTAACTGAAAACAACACTGAGCTGGGCTACTAGTGCATATCTACCTATATGGGTTTTTTGCCTTTTCCGGTACTAAATGGCTTCTTTAGCCAACCAGCAACTCCAGGTTCATCAACTCAGCACAAGCTTAGAGGGATGATCAATGCGTTTTCCCGCTGTGATAAAACTGGACTAGGTTCCCTATGTTGTATCTGTTTGCTGCCTTTTCAGAATAAACATTTGATGCCTGGCTTATGCTGGAGATGCACAGGAACAATGGCATGTCACATGCAGGACAGCAAAGGGATATCACACACCAGCAACTAGGATGGGGTCTGATTCCAACCTGCCCAGCAGTGGCAGAGCACCAGCAGTCACATGACCTGGTCTCTAGAAGGGGGATGAGAAAGAGAACGCACTGAATCCCATCATGTAGTGCACAATTGTGATGGATGTGAACCTCCAGTGCAGCAAAAAAGTGCCATTTGTCTTTGTGCTTCAGAAAGATTGTAGCGGTTTGTTTAAGATACATTTGGATCATCAGCAGCTTCATTCTAGCCCTGACCATTAGCACAACTTGATCCAGTGTGCATGTCCCTACATCATGGCATATAGATGCAAGCACAGTCCTCAAATCCCAGATTAGAGCTGTGTTTACCTCTGGATCATGATGTATCTTTGTGCTGGTAGCAAAGATAAATCATATGAAAAAGAAATACTTTCTAAGTAAAGAACAGTCAAACTGAAGGGGATGAGTATAAAAATTCCTAGAAACCTATGTATGTTTCTCCAGCTACTTCCTATTGGATTAAGATCTGTTTTTTAAACACAAAAAACGCATGTAAAAGTGTCATTGACGTGTTTTATCAGAAGTTTTTGTAAATGGTAACAGTAAAAATTATTAAATAATTTACTTTTTCTTCCCATCTAAAGGCAATAGCCAGGGACAGCTCTCCATAAGTCCTTGGACTACATTGACTGCTCACCTGGGCTGTCTGACAACAGAAAAATTCTGTATTACTGTAATGAGTTTACTATCATCCTGCTTTCTGTATGCTTTAGATGAAGACCCAGCAGAAAGATTTTGATCAGCTCCATATGGAATATGACATGCTGCTAGAAATCCACAGAGAGACTGCAGAAGAGCGAAACAATGTTTTCATTGAACTCCAAGAAGTTCAGCGCAGTTGCACACCCCGGCCAAACTGGGCAAAGTGTTCAGGTGCCACCTTTCTTTAATAGTGATTTGCTTGGGACACCTCATCTTTAAACACTCCGCTGTTGTGCATTTCTTACCTGGAACATCCCATTTTCTCCCAGGCTTTTAGGGAAGAAGTGGTCTCTGAGAGATAGGAGCTTTCAGTGTATACTGTTTTGCCTTATACATCTTAGGAGATGAACTACATGTCTAGAGATCTGCATTTGTTGTAAAGCTCCTAATGAATTCACACAAAACCGCTATGCATGGGCATGATCTCTTTTTCTAGCAGCTCAGTGTCTTTCTGCTCTTGCAGAAGTGATTCCTGGTGGAGCTGACCGGTGGAGCTCTCTGGTTGAGGGGAAAACCAGTGATCAGCTAGTGGATATGCTTCTGGAAGAAATAGGAACAGGAGTACTGAAAGAGAGACATGTCTTCCTTGGATGGGTATGTGCAAGCTTTCTTCTCTGCTCGTTTTCATTAAGATTAATTGCCTATTAGCAGGATGGGAGAATGTGTTGCTTCATGGCTGGACTTGGTGTCTTCAATGTTCACCTTCCCATTAGTATAATCAATGAAAACTTTAAGCTAGGGAAACTCAAGTGCTATAGAGGAGCAGAAACTAAGAATGAGCATACCTGAAGATACAGCTGAAGCAGCCTCGCTTCACAATGATATTACATGAGTCATCAGACATGCAAGTAATACTAGTAGGCTAGAGTCCCTTACTAATGCTTCACGATATGGCAGAGTCATTTTAACACCTTGCTGCTGCTGAAAGATCTTGTCCTTCTCCCCCTGCTCCCAACCATGTTCTCTCTGCTATACATGGTTCTGGCTCTGCTGCCAGGGAAGTAGACTCTACTTGTAGATCCAGCAAAGCAGTATTCATTTTTTCCCAGGTTAGTTTTTTGATTTAGTGAATGAAACTGCTTAGAGTAAGTAGCAAGAGTAGGGAATGACTCCTTTTGATGGCATCAGGGAGTTAATTCAGCTCACACTGCCCAATTGCATTCCACCTCAGCATGCAGGAGGATCAGGAAATGATACAGGAACCATGAAATGTTTCAAGGGTTCTTCACATGATACCAAACATGACTGAATCCAAACTTCTTTTCTCATGGACAGAGTAGCATTTCCTTGCTCCTTCCAACCTCTCTTCCTCAGTCTTTTCAGAAGCTTAAACTGTTTGCCCTGCCATTATTGGATCTTCTGAAGGACTATCTTTTTTCTTCCATTTTTGCTGGGCAGAGCATCACCCACAGTCCCATTTTGTCTAAGGACAAGGTCTAGTAGCTCACTGCCACTGAGAGAAGGACCCACCCCCTTCCCCTCCACAGCTAGAGTTCCAGCCCTTCCTCACACCTCCTCCAGTGCTCCTCTGATCACCAGTACATCTATTCAACTCATCAGACAAAAAAGAAAACACTTCTGTTTTTCTATGTTTCCTGGAGCTGTAGCAAGCTGAGTTGGAGGGCAGGGTGGCGGGGAGCAGGGCCTTTCATCTCAGCAAGAGCAAGCCAAGCAGTAGTATGTCTTCATGTTATGCTTCAGCTTGCAGGACTTGCATCAGAACTGTTCAATACACTAAAACAAGGTGCATCTTCATATGCTTCAGTAGAGGTCCTGGCACAGACCTCAAACATTGCTATGTTTGGCTCCCAATAGATTAGATTCATTGTACATACTCCTCATCTGAAAGGGCTCCATGTACTGTACAACACAGAGGGCTTTAAGCCTAGTTCCACTGTAATAAAAATGTTAGTGATTGCAGATATATTACACTAGTGACCAAAAGTGCTAACAGCTGCCTGGACACAACAGGACACAACCAAAATGTCACTAATGACAGAAGGTTTGAGTAGTGTTACTGTGGGGAATGAGCAATCTGATAAAGTGGGCCCCAACTTAAGCAGGTCCATGCAGGAGCAGTTGAGACACACTGCAGAGATGTTAGCAGGTGTCTGTCTTATAGTGCTGGGAATGAGACCCACACAAAAGACTCTTTTTATGGCTTTAGATGCTAAGGACATGGCTTTGGTGTTGCATCGCTGCCAGTGAGGTGAATGCCTTATCTATATCTCTGCTTCTTTTTCATTGCTTAGGGCAAAGGTGACAACGTTCCTGTGTACCTGAGGTATGAAGGTGAAGTCAGGAATAAAAAGCTGAGTAAGAAGGATGTAGTGACTATCCTAAAGGATGTCTGGAGAGAGAAAATTGCACTAGAACAGCAGGTTTGTTTTACTTTCCTTTTCTGCAAACAGCATTTGCTATGACAGTCAGCCCAGATGGAATAGTTTGGACAGATAGGGTCTCACCCATGTCCCACCTAGTGCTTCACCTGGATTCAGCCACATAAAACATTATAAGAACAAATGGCCTGAGCTGGCAATAACCCTGTGTCTGCCACAGCTCCCCAGGGAATTGATTTATGAGTTACAACAGCACCACGTGGATAGCCAGAGTAGCTCCATCCCAGTTCTAAGGGATTTCTTCTCCAGCTTCTGCTCCAGGGATAGCTGAGCGTTTATGGAGTAGCTGCTGCCCAGACACAACTGCAACTTGGGAGGCATTCAGGAAACCAATATTAGTGCTGGTTTCTTTGATGCACAAGGCTGTAAACTGCAGTGGTCCAACAGCTGTTGCAAGAGCAGTAGGGCTGTCCCTGAAGAAAGCTCCACAAGTCAGGAAGCCCAAGGGAGGAAGCAGTACAGTCACCCTGAGGTAAGTCAGCTATGCTCATGACTCTAAGTCCTTAGCTACACCTGACTGCTACTGTTCTGGGCTGTGATGGTGCCCTGTAGACCAGGACACCACTGTGACTATGCAGGTCTCTGCTCTTAAGTAAGAGAAAACTTGGAGACCAAGTCAAAGCATGTCCAAGGTTTCTTGCTGGATTGATTTTAACCCAGGTCAGGTTCCCTGCACAGTCAACTATTAAGCTCCGTAGAATTTGTGCCAATGCAAGAGAGGAATAGGTGGCATGCAGGACAAATGAGTGGCCAGGGACAGAAAAATCACTTAGATTGATAAAGGAATTAGTGTAAAAGTGCTTGGCCTTGTTACAAAAAAAAAAAAAACAGGGTTCCCCTTCTTTGTCCAGGGTGGGTTGGGAGTGAGAACTGGAGGCCGAAGGGGTGAGATGTGTGTTCTCTGCCAAGGCAGACATTATGGGTTGCCTGTCTGGGTAGATGCAAGACTCAGCAACAGAATAAAAGTGGCCATTTAACTTTTCCCGTGTTAGAGATAAGTATATCATCTCCCCAGATCTTTGGCAAGCCTATTTACTGCACCTCAGTCATATGAGAGCAACCTTCAGAGAGGCAGCGTTATGATACGGATTTCTTCTCTTGAGCTAGGAGCCTAAAAACATCTCTGAGATCACCCGTAAACACCTTAATGTTTTCTATGGCAGCTGTCTTTTTACTTTTAGCTCAGTTTCCTGGGGAAATAAGGTTGATGCACTCACTGTTCGGCTCTAATTTTCACCAATAACTGCTTCCCGTTCTGAACCCATGAGCTCAAATCAGCTAAATCTGACAGGGGGGGTAGTGCCTCAAAGGTGGTAAGTTCCTATAAATTTTACAAAAATAGGCAGGAGAAGAGCAACTTTGTCAGTGGTCTCAGCAACAGAAGAGCTTCAGCATGAACTTACCTGTTTGTAGAGAACAAATATGCAGTCAGCACTAGCACTGTGTTAGCAGAGATCCCAGTAAGACACACATCCATTTGAAAACAGCTGCAATCAGCCTGTCAGATTTGATTAAATTCTGCTGCATATGGGAGTTACTCACTTGTTATCCACAGACAGGGAAGCGATCCAGTCTTCCTGAGTTCTTTCTCAGCTACCTCCAGAAGAAGTATGGAGATGCTGCTGCCATGGAATGGTCTTACACCTTGTATGAGAACATGCGACTCTATCAATCAAACCATGTCATGAGTTCATTCTATGACATACTTACTGGGAAGGTAGGCAACCCCCCAACGCAGGGCCACACTTCTGCCCAGACATCTCTCTTGTGACAGACAGAAGGCAGGGGAAGTGTTCCTCTGCAAAGTAGCTGCACCTCCCATTCCCACACCCTGGAACCTGCACCTCCGGTGAGAGCAGAAGTAAACACAGAGACATACTAGAGACGAGAATCAGGTACATGCAAGACATAGCAGGGCTATTGCTACTTCCAGTAGAGCTCCTAGAAGACCCCATTTCTTTGAGATGCTTTCATCACATCATATCTGCCCTCTCCAGGGAGAAGTTTGTGTTTGCAGCATTTATATACATTCCTGTTTTTCTCAGTAGGCCTTTCCTTAAACCACTCATGATTTGTCCTTATGCAGTCTATGTGAAGATCAAGGCACTGTCTCTGAAATGCAGCATTGTGCAGGCCCTGGCAGCCTCACTCCCTACCTCCCAGTTCTTTTGGTGCTGGAGAGCTCTAGCTCACCACATCTCTCCATCATGCAGACATGTAGCCCTGTATTCTCTTCTGGTGCTGCAGCTGCTTCTCCCATCATGTGGAAACCTTATACTGGCCCTACTTACATCTTGCTTGAAAGTGGAGGAGTGTCAGGGATACTGTGGAGCCATCAGGCAGAGGGGCTGCTATCATTCTGGGGGACCCAGAGTGCCATCTGAGAGTTTAAGAGCTGCTCTGAGAGAGGTTTAAGAGCTCATTCCTGAGGCAAGCCTCTGCCCCAGGCCCCTGACACATCTGCAGAGCCATTCTAGCTGTCTGCCTCAGAGCTCCTGCATGTGGTGACACATGGAACAAGTTTTTCAACAAGAAACTATTGCAAACAGCTGCCCTGCAAGCCACTGTGTTGCTTGCTTCATTATTTGTAAATAACTACAAGCAGCTCAGGTAAAAGTTGATGTAAGAGGGGGCATAGTCCTTTTGCATTTTTGTTGCCCTCCTGAGGGTAGTCCAAGGGATAACAGATGGGGTGTTTACTGACCTGTGAACCTTCCCTATTTCACAGGTGGGTGAAGAACGGTACCATGGCCAGAATCAGCTGATTTCCAATCTGCAAAAGGAGTTGGCTGCCTGCGATAGCTCAAACACCGGATCCCTGACCAGCGAGCAGTTCAGGCAAGAGGCCAACTGTTGCCCACTGAGCTCTGCCCGTTTGTGGCACACATTGGATGTTTTGATATGCTGAGTCTGTCTGCCTTGCTCACCTGCCAGCACAGCCAGGGGAGCATTCTCTCTTTCAGAGTTAAATTTCTGTGAGGCCAGCCATACACAGCTGGCTCCTCTAACTGAGGAGATATGGGACCCCTATGTGGTGCTCCCATGAGCTCCTGATAGGATATAAAGCATTTCTGTGAATTCTGCTACCGATGCAAGATTTGTCAGTCCTCTCCCAGTTAATCAATCATCAGCTGTGCTTTCATGTGCGATATTCAATGATAGCTAAATACAGCATTTTGGGGGCCATGGTGCAGAAGAGATGCAGCCATTTCCAGCCCTTCAGCTGGGAACACATCACTGGTACAGACATGCTAGCCAATTTGGTCTAGGCTGCCAGGTAATCAATACTCACAGTTGCATTGAGATTTTTCCCAAATGGTTCAGCATTCAACATGCGCCTGAGGCCTGAGCTCTGGTGAAACCTTTCCCGTTTTGGTATTTGGTGGGTGCACGCACTTCTTGAAATGCTTTTCCCCATGAAAGCAATGACTTTTTGAAGATTTGACCCTTGGAATACAGGCACACGTGTGACCTCTGGTAGCCTAAAACACTGCCAGCCATACTGGCATGCATTATCTGTGCATACAGTAACAGCACACACACCTATGTCTGTGCTTCCTGTCTCCATACAGCATGGCTCTGAGGGAAGTTTTTCCCCTGAAAAAGAATGATTCAATCCAAGAACTAGTTGATGCAAGCAGATACAAGCTAGACAGTGCTGAAGACCTCATCAGCTACAGATCCTTATTCAATGAAGTAAGTTGTTATTTCTTAAATTTTCCTTTTGACTCAGACAGTAAGCAAATAGATTCCAAGCTTATCAGATTAACATATCTGCAGCCCCCACCACAGGCTCTAATATTTGAAGGCCATCTGCAGACAATGGCAAAGCAAGCTTGTTCCTTTTTGGTGATAGGAAAAGTTTTTCCATATTCCTTCTCTTTATTTGAACTTTACACTGGAAAAAAAAAATCACAAGCATCTCTCCAAAGGCAAAAGGCTTGCATGGACTATTGATGCATTTGCATTTTATTTTTGCTCCTGTATTTCAGCACCTTGACTCCAAATTTGGACTCAAAGTTAAATAAATATCTACCCTGTCCTAGCATTATCACTAAACTGAATTATTTAGAAGGCTTAGGGAAGCATGGCTGCTGTATGAGTGACAATGCAGCAGGGGCAACTGACAGTTGTGATGGTTTACCCTCTTTCTCCTCTGTGGACATGGGAGGTGATGCTTTTCACTGCTCTAGGACAGGCAGTGTTTGGGGAAAGTCTGCTGAAATGAGCTGTGTATTCAGTGCTGTGGCCAAAGGAGCAATGTGCTTTATTCTACAGAACTCTTACCACATTAAAGGGAATTTCTTTCCAGGGGAAGGCAGAGAGGATGTTCCCCCCCCCAGTCCAAGACAGCAAGAGACTTCCTTTCTAGGATGGCTCAGTTATTTGAATATACGTTGGGGAATGTCTCCTACCCAGATTGGGTGGAACATGAAATTCTGTGCTAATGTGCCTGTAACCACTTTCAGGATGAAGAGGGGAATGCTGAACCTTTCATTACAATGATTAGGAACCAGTATGAAAGCGAGAAGCATGAGTATCTGAGAGAGCTGAAGAGCAAGCTGGGAGATTTGATGTAAGTATGAAGGAAAAGGGCTGAACCCCCATTACACAAAAGCTGACTCAAAGGACTTACAGTCCACAGACAATCTGTACAAGCATGTACAAGCAGCAGGATCACACTGGACCTTCTGCTCAGTCAAAATATTGAGCCTTCCTGTGTTTTAGCAGTTAAGTGGCATTTCCATCTTTCCTCAGCCTAGCTCAGTCCTTTAGGGCCTGCTCCAAGTCTCTGTGAGGGACATTACAGAATCACAGAATGGTTGAGATTGGAAGGGACCCCTGGAGAGCTAACACTTGCACAGGCACCGGGGATCACTGGAGGTTACTGTAACTCATCCACAGTGCTGGAAAGCTGCACCAGACTCACACAGACCTGCTGCATCACATCTCCTTCAGTGACCTCTGACAGCACCCCCATCCAGAGACTAGCTCCCCCCTTCGGAGATCCCTGGATCTGAGGGACTGCAGCTATTACCACAGTACATATATATTCTGTTATTTTACTAACCTGAAAAAGGAGATAGCCTCTAATGTAACCCAAATGCCTTACTTTCCCAGGTAGGCAACTAACACACTTAGGCCTCTGCTTCTCTGGTCACCAGCAGGATACACCAACCCAGCAGGAGAATAGGTCCTTGAGAGCATTGGTAGTGCATTGGTAGAACATCAGCAACAAACTCCTGCTGCCCCAGATGTACCTGGTGGTAGGGATGGAGACCTTCTCCTTGGCTTGCTTTGATTTCCTTAACACAATGTAGATCTGGGACATGGCTGAGAAGTCACACAGTGATCAGACTTCCCACACTGACCCCAACCACACAGCAGGGAGTGTGAGAGTTGCACTCATCAGCACAGGCAGCTAGAACTGTCGGAAGTTGCACCCAGCACAGTCACAGGGCAAACTGTTTTTTTGAGCTCTTACTATTGTTTTATATTCAAAGTGCAGTAGCACAAGCTATTTTAAGACCCTACTTTCAACAGCTTAAACTTTGTGAAAATACATATTGGGGATGATTTCCCAGGGTGATTGGGGGGGGGAGGGGAACACCCTACATCACATGTCTGCCAATGATGATGATTTCTGGAATATTTCAGCCAGAGCATTGTTAGACATACCAAAAAAAAAAGAAAACAGAAAAGCTAAAACAAAAGATGTAAACCATGTTAAATTTCTGCAGCTTCCTTTAGAAACTCTCCTGACTATAGCTAAAATCATGTGTCTGTTATGGTACACTTCTTACCATTCCTCCTTCTAAAGGAATCTACTGAAAAAAATGACAGCTCTCAAATCCTTAGAGACCCTGGTCTAGAGCCTCAGATTAATCTCAGTTTTAAACTCTGCTGCCTGTAGTAAACACTGATGCTAATGACTTGGGCCTTAGGCTTTTACAGAGAAATGGCATATTTTCTTTTCACCGCTCATGTTCCAGCTCAGGGGTGAGTTGTGCTTTTCTCTCTGTCATCCTTCTAACCTTACCGTGCGCACACATTGTACCTGAACTTGCATTGCTCCTGTGCCTGCAGGGACCCCAAAGAGATGCCCAAGCAGTGCAGAGGATGAGTCCCCTCAGAACAACACTAGCATGGAGGGTAGCAAGAAAGGATCAAGATAAAGATCCTGGAAGCTGTCAGGGGTCTGCGACTAGGTTAAGCATCTAAGGCTGACTTGGGCATACTGCTGAAGACAGAATTGGGCAAGGGGAACAGTGGGCAGAGACAGAGCGGCTGACCTAAGAACCAGGGAAGCAGAGGGAAACTGATAAGAGAGGGTAGATGGGCCCAACACCTTGAGACCAGGCAAGAAGCCTGTGGAAAGGCAGTAGGCTGAGGCCCCAGCAGAGGCCAAGAACAGAGATGCGGGAGCACTGGGAACCAGTACGGAAGGGGAGCAAATGGGTGGAAAGAGCAAGCAATGCTGGGACTGCCTGGGCAAGCAGGAGCATTTGAGGGCATAGGCTGGACGTGCTGACTAGAAGCCAGTGATGACTGTGAAAACAGACTGGGGAGAGCAGTGGGGAGCCAGGGAGAACAAAAGAACATTTACTAAGGAGTGGGAATGGCAGCACAAGACCAGGCCTGGAGGAGTCAAAACAGGAACTGCAGTGCAGAAGGGTGACTAGGACTTGCTGAGGAAACCAAGATCAGGGTGAGAAAATTAGCAAGCAGAGAGTGAACAGGATCGCTGAGCTGAGCTGGAGAGGAGGAGCCCAAGGCAAAGGAGAGTCAGGACAGGGAGAGGCAGTAAAGGACATGGCAGGCAGTGAGTAGAGAAGCTTGGCTGTACTAATAGTCCCCTCCAGTACCTGAAGTCTCACATCTCACCATTCTTTGACTCTCCAAAACCATCAGTAAAATCCTCCATATCCTCAGAGACTGTGTCCTAGCCACCCCCCCGTCACTCCACATTAATTACCCCATTCACCCAAGCAGCAAAAGCTTATGTGCTGCCTCTAAAGATTAAACAGTGATCCAAAGCAGGTCAGCCTGTGACCTTGTAGATTAAGAGTCTGGTCTTCAGGTTTTATTGCAGTGGGAGGGTGTTATCCTAAATATTTACACAAAAACTTCACTAAAGAAAAGTATTAAGGTTGCTAAGTCAAGTATTCACAAGACCTCATTTCAGTCACTGTACAGAACAGAATTGGTTCTGAGGACCAGGGAGAGTGAAAAGTACTGAGGACTGCAAGCTTAGAGATGAATAGACAGATAATTCCACCTTAAAATAAGATGCAGCTACTGCATAGAAAAGAAGTCTTGTGCCAGGCACCGAGCAATGAGGATGACACTGCAGATGGGCTAGATGCCCATGAAGCAAGACTGTGGGCACAGAACTAACAAGGGAAAAAATAATTATGTAATGAAGGATATCATAATGCACAACAGAGTCAAAATAAGGATTTCCCAGGTTATCTGGCATTTCATAGCTTCTGTTCACTTTGAAATCTGAGTGCTTAACAGATTTTATTACATGTATATTTAAAAAAACAAAGGGATACTAGTGCAGGCAGAGGTACTAGTACTGAAAGACATTTCTGCTCTGCATTTCAAGCAATGTGGATTCTCACTGTTGGGCAAATGCATAAATATTCCTTTCATATAACATAGCATGGCAGTGACTGAGTTGTTTTTGAACAGAGAGGTGAACGCAGATGATCTGAGGACAGCCTTCTGCGCAGTTGATCCCGATATTGATGATCAGACATTAGATATCTACATTGGCCTGGCTTATCAGGTCGGAAAAGAACAGACAGATCAAGATGTCCTGCCTGTGGAAACTGCACTTGAGAGACTGCTGGCTGGAGATGTAAGACGAGTGGGGCCCTCACCCAAAGAGGAAAGCAAGACAGACTGTGAGGAAGGCGAGTAAGGAGACTTCTAGTATTATGAATAAGAGACTGTTTGAACAAAGCTATGAGTCAGACCTACTGAACTAAATACCTCTTTCCATGTACATATAGACCCACCTAGTAACTAACAGCTGAGAGGATAGGCTGGTTTGAACTATCAGAAGCACTTTTCAGCTCAAGCAGCAAAGCAGTTCAGTGCAGTTGTGTGACCCATGTAGAGTCATTTCAGCTCAGCAAGACTTGCATATGTCAGGCTGACTGCTCCCCAAACAGAGGATTAACATCCTCACAGCACTGGGGCACCCCAGCAAATTGGGCTCTCTGCTTGGTAACAAAATGACTATGCTCCAACAGTCATTACTTGGACCTGGGAGTCACCACCAAACTCAAGGCTGCAGTGTGGTTGCTTTAGCCCTTTTGCGAAGTAGGCCTTATGGTTCATTGACTCAGAGAAGAAAGGCAGGATTTCACAAGATACATTTGCAAAATAAGGTGCCATCCTCAAAGTTAGGTAAGTGTGCAAGTGAAAGAATTCAAACTATGCCAGGTTTGCTAGCATGTCTTTCCCCAAGAAGACATTTATCCCAGTGTAGTGGCTGTTGTCCAGCATAGTCACTTTGAAAGAAATTCAAGTGCTGCCCCAGGAATAAGTTTAATCAAGCTCTGAGCGGCAAAAATAATCCAAACATAGAAACACTGAAATCTGTTCCTTGCTTCAGGGAAGAGACCACATGTGTTTTGGTAACTGCCCTTCCAACCACAGGCATCAACTGGTCTTTCCTATTCCTTAGTGACTTCTCTATCTATAGCCCTCTCCAGGAAGGGGAATAAGGGTTCCTAAAGCAACCCACCCCCCCCCATAGGAAAGCAGGTCTGCTATGGTTATACCTGAATTCTTGAGCAAGTGGAGCAAACAAATTCAAGAACCAATTACCCAAATTGTTCCTTTTCTCACAACATGGATTGAAAAGTAGAAAGGGGAAAGCTGTGAAATCAGCTGCCTTTTGGGAAGATGCCTTCCCAAAATAACAAAGCACTAGTTTTGTGAGCATTTGCAAGGAGGTTCCTGCAAAAACCCTGATGTCATTTGTGAGGTGGAAAGACATCATAGCCTGTGTGAGAGTAAGTACCACCAAGTGTATGAGGCCCCTGGGACTTCTGCCTTGAATACTGAATGTGGTGCCACACATCTCCAGCACAAACAAGTTGCAAAATACCAGGAAAGGAGCTGTAAGTGGATTAAGAAAGGAGAAGTATCATATAGCTAGAAACCAAATGCCGTAACTGCACACATCTCTAGGAGTGGTCCAAAACAAGCAGTAGTAATATAGTAAAATTGAGTTTATCTAAAAAGAGCAAGAAACTTGAATACAGAGAAAGTGTTTGGCAGATGAACATTACATTGCAAAGCTCTTCAAGAAGGCACCTAAAGGGGAGGCTAGAGACAGCACTGGGCTACAGAAGCAGGAATCATCTGTTTTGATTTGTTTCACCCTGAGGATTTTAGGTTCCAAAAGATTAACTGCTGTTCACAGTGCCAAGTATTTCTTTCTTTTGCTCTTTAAATTACATTGTTAGGATTTGAAAGATGGCAATTTCCATAAAAATTCTGAATTTAGTTAACCCTGACTTTACTGCAATTAGAAGCTGAACACTTCTCAATAGAAGAGAAGGAACAGATAAGGACTCTTCCCTCTCCCTCTTACATTCCCAGGCATCTAAGCACTATCATCTAGTCCCTTCAACTGGAAGTTGTTCAGGTCAAGAACATAACAGTTAGTGTGTCCTAGCAGCAGGACTGAATGAGGAGTCAACAAAATAAAACATCATAAAACGTCAGCTTCCTGTGAGGTTCTCTCCATTATCTTTAAATGCTCTTAGGAGAACAGGGGGGTTACTGTGTTTCAGCAACATAAAGAAAAGAAGATGGAAACTTCATTACTATTTCAGATCAAAATTTTCAAACTCTGGCATGCAAAGCCTCGAGGTCTTATTAGAAATGTCTTGTAGAGGCAGAAAATGTATTTTTAAAAGTACAAGTTTCGCAGTATGCCTCAAAACAACAAAGCTGCTTCCTTTTGAATATTGCAAAAAATCTCCATTGTTGTAATAATGAAATTATCTTTTTTTCCCCCTTAATGTGAAAATGACTGATGTGCCTGACCTGTGTGTTGGTACTGCCTGCCAGAAAGACCGCAACCATACAGGTCTTCATTTCCTTTAGTGTTGGGCAAAACCTGTTTAACTTGCAAGTGTTGCTGCCAAGAGCTACCAAGGTTGGGTTGTATTTCTTGGAGTCCTTATTAACTGTAGCATTTGGAGTCCCAGCTCTAGAAACTTGGGAAACTAAAATACACTGTCAGTAAGCGACACTTCTTCATGGTCTAAAAAAAGGAAAAAAATTCTGCAATGCTGGAAAAGCAAAGGCTGCTGCTCCACTCTTTCAGCCTGGACATTGGGCACTGGTAATTTTCCCAATATAATTTATACGTAACTTCAATCACTTCAACAGAAGGGTCCTAAAATATTTCAGAGCATGCCCACTGCAATCAGCAGTTTCAGTTGAGCCCAGGAGTGCTGTTACTTCTTCCTCAAGCCACCAGACTCACACAACTTAATCCCCAGCCAAGGACCAATACTTGCGAATGGAATTTAGGAACAGGCTCATTAGGGGGAGAAACAAATAGAGACCAGCAGGCATCCTGTGTGGCCAATCTGGTGTAACCAGACTGCCTGCACAAGTGAAATCAAAGCAGAGTCTGCGCAGACTGCACCACTCTGGCAACATCAGAAGAGCCACCAGTGTGATGACATTTGTGCTGAGCTTTGGTTTATCCCAACTGGAAGTGCTAACTATCTTCAGCCCCACTCTGTCCTACCTAAGGAGTTCTGCAAAGCAGCAGTCTTCAGCTATCCCTTTCTCACTGACATCTGGAAAGTAATTAATCAATTTAAATACTAAAAGCTTGAGCTTTTCATCTCCAAGACAGAGAAACTAAAAAAAAAAATCTTAATAATTTTTCCCCAAAGAAAATAAATACTCGGTTTAGGAATCTTACCTTGGGTATTACAGACTAGCTAAACACAGGGAAACCATGCCAGCATGTCAGTCAGACCTCCTGGGAAGACACTGAAGACTGTACTCAGTGAAAAAGTTTGTGTAAAGTCAGTGAAAAGTGCAAGAGTTTGACATCCATCTTTATCACCTCATACAGCTTTCAGAGAGGTCATTGTTTCCCAGCTTGTGAATTGTTTTAGAAAGTCACTGTTGTTCTTTGCACCTCACAAATCCTTGGATGTGGCTGGCCTCATTCATGGTGTGGTTTAGGTTGACCATATGCAATAAAATCCCCCACAAGGATTTCATTCTTGTTGTCTCCTCCCCACATGAAGGACACAAGGGTTTTATTTTCTCCTGTTTGACAACCTTCATTAGTGAACATGATGCTGATATCCCCTCTGTGTAGTAATCAACTGATTTTATAAAATCCCTAGTAGAAAAGCTTAGTGGTGCTCTGGTTCATGCTAGGAGGGTAACAGTAGAAACCACATGGGTGGGCTGTCAAACATGCAGAGGATTTATTTTCACTTGCTAGTTACTTACAGTGTCACTGCATAGATCAGAAGATACCTGGGGGCTCTGCTGCTACTTAGGATCATGAAACAGGCAGCCAGCACACAATGCTACTGTGATACATGGAGTGGGCTAACTTCTGCAGAGCAATGTGCAGATGCAGCTCTCAGAGTTAGACCTTGCTTCACAGACCAGTGTCTGGCACTGTTTTCCTTCTTGAGGACATTGCCTGACTGGATTAATGATTTTCCAGATACATTTTTGTATATATACAAACTCAGTTTAAACCTTGAGGGTTGGAGCGCCATCATTTCTGAGCCAGAAGGGAGTCAGTGATTAAGAAATTACAATGTTGGGTTAACTGCTTGAGAAGAGACACAGTTGGTACTTTCCATTGCTACAAGAATTCCTTACTGCAAGTAACATGCAGTAACTCAATCTGTCTTAATCTCTCTCACTCCTTTATCTACCATGCATGAACCAGAAGATCTGCCTTTCTCAAATGGTCTTAGATTATTGCTTGCTATGAGTTTTCTTGTATGTATTTTCCAGTTCCAGTTGACATCAATAAATAGCTGTTGTCATCGACAAATTATGATCCTCTCTTGACACAGTAGACTAGAATAGACTTGCAAAGGGGGACAAGGCCCTGAGTTTGAAAGTCCCTGTGCTAGACATATATATAGCTATAGCAAGGGAATCTTATTCCTTTCATAAGACAGTACACAACTTTTCTCCTTTGAGCAAGTATCTACTTAGCATGAAGAGCATCAGCACAGCTAAATGTCCATTAGGAACATTTTGAACAATGCAAGAGACAGACACACAGTAACCTTTCAGCTCACTGGAGTAAACAGCATTTTTATCATGCAGAATACATACCAAATTTTATTTAACAAAACTGTACAAGTATTCATAAGTAACATACATAAAAATATAGGATAATCAAATTACTTATAATAATAGTCGGTGAGATCCAGTAGGCTGGCATGATAGTTACAGCAGAACTTGAATCAATTCAAGAGAAATTCTACTAGCTGCTTATTGCCCCGCTAGTTATCTATGGAAAACCGTCACACCGACCAGTTACACTGAGCAACATAAAGCTAGTCTCCATGAGCAGTCAATGTTTCCATCCACGGGAGCTGTCACTGCCAAAGTGGCGGGCTCATTTGCAGGGAATTATTTTATTGCCACTCACAGCAACCGGAATCAGTAGTTTCCTGTATTCCAGAGGAAGATGACGCTCTATCAGCACATGTAATGGCATCTTGTCTGTCACCAGCCCTTGTCTTTGTTCAAAAAGAGGTAAGCAGAGAAGAAACAGAAAATTGTTAGCAAAAAGTGTTTTCACTCAAACTTAACGTCATATTAAAGATTCTTTAAGTTTGTTTGCAGTGACATTTTTGCACTGAGTATCTGAAATGCACATGCTGTGGCTGCCTGTGATAGGAAAGCTATATACTTCTATTTACAAGCAACATTCTCAGGGGATGCACTAGACCCTGTGTACAGTGCAGATGCCAGGCTTGTTTACACATGAAAGTGGACCAGAAGAGTTACTGCATGCCAGCTTTCTGTAGACGTACTTGCATTACACAGTGACAGCAATCCAGCTGACATAGAAGAAATTTTATCACTTAAAGACATACACAGAGGGATGTAGCAGAAATGAATAATTAATTAGCCAACAGATTTTTACATGCATTCACAATTCAGAGGTGACTGGCATTTTCAGATGTGTTCCTGGTACACCATTTGGCTGATTGACCTGAAAAAACAATCTCCTACTATTGTAGAAGGAAAAACAGCTGTATTGTTCCATCTTTTCCTTATGGAAGGAAATGAAATATTGTTCTTGTTCATGAACAAGCAGCAACTCCTGATCTCTGGATGAAGCAGTGGTAAGACACAAAGACATCCAGAAAAAAGTAAAATAACAAAGGTACAGAACCCACAAACCTGGCCAGTTAACCCATCGTACCTCTCAGCCTGTTCATACTAATTCCAACACACACTCATCAGATAGGAAAATCAAAATCTGAGGACAGCAACAGGTTAATCTTTTAAGTAGTGGCAATAGCTCCATCTACACAGGCCCATGCAAAACCATTGTCTTGAATCAGATGTGCCCTGCAAAATCCCTCAAATTACTTTAACGTTGCATTTGAAACTCTTCCAGTAGAGAGTAGGAATAACAACTTAGATGACTTTAGATGAAGGGTGAGAAATCTTTCAGGCCCTGTATCGTTTTACAGGGGACTCCCAAATGAAGAACAAATCCCTTGTATTTTGGTCACAGGATGAAGTAAAGCCAGTTGTGAGATGGAGAGCTGAAGGAGCCCTCAGGAAGGACAGCAGCAATGAAGAGGCTCTGAGAACAGTTCATGCAGGCTGCTGGCTGGTCTGCCCCTCCATGGGGGTCTCAGAGTGGCAGCAGGAAGGGGGACACAGTTGTTATGAGAAGCTGGACCTGGCCTGTTAGGCCAGAGGCTCCTTTTCCTGCTCTGCAGAGAAACAGTCAAGTTTGAACCTTAAGATTTTGCAGAAAGAGTGGGATCTTTTTCAGGAGAGTAAGTCACCAGAAACAGACAGCAGGACATCTGCAAATGCTGACACTGTTTCAGTTGCAAGCACTCTTAGCGAAGAGATCCCTCAGGGAGGCAAACTGTGCAGTCCATACCCACACCTACAATTGCTCTCCTGCTTTGTCTACCTACACAACTTATTTCCCAGCCATAACCACTCCATCCTTGCACACATCCTCCTCCTCCTCCTCTTCCTTCTACCTGTTTCTCAAACTCTTCCTGTACCTTCATCCCCTCACAACCTCCTCTTGCCCCTCCACCACCTTTACTTGGAGTATAAAACCCCAAGTCCATGAATGCCCCTTCTGGGACAGGGTCCAAGCTGTGCCATGCAGAGTAAGTCACAAGATATCACAATTACTATGGAAATACTGCTAGTGCACACCCTGACAACTACAGTCTTACTGGAATATCAATGCATCACCTAATGCTAATACGAGTTAGTAATAGGCTTCCTTTACCTTCTCATGAGGACTTCCAGGTCAGCCACCTCCACTGTCTTCCTCCCCGCATGCTGGGTGTAAGCTTCCAGATCATTGCTCAGCTGCCTAAAGTACCTCTCAGAGCTGAAGGACAATGGAGGAAGAAAATAAAATCAGGCTGTGGAGTATGCGAAAATAAGCTATTCCCACTTCTACAAGCCAACTTGCACTATGACTGTTCACAGTGCAGCATGGCCTGCCAGGGACAACAGAAGAAGGAGAACCACCCCAGCCCAAGGATGGCTTCTCAGCCAGGGCTCCCTAGACCCCTGGTAATGCTGAATAAGCCAGATATCTGTAAAACAGCTGCACATTTAAAAATCAAAACCTGTCTGTAGATTCCCAAACATACAAACAGAACAGGGGCTAACACAAGTGACAAGTGAAGATTGAGGATTATACTATTAGCTATTATGGTGACACTGTTCAACCAATCCATGGATTTTCCTCAGGAAAGTAACATGGTCTACAGATTCAAAAACCTGAAAAATCTGGATTTAGTCATAACACAGCACAGCTGGAACAACTTCACCCTGCCCAGCCTGACACAGACCATGTTCCAGAGCCATCCTGCTCACTGAGAGTGCTAATGACCTTAGCATGCTGTTAAGCAAAATAGGATAGTAAATGGTGCAGTTTGGATAAAGAAGCTTGTGCAAGGCAGTGTTGGTCACTGATACCCACACAGTGACTAAGATCACCTAGCAATTTCTGTCCCTTTTCTAATGGCACTTCCTCCTGCTTTCTCCCCAAATGTGGTAGGGAAGGGCTGAGGGAGGGCCAGCAGCTTGTCAGCAGGTCTGCTGAGAGTTTCATTGTTGTTTTAGGAAAGAAAAGAAAGAAAAAAGGTTGAGAAGAGGGGAAGGAGGAACAATTGGCTGCTGCTCACCATTTTTTAACAATCCTGAATGCATCTCTGGCCACTGGCATTTTCACATAATGCCTAAATACCTTCTTTATCAAACTGCTTGCTAGTTCAGGTTCATGCATTTTCCTTCGCGATACTCCTGAACTCTTTGGAACTGGCTTAGCCTGCAGTGGCTGCAGCGGAAACCTTTGAGGGAAATTGAAAATTCACACATCAACAAGCAATCACATGGGAGAGGGTACAAACAGAGAACACCAAGCTGAGTTTGGACAAAACGTATGCTGAATTTGAAAGGGCTAAGAACTACTTCAGTCTTTTCTTTTCCCCTCCCAGTCCCTCAGAACACTCATGCCCATGATGCATAGCCTTTGCAAACAGCTCCCATGGCATTATGACCTTGGCAATTCAGGCTCAAGTTTTCAGATAAGCATGCTGGCACAACAAATATTCAGCAAACTACAGTTCTCTCCAGTGCATAAATACAATTATGCTGTGCTACAGCTCTCTCTATTTCTCACTCTTCAGGAACACATAAAGTTTGATGCATCCATAGGCCAGCTCCATATCTGCAGGCAGGAGAGTCTGACCTGCAAGGTTTATTCAACAGTTTTCATCTGTTGACAAGATTTAGCAGAGGCTCCTCCTTTGATACAATCTTCTTCCACAGAACAGATGTCCCACAACAACTTTGACACTATTACAAATACCACTTCATGTGCTGTTTTTTCTTTTTTTTTTTAAACAGGTATTTCTTACTGTAAGTACCAAAAGGAAATTGCTACTGTTTTCCATTCTAAAGAGGAAAAATCCTAAAACAAAAAGGGGAAATGATATCCCCAATTTCACTCAGTAGACAAGTTGGAAACAACAGAAAAGAGACCTTGAATCTCAGACTAGCACATACAAAATCCATACATGGTGTGCACATATCATTTGATTTTCTCTCCAGCCTATCTACGTTTTTCTGTCAGAACCTCAGAGGCAAGTGGAAGAGATCAGTCCCAAAGATGAAGCAGGTGTAGCAGTGAGACAAGAGCCAGTAATGATTTAAGTTATCTTGGTTACTGTTTCTGTGCCTCAGTTTACCCACTTATAAGTGATTATTCATGAGGGTTTGGTTCACAGGAATGGGGCAAAATTGAAGTTTAGTGACTGCAGAAGGTTTTGGTATTTTTAAATGAAAATTACTATGGCCCTACTCCGGTGTAGTTGATCATAGTAGAATTCTATGAGTAGAAAGAGATTATTTTGTAGCACAATGCCATCACCATGGCTTTCATATGGTTATTGCTCCACCTTGTAACTCAGAATATTCCTCAGGCTTTTAACCTGAATAATGTCCTCTCAGGAAACAAGCAGGCCAACTCAGAGCCAGCATAGGTTAGACAAAGTACAAACTAACCAGGTACTTTTTGTCCAACCACTTCCTGTAGTCTAGGCTCTGAGCCTATTATTATGAACATCTGTTTTCCTAGTACTGCTTGAAAGTTTGAAAATCTGTCAGAGTCTATTAACATTCAGAAATTTCTATAAAGAATGTGCATCCAAATACATGAATTTCTTTTGCCAGCGAAGACTAGCACTCTCTACAGAAGAATTAGCATTCAGATATTCCCTAGATACAAAAAGAACACATTCCAGTGCAAAATCCCAAAGCAAATCCACATTTCTTCAGTTATAGCATAGTTCTACTTCAGCAAAGTATCACCAAAGGCTCCTTCTTCTATTTTAGAAATACATTCTATCATTTAGGATTAGAACAATCATCCAGCACCTTCTGTAAGCATCGTTCATCTCTGTTCACAACAGTACATGGTACAAGAATTCAGTTTTATTCTTTATTGCTTCAATAAGCAAAAAACTAAAAAGACTCATGGGCTAGAAAATTTCTTCTGTTCCCTAGAACCCACTGTTACTGGTTTTGATGAAGCATATGGCTTCATCAAATTTCTAGTTAAGTGACAAGCTTCTAATTAACTTGGAGTAATGCAGAGGAATTCACTGTCTGCCTCTAAGTTAGCTTCATCTTACACTCAGAGGCAATTGCTTACAGCTTGAGGTTTCTAAGGTCAAAACAAACATGCCATTTTATGTGATCACAGAAGCTGTAACCCTATTCCACAAGGGTCTCTGCATCCCATAACTGGAGTTTACGGCTCCAGGATATCTTAGAAGTTTAGGAAAAATTCTTGGCCTTCAGCACAAGATTAAATGATCATTCATTGGAAAGGCTTGAGGCCTCAGATCTGCTCTGAAATACTGAAATTCACTTGATAGCAATTTTTATTCAGCTGCTAAAGCCAGAGGTCAGGACCCCTTACTCCCTAAAACAGCTGATGAAGTATAAAACAACTGACAGAGCTGGGCTCCCTGCATTAGACATCAGAAAAATATATCTCTCAGCTCTCCTGGTAATTACACCTCTCCAGACACACTTGTATCAGGCTACTGCTGATGGTTGCTTATACTTACTTGGGAACAGCAGATTCTGCAGGATGTGGAGTTGACAGCAAGGAAAGTGGCTTGTAGGCTGCAGCATGGATGAACGCGGGTGTGTTCATGGAAATCTCTAAGGAGGGAAAGGATCAACTACTTGAAGAACTCAATTCTGTTTTCAGAGTTCCTGCTGCAAGTGCTGCTGTAGCAGCAGACAGAAGTCTAGTCAGCTTTCTGTGCATCTGATCTGGTACCATACTGCCTGCACTTAGGCTGTGGATCCATGGCACCCTAAGCCAGTGTAACTGCTGGCTGCTGCAATTCCATCCACCCCACCTCCAGCCATGCACTTCAGCGTCTCCTCTTGTGCCAGGTCCAGCACATCAGATTGTGCTGGACCAGTAAGCTATGGGGGTGTAGGAACACACGTGTAGGGAAAGGCTGCAGGGACTGATAGCTACATCAGCTTAGCCTGCCAGGAAGCTGCAGCCTCAGTTCCCAGAGGGAAATTCAGAGTCTGAGAACTCCTCATTGCCATCCTGTTAAGTGTCAAATTTTCCTGATAAGCACAGCAACAAAAATCACATTACAAGGGTCAGTCTATGACTTATTGCCTGCCAGTTTCCTTTGCAGGCTTAATACAGCCCAAGAATTCAGAGTATTTGGTACTGGTTTCAACTTCACAAACGTCCCTAAGAGCCAGGGCCCCGATTCCATTATAGAAGACAAGCCCAACTACTAGAGGCCTCAAGTACTAGTGAGAGTTAAACCCTACAACTTAAAGGTCAAGAGTCTTTCAGAGAAAGCAGGGCTGGGCAAACTCTTACGTTTCCTCATGTTAGCCTCTTCTGAGCAAGTATATCAATGCATTGGAGGGACAGGAAACAGGATGTAGGGGAAGAGGCGAGTTATGCTCAGAGGTTTCTAAGGTACATTTTATGACTAGAGTGTGCTCTTCCTCATCTTTTCTTCCTGCCTTCCTTTCTGTCCTCATCCAATAAGATAAGTAAGATGCTACTCTTACTGTTCCACCTTGTCAGCACTGCAGAGATCTCTTCATCAATGCACATAAAGCTGTGCTAAAGATAAGCATGTTGGCACTCTGTTCTAGACAGCTTGGCTAAAAACACCTAGAGCTTTCCTTTTGGCAACAGTGTACCCGTCCAGTTGTTCTCTTTGTACCTTCTACACTGCACAAATGCCCATAGGCACAGATGTTTTCAACACAGCTATATAGCCTCACAATGTCTCAAATCCTGGCAACAGGATTCTTTCAGAATGTCTTTCCTTAAGTTTCTCATTCCAGGGTTTATTGTACTTCGAAAGATTTTAAGACCATCCCAAAAGATATCATTGAGATGCACTCTGGGCAATCTCAAATGTGGCCCTGAGCAGCAGAAGACTCAGTTTGAACTACAGTTCTCTGAAAAGGCATAAATACTCTTGAGCAATGGAGCAGACTGAAGCAGTATCTAAAGAAAAGTTCAGAAATAGATACTTCCTCCCAGCTTCCTGGAGAGTCAGCATACTATTTTAGTTAAATGGAAAGGAAAATCTATAACTGCACATACAAAATATGAGGTTCTAAATTAGCTTACAGGTTCAGAGTCATGCAAGTGGCTCAGAAAACTGCAGTTCAATGTTCAGATGTTAAAAAGTCAGTGTTAAGTTAGGAGACAGGAAGGAAGTAAGCATAAAGTGGAAGATATCTCTAAGTCACTGTATAAACCCACCATGCACCAAGTCTTGTATAGTGTGTGTACCTTCATCTCAAAAAGTACAAGACAGTCAAGGTCTCTGGAACACCTGACAAGCCAGCAGAAACCTGCACTTCCCACCGCCTCTAGGAATAGCAGCCAACAACTTCACCTGTACTACCTAGTGGACTAAATAGTTAATCACATTATTTGTCTATGTTGTTCTGCAACTTATTGTCAGATATGAGGGAAAAATTTCTCCAACTGCCTTCTGCTACCACTGCAAAAGTTTTCTTACCTTGACTCTCAGGCTCTTCAATTTCAGCTTCATCATCAGTTGTCTCTTCTTCCATTTCCTCCACTTCTCCGGTGACAGTCCTGTCTTCTAGTTCACCTGCTTGTTCAACAGCTTTTTTAAATGATTTTGTCCCAGATTTTTCAAAATACTGAGAGGAAAAAGCATGAGAATGCCTGCTCAGACTTCCAGCTCCAAAACTTCTGGCAATCTCAGGTTCTAGATTTCCAAAACAGAAAAAACACATCACCATAACAGGAACAGCCAAAATTTCAGAGCACTCATAAGAATAAAACCCACTTTGAATCCCTGATAGAGTTGCCACCTATTATACTCTTATCTTCAGGGATTAGAATGTCAGTGCATTAGCTAGGTATGCTAAAGTACTGATGAATACTTGATCTTTCCTTTTGCTACACCTAGCTGGGCAGAGTCACATAAAAATTAGCCCTTGATAACATAGAGATTTGGGTCAGATTGTTATCTGAGCCCCTTTTAAATCTACTTCTTTTAATAAAAGGAACTGCAAAGCAGCTGTAGAAAACAGAAAGATTGTCTTCATCTCACTTCAGAGGCAGCAACTTTTATCTTAAAAGCAGTTTTACCAAAGCCTTAGCACAGAGTACAGTTGAACAGGGAAGCCTCTGTAATTTGAGAAAAATAACTTGGGAGATCCTAGTATGACACCGCATTCAGAAGTTTTACCAAACTCTACCTGACTCTGAAACTCCCACTAGGAAATTTTAATTAAAGAAGTTTTCTGCAATTATATATTCTAAACACTACTGGCAATAGAAGTTTGATTTTCACTTGAGCAGTAATGAAAATTCAAATAACAATAAAGCTTCACTGGGGAAAGGAACTGGATTCTTTGAAGGGATTTGTTTGTGGAATATCTTACAGACAGATATGCCAATAAAAAAAAATTTCTCCAATTAACCCATGAATGCTGCTCAAACTCACACAAAAAAAAACCCAAGAAGCTCTGAAACACAAGATATGCAGAGCCATGTTCTAAATGTACCAGGAAAGCATAAGCCCCACAAGACAGAAATAGACTTTTGTGAGCGGATGCCCTACATCAACATTCAGATGCCTACAAACGCAGTCTTTTAGCTCAAACGCCCAGATTCCAGAATGCAGAGAGAGTTAATAAGGCTCTCTCCCAACACTGATGCCAATAACGCAGCTGGAGGGGTACTAATCTGAAGGTTGTTCTCACCAGCTTTGGGAGAGTCTAGGTGTTCAACACTGCCTTCTGCTACCTCCTCTTCTTCTGAAGCAGTCGTTTCTGTCTCGACTCTGGCATCTTGTGCCTTAGTTATCTGTGATTCTGGGGTTTTTGTCAGTTTCTTCTCCAACTGTTCAGAATATCCAGCATTTGCATGATGCTCTGTAGCTAAAACAGAAAATTCTATCAGTCTCACCTCCAAAAAACCCCACCAACTACCAGCACACAGTTCAACAACCACTGAAATTTAACCATAAGTAAACTCAGCAATAACCAAAAGCTATAAATAAGCAAAGCATATCCAGTACCCTTCCAAAAAATTATGGCTGAAAAATACACAACTTCTCCTCCTATTTGCTCTAGAACCAACTATTTAGGGTTTGTGTCAAGTCCCAAGGAAGAAAAGAAATTTACTTATCATTCACCAGATCTCAAACAAATGGATACATGAATGGCATGTCTTTAAGAACTTTGGCTACTGATAAGTGCTTTTTCCCTACCTCCAAAACTATAGTCCACATGTCTGTTATGACACAGCTTAATTCCAGCAGTACACCACAACTTGGAAACTTGGCCAAGAACAGAGCAAAATCAGTGATAATGATCTCACTAACCAGAATACCATCTCTAATATCTGGACTCCCTGCACAAATGTAAAGAAAAATCTTAACCTAAAGTTAAGTAAAATACTAGCTGACTTTGTGGGCAAAGACAAAAGCTCGACTCAAAGACTGCCTAAGATACACATGAGTGAGTTCTCCCACACTACTGGATCACTGCTAGGATACAGTACTTGTAACAGTGGAATACTACATGCTGCTGATGCATTCATGCCTCTAATTATTACTGACTTCATCAACTCTTGCTGGTATTAATACCTCCTTTAGTTTGGAATAACCTGCCAGCTGTTAAGTGTCATTTGCTCCTCTCTAGTTTCCGCATTGAGAGAAGTGGGAACAGTTTGTTTCAGTTTGTTTGCTGAATCATCTCCTCCATGTTGTTCAAGAGTATTTTTCTTTTTTAACTTCTTACATTTCACTCCTACATCAGTTGTCTCTTTTCCAGGCTGAAGAGTCCTTTTCTGTAGTCATTCAATGTACAGAAACTGTTCCATACATTTGATTATCATTAATGGTAACCATTTTTTGCTGCACCTTCTCTAGTTCTGTCAAATCTATTTGGAGATGGAGAGATCAGAACTGCACATAGTATTCAGTATGTGAGCATGACAATGATTTCTGCAGTAGCACAGTGATATCTGCTGCTTTGCCATCTCTCCCTTTCATAATAATTTTTACATGCTATTTGCTTTTCTGACCATCCCCAAGTTTTGAGCTGATGTCCACAAAACTTTAACAATTCTGCGGTCACTTTCCTCAGTCTTAAGAGCCACATCTCATTTAAACTTCACACTTCAGAGAGGTGCCCAAGAAAAACTATAACAGGAGAAAAAAACAAAATCAAGCAAGATTACAGGATGCCAACTTTATGCAACAGTAAATTTAGAAATGTATGAACTAGTCTAAAGAAACTGTTAAAAATAAAAGGCTAATCATATTATCGCTATAAAAAGGCACCAAGATAACTACTTTTACTGATACCCCTGGTATCTGCAAGCAATTACTTATAAAACTGTGGAAGCCTGAACTTCAGGTTTTATATTAGGCATTACGAGCACTGCAAGTATTCAGTTTAGAATGATAATACAAATGCTGTTGATGCTATAAATTGTTTACTTTCTATATTGCCATAAAGTAATTCATATGAAATCTCAGACATGTAAATAAGCCTAGGGAAAGCTAAACCAGAATGGAAATCGGCTTCTCTCATTTCAAGAAACTGAACAAGGAAACACTGAAAAAGACTTAAAAAGGATCCCAAACTGGAGTCTGGAAAATGAAATTTAACAAAACATGGGAATTTGTGTCTGCACCTACTCAAAACTTTATGCAATAAATGGATAACACCTGCCACCATCAGCATGTGTGTGGAGATTTTACTGTCTTATTCTAAGGCAAAAAGATTTCAGAGAAAACAGTGTGCTTGTGAAAGCAGGCAGCTTGCATGACTTGCTCTCTTCCACAAACAAAGAGGTATTAAGACTCAACCTACTAGTGACAATCATTGTTTATTAAGGGAAGGCAGCCTTGAAGCCCTAGTCTTAAGAGAAAAAGATGCTCACTGGTACCAAAAAAAGATAACGGCCAACATGGATTAAATTAATACAGTAAAACATTAAAACGTGGACAAAGAGAGTGATTAGCTGGACATATTTCTTGCCCAGAGGGAGCTATTCATTTTTCCTATGGGAAGGTAACCAGTACTGCGGACCTAGCACACGAACATGAAAATTTATCCCATTTGCAGTCACTGCGCACAAAGCAAGTATGGACAAAGGAGCACATCAGTGAGTCACAGCCTGCTTTTAGACGGCTTGTCTGGAAACACTCACAGTGTCTCTGATATTACTTGAATTTAATTACCTCCAGAATCTACTGGATAACAAATCATTTTACTCTGCAAGCCACCTGAAAATCACTTGTTTTTATTAAAGTACTCCATTCCCTTGCTACACTGAAAGTACTTCTTACCCTCTCTGCAAAACTCTTCATGTTCCACTCCATTCATCGTATCAGACACCTCTTCTTCCTTATTGCCTACATCTAGCTCTTCAATTATACAGGACACAGCTTCTCTCAAATACATGCTGAAAGATCTCGTAGTCTTTGGAATCACTGGGGTTCCCAAATATCTACTTGAACTTCTGGATGGCAAAGAGGAGCTCCATCTATTAGTAGCTAGAAATTGAGAGCATTAATGCTGCCCCCAGTGCCCTTTTAAACTTTCTTTTGACCTTTCTGATAAGTAAAAACCCAACCAGTCAGAGGGAGAAATACATACAAGAAAGTGCTCTTGCTTTACTCAGAACAGTTTAGGGAGTTTGCATCATATCTTAGGAAATGGATAGAAAGTCCTTGCAACTATTTTTTCAGTTCACACTGAGGAGCAATGCAACGTTAGCTACCTTTGGTAAAACAGCAGCAGAACTATGTAATCATTAGCCTTTGACATTAATGGCTTACAGACTCCAGCATCTTTAAGACACACTGTCAAATCTCTCTCTCTCTCATCTGATCCAGTCCCCCATTCCATGTCTTCCAGGTTTCCTTGATGTTATCTGACCATTTGCCCTGAAAGCCCCTACCATTTGACTCTTCAGAACAATTATCCTTTTTCAATTCCCCCCTCCCACACCTTTTCAAACCAATTTTTTCCACCAAGCTTGCCACAGATAACCCTCCAGAAACACAGTATGGTGCAACTGTCCTCCAGGACACCAGGCATTAATTCACTTCTAAGCTTCCCATGACAAGAATACCTCTCCTTATTCTTGGCTTGTACAGTACTGAACACACCAAACATTCTTTAAATACTTATTTGTTTCTGTGGCCCTTCAAGGTCGTAAATAAAAAACTGAATGAAAAAGAAATATTAGCTGCCTGTACTTCAATCAAAATACTGTACGTTTTCCACAAAGAACCGCACAAAGCTATTCACTAAGTCAGACCTTGTCCTGGCAAGTTGCCATGAGGTCACTGAGCAAAAAATCTTAGGGTTACAGCCATGCCTTTGGGCCCAGTAGCTGCAAAATGAGGAAAATATGCTGTCATTTACATAGCCAGCACAAGGTGTTACAGGCAAATGGACACAAAGGAAATATACCAAACATCAAAGGAAAACTGGCAAATGATGGGAATTACAAAGCACTGAAACAGTCTGACCAGGGAGGTGACCACCTCTATCAAAAGGATTTTTAAGGTGCTGGAGACAGCCAAGGGGGTAGGTATGACACATATGTGATCTAACCAGGGTAAAGGTCTAGACTAGCAACTCCTAAGGTTCCTTCTGACTCTGTCTACAGCTCCTACATAGTTTGTGCCATAATATTTGCAACCAATTGCAGATAATGTCTTCTGCCCACAAGTCCTAACCCATAGTACTCACTGCCAGCCACCACTTCCTCTGGTACAGAAAATTGCTCCATGGGGTCACTCTGGTGGAAATGACTTTGATGATCTTCTCCCTGGCTCACAAATGTTTTCGGAGACACAGGAGTCATTCTGCCAACACGTTCATAATCAACTATTAAGTTTTTCTCAGAATATCTTTGGGTCCTTCCCTCATGTGTGCCCACATTGGATACCAGGCCCACCAGCCTTGCTTCCTCATGAGCTGCATCAAAAGTCTTGCTTCCTTGTGCAGAAATTTTTGATTCTGGTAGCTGTGGTTCAAGAGCAGAAAGCCTGTGTTCGCTCTGTTCACCAAACTGAGGCTGAACAAAGAGCTCTGTGTTACTCATCATGATTTCTGCATCACTCATCAGTGTGGCTCTTCTAATCATGGATGCTGTTTGGGAGTCCACAAGGTAGTTCTGTGCTGTTTAGGAAGTTTTAAAATAAATTCAATGTGAAAACTGCTCAAGGCCACAGGGAAACACATTTATTACCAGCACTTGCATAATTTGAAACCTAAATCATTCATTCAAATTTTATCCATCCTCCATAGACCAAACAGTGACCCTCCATATCACCACATATCAGTGCCCCTAACTTTCTTTACCAAACTCTCTCCCCAATATCCACATTTATGAACATGATCCCAAACAGGATACAATGCCTGTGTTGTAAATTACCAAGCTGGGTAGAGCACATGTTAACGCACATAGAATCAAAGCAACTACAGATGTAGAGCCTCGTTTCTAATTTTGCCTCCCAAATTATACTAGATTTGTGTGAACATGTCAATAACCTATAAATCCTAAGATACAAACCACATTTCAGCAACTGCTTCTAAGACATTATCTCCTGTAAGACCCTCCTTCCCAAATCATAAGTAACAGCATAAAAGAAACCTTTTCTCTGCAGCATGTTCTGTTCCACTCCACCTTCAAAAGCTTCCATGTCAATAGCTTTGTGATTTTTTGGCCTCCGGAGTAAGCCTCTTTTTTCCACAGTGTCTGGCGGGATCAAGGAACCAAGAGACATGTGAAGAGATCTGTAAAAAAGGGGAGAGGAGGATGGAAGAGGTAATTCTCCAAACCTATACACTCCCCTTTTACCCTCAGACTAAAGACACGGTGCCACTAAGAGTGCAACATTGCACAAATCCTTTAGCTAACAGAAATTTCCCACAAGAACCTGATGAAGATTATGTGACAGTTCATTTTAAACAACTTCATTTAACTTCATTATATCAGCAACATCAGGACATGTATCACAGAAATCGGGAATCAAACTGGTTTTACAGTCTCCTACCCAGAAAGGGTTGCAAAAGTATATTTGACAAAAGGTTCAGGAATCTTAAAGGTTTTAAATAATGAAAGAAGGAAAACAGTTTTTTAGTAAAGAGTACAGTAAAGATGATGTCCTCTAGATGGGGATGGAGGAGGAGAAGGCCTTAAGAGCAAGTCTAAGAAGATGCTTAGTATGGACATATTCCCAGTATTTACAGCAAACTAGAGCTGCCAGCAGACCATAAAGTTTTCAGGATGGGGGCTAAGACAGCAACATGCAAAGTACAGGGACTAGCCATGCTCAGCCATCTCTTGTCCCTCTCACTAGGTAGCCCAATCAAAAAGGGGATTCAGAAGGATTAAAAGATAGGAAGAACAGTATGCAGCCTTATAAATCAGCTTGCACAGGACCACGAGCAAAGGCTGCGGTGAGAAAGGTGGAAAAAATTGATAACCATGGACAGGATCACTAGCAAAATACAAGCAGAACATAGGAAAAGAAGTTCTTCACTTGTTAAAAAGCATTTTAAGTCCAGGAAAGCTGGACTAAAGGCTGCACTGATTTGACTCATCTGATGAGTCAGCTAACAGGTAAAGATAATACTCCAAGTTATATTGTGCACTGATTTATTGTTGGGAACATGAAAACAGGAGGAAAAAAGGAATGATCCTAAGAAGTAAAAAGAGGGAAGGTGACATCTTTACAGACAGGCAGGAGCAATAGTAGCAGTACAAACTGGACCAACTTGGACATGCAATTCAAAGGAAAAAAATAATCAAACAGAACTCATTAAAAACTCTCTCCCAGGCACAATTTCTGAAAATCACAAGGTATGTGATGTAACACCTTCAAGTTCCATCACCAATGTGTAAGATGATCTTGCTATTACTAACATAGATCTCTGTCATGAACCCAATTATCTGTATTGTTCTTCTCAATTATAGAGATGATGAACCAAGGCAGCTATAAGTCAAAACAGCCAGAAGTTAAGACATTTTGGTTTAAACTCACCTGGCCAAAGAAGTGCTGTCCAGCGTTGACTGAGCTAAAAAAAGTTGGTGACACATTAGCTGAGAAATTACCCCTTACACAATGATCTACAGGAATAAGCCAACAGAACTTCCACTTTTTAGAACCAGTTATGCTACAGTCCTCAAAAGTCACATTTTGGTGAGAACAGAATTAGATGATAAGTCCATTTCACGATTTCTAGTCTGCATTCCAGAACTGCTTGTTAGAATTCTAGAACAATTTCTGTGAGGGAAATAAAACAGTTATTTCAAAGGCAATTTAATATGGAAAATGTCCTCATGCTCAATAGTATTAATCTCACCACATTAACAGCAAGATGCTAGGGCCTCATCACAACAATCCTTCAGTAACTCTTTACTAAATATTATTTCTTTTTTAAAATATTACGAAGTATTATTTTTTAAAACACTACAAGGCTCTTTTTCCTCAAATAATAAATGTAACAAAATGTATGCAGGTTGTTCTATCTTCAAGTTTCTGGAACTGAGCAAAAGACAGGGATCGTTGTTTCTATTCCTTTTGGGGAAACTTTAACTCAGGAACATCAAGGTGGAAAAATAACTCCAGGAGTCACATACAATCAGGGTAGAGCCTGTAGCTTGGCTCAAAAAGATTTATTTTAAACTTGATGGGAAGGGCTTTTACCTTCTCCACTACTCCCCTGACACAAGGTACTTCAGGTTGCCCAGCTGAGACGTTACTAAGAACTGAACTAAACTGTGGCAGATAAAAAGGATCAATTAACAGCAAATGCAAAGTTGAGCAAAATAATCCTTTACTGTGGCCTTACTTTGGTTCTGAGGAAGTCGCTTGTCTGCTGCTCTCTCAAATTCAGAAATGCTGAACTTCTTTTTCTTCCTAGTCATATAGAATGTAGTCATAGATGTATCCTCAGGAACAAGGTCTGGCAGCTGCATTTCCACCCTACCAACACAAACCAAGCCTTTAGCAAAGGACAACATTATCACTCTAGGTACCCCAGAAAGGTCCCTGTAATGTTGCTGAAAAGCAAATGGAAATTATTGTCCTTGCTGCAGGAGAAATACGGAATCAAGCAGTGATTTGCTCAGCAAATGCAGGAGCATGTCATTCTCTCCTACTAAATCAAAGCAAATTTCACAAAGTATCAAAACTTGAGTGTATATTCAAAACAACAGGCCCATGACACTTCAGACTAAAGTAAAAGACTATGGATCAAGAAGCTCCATAACTCTCTTCTCATAACAGCACATAGCAGCAATTAAGTTTGTCAAACATTACTGTGTAAATGAAAAAGCCATCATCATGAAACAACACAAGGTATTACAAAGCACACTGGTACACAGAATACACACATAACACCATAGTCAGGTACTGGATCAGGAACAGAAAATAAGCTTCAGAGTGTTTTCCCCCTTTAATAAGGAGTCCCAAGAACCACCTCACATGAAGGTCAAATTCAGTCAGCAAACTGCTGCCCAGCTACTCATTTCTCCACTCTGTGTCCTGCAAGACTAGAGCAAAGAGTTCATCCCACAGTAAGATGACCACATTTCAGAAGATAGACAATTCTGTATCCTTTGCTGCAACAAAGGTGCCTTCAACACAGCAAGAACTGTCAAGTGTTGAGGTTTGGGGTCTTTTTCCCTTAAAAAACATATATTCTCTACCAGTCAGAAGTGTAACTGAATTTCATTGCTTGTTATGAACATAATATAAGTATTAGAATTAACTAGCTTGTAATGGGAAAGAAATGTAAAGCAGTGGAAAAGAAAACAAGATTGCTTGTTCTTTGCATCTATTCTGGAAGATGATATTACAGATAGGGAAAGCAGTGCATTCACAAGTTGAAGAAAGTTCATGCTAAGTAAAGGAATGCTGTGGGGGAGGTTTTGGTTTGTTTGTTTGTTTTAAATAGGTATAGACAATTTTTTTCTTAACTTCAACAACTAGCTAACATATGGAATATAAAACCCCACAAATATCCAACTGCTTGATCTCTTCAGTTAAGACAGGCTGATGAGAAGCACATTCAAAGACTTTTAGGAACTACGCAGGCAAAATCAGAAAGGAGTTAAAATAATATTGCTCTTCTTTTTAAATTAAAATAAATAAATAAATAAACAAGCTACTGCATTTACTGAAAACCTCAGACTTTCTTCCTCTATTAAACAAGGAGAAACCTACAAGTCAGTTTAATATTTTGCATGACCTGTTTAAGGTTGCTTATTGTCAATGCAAAACATTTATATCTAAAGACAAAACAGAAAGTAAATTGCATTATTTAAAAGTCTACTCTATTTTGCAGTGAGCAAAAATGCAAATAAGCACTCTGACAAAACTGGCTGGACCACATTAAGACCTATCACTGCTACTGACATTATTCTACCTCATAACAAAGTAAGCAGAAGGAAACATGCCATATTCCAATCATTCCAATTCAGTTCGGCTTATTAACTTAACATATTAACAGAAGCTAAATGTGAATAAAAGCAGCTGAGCCTCAGGCACACCTCACCTCCAACCAACTCCACAAAAAAGCAAGTAACTCTTAACAGTCCAATACAAGGACAATGAAGATGCAGTAACAACCTAAAAAGCTACAGTGGCTTACTCACTGGATACAAAACAGAGCAGTTGCTCATTCCCACACATTACACTCCAGGAGCCTCAGCCTGTGACCTGTAGCCTTGGGGAGGTCCAGAAACTACTATTTTGGTTTCTGTCATAGATAAATAAGGAAAGCAGGCTTTCATCAGGAAACTTAAACTTATTGTATCCAGCACTTCCACTGAAAAAAATATTAAAAGTCTGCAAATGAAAGAGGGGACTAAGCACAAAACTTAGCACACCTTAAAACTTAACACAAAAAATACTTTTAAAGATGGAAAGATGTTTCTGAAAATCCTGCATGACAGAATGCAATTTTGATCACTTAAATATAAGTAATAAGTCCTGCTTCCCAATCTCATCAATGTCATAGGAACTGCAGCTATATTTGGTAGATAAAAAATTACTTACGTGCTGGAAATCCTCTTAGAGGGTGGTTCTAATCCAGCCTCTTCTGTTTCTTCATGTTTAGATATCTGAGGTGCTAGAGGTGAAACTTGTGGTTCTGCCAACAAACCAAAACACTTCATTTCCACAATTCAATCTAGCAAGAATGTTAAAATGTAACAAAGTGTCAAATATACACTGCTTTCCTTACATTACATTTATTAATGGATGAAAATAGAGAGCTGGTAAAAACAATTTGGGATCTGCTTCTAGGAAAACTGGCACATACAAGGCTAACACTGACAAACAGCAGCAGCCAGCATTCCACATACTGCAGTAGAGGTGAACTGAAGTTTGCAGCAGCGAGTACCTCTAATTTATACATGATCATACAGCTAAAGGCAACACTAAGATTACTTGCTTTTCCCCCAGGATAAGACGACTGAGTGAAGAGAATTTTCAAGAATGTTTTCATCAATGCAAGACCTGGTCTTTGAAACAGAGCTGTCTCACATGACCTCATTCAGCTGCCACTGCAGTGATCCCTCCTCTTTTATAACAGGCTACAAATGAACACCTCCTATTCTCAACTTTGTTGAAGCACTGTACTTACGCTCTTTGCTTTCCTGAAAAAAGATGTTTTACTTACGGGTCTGGATGATTCTTTTGAGCATAAACCGTGGAGTGTCATTATCAAGGTCAGGCAACATAGTTGGTCTCTGCTTCAGCAAGGTGCTTCTACCAAAATTGTTTTCCTTTATTGAATCAGATGCAGTCTAAAGAAAGAAATTGAAGACATGCAATTCAAAATCTCATCTTCATAATTTAAAAAATCTTTGGATAAAAAAAATTCAAAATCTATCTTCTAACAGAAAGCTAAGCTAGTTAACAAGCAATATTTTTGAAATTCCTCAAAAGAAATCATGTATATTTGCTTTTTAAGAATGCTATCCTTTCATTTTTGGACTGAATACAATTCATGATGGTACACCATCAAGATAGGTTTTGATGCATAACTCTAAACATGGGCAAAAGTCTCAGGGATTCACAAGCACAGAGCGTGTCCCTTTTTGTTTTACAACCCTGACCTAAACAAAAATCAAAAAGGAAAAATAAAGAAAACATAGCCAAGGCTGTAACTGTCCTGCCACACAGTTGACCTGACTATTCTACAGCTTCAGTGAGAATGAAATTGGGGAACTAGACTAGTCAGTCTCACCTCGATCCCTGGGAAGGTGATGGACCGACTAATTCTGGATACTATTTCCAGGCACATGAAAGACAAGTTGTTGATTGGGAGTAGTCAGCATGGATTTACAAAGCGGAAATATGCTTAACCAACCTGATAGCCTTCTAGGATGAGATGACTGGCTTAGTGGATGAGGAGAGCAGTGGATGTTGTTTATTTCAGCTTTATTAAGGCTTTCAACAGTCTGCCATAACACCCTCATAGGCAAGCAGGCAAGAAGTGCAGGCTAGACGAGCAGTGAGGTGGCCTGAAAACTGACTGAATGGCCAAGCTCAGAGGTTTGCGATGAGTGGCATGAAGTGTAGCTGGAGCGCAGTAACTAGCGGTGCACCGCAGGGGTCAATACTGAGTCCAGTCTTCATTCAGCTTACTTGTTAATGATCCGGATGATGGGGCAGAGTGTTCCCCCAGCAAGTATGATACAAAACTGCAAGGAGTGGCTGATACACCAGAGGGCTGTGCTGCCATTCAGAGGGACCTCAATAGCCAGGAGAAATAGGCAGAGGGGAACTTCATGAAGTTCAATAAAGGGAAGTGCAGAGTCCTGCATGTTGGGAGGAGGTCACATGCAAAGGGCTACTAAAATGATTAAAGGACTGGAACATCTCTCATATGAGGAAAGGCTGAGTGAGCTGGGATTGTTTAGCCTAGAAAAGAGAAGGCTTGGGACGATCTTATCAGTGTGTATAAACATCTGAAGGGAAGGTGTAAAGAAGGCAGGGCCAGACTCTTGTCAGTGGCACCCAGTGACAGGATGAGAGGCAATGGGCACAAAGCAAAATACAGGAAGTTCCATCTGAATCTAAGGAAAAAACTTCATTATTATGAGGGTGGTTGAACACTGGAACAGGTTGCCCAGAGAGGTTGTGGAGTCTCCAGCCTTGGAGATATTCAAAAGCCGTCTGGACAGGGTGCTGGACAACCTGCTGTAGCTGACCCTACTTGAGCAGGGGGATTGGACTAGATGATCTCCAAAAATCCCTTCCAATCCCAACCACTCTGTCATCTTGTGAAGTTCAGGGGAATCAGGCACATTTTCCAAGTTTAAAGACTAATAACTGCAAGGAAGTTTCCTTTTGTTCTCCGGTTCCTGCTCTGAGGAGCTCGTTTTCTCCTTACACCGGGCGAAGACAAATCCGGTGCAGCTCAATCCGTCCCGGCTCCGCGGCAGCAAACGCTGGGCAACCCCAGCGGGACGGTCAGCCCCAACGGCCGGGGCTCACTCTGAGCCCAAGCTGGCTCTTCCCGGTTTATCGGCCGATCACGCCGTGAATCCCGTCCCTTCCCTCGGGCAGCGCCGTCGCCTGCCCAGCGTCGCCCGCCGGTAGCACAGAGCCTCATTGCTCCCCCGCCGCAGCGCGGCCGCGCTCCCGCCCGCCCACCCACCCCGGGAAGCCGGCCAGAGAAGGTAGCACCCAGGCCTTGCACAGTACCTTCCCCGTGGCCCGCGGAGTCTGCCGGCCGCCGCGGCTCGCCCTGCGCGGGGCCTTGGGGAGGCTGGCAGCCATAGTGCGAGGAACCCGAGCAGCCCGCTCGTACCACGACGCTCCCTAGGCAGCCCCGCCGGCTTAACGGTTGCGCGCGCTCCCGCCACTATTCGAGCCAAATCTCGCGAGATTTCCGGCACCGGCGCGCGGCGCCCCACGGGACGGGGCGGGGGCTGGCGCCAGCCTCGCTGACCGGCAGAGGGCGCCCCGCCCCGCGGCCCAGGAGCATGCCGGGGGGCGCGGTGTGCGCCGCGATGCACTCTGGGAGCGGTAGTCGGGGAGCGGAGCCGGAAGGCTCGCGCGTGTCCCCCGGCGCGCGGCGCAGTGTGGGGCAGGTAGTTCCGGCGCGGCGCGCGGCGGCGGCCCGTTGCCGCGGAGCATTGTGGTCCGCGTAGTTCCGGTGCGGCCGCGGCGGGCGGCGTTGGCGGGCGGCGAAAGGCCGCGGTTGGCCTTGTGGGATCTGTAGTTCGGCGGGGCCCCGCGCCCGCTCTCCCCGCTGCCGGGGCCGCCGAGGGTCCCCGGAGGCCGCCCCGCCATGCCGGGCTTCACCTGCTGCGTGCCGGGCTGCTACAACAACTCGCACCGGGACAAGGCGCTGCACTTCTACACCTTCCCCAAGGACGAGGAGCTACGGCGCCTCTGGCTGAAGAACGTGTCCCGGGCCGGCGTGAGCGGCTGCTTCAGCACCTTCCAGCCCACCACGGGCCACCGCGTCTGCAGCGAGCACTTCCAGGGCGGCCGCAAGTCCTACCTGGTGCGGGTGCCCACCATCTTCCCGCTGCGCGGCGTCAACGAGCGCAAGGCAGCGCGGGCCGCGCGCCGCCCCCGCCCCGCCGCCGCCGCCGCCGCCGCCGCCGCCGCCGCGCAGGGCCCCGGTCCCGCCGCCGCCGAGGCCCCGGCAGGGGGCGCGGCCGAGGACGTGAAGCCCATCGACCTGACGGTGCAGGTGGAACTCGGGCCCGGGGCGCCCGCCGGGCCTGGCCCCGGCTCCGGGAGACTGACGGCGGCGGCGGGGGAGGATGGTCCGGCGGAGGGTGGCCCCCCGGACCACTCGTACTCGCTCTCGTCGGGCACCACGTCGGAGGAGCTGCTGCGGAAACTCAACGAGCAGCGCGACATCATCGCGCTGCTGGAGGTGAAGATGAAGGAGATGAAGGGCAGCATCCGCCGCCTGCGCCTGGCCGAGGCCCAGCTCCGCGAGGAGATCCGCGAGAAGGACCGGCTGCTCCACGCCGCCAGCGCTGGGACCCGCAAGCGTCACGGCCTTTGAGGGCCAGGACCGCTGGGGCCCGACTTGGCCCGGCCCTTCGCGGGGGGGGGACCTGGCCTGGCCCTTCGTGGGGCTCTCCGGCCCCCCGGGGCCGGGGCCAGCCGCAGGCGGGGCTGCCCGAGCAGATCCTCTGCCTCCCTCAGGAGAGGCAACCAGGACAGTGTGAAGAAGCAATGGGCCTCGGCCCACTGCCCCCTAGCTCCCACAGCCCGGCCCTTTCTGCCCCCCTGCTGTTGAAATTGCCCAAATGCCAGACAAGCCTGTACTGTTGGATTCCCTGGTGTAGATGGGGCAGCCGCTGCCAACAAGATGACAAGCCCTGTTTTGAAGCCTATGTCATCCCAGAGTTAATACTGCCAGCAGCTGCCAGCATCTTGTCTATGCTGGGTCCATCAGCATCCTCTCTATGCTGGCAGCTGTGGGAAATGTTTGTTTTGTTTTAGTGTAGATGGGACCTGTGTCACCACTAAGTGGACATCAGTTCATCAGGGTATCAGTTTTCAGCAAATAAACTCGCTCTGTGTTAAGTGAGGTAGCAGCAACACTACCCCCTGGAGAAGGCATGTGTGAAAACATGGTTGGCACTGTACCCTTCATAGGAATGAACAACGTTTTGGTTGGCCTCACTCAGCAGAGGCATGAGGAAAGCTTTAGAAACCCTCTCAGGGTGATGTGTTTCTTCAGTAAATTACTGATGCCATAAAAGACTGCCATTTCTAGTGTGAAAGAATCCCCAAATTAAAGAGTGCTCTTGTACTATGTAGTGTTTGCTTTCTCTGCAGTACATATGTATCTGTTACAGATGTCTTGATGCTCTCAACACTAGTAAGGATTATGATCTGGTAAAATGAATCTGGTGGCATTTGATGGCTGTAGTTTATCTCATTGGCTTAAGAACTCCCTCTAATGAAACAGAGGCTTTGTAGGCTTTGTAACATACTGGGATTTAAATCCTTGGCTTTCATTCAGAGAACTGGGATGAAACAGTTGTAAAAGAAGCAAATTTATCTGCAGTGGTTGCAAACCCTTGCTGTCTAATCCTAAACTAGTTGGCATGACTAACAGTCTGTACTTTAGGCAAGACCTCACTGAAATGCGCTTGTGTGCTCTAAACCAAGATTTAAGAGTATTGTAACAAATCTACATGGAATGATTGTGTAGTGTCTGTTTCTAGCCAGCGTTAGTCCCCTCACTTTCAGCAACAGTAAACCAAAACAAATCTGGCTAGAAAGATGATAAGGTGAGAGTAGCAAGGTTATTAGTTTGGCCTAAATATGTACTTCCAGATTAGCCAGTGGAACAGATAGTTCAGTGCTTTAGAGGAGAAGGATGATACCTGGCACACCTGCATGGCTCTGTCTCGATGCATACATAGGAGGTACAGTTTAGATAGTGACATATATTTAAAACAAAAGGCAGTTCACCACAGTGTGTCCATAATTACATTAGAGGGAATGCCCAGATGTTTTCTGGGTCTATAAGATCTTTTTCCTGTAATCAGAGTGTGTTACACTCAGTAGATCAGGATGTCAATTTTACTAAATTTTATATAAGTATTTTCTAAATGTTAAAAGTATCTTTAGTTTGAAAATATTGTAATCTTTGTAACACTGGCTAACATAACTTTACAGCTGTCCACTGTTGTTGTCTGTATGACTGAACAAAAGGGCACATTGGGATTTGGTAGCTGGAGGTTTATCTCTTGATCATCTAGCCGGTTCAACTAAAAGCACTGGTTGTCACAGCCTGCTATGTGATGCATGGGTCATTTCTTTATTAATGTGTGTATTGAGTTGGATGGTTGACCATGAGGATACTACAGATCTATTCATGTACTAAATACTTCCCATTATTTCATTTTAATTTATTTTCTCCAATTTGATATGTAGCTCTAACTTCAGCTCTGTGGTGTACTGATTTTTCTGCAGTTCAGGTATGCAGCAAGGTTGGTTTTTTTGTTGGTTTTTTTTTTTTTTTGGTAGGGAAATCATTAGCAAATACCTGCTACACCATCTGATTTAACATATGTAATTGGTCCAGCAGATCTATGCTCCCATCAAGACAATAGGCAGCACAATGTCTCTCCTTACAAACGAGACCATTTGTGCATCCTAGCTTCTTGAGAATGTGCGTGTAGTAACAGTCATGGTACTTTTTTACCATTGTAATGCACTTCAGGATGTTCAGCCATTTGGCCTGCTGGACTGGTTAACTGCTGGACTGTTCCACTTCTCCAGGTTACACTGAGGTGCTAACATGCTTAATTTTAATAAAGTATATTTTGTTTTGTTATGTTTCCCGTTTCCATGCTGTATAATTGTGAGGGGGTCTCAGTGGGGCTGTTCCTGCAATTGGACAGCAGTTGCAGTGTGTTCTAGTCCAAGCTAGAACTTGGCAAACTGTCCTTTGGTTTAGACCAAAGGGACTTTCTAATCACCGCAAATAACAATATATTTAAATATTTAACCTGCTGCATTATTATTGACAATAGCAGTTCCACAGTATGTCTTATCTCAGGACTTCCAAGTTTCCTTTTAAATACCTCCTCAATGCTTCCACTGTCCCAGTGAGGGTAAAGTTTTATCTCTGTGATAGTCTGACTTGCTGAACACTCATTTTGGAGGCTGAAGTATTACTGCGAATGGAAATAGGATGCCTACAGCTAGGTTGACTGGATTCTGAAAGGTTGGTGGCTGCAGCTTGACTTCTCTTTTGAAAGGGCTTTTTATTCTTCATGAATCCACAGCTGCAACAGTGGGGATATCTTTCAATTCACATAGGATGAGGAAAGAGGACTTTGAGGTCTGTTCAGTGTAATTATGTGCCTGCCTACACACAGGCTATAGCTGCTTCGATGAGCAAACAGCTATTAGGCCAAGGGCACTCTGTAAATAGTCAGGAGTGATTTGAGCAGTGATAACCAGACTTCCCACCTGGCACTTCCATCAGAGAGACTACGTGAGTCTCACATATTGCACAAGGCTGAGGAAGGAGAAAGCATGGTTTCCTATGAACCAGTCTGGTACAGCGTGCAGGGAAGAGCTAGCATGTTATATGTGTGAATTTGTAATTGTACTTCTCAAAGTTCCTAATTTCAGATTTTTTTAGAACTGCTACTCTTGAGTAATTGTAAGGGGCAAAAAATTACAACTGGTGCCTCAAACACCACATTCTTGGGTTGCACTAGAAACATTAAATGAAGCTGTATGACAAAAGCTAAAACTTTTCCTCATGCACACTTTCTCCCAATTGCTGCTAAATTAAGGTAAGTAAGCAATTGTACTGGCAGTGAGTTAAGGAGCTGATTCTGTAGGAGGGCACCTTAATATGTAACCAAATAAACTGTATTACTGCTCAATGCAAATGCTTTTTCTTCCATTTCAACTCCTCACCCTTCTGTATCTTCTATTCTGATCTAGTGTATCCCCTTCCAAAATTTTTCTTCTACCAGCATCAACTGTTTTTGGTTGCTACATTCCTGCATGTATATTACGAAACATTAGTCTCCCCAAGGGGACCTAAAGACTCTTAATGTAAAATAGTTTTTATTGTTCTAAGAGAAAACCTTAATTTGATCTTTATAACAATCACCCCTAGAGATTAATAGTAACTCCCTTTCTGGGTCTTGTACCAATTTTTCAGTTATTCTTTACCCCAGTGGGTTACTAATTTTATTTTACTTAAGATCATGCATTCTTACTCAAGGTCCTCAAGCTGCAGAGCTCAGACACTAAATAAGTCAGGTATTTTCCAAGTAGCCTATATCAATTCTTTATGCTCAGTGTGGTGGCAAAAGTGAATGTACTAGTTCAGCTTTCCAGTTACACAGGAAATCTAGAAATGTATATATATACACATTTCTATTTAATTTCCCCAGCTATATCACATTTTGTCAGCATTTTTAGGATTACATGGCTATGTGGATGAGGCTAATACAGTCTGCCTATAATGGGAAGAGCTGCTACTCGGATTACCAGCTGGTTGATTGTTTTTTTTGGTGCATGCTGACTGATAGGCCAAAGAGGATTATATCTGTAGAAAGTTTCTCATTGTTCCTTCCCCCATCTCCCCACCAGTTTACAAAAATCACACGATTGGTTGAAGCTCAACCATTAAATGCTGAGCAAGCATATACCATTGGCTAGACTGAGTGAAAAGAGTTATCAACATGCTAAAGTATTTAGTCTTTACCTAATGGTGCTATGTATCTGTATGAGCCATGCAATCCACACTTGAATCAAATGAAAGAGCCATTCTTCTGAAGGTTGTGAGCCTTTGGCAGATGCCTAATCACTTGGCGCTACCCACACTGAAGGAACGGTTTGCATTTCCAAGGTCTAAGGTTTCTGAAATTTAATAAGGTAAAATCAGTCTTTGTGAGAACAGAGTATGAAAAGAACTTCGACCACAAAGCCCCGTAAGAGCACCTGTAGCCTGAATTCAATGTTGAGTTCTTCAGGATCAGATAAGGATGGGAAGGATTAGAGTTCATAATCTGATGCTGCTTTTACGTGACAAGAAACATTAACAAACAGAAACAAACAGGAGAAAGACACAGTCAAGCATAAACCTCCTTTTTCCTGTAGATGAATCCTTAGTCCTCATTCATGCACACACACAAGGTTTGCTCAATTCACCTGCACTTTAAAGATGAGCATTGCTCTTTTAAATTATTGGCCAGATGATTGTTTTTATTTTATTCTCTAGTGTTTATCAAAAGTTTGAGAAATTCCTCCTCCTCTTCCACTGCTAGAAATCCTTTCTTATGTGTTCCCATTCCAACTCCACTTCTGGTTTCCCTACCCTGTCTTCTGCCTTTAGTTTCAGAAACTGGCTTCTCTTACAGTACTTTCCACTCTTCCTACATCTGCTCTGTGACCAGGGCCCTGATCAGACAAGAAAGGAACAAAGCAGAAGTTACTGTGCCAGTGAATGTCACTATGCAAAGACTAAAGACTCCTCTGGGAACTGGTGTTCTAGAAAGCACAGACTGATAAGCTGGATGGTATTTCTCTGATACAACCTCCCAAATCTTCCCTGCTCTTTGTGCAGAAAGCAGAAATTCTGGGCTGAATCAGGGCTAAATTAAGAGAGATAAAAGCAATAACTCCAACCTTCTGTTCTTTACCTTTCTTTTCCTTCTCTTCGCCTCACCACATGCCCTCTTTTTTCTCTCATGATGGAGGTGCTGTGGCCTGTTTTGGGGCACCTCCCTCCTATGCAGGTTGGCTCCCCTTGGTATTCCTGATCAGAGCCCAGGAAATGTATGACAGGCTCCTTGTATCATCCCCAGATCCAAGGCAGCAGCCACAGCCTCCCAGTACCACTGACAACAAGGCAGCATCTAAGGCTTTCACTTCACCACTGAGTGGAAGGAAGAGCACTTCCAGGGTCCTCCCCAGCCTGAGTCAGCATCTTAAACTCTTCATTGTCACCTAAAAAGCAGCCAAGGAAACTTTGATCACATCCAGTCATGATGGATGCTACAGAGCCAAGTGTCTACTTTTGTCATGCTCTTTCATACAACAGCCCCTTCATCTCCTTGATTATTTCATGGTGTTTAGATTGCAAATGTTGTGGGGTAAGAATTGTCTCTCTTGTCCACTTCTATATAGTCACCAGTAAAACAAGGCTCTGAACCTGTCTAGGTTCCTAGTGACACCATTCCTACTACCCCTGCTAAAAAATAAGAGTTAGCATAACTCAACTGCTGCCCAGTTGATTCTCACTTCAAAGGGCAGATTGTTTCCCAGTAGAAATACTACAGCTCAGATGGATGTGCTGGGGCAGCTGCAGAGACCAGCCTGGCAACTTCAAGGCAACCAGCCACACCTGCCCTTGCCCCACAACTGTTCTGAAAATCATTATGTCAACAAAGAACAGAAGCTGTGTGTTCTTGTGGATGATGCTTTTACCATCTGCTGACAGACCTTCACTGCTTCACTCTTCTTCCTGGGTTAATGCATGCCATTCTGAAGAAATATGATTTATGAACAGCTCTCATGCAAGTAAAACATCCCTGAAACCCAATTACCTCCTTCTCAGGATGCTCCCTTCAACGTTAACCATTTCATCTTTACTTTTCCTCACAAATTGTACAGCAATCCTCCCTCAAATTCTTAATTTCCCCGAAAAAGTAAAAACTATGCTGCACAGAGCAGAAGGGAGTTGCTGTAGCTGTGTAGTCACATCCTAAGACATCCTTATCCCACTTTAAAGGCTACTACAGGAATATCAGAAGGAAAATCAATACCATTTGTGTACACATCCCAGACTTGGGCCCTAAGTTTGGAACTGTCTTCACAGAATCACAGAATGTTTGAGGTTGGAAGGGACCTCTGGAGATCATCTAGTCCAACCCCCCTGCTCAAGCAGGGTCACCTAGAGCACGTTGCACAGGATCGTGTCCAGGCGGGTTTTGAATATCTCCAGAGAAGGAGACTCCACAACCTCTCTGGGCAACCTCTTCCAGTGCTCTGTCACCCTCACAGTGAAGAAGTTTTTTCTCATATTCAGATGGAACTTCCCGTGTTTCAGTTTGTGCCCATTGCCTCGCGTCCTGTCGCTGGGCACCACTGAAAAGAGTCTGGTCCCATCTTCTCGACACCCTCCCTTCAGATACTTGTACATATTGATAAGATCCCCTCTCAGTCTTCTCTTCTCCAGGCTAAACAGGCCCAGCTCTCTCAGTCTTTCCTCATAGGAGAGATGTTCCAGTCCCCTAATCATCTTTGTAGCCCTCCGCTGGACTTGGTCCAGTAGTGCCACATCCCTCTTGTACTGGGGAGCCCAGAACTGAACGCAGTACTCCAGATGTGGCCTCACCAGGGCTGAGTAAACCACATCAAACCACATCAGCTAGAAGAAGGGACACTAGATGGTCCATATAAGGTAGATCATTATCCTTTTCCTTTCATATGACAAAAAAATTAAAAGTGGCTTTTCCTATATTTTCACAGCTTGGTATTGGTGCGCATCCAACCCAGTTCCAGCACATTCCTAGATAAATCTGATGGCTGAGGCTTGCTGTGCACAAAACGTTTATCTATGTAAGGGAGTCACAGACTCCACTATTTAAAAACTAGTTTTTTTTCATAACAAAAATCCTTAAGGTAAGTCTATGAAGAACTCTGTTCAGGATGGTATCAGTCATTACATTGACATCTTTCCCTGCAGAGAGGATGTCTGCAGTGGCCACAAAATACAGAAGACATAATCGTATCTCAGGCTGGCACTTAGAGATCTGATAATGTGATAAAGCCAATGAAAACAATGATAAAAGCCAATGAAAAAGCTCATCATTTTCTACCAGACATGAAACAGCTGCTCAGACACAGAAGAATGGAGAGAGGAAAGAATCACCTATTTATTGTTCAATAACTCTTTGCTTGGACTCAGAAATATCAGCCGCCTGCAGTCTTCATTTTCAGGCCATGTGGGATAAAAAGACATGAGATGGTGACAGACACAGGGTTGGCGCTCAGTTTTACCTTTTTTTTTTGTATAGGAAAAGCCTCCCAGCAAGTAAGACACCTGTCAGAAGGCACTTACTCTATTATTACCACATTAGAACAGTTTAGGAAAGAGGCTCAGTGTTAGCCACTCATATCTCATTTTCCTGGTAATGCCCCAGCTTCCCCGGCCTTCAGCAACAAGCCCAGACAAATGCTTTATGCACACAGCTCTTTCCAGTGTTGTGCAGTGCTGTCTCTCTAAGAAGCAGAATGATGACACTCAGGTTTGCCTGCAGAGACCTGGGAACCTTCAGGGCTGGGCCAAATGCAGTGCTTAGCACAGCACAACTGCTGAGCTATCTTTCAGACTCAGTCCTGTAATCTAAATTGCCAGATAACAAAGATGTCTGCACCTTTATACACCTCCCCTGCCACTACTTGCTGCTGCTTTACTGAATTTGGTGTGGGCTTCCAGTAGTATTAAGTTCATGTTTTTTTTAAGACGCTCCTCTGAAAGTAGTTACTTGAAGTATTCTTCCACTGTACCACATCCTTGTGTTTTACCTTCTTTCAAGACTCCTGAACTTCAGGATGCACAGGGCCAGTGGCTGCCGGACCACTTGCCTCCCAACAAGCCACCCCTGACCCCGAGGGCAAAGGCCTCCTGCCTAGGAAGTGCCTGTGGATGCCTGTAGGTAGCCCTGGGGCAGGCAGGAGGCCTGCATTTGGCAGGGAGAGGTGACAGGGCCCTGCCGGGGAGAAGACCCAAGCAGGGAACGGGTGGCTGACCCAGACTGGGAGGGCCTCACAGCGGAGGGGGAAGGGAAAAAAAAACCCACCCGCCACTATCCCACAATGCTCCGAGGCACAGCCTGCGGGGTCAGCAATGCGCGGTCTCCTTCCCTTCATTCAAATGAGCCACCGCGGGCGGCGGCGCGGGACACGCCGGGAGCTGTAGTCCTCCACGCCCCTTTCAGCGCTCTCCCGAGCGTAGATCCAGACTCGCTTTCCCGGCGTGCCGCGGGGCGGGGAGACTAAGGCGGGGCCGCGTCGGGCGGGCGGAGCGGGCAGCGCGGGCGAGAGAGGCTCAGGGGATTCGTGCCGCGCACGGTGCCGCCGCTGCTGCCGCCATAGTGGGAGCTGCGGGGTGAGTGCGGGAGGCGGGGCGGCAGCGGGCCCCGAGCCGGGGGGGGGGGGGGGAGTGGGGAGCGGAACGTGCCCGGGCGCAGGGCGCCGCCCCGCGCTCGCCGGCCGCGGCCTCGTGGCCCAGCCCCGTCGCGGGGCGCTCCGGGCAATCGCGGGCCTGGGCGCTGGCGCGGCGGGGCGGGGCGCTCGCGGCGGGAGCCGGGGAGCTGGAGCCGCCCTGACCTTCTCCGTCTTTGAGGCGCCGGCCGCACGGTCCCCGGGGGGCGGCGGCGGCGGCCGGGGCCTGGCGCCCGAATGTGCTGGCGTGGGAGCTGAGCCCCGGCGCTGCCCGGAGGGCTGGGCCGGGGGCGTCTCCTCGCCGGCGGGCTGCGGCTCGGCGGGCGACCCCGCCGCTCGGTTCCGTGTGGCCGAGCCCCGCCCGCCTGCCGGTTCTGGTCCCGGCAGGGTGGCCGGGGACCGTGGCAGCGGGCCGGACGGCGGGTGCTGCCGGCTTTCCCTGTGTGAGACTTGTCGCGCGGGGGACGCGGGATAGCGCTTTGAAAGGTGCTTTGGGATGGGGGGAGGGCCCCTCACCGCGGTTGCTCCGGCTGCCTCGGCTGCATTAGGGGCTTCAGCTGGGGTGAGTCCAGGCGATAGGCTTAGGAAAGAAATCTCTGGCGGCAAATGAGAATAACAGTTCCTCAAGCTGACAAGGTAAATGCTGTTCTTCTGTTCCACGAGAACACCAACACAGCCTTTTAAAGCAAGTAGCTCTTTAAAGGAGTGTTTTTCATGCACACTGTTCAAATGCTCCTGGGTGCAAATGATCTGTCTAATCTGTGCTGAAAGCTTCACTGTTATAACTGTTTTAGGCGTTGGGACTTCTTGATGCAGATATGTCCTCGAAGCCTGCTGCTTTGCTGATGATGCCTGTCTGTGCTCTGTGGTGGTCTTGCTTTACTTTGATGTGATTTGGTATCACAAAGGGGAAAGGCAAAGGCACTGAACGCTCAGAGTAAAATCTGCAAGTAGATAATTTGCATTGTTTCAAAGAAGGTGTATCTGAGTATGCTTTAGACTTCAGGTATTTGGTATTCTTACTGTATTACTGTCTTACCAAAAGAGTGTGCAGAGACTGAACTTAATCTGGCTAATGTGTTTGAATCACTTTGTCATGTAGAAAAACAAAAGGTTCACACTTCCTTGGAGTAAAACTAGCAAGGTGCGTATGCTCAGTGATCTGCTATAGACATCTATTTTTTTTCTTTGCCTTGCCCCTTTCTGGTGTGATTCTGCAAGAGCTGATTTTTCTTCCGACATTGTACCTGTTGTTATTTTTAGCTCTGAAAACTAAGAAAGGCTGCAGAAATTTACAGTAGCAAGTATTGTATGCTGTGTTTTGTTATAATGAGATAACTTTCTGTAAGATGTTAAAGTCCCCAAAACACTGTTCTAATGGTTCAAGTTTAACTTCCTGTCTAACACAGCCTATAATATTCAACTGCTCATTTTCATTTGAAGTCAGTCATTTCCAGGGAAATGTGTATTTTGGGTATGGGTTTATGGCATATACATTATTTTGCAGTCTAGCTGGAACAAAGCACAGGTAAGCACTTGAAGACAGATAGGAATTGGTTGCTCGAAAATTAAATCTGATCTTCATCAGCTGCCTTCTTAAGTTGATATTTATATTTTTGATTTCTCCTGTTCTGGGAAAAGTTGTATTCAAGTAATACTTCCTGTATTTGTGTGTGGTGACCTTTTAAAGTTTTCTTTTAGCAGGAGAAAAAAAAAGACATTTCACAGATTACTAGGTAAAAGTAGGGAAATTACTATATGTAGTATCATTTTTATTAGCAAAACATGTCATCTAATTTAAAATAGAGGAGTATTTTGTCTCACTGCTGGACTATTTAATTGTTTTGCCACTGAGATCCTAATTATTTAATGCTCCTCCCTAAAAGATTGCCAGTTATTCAGTAGCTGATTTGAAATACATTTGCTTTAACATCAGTGTTTATTCAGTTCCTTGGAAAAATGCAACTGATAACTTCTGCAGTTCTGTCTGCTGGATTTCTTTGTCTCTGTCATATTAATAGTGTGATAGCACAGCGGTATAGTAGGTTTTATGTAAGGATTGCAAAATATGCTAATAGCTGATAACTTTGTGACTTCTTTCAATCACCTTAACTTCCCAAATATGGCATCACAGATATTTCCAGAAACACAGTGAATCTATGGACTACTGTGCGTTTGCAGGGGCAAAAGAGAAAGCAAAACAGGAGGGAAAATGTGTGGTTTTGGGAAGCGTAAGATGAAGTGTTAGGTAGATATCATAAGAAAAGCTTCAGTAACTTTTTTTGAGGCATGTGTTGCATATCTGGAGCCCAACCAAAGGCCTTAGACCATATGAAGGTGAGGTTTAACAAGTCGTGCTTACACACAGGAGAAGCTTGTAGATCATAGAAATTTTCTCCAGTATGCTTTATGTTTTGAATCTTGCTGATCAATAGCAAAGTAATACTGTGGCTAATCCTAAAATTGTGGGATGATAAAATGCAGAATAGCAATGTAGTCTTGGTCCTCTTGCATTTGGCACTGCACCAAAACAGAGTTATGTTTTTAGGGATGATCACCTTTGTGGTATCTACTTCAGGGCTGTTATTCATGCAGTTGCCTGCTTTGTCATTATTTTCAAATGTTCAAGCTTCAGTTGCGAGCAATGAGAAAACTTGCAACAGTCAAATAGTAGTTGATAGAAGATATGTTTGTAATAAAAATTAATACTGAATATTATTGTGCTGCTGAGTCTTATCACTCTCTGAACAAACCTGGTTAAGTTTTAAGTAATAACAACACAGCTAGGCACAAACAGTCCTGGAGATTCCTGCAGAGCATTGGTGACAACTTCTTGACCCAGGTGGTGGAGGAGCCAACAAGGAGAGGTGTGCTGCTGGACCTGGTACTAACAAACAAAGAAGGACTGGTGGAAGATGTGAAGGTTGGGGGCTGCCTTGGCTGCAGTGACCATGAGATGGTGGAGTTCAGGATCCTGCGAGGAGGCAGCAGGGCACCAAGTAGGATCGCAACCCTGGACTTCAGGAGAGCAAACTTTGGCCTCTTCAGGGACCTACTTGGAGGAATCCCATGGGTTAGGGCCCTAGAAGGAAGGAGTGTTCAAGAGAGTTGGTTAATATTCAAACATCACTTCCTCCAGGCTCAAGAGCGGTGCATCCCTATGAGTAGGAAGTCAAGCAAAGGAGGCAGGAGACCTGCATGGATGAGCAAGGAGCTCCTGGCAAAACTCAACCAGAAGAAGGAAGTCTACAGAAAGTGGAAAGGGGGACAGGCCACTTGGGAGGACTATAGGCACGTTGTCAGAGTATGCAGAGATGCGACGAGGAAGGCTAAGGCCCGTTTGGAATTAAATCTGGCAAGGGATGTCAAGGACAACAAGAAGGGCTTCTTCAAATACATCAGTGGCAAAAGGAAGACTAGGGAAAATGTGGGCCCACTGCTGAATGGGGTGGGTGCCCTGGTGACAAAGGATGCAGAGAAGGCAGAGTTACTGTATGCCGCCTTTGCTTCAGTCTTTACTGCTCAGGACAGCCCTCAGGAATCCCAGACCCTGGAGGCAAGAGAGAAAGTCTGGAGAAAAGAAGACTTTCCCTTGGTCGAGGAGGATCAGGTTAGAGATCATTTAGGCAAACTTGACATGCACAAATCCATGGGCCCTGATGGGATGCACCCATGAGTGCTGAGGGAGCTGGCGGACATTATTGCTAAGCCACTCTCCATCATCTTTGAAAGGTCATGGAGAACAGGAGAGGTGCCTGAAGGCTGGAAGAAAGCCAGTGTCACCCCAGCCTTCAAAAAGGGCAAGGGGAGGACCCAGGAAACTACAGGCCAGTCAGCCTCACCTCCATCCCTGGAAAGGTAGGTGATGGAGCAGCTCATCCTAGAAGCCATCTCTAAGCATGTGGAGGACAAGAAGGTGATCAGGAGTAGGCAGCATGGCTTCACCAAGGGGAAATCATGCTTAACCAATCTGACAGCCTTCTGTGATGGAATGACTGGCTGGGTAGATGAGGGGAGAGCAGTGGATGTTGTCTCCCTTGACTTCAGCAAGGCTTTTGACACTGTCTCCTATAACATCCTCATAGACAAGCTCAGGAAGTGTGGGCTAGATGAGTGGACAGGGAGGTGGATTGAGAAGTGGCTGAATGGCAGAGCTCAGAGGGTTGTGATCAGTGGCACAGAGTCTAGTTGGAGGCCTGTAGCTAGCGGTGTCTCCCAGGGGTCAGTACTGGGTCCAGTGTTGTTCAACTTCTTCATCAATGACCTGGATGAAGGCACAGAGTGCACCCTCAGCAAGTTTGCTGATGATACAAAACTGGGAGGAGTGGCCGATACACCAGAGGCTGTGCTGCCATTCAGAGAGACCTGGGCAGGCTGGAGAGGTGGACGGAGAGGAACCTCATGAAGTTGAACAAAGGCAAGTGCAAGGTCCTGCACCGAGGGAGGAATAACCCCAGTCACCAGTACAGGTTGGGGGTTGACCTGCTGGAAAGCAGCTCTGCGGAGAAGGACCTGGGAGTGCTGGTGGACACCAAGTTAAGCATGAGGCAGCAAGGTGCCCTTGTGGCCAAGAAGGCCAATGGTATCCTGGGCTGCATCAGGAAGAGTGTTGCCAGCAGGTTGAGGGAGGGGATCCTGCCCCTCTGCTCAGCCCTGGTGAGGCCACATCTAGAGTACTGTGTTCAGTTCTGGGCTCCCCAGTACAAGAGGGATGTGGCACTACTGGACCAAGTCCAGCGAAGGGCCACAAAGATGATTAGGGGACTGGAGCATCTCTCCTATGAGGAAAGGCTGAGAGAGCTTGGCCTGTTTAGCTTGGAGGAGAGAAGGCTGAGAGGAGATCTTATCAATGTGTACAAGTATCTGAAGGGAGGGTGTCGAGAGGATGGGTCCAGACTCTTTTCAGTGGTGCAGAGCGACAGGACGCGAGGCAACGGGCACAAACTGAAACACAGACACTTCCATCTTAACATGAGGAAAAACTTTTTCACTGTGAGGGTGACAGAGCACTGGAACAGGTTGCCCAGAGAGGTGGTGGAGTCTCCTCTGGAGATATTCAAAATGCGCCTGGATGCAATCCTGTGCAATGTGCTCTAGGTGACCCTGCTTGAGCAGGGGGGTTGGACTAGATGATCTCCAGAAGTCCCTTCCAACCTCAGTGATTCTGTGATTCTGTGATAATTTGGTAGAGGGGAAGGTGATAAAATTGATATGTGACATCTTTGCTTCCCTAATTTAAAGATTAGTTCCCAGTTTTCTCTTTAACTGAAAGTTCTCATGATGATATGCATGTATATCTTTTTTATGTGGACTCTACAGATTACTTGATATTTTGAGGAGATTAAATGTTTTGTTACCCTGTCTATAAAGGGAAGGAAAAGTAGTGCAACTGCCCTTCTTGGCCCCCAACACTTTAAAGCTGACTGGTCGTGAGTTCCTCCTGGGGAAAAGAAAGAACTGACTTCAGCCTTGTAATTCTATTGTTGGATTGCCTCAAAAATACCCTGAGAAACTGCCAGATGTTTAGCTTTGTGGCTTTGACTTAAGGATAAGAAATTTAGTCTTCCTATCCAATTATATCTATAAGTTTGAAAATCATCTAAGCTGGCTATTTGTGACTGTCAGGTTGCAGATAGGATGAGAATCAGACTGTAGGCACAGTGAAAACTTTTCTGGAGTCCTCTCCAAATTGTTTTATTTACTAATGGCTTTGTACTTGCCAACATTTGTAACCAAAAAATATATTTCAGGTTGATATATTTCTTGCATTAATGTGTTTTAATGGATTTGGAGGGAAAAAAGAGGATTGAGAAGGAAAAAATCAAATATCTTCCTTCTTTCTCAGAAAGATGCAGTTTTTGCCCTGTCAATCTTCCCTTTCCTCTCTTTGCATCTTTCTGCTGTGCCCATACCTAGACTTAATTTTTTTTAAGTCAGAAAGGGTGTTTAGAATAATGTAATTTCTTGCACAGTGCAGCCCATAGCAATCGCTAGGTGAGAGTCTCTGTTGAAATCAACTTCTGATTAGTCTGGAACTGTAACTGTCAGGTTGTTAACCTCTGTGGATCCATCAACTGCTGTGGAGAAGACAACCAAGAGAAGCACTTCTTTTCAAAGTCTAAATGCAGCAGTTTGTAACCTCTAGTGGAAACTTCAGAGGTTTGAAAACTGAGAAAGATTGATAACTGCTAAGTCAGCTTTTTTTTTTTTTTTTCCTTAAGAAAGAGGTATAGTGGATTTAAGATAAATGACTGATAATGTATGATGTCTGGGTTCTGATGAACTGAATGTGTTCCAGTATTTCATCATCTCTGTTAATGTGCATTCTGTTTAGCTTGGAGAAGAGAAGGCTTGCCGGGGGGGGGGGGGGTGAGGGGAAGTGGGCAGGTGGAATGTGACTTAATTGCAGCTTTTCAGTATCTACAGGGTGATTAGCAAGAAGACAGAGCCAGGCTCTTCACAGCAGTGAATGGCAGGAGGACAAGAGACAAGGGACAGAAGCTGAAATAAGAGATTCTGACTGTATGTAAGGGAGGACCTTTTCCCCATGAGGATGGTCAAGCATTGGAACAAGTTGTCCACAGAAGTTATGCAGTCTCCATCCTTGGTGGTTTTCAGGATTAGACTGGATAAAGGCCTGAGCAAGCTGGTCTGATCTCCCAGCTGCCCATACTTTGAGCAAAAGGTTGGACTAGAGATCTCCTGAGATCCCTTCCAACCTGAATAAGTCTGTGATTTTTCTGATAATTTGTTTAGTTTCTTCTCCTGTTGACAGCATATGCCTTTGCTAATGAAAGATGATCTATTCAAATGATTTCTAGTGTAAGTTATTACATGAGCTGCTTGAGAGACTGATTAATCCTGTGATGCTGGTTCCATTGGGTTCCTAGAAAGTGTGCCCAAGAGGAGCTCCTCTCTTTTTAAGTCTTAGTGGCAATAGAAAAGAGATTGAAGGAAAGAGTCTTTAGCTCACTATTTTTATTCTGAGCCATCAAAAACAGATATAAATTTAAGTGGTATGAACATGGTAGAAATTGCATGACCAACTGGAACTGAAACAACTGAGTTCTTTTATTGTCTTTATTTGCTCATGTTAATGAATAGGGAAGGGTGCAGTGACTGGTAGCCTAATCATGTTTGCTATGGAGTTGCATGTACCCTTGGACCAATACCACCAATTTAAAGAGCATTGGTGCTCTCTTGTTACACTGAGTATCAAATTTTCCAGAAAACAACCTGTCAGCTTGACATTTTTCATTCAGCCATGAGAAAGTTTATTAACTTTGGTGCAGTGCTGTGTGGAGTCAGCTTTAATATTCTGGGAATGTGGTTTAGAGATGTTCAAATTACTTGTGGAAGTAGTGTAATCATACTCAGTAACTGGATAATAGGCAAATATTTTCTTTCCTTGTCTTCATTAGCATGTTAAAATGTGTCATTTGAGGCTTTTGTCTTTAAATGCTATGTTTTCTTTCCTGATGTTCTCAAATGGTCAACCTCACAGATCAGAAAGTCTTTACTTAGCTTATTTGCTCGTGATGGTTGTTTTTGATTCTTTGAATGCTTTCTTTGTGTGTGTGGAAATCCCTGTGAGTCCACCTTAATATTCTTTAGCAATTTACATTACACTATGCTATTGCTTGTATCTAAATGATAGTTTTAGTTGGCATTTTCAGAAAATGTAGGATTTCTTAGTAGTGCAAGTCTCCCATGCTTTGATTCAAAAAGACTTCTTTTTTTATTGATAGCAGTTAAGCTAACATGCCCAAGTGTGATAATGCAGTAAGTGTATAGACAAACACCCCCCCCCCCCCCCAAAAAAAAAAAAACCATAAAATGTTTCAGGGAAGGTGATCTGTGGGTTTGTGGGGCTTTCCTTGTTTGTTCGTTTTTTTGTCTGTTAGCAGGCAACCCTTTCTCCTTCTGTCAAAATAAAAAAGATGGCTTTTCTCAAGTTACAGCTCCAAGTACCTCTGGTGATGCAGCATCAAATCAATCCTTCCACTCAAGTAGCAGTGTGCTGACTGAGAATCATCTTTAGGTTGTTTCATGGTATCTTGATTGTTGAAGGTAGCAATGGGAAGAGTTATCAACCAAAACTTTTACAGAAATTGGTCGGTTGAGGACTGTGGTCCCCTTAGGAGTCCTGAGCAGTCCTCGTGTGTTCCTCCTGAACTCTAAAGTCCAGAATTAAGAAGGCAGGGAAGGAAGTGGGATGAGTGTAGAAGCCTAGATATGAATACCTAAGCCATGTCAAGTAATGGCAAAGATTCTGTTTCTGTATATTGTGGATAAAAAATCTGCTGCCTAAGGACAGTGTAACCCCAGTCTAATTCTGGATGGTTCATAGCCATGTGAAGGCTCCTTTCTCTTCCAGTCTCCCTCTTTCTTTCTTTCCTCCTTGGTGCTACTACTGTCTGGGGCAGGCATGCTGCTCCATGTGTTACTGGTGCCATCTGCCACATGCTGAAGCAGATGAGGGGGAGAGGCTAATTAAGGCAGTTGTCTCACCTGTGGACCAGTATGGCTGGTGGCACTGGACATAAAGCTGAGGAGCCTGTGGGGGAAGGGAAAGGCTTCAGGATGTAGTGTAGTCTTGGGCAATTTGGCAAAGTTGAGCAGCAACTGAGCAGTATAAATGGTGGGGGGCTGTGCTGCCATGATTGTGGGGCTATGTGGAAGTCCTGTTCATGTTGGGGGGGTTGGGGGGCTTGATTGTAGGTAGGAAAGCCTGATGTCATGGGCAACTCGAAAGCCCTGCATGGTGTAGAGTATCCTTCCATCTCCTGTATTGCAGGATGCTGAACACAGGAGTATTGCTGTATGATCAGGATTGCTATGTAGCCCAAGGAAATATGCAACAGTGGCAGTGCGGTAGTGAGTCTTAAAGAAGTGCTGTGCTGTATGTGGAGTGAACATGGAATGAGGAGGCTGGGGACAGGCTGTGTGCCATGGATCACCATGTAGGATGGGAATTGTGGGAAGTTCAGTGAGTGATGTGTAGAGGTCAGGAGAATATGCTTGAGGATATGCTGGTGTGTGGTCTGGCAAAGATATTGGAAAATTTGTTTTGGACATCATTAGGGGAAAGTCCCCTCTAGAGTAGTGAGCCTAATTCTGCGGCATCAGCACGTACCTGTTAGAGAGCTGCTGGCAACTGCTGCTGTTTTGCAATGATATGGATTTCAATTTGAACACTGACTGCCAGGTGGTATTCAAGATGGGGATAAATTGTCTAATATGAGCAGGTTCCAAGACATTTAAAAAGTAATGTGAGTTAAAGTATTATACTCCATCTGAAGCACATTGGTAGCTCAGCATTGCTACTGTGCTTCTGGAAAGAAACTGTTAATCAAATGGGCTGGGACATTCTTAAGTGGAGGCAGTGAGGTAGGTTTGGTTTGAAGTGAGAAAGGAAAAAATTAAATTGGCTTAATGAAGCTGTCTCCTTTTCCATGGTAAATTAATGTTAGATGTCAAATGTATATGAATATGCAGTGGTAACTTTTAGCAGGTGTTTCTAAAAGGATAGACAATGCCACATTTTCTGTGTTTTTGAGCTTATTGATACCATTCTTTTACCCAGTTTTAATATTAACTGTATGTCCTTGCCCCTGTAACCAAACTTAGAATGAACAATGGATAGAGTTGAGCGTGATGGCTCTGAGGCAGATGTGTTGTCCTCATGTTTGAAAACATCAAAACACATGCATTCTTCCTAGCTTTGGAACAGATGTTCAGTGGTTGATGAAAGCCCTTTATATTACACTTGCATTTATCAGGCTGTTATTAAAAGATATCAATACAATTTGATATGGACTGTATCTGATTTAAAGGCACTGGGCTCGATGACACAGATCTTTCCTATCTTTTGTTCTTTCTAGTATGTCTCTAAGCTGCTTAAACCTGTGGTGACATGCAGAAAACGGTGTGGAGTAAAAGGAGGCAAATCAGAAAAGGGGGAAAAAATTGCTTTTTGGCAGGGGGACAGGGAGGAAGAAGATGTTAAGCAAAACCATATATGAATAGCACAGGGAAAAAAGCAAGATCATAACAAAAAATTAATGAAGGATCACTAATTTCAGCAGCATTTTTTAAGTTTGGTTCTCATTTCTGTGGCAAAATCAACATTATAACTGGGCAAATTTATACTGATTTTTATTTAATGTTTTTTGACCTGCCCAAATACAAATTTCTTTGTGAGCTAACATACTAATTTTTAGTTTCAGAAACCATTCTCCTACTTCCTGTATTTAAAATAAATATCCTTTAATTTCTTACAGTCATAAAGCAAAGGCTTTCTCAAAGTTTCAGGATGAACAGAAGGCATCTGGTGCTTGAGTGAGAGGGTGTTGTGCCTCAAGGGCCAAGTCTAGATGAGATGCGGTACTAGCATACAACTTAATCTCAGGTTGATATGATGGTCTAGTGAGCTATTAAGGGTAAATACACATGGTGTATGAAAAAAAGACTTCATTTAGAAAAAGCTAACCTTTTTTAGCCTCAAGAGAATAAGCTGGTGGTTGTTTGCTATGTACTAGCTCAGCTTGCTGTTAGGTGCTTGGCTGTTTAACATGGTTATCTGCAACTAGATTTGCTCTTGAATGTTTAAGAAGGGTGTCTGGTATTTATCGTCCAAGTTCATAGTGGTGCAGTTGTACCTATGATGGTTTCCACCACAACCACTGTCCTTACCATTCCAAACTATATACCTTTAGGTACCTTCAGATCTTGAATGGAAGCAGCAGACTTCAAAACTAAATACAAGTACTTTGTTTTCCCCCAAAAGTCATAAGAATCCTCTCTTAATGGCAGGGTAAGCATTACCAAAGTAGATTTACAAGGAGGTTCTGCGGCTCAGTAAGCACCTCAAATAGAGCAGATGCTGCATTCTTCTTCTTTTTTTTTTTTTTTTTTTTTAATCTACAAGAGATTCTGGAGGAGCTGAGAAAGGGAACTACAGCCTGGCACAGTCATGTGATCCAGGGTTTCTTCATCACCACAGAAAGCGCATGTTTCAGAGGACCTGTGAACTATGCCATGGGCATGCTTGGAACTGCTGCTTCATGGAGGAATTTCTAGCTTATGTCCCTGCTGGGCCATGGAATAGCTCAAACTGTGAGCTGTCCCATCGGGGTTCTTCCCCTTCTGATGGTAAGCCTTGTGCTTGGGCATGATAGGAAAGTGAGGAAATGAGAGAAGGAAAGTATAGGTGTTTCTGAGGTGTGGACAAGCTAGATGTCACTCAGCATGTTGCAGTGTGCAGAGAGAAGGTTACAAGGGAGGCTTGAGGAATAAAAATCTGAGAAAAAGCTTTTCTGGGGTTAGAGTAGATGGCTACTTTCCCCAGGACTCTTGAGATAGTGTTAAGGTGATCCTCCTCTTCAGGGGCAAATCAGAAGGGATGTGGCAGATGTCATCCCAAGTGCTGGGAGAGCAACATAAGGCCTATCCACTTCTGCTGATCATAGCCCAAACTGCTCTCCAGTTTTGGACATGTTTGCCAGGACTATTCTGTGGCACATGGCAGGCAGAGATGCATCTCTGTCACCTGTGAATGGAAGGAAGGGTTGTGCTGCAGGAGCTTAGCTACATGCAAGCTGAAATCAGTTCTTACAAGTTTAGTTACTTTTTTTTTTCCTCTCTCATGTGGTCTAAAATGTAGAGAGGATGGTATTAGGGAACACAGATTGTAAGGGGGTTGTCTTGAAAGCAAGAGACAAATCCTAGCCTGTGGCACATCAAGAATTTGGTGGGAGGGGTGAGAACGACAGAGGGAGGATAGTGTATTGACATGTTTGACAGCAGGGCAATAAGTAGGATTGCAACCCTGGGCTTCAGGAGAGCAAACTTTGGCCTCTTCAGGGACCTACTTGGAGGAATCCCATGGGTTAGGGCCCTAGAAGGAAGGGGCGTTCAAGAGAGCTGGTTAATCTTCAAGCATCACTTCCTCCAAGCTCAAGAGCGGTGCATCCCTATGAGTAGGAAGTCAAGCAAAGGGGGCAGGAGACCTGCATGGATGAGCAAGGAGCTCCTGGCAAAACTCAACCAGAAGAAGGAAGTCTACAGAAAGTGGAAAGGGGGACAGGCCACTTGGGAGGACTATAGGCACGTTGTCAGAGTATGCAGAGATGCGACGAGGAAGGCTAAGGCCCGTTTGGAATTAAATCTGGCAAGGGATGTCAAGGACAACAAGAAGGGCTTCTTCAAATACATCAGTGGCAAAAGGAAGACTAGGGAAAATGTGGGCCCACTGCTGAATGGGGTGGGTGCCCTGGTGACAAAGGATGCAGAGAAGGCAGAGTTACTGTATGCCGCCTTTGCTTCAGTCTTTACTGCTCAGGACAGCCCTCAGGAATCCCAGACCCTGGAGGCAAGAGAGAAAGTCTGGAGAAAAGAAGACTTTCCCTTGGTCGAGGAGGATCAGGTTAGAGATCATTTAGGCAAACTTGACATGCACAAATCCATGGGCCCTGATAAGATGCACCCATGAGTGCTGAGGGATCTGGCGGACATTATTGCTAGGCCACTCTCCATCATCTTTGAAAGGTCATGGAGAACAGGAGAGGTGCCTGAAGGCTGGAAGAAAGCCAGTGTCACCCCAGCCTTCAAAAAGGGCAAGGGGAGGACCCAGGAAACTACAGGCCAGTCAGCCTCACCTCCATCCCTGGAAAGGTAGGTGATGGAGCAGCTCATCCTAGAAGCCATCTCTAAGCATGTGGAGGACAAGAAGGTGATCAGGAGTAGGCAGCATGGCTTCACCAAGGGGAAATCATGCTTAACCAATCTGACAGCCTTCTGTGATGGAATGACTGGCTGGGTAGATGAGGGGAGAGCAGTGGATGTTGTCTCCCTTGACTTCAGCAAGGCTTTTGACACTGTCTCCTATAACATCCTCATAGACAAGCTCAGGAAGTGTGGGCTAGATGAGTGGACAGGGAGGTGGATTGAGAAGTGGCTGAATGGCAGAGCTCAGAGGGTTGTGATCAGTGGCACAGAGTCTAGTTGGAGGCCTGTAGCTAGCGGTGTCTCCCAGGGGTCAGTACTGGGTCCAGTGTTGTTCAACTTCTTCATCAATGACCTGGATGAAGGCACAGAGTGCACCCTCAGCAAGTTTGCTGATGATACAAAACTGGGAGGAGTGGCCGATACACCAGAGGCTGTGCTGCCATTCAGAGAGACCTGGACAGGCTGGAGAGGTGGACGGAGAGGAACCTCATGAAGTTGAACAAAGGCAAGTGCAAGGTCCTGCACCGAGGGAGGAATAACCCCAGTCACCAGTACAGGTTGGGGGTTGACCTGCTGGAAAGCAGCTCTGCGGAGAAGGACCTGGGAGTGCTGGTGGACACCAAGTTAAGCATGAGGCAGCAAGGTGCCCTTGTGGCCAAGAAGGCCAATGGTATCCTGGGCTGCATCAGGAAGAGTGTTGCCAGCAGGTCGAGGGAGGTGATCCTGCCCCTCTGCTCAGCCCTGGTGAGGCCACATCTAGAGTACTGTGTTCAGTTCTGGGCTCCCCAGTACAAGAGGGATGTGGCACTACTGGACCAAGTCCAGCGGAGGGCTACAAAGATGATTAGGGGACTGGAACATCTCTCCTATGAGGAAAGGCTGAGAGAGTTGGGCCTGTTTAGCCTGGAGGAGAGAAGGCTGAGAGGAGATCTTATCAATGTATACAAATATCTGAAGGGAGGGTGTCAAGAGGATGGAGCCAGACTCTTTTCGGTGGTGCCCAGCGACAGGACGTGAGGCAATGGGCACAACCTGAAACACAGGAAGTTCCATCTGAATATGAGAAAAATCTTCTTCACTGTGAGGGTGACAGAGGACTGGAAGAGGTTGCCCAGCGAGGTTGTGGAGTCTCCTTCTCTGGAGATATTCAAAACCCGCCTGGATGCAATCCTGTGCAATATGCTCTAGGTGACCCTGCTTGAGCAGGGGGGTTGAACTAGATGATCTCCAGAGGTCCCTTCCAACCTCAACCAGTCTGTGATTCTGTGATGATACCAGCATCTTGGAGACCATAACTTTGGATGTCCACTAGACTTGTGCAGAATTCTAAATCCTGGGCCTTTTTCTGGAAGGTGTTTTGTAGGTCTGTCGTGAAACTTGGAGATGGCAAGAGTGTGTTATGAAAGTACCCTATTGCATGTTCCTGTTCTTTATTGGTTGTAGGTGAAACTAAAGGGCTACTACAATGGGTTCATGTAGATGTAGTTCCCATGGGATTATTTGGTATGTTCTTGAAACTTAACTTTCCCAAATGCAAGTGTAGGATCTAAAGAGTTTCACAGTTCTGTAGTGTGATAAGTCTGTTACAGCTGGGGAGATACGCTGGCAACGTATACTTCCATTGCTCAGGCACAGCCTAGATCTCTTTCACACCAGCATGGCTTCTGATAAGTCTTTTAAGGTTTAGGATGAAGGCTGTTTGAATACTATGAAGTGGTTTTAGGGAAATTTTCTTACAAAATGAATCCTTTAATACAGGCCAAAGTTATTTATTGCCATGTCTGTTCCAGGTTAGGCTGGTATGTGGCAAAAATGGTTATGCAATTGATATAACTTTTCTCCTGTAAAGAAGTGAGTTTGAGTTGTTTGGGTTTTTGTTTGTTTTTTACCCTGTTGCACTTGGATGGATTTTTCAATTTGTGATCTGTTTTCACAGAGTGACCCTGTTGGGTAAAACTTCTTCAGACTGAGTCATGTATTGCAAATATTCATGGGACAAATGCTGATTGTTATTCCAGACTGTGTATTGTAGACTTTCTGGACCAGTTCAAAGATTAGTTAAATAGCAGTAAGTCTGTGACTTTCTGGTCTACTTTAGCATACAGGATTACTGGTTTTGATGCTGATCATGTTGCCTAGAAAGTTGATGTTAGATTAAAATTGTTTCAAAGACAGGACGAGTATGTTTCTCACAAGTTCATTTCTGACCTCAGTCTTTCATCCCTGGACAAAATAAATTTCCAAGGTGCACTTGAGAACAAGCCTTCAGCTATCATCAGCTGTGTGTCAAAAACCGTGGAGTCTGTAGCTTGGTTTTGTGGCACATCATTACAACCAAGGCTCTTCCTGCAGAGCTTTTCCTTCACAGGCTACAAAACATCTCTTTCTCAGAAGGGATGACCACACTGTCACACAACTGTGTGAGTAATTGACATCCAAAGAGCCCAGAATAACTTGTCATGTCTTGTGTTCAAAAACAGAATTTCACGTCCTGCATACTTTCTAGCCCTGCAGTGCAATACAGACTGATAGTTCGAGGGTTCCTGGTGAGGTATTGCAGAAAGAGCCTAGGGACTGGCAGATCTTGACCTTCATCCAGAATAATTTAGTTTTCTTGAAATAAACTCAGACCTTAAAATGGAATGTAATGGTTTTTAAGCATAACATTTTTTTTCTTTGTGTTTTGACTTCAGCACAATTCTTCAGCTTGGGAGGTCTTTTAGAGATGGATCAGGATAAAGAAAAAACGAATTTGTTTTTGAAAAGTTCTATGGGAATGTAGAGTTGCTGTCTGTACTGATCTTGCATGATAACTTCTAGATCTGGACCTGTTTGGACTGGTGCACGTGACATATGTTTAATTCTCAAAAATAGTAGGGACTGATTTTTCAGAAGGGTTCGATACCTCTGAGCTCCCAGTACCTTCACTGGGAACTGCAGATGCTCAGGACAGTGAAAAATCAGGATTTGCATCTTTAAATTACTACAGCTTCAAAGATGCATGTCAAGTATACTTCAGCCTTATTGGCAGGATGAAAGAGTAAAGCAGGTCTTAAAGTAAGCTTGTGTTATGCAAAAAGCTAGTGGAAGTGAATTAACTCCTATTGTATACCACTGAAAGGACACTTTATTCCTCAGAGTGATCTGTGGCTGGTGAAATATATGAGGAATCACAAAATTGTTGGGGTTGGGAAGCATCTCTGGAGATCATGTGGTCCAACCTACTTGTTCGAGCAGGGTCAGGTAGAGCAGGTTGCCCAGGACTGTGTCCAATCAACTTTTAAATATCTCCAAGGATAGAGACTCCACAACCTCTCTGGGCAACCTGTTCCAGTGTTCAACAACCTTTACAATGAAGAAGCATTTTCCTGTGTTCAAGTGGAATTTCCTGAGTTTCAGTTTGTGCCCGTTGCCTCTCGTCCTGATGCTGGCCCCCACTGAAAAGAGTCCAGCTCTATTCTCTTTTCACCCACCCATGAGATGTTTATAGATAATGATAAGATAACCCCTGAGCTTATTCTTCTCCAGGCTAAACAATCCCAGCTCTGTCAGCCTTTCCTCCCATGAAGGATGCTCCAGTCCCTTAATCATCCTTGTGGCCCTTTGCTGGACTTGCTCCAGTAAATACCTGTCTGAGGGATTGCCATACTTCTTCCAATTGCCGTACTTCAGCAAATTCTGGCTGTCTGAGGGGTCTGCGTTTACCTCTGTTTAATACACAAGCCAAATACTATGCTTATTTGTGATTGTTCTCTCTGCTGATTTTTTTGTTTGTTTGTTTTACAGTCACTGGCTTTGGGTGAGGATTCAGAATGGGAGACAAGCCTATCTGGGAGCAGATTGGGTCCAGCTTCGTACAACATTACTACCAGCTCTTTGATGCAGACAGGACCCAGTTAGGAGCAATATATGTGAGTATCTCTAGAAAGGAAGTTGGGGCTCTGTCCCATAATCTGTCTAAATTTCCCTATTTTGATGTGTGGGAATACACAAGGTGGGCTAGTGGGTTTCATCCGGACTCCAGAATATTAGTCAAGCAATTGTACTTTCTGAACTCTTATTTCTTGCCTTCCTCTTATATGTGTCTTCTATTTAGAGCTTTGTCTGCCTTGTTGATTGGCAGTCAATCTCAAAAAAAAACAAACAACAACACCCAAACAAAAACAACAAAAACCCAACCCCCCACCCTCCCTCAACAAAATGGCTATAGACAGTGGCTTGCAGTGGGAGAGACTGGTGATTATCCTGTGATTAAATTCTCTGTAAAAGCAGCTGTGCTATCCTTAGTTTGCTGTTAGTTTATAGGCTTGGATTTGATTGGACACCTGTTAGGGTGGTAGGCTGTGGATTTTTCTAAGTCCTCCTCTGTTTAGCAGTTCTTACAGGTGTTTTTTGATCTCATGCTGTATGTTTTTTCAGAATGTTAAACTTGGTTTAAATTTTTAAATCTAGTTTAAACTTTTAAACTCAGTTTAAATTTAGACTTTTTTAAATTAAAAATTCTTAACTTTTGCCCCTTATTTGGGGCAAAATAAATTTGGATTCCAAAATTAAAGCCTGTAACTAAAAGGCCCAAGGGAGTGTTGGCCTCTAGTCCTGGAGGAGGACATGTTCTACAGAACATGCAAAATGCTAGTTGAGATTACCTGTGGTGAGGAATGCTGCTGGGTGGCTGAGTTGTTTCAGTAGGACACTCAAGTCTTGCAAGTCTTTTAGCATGTCCTGCTTTTCTGACCCTTGCTGGATGAATCTCATGCAGCTCTGCCAAGCTCTTGAGTGTTGGAAGTTCTTGCAGGAATACCATCTGACACCTCTCCCTCCACCTCAGCAGTCTCCGCTAGCACTGATAGCATTACTTTTTTGGATTCTTACTCCTTTGTGTATTTGCTGTCTGCTAGACTGTTGGCTGATTCTGGACAAGGAGCTGTGAGCAGAACCTGCAAAGTGAGAAGACCAAGTAGCCAGTATTTAATCCACAGCTCTAAATATGAAGCCTCTTTGCAGTTTCTGGCATGTTATGACCCAAACCTCTTCCAGCTGCAGAACACTGATTCATTCTACTGAAGACTAATGCATTCCTGGAAACATGGCCTTTCATTCAGTAAACACCTGGGCATTTTCTACCCTTGGGGTCCTGCTGCCTTTCATCATTCAATGGAGATTCCTATGCAAGTACAGGCAGGAGAGCATTAGGAAGGTCACTGATGTGTTTTACAGAGTTTCTAAACTATGGAGGGTATGGACCCTGGTTTTGTGTGGCTAAAATGCAGCAAGGATACAACTTCTCTAAATTAGAGGAGATTCTGTAGAAATGTTCTGCTTCTACTGAAGCCTTTTGCCTTCTGAGACCTTGTGGGATTAAATAGATCACAGAATCACAGAATCACTGAGGTTGGAAGGGACCTCTGGAGATCATCTAGTCCAACCCCCCTGCTCAAGCAGGGTCACCTAGAGCACATTGCACAGGATTGCATCCAGGCGTGTTTTGAATATCTCCAGAGAAGGAGACTCCACAACCTCTCTGGGCAACCTGTTCCAGTCCTCTGTCATCCTCACAGTGAAGAAGTTTTTTCTCATATTCAGATGGAACTTCCTGTGTTTCAGTTTGTGCCTGTTGCCTCGCGTCCTGTCGCTGGACACCACCGAAGAGAGTCTGGTCCCATCTTCTCGACACCCTCCCTTCAGATACTTGTACACATTGATAAGATCTCCTCTCAGCCTTCTCTTCTCCAGGCTAAACAGGCCCAGCTCTCTCAGCCTTTCCTCATAGGAGAGATGTTCCAGTCCCCTAATCATCTTTGTAGCCCTCTGCTGGACTTGGTCCAGTAGTGCCACATCCCTCTTGTACTGGGGAGCCCAGAACTGAACACAGTACTCTAGATGTGGCCTCACCAGGGCTGAGCAGAGGGGCAGGATCACCTCCCTCGACCTGCTGGCAAGGCTCTTCCTGATGCAGCCCAGGATACCATTGGCCTTCTTGGCCACAAGGGCACATTGCTGCCTCATATTTAACTTGGTGTCCACCAGCACTCCCAGGTCCTTCTCCGCAGAGCTGCTTTCCAGCAGGTCAACCCCCAACCTGTACTGGTGCGTGGGGTTATTCCTCCCCAGGTGCAGGACCTTGCACTTGCCTTTGTTCAACTTCATGAGGTTCCTCTCCGTCCACCTCTCCAGCCTGCCCAGGTCTCTCTGAATGGCAGCACAGCCTCTGGTGTATCGGCCACTCCTCCCAGTTTTGTCTCGTCAGCAAACTTGCTGAGGGTGCACTCTGTCCCTTCATCCAGGTCATTGATGAAGAAGTTGAACAAGACTGGGCCCAGTACTGACCCCTGGGGGACACCGCTAGCTACAGGCCTCCAACTAGACTCTGTGCCGCTGATCACAACCCTCTGAGCTCTGCCATTCAGCCACTTCTCAATCCACCTCCCTGTCCACTCATCTAGCCCACACTCCCTGAGCTTGTCTATGAGGATGCTATGGGAGACAGTGTCAAAAGCCTTGCTGAAGTCAAGGGAGACAACATCCACTGCTCTCCCCTCATCTACCCAGCCAGTCATTCCATCACAGAAGGCTGTCAGATTGGTTAAGCATGATTTCCCCTTGGTGAAGCCATGCTGCCTACTCCTGATCACCTTCTTGTCCTCCACTGCTTAGAGATGGCTTCCAGGATGAGCTGCTCCATCACCTACCTTTCCAGGGATGGAGGCGAGACTGACTGACCTGTAGTTCCCTGGGTCCTCCCCTTGCCCTTTTTGAAGACTGGGGTGACATTGGCTTTCTTCTGGTCTTCAGGCGCCTCTCCTGTTCTCCATGACCTTTCAAAGATGATGGAGAGTGGCTTAGCAATGACATCTGCCAGCTCCCTCAGCACTCGTGGGTGCATCCCATCGGGGCCCATGGATTTGTGGGTGTCAAATTTGCTTAAATGATCTCTAACCCAATCCTCCTCGACCAAGGGAAAGTCTTCTTTTCTCCAGACTTTCTCTCTTGTCTCCAGGGTCTGGGATTCCTGAGGGCTGTCCTGAGCAGTAAAGACTGAAGCAAAGGCGGCATACAGTAACTCTGCCTTTTCTGCATCCTTTGTCACCAGGGCACCCACCCCATTCAGCAGTGGGCCCACATTTTCCCTAGTCTTCCTTTTGCCACTGATGTATTTGAAGAAGCCCTTCTTGTTGTCCTTGACATCCCTTGCCAGATTTAATTCCAAACGGGCCTTAGCCTTCCTCGTCGCATCCCTGCATACTCTGACAACGTGCCTATAGTCCTCCCAAGTGGCCTGTCCCCCTTTCCACTTTCTGTAGACTTCCTTCTTCTGGTTGAGTTTTGCCAGGAGCTCCTTGCTCATCCATGCAGGTCTCCTGCCCCCTTTGCTTGACTTCCTACTCATGGGGATGCACCACTCTTGAGCTTGGAGGAAGTGATGCTTGAAGATTAACCAGCTCTCTTGAACACCCCTTCCTTCTAGGGCTCTAACCCATGGGATTCTTCCAAGTAAGTCGCTGAAGAGTCCAAAGTTTGCTCTCCTGAAGTCCAGGGTTGCAATCCTACTTAGTGCCCTGCTGCCTCCTCGCAGGATCCTGAACTCCACCATCTCATGGTCACTGCAGCCAAGGCTGCCCCCGACCTTCACATCTTCCACCAGTCCTTCTTTGTTTGTTAGTACGAGGTCCAGCAGCACACCTCTCCTTGTTGGCTCCTGCACCACCTGTGTCAAGAAGTTGTCACCAGTGCTCCGCAGGAACCTCCTGGACTGTTTGTGCCTAGCTGTGCTGTCTTTCCTGCAGATATCGGGGTGGTTGAAGTCCCCCATGAGAACCAGGGCCTGTGATCGTGAGCTACTTCCAGCTGTCTGCAGAAGGCCTCACTGACTTCCTCTTCCTGATCAGGCGGCCTGTAGTAAACACCCACAACAGTGTTACCCATGCTGGCCTGCCCTTTAATCCTTACCCATAAGCTCTCAGCTTGCTCTTCATCCACCCCTAGGCAGAGCTCAATACATTCCAGTTGCTCTCTCACATAAAGAGCAACTCCACCACCTCGCTTTCCTGGCCTGTCTTTCCTAAAAAGCACGTAGCCATCCATGACAGCACTCCAGTCATGCGAGCTATCCCACCATGTCTCTGTAATGGCAATGAGATCATGGCCCTGCGACCGCACACAGATCTCTAGTTCTTCCTATTTGTTCCCCAAGCTGCGTGCATTGATGTACAGGCATTTCAGGGAGGTGATCGAGCATGCAGGTTTCCCAGGAGGGGTAAAAGAGGGTCCTCCATAGCCACATCCCATGCGCACTTCCCTGGCTGCATGCACCTGCTGGAGGCATCCCAACTTGAACCGTGTTTTGCCAACTACCCTGTCACTATAAACTCTCCCCTTCCCCCATCTTTCCTAGTTTAAAGCCCTCCTTACCAGGTTGGCCAACCTGTTGGCAAAGACACACGTGCCCCGCTTAGTGAGGTGGATCCCATCTCTCCCCATCAGTCGTCGATCTTCAAACAGGGTCTCGTGGTTGTAGCAACCAAAACCCTGTTGCCAACACCGGTGGCGCAGCCAGTTGTTAACTTGGAAAATCCGAGAAAGCTTCTTAGCTGTTGCTGTTGTACTTATCATATAGCATAGTCAGGAGGTCCTCCCTCATATATTACAAGAGCTTGTAGACTGAAGCATTGCAGTCATTTCATTCCAGATGGGGCAGTCTGTTAGAAAACCTTTAGATGCACATTATGCTGTTCTAGATGTGAGTAGGATATGCAAATCAGTACTTGAAATGTAAAAAACATGGTGGTGTAACTCATTTTGTGAGACTTCTTCCTATCTTTTTGTCTCTTCATGCTTTACTTTGTGTCCATACCTTTAGATTTTTCTTCTGAAAGCTAACTTTGATCCAAAGGAAGGAACTCTTTCACTGGTAGAACTGTGACAGTGAAATTTCATCTACTTGATTTTTAATTGACTTTTCTAAACTGTTTTAATTGCTCTTTGTGGTTTCTTTCTGTCTTCTTTTGCAGTAGTTTCCGAAAAGCTGGATTCTAAAGGTATATGCCAAGTAAACAAATCTTACCAAGATTGCTTAAGAGTTACCTAAGCAGGTTGATGAATTTGTTTTTCTTTCCCTTCAGATTGATGCATCATGCCTTACGTGGGAAGGACAGCAGTTCCAGGGCAAAGCAGCTATTGTTGAAAAACTCTCTGTAAGTGTGTAATCCTTACTGAATGTTCTGGGAAACGTTTCTGAAGACTGTAAATTAGTCACTCTTCAGAATCTGAACTAGAAGTTTAGCAGCTTAAAACTCTTGAAAATGAGACTTGTGCTTCCAGGTTACGGTCTTCAGAAAATGTTACCTGTGGTTTAATTCTGTGTGGTGGGGTGTTAATTGGCTCTCTTAGTTTGCAAGATTATTTTGTGACTCTGAAATTAGATTTGACATTGCTAGCTTACTTTTAAAAAAAGTACAGTCCATACTGCTGACCCTTGATCTTTTTTAGAACAATGCTGTGGAAGTAGCACAGCAAACCTGTTTGGATTTGCATGTGGTAAAGATCCAGCACGTTATCGCTGCCAGGAGCTTTCTGTTTTCTGATACATAAACTGCAAACAATTTCTGTAGCATAGACCCTGGCTTATTCTAAACCCAGAGTTCATCAGCTATTCAGAAGTTATGGTTCAGGATTTTGAAACTAGTGCTTCCTTTAAGTGGGAGGAAAGCATTTCTTACTGTATAGAGAATGTGAGGCTCTCACTCTATGTTCACTTAGTTAAACATGGAAAAAAAATTATTCTTTTGAGGAAAATCTGTGTTAATGGTCTAAAAATGGGTGTACCTGTGAGCTGTCATGAGATTAGAAAGTTTGTTCCTCTTGCAAGATCTGTAGAGGGCATGCTTTAGCTCTTCTGACATTCTGCTCAGAACATGGTCTATCAGGCAGAATAAGACACCATTCAGAGTCTTCATTACTCTCTGAGAAGAAAAACCTTTGTTACTTGAACACCTGTCTAGTTGCACAGCTATTGTTCTTGTGTTTTGGAATCACTGCTTTCATTCAAGTTCTCTTCAACTGTGAAGACCGTAGTTTGTCCTTGGATCTGTATTTTAGGTGCCTACTTCGCCTTCAAGAAGGCCACGTACCTCAGAAGTAACACAGCTTGCAATTGTTTACTCCCAGATAAGGCAGAAGATACTCAAGCTGCAGAGCTGGCTGTTTGTGTACTCACTGTTCCTTAGACTTCTGGGCTAGCAGCCATTTAGACACCCAACCAGCTAAACATTTGCTTGGCTAGTGTCTAAAACTGTTGCCTTGGATCTGTCCCAGTGCAGATCAGCCCATTACCCTCCAGGGTGATACTCACTTTCTTCTTTGCCTTCCCTGACTGTAGCAAAAGTCAGACTTCCTGAATTCATGTGCCTGCTGCACAATCTTGCTCAGTGAGTGGAGGCACACTTCTTGGCCCCAGGGGGAGCTTTTTCTGTCGCTATCCATTTGATTAAAGCAAAGAAGAAACGCAGTGAAATTATTCAATGCCCTTCTGCTGACATGGCTTGCTATGGAGCTGTATCAGCTTACCCCAACTGTGATGTCTTTCAGCATGGCTCTGTCAGCACCAAGCTACTCGGGCTCTGTCTGCGGTTCAACCTAATGTGCTTGTCTAGCCCGTTTCTGCCCCTGGAGCATCTGACAGTGCAGGTCACTGACAAAATTTGGCACTTTTTGCTTTTGCGCTCTGTGGTTTTGTGTACTTCAGTGCCTGACCTAACCAGTACTGTGCCCTAAGCACCAACAAGATCTCTCCTGTATAACAGCAACACAGCAGCACCTTTTCAACCCACTCTGTGTCAGATGATGCTAACACTATGGGACAAGGCTGGAGTGACATTGGTTTGCCAATGCTGGTGCACCTGTAACAGAGTGGACAGTCCTTCTTTCTGTCTTAATTGGTGCCGGACTTGGGAATCATCATCTCAAATAGAATGCCTGCCCTCTTTGGTGCAGCCTGTTTTGGCTTAAGCATTTGAGATACTCCTTTAGTTCTTCTAGGAGCTACACCAAGGGAAGAAGCTACACCAAGTTGCTTTAATGACAGAATATCTCCAGACCTACTTTAGCGCATGGTGGATTGTCTTCACATCTCTTAGCAGAATTTTGTCACAGCGTGCACATTCTGCATTAACCAGACTTATCCAGAATCTCATCCCGTAAATAAGGCATTCTTAGATTTAGCGTGCTGAGTATTAACAGGCCTCTGCCACAAGGTAGGCAGTTCAGAAAATAGGTTGGTGTTTTCAGGTAGTCTAGGAAGTGGAATGTGTTTATGCAGCACAGCCAGCTCCATCAGAGAAAGCCAAGAGTGCCCTTCCCTTAAGTGAGATTGCAAAGAGGATGGATGCTAGAGAGGATAGAATTTGCTTCTCATGCCCCTTGTTTAGCCTGCTAAAATACCAAGCACTTCTTGCCAGGCGTGAGTTTTTAAACTACTTGACAAACTTTATTTTTTCAGAATTTGTCTTATCTGACTTCAAGAAAGGCTTTGGAAGCCCAGACAAGTTCTCAAAGAGGCTGAAAGCTTTGCTTGTTGTATAGTTTTGCATTTGTGTTAGTCACTTACATTGTACTATACATCTCAAGAAATGCTTCAGTACAGATGCATGTTCATCCTTTTGAGGGAGTTTCCCTCTATCCTTAAAAAAACAAACAAACAAACACCCCAGTGATCTTTCCTATTAGCTGATTCTACTCTGTCCAGCAGGATTTTTCCCCCCTGGGTCACAGGAGAAATAGTTTACTCAGCTGGCTGACCATTGGGGTCACTTTCTCTGCAGGTGACATTCAGATACTTGAAACAGGCATCACCTTACCCAACCTTGTCTTCAGTTTGTGTCACTGCTTTGGGGGGCCTTGAGGGAAGGGAGGTCTTTCCTTCCTCCCTGTTTTCTGTCTCTAATCTCACCTCTCATTGGCATCTCATCACACTGGAAACTGGGTTCTGGGTACAACCACATTCATTTCAGTTCAGCCCTCTACTCAGCCTTTTTAAGAGACTTTTCCTGCAGAACTTGTTCAACAGGAAGTTAATGTACTGAGGTAAGACCAGGTTTCACAGTGCTCTCACTTTTGTCTAAGGGAAGGTGTCCAATGTCTAACTTGTATGTTCAAGTTCAGAACAGTGACCCTGGAGAATCTTCTGCTGACAGTTCAGAAAAGACTGCTCTGCGGTTTTTTGGGGTTACAGGATGTCTACTCCACATTATAAACAAGTTGGCTCATTTCTCTTCAGTTCGTGGTAGATCAGGATCGTTATCAATTTAGTGTACTCATGTTCAGCCTGTTTGTGGCATTTTTCATCTCCCTGCCTCCTCCCCACTGTGTACTCGCCAAGTCACTTGTGATGGCCACAGCAGACTTTCTCTTCATGTCTTGTCATGATTGACTGATAAAATTAAGACCAGGTTCTGTTTGATGCTGTTTTCAAGGCACATATGAGTATTCAGAAATTATGACTGATCCTCACTCGGCTGGTGGAATTTTTGGGCAACTTGTAGACTAATTTGAAGGCTTACCTTTCTCCAGACAGGTAGTAGTGTCAGCTGTCAGCTTTGATTCAGCATGTGTTACCACAGCAAACACTAGGGCTTGCTTTCCTTTCTGGCCTCTCCCACTAGCAAATATGTTAAGTGTTCCATACCAAACTTCATCTCAGGACCAGTGTCTTTGGATCTCTATTGTCTGTGTATAAGCATAATGCTGCTTACTCTTTGGGTCATCATTCCCCAGCCTTCGAAACATTCCTGTTCTGAGAGCTCAATTGTATCAGCGTCTGCAAGCAAGTACTTAATTATCCCCTTCCAGCATTTGTTGTCTGATTGCAACAGATGGGGCTCTTGGTAGTTGGAACTTGCTTAGACAGTTGACTCAAGGTCATGGTTCTTTGAAGAAGTGCAATCTCTGCAGTAGTATTCTGGACCTCCATCCGTTCAGACCACATTCAAGTCCTTGTGAATGCAGGTGATGACTGATAGCTCGTGCTGCATAGCACACTGCAGTTCCTAAGAACCAGCTCCTCCTACTGTGTTAGGAGGCACTGAAGCTGTGGCTCTCGGACTGTATTACTTATGCTGTACCCCTCCAGCTTTGGATCTGAGGCAGGAGGCTGGGTCTATTTCAGCAGATGTCTTTCCTGAGTGAGGGATCCCTTGGCAGATCTGTTTGCAGTCTAGGCCAAGAGGAAACATTGCAGACTTTAATAAAGAGTGTTCTTCTAATGTTCCTTTGTGACTGGAGGACTGCTCTACGCTCTTCCTTTGCTTCCCCAGGTCTTGATTCTTCCAGAGTTTTCTGTGTTCTCTATTAGCCAAAGGATTAGCTTCCTGATACCCTTCCTGAAGCCTTACGCTTGTAGGGCGAAGTCTAAACTTCACATCCTTGATAGCAGCAGAACTCTTGTCTTCTGTTCTTAGACCTAGGCCTTCTATTAAGTCTCTCAGGCTGGCTCTTTCCACTGGAGGGAAATGCAGTGCTTGTCCAAGTGGATATTTGGATATGTCTCAACCTGTTCTGGAATTGAGAAAGTGGAGCAAAGTGGTCAGAGCACATCCTACAGGTTCAAATGACTGCATGCCACTGCCCTGTGTGACGCCTTGACTCTGGATATCAACTCTGTGATCACTTGGAGCTCCATCCATGCTGTATTGCCACTTCCATCACTAATGCGGCATTTGATAGATCAGTGTCAAAATTGCGTTTGTGTGACAGGACTCTGAGATCCTCGAGGTATCTGTGTTCACAGCTTGGAGTCATCTCTGGCTGGAATGTGAATGTGGCCTAAGTTGAAAGAGAGAATTGTTATTCGCCAGTGTCTGGTGTTTCTCAAAGTGTGTACTTCACACTTAACTCCAGGTGTACTCACAACTGCTACATAAGCATGGAAAGCTTTTTTCTTTTCAGTATCTGTCTATGGTTTGGTCTCCTCCTTGCCCCTGCTCCTGCCTGGCACATGGCAGAGATGCCTGTCACCATTTCAGTTCCCCTCAGACACTGCTATCTAGGAAAGAATCAAAGGGAAAAAGTAGATATGTGGATTTCAGGTACTGAACACGGATTCTTGGTCAGCCATCTTTCCTTTCTGTTCATAGCCAATTTAACGGGGAAACATATTTGGAGTTGCCTGGTAAATCCCACATATTGGGTCACATCATCTTAATACTGTTCAGAGCACAGAAGTTTTGTGCTTTCATCATACAAAGTTTTAGCCTGTAGATGAGCGGAAGCTCTTATGGCACAGTATAATAACACTAGGAAAAAAAGTGCTACTTAATGTATGCGGTGACATACTATTTTATGTCTTGGTGCTTTAAAAACATGTAACTGTCACGGTCAACCCAGCTGAGCAGTGTTGAGTTGCAACAACTCTCCCTGCAGTACTGCCAAAATATTCTAATTCTTCAAATGTTAATTTTTCTTGATCTTTTGGAAATAAGTTAAATTATGCAATGATTGTACATTTCCTCATTTTACTTTTTTTCATTGTAGAGCCTTCCTTTCCAAAAAATACAACACAGCATCACAGCACAAGACCACCAACCTACACCTGACAGCTGTATACTCAGTATGGTAGTGGGACAGCTTAAGGTAAATTCTTTCCATTACAGGGTAACAAATGCTTATGTCTTTTTTTTTTTTTTTTTTTGTAGAACACTAAATCATCTGATTTCCGAAAAGCTTAAAATGCTCTCTTGGGTGGGGAGGGAATACTGGTAAGCTTACATTGCAACATCGTTCTTCTGCTGTTCAAGACTGACAAGAAACTTCCTCTCTCAAGATAACTAGCACTAAGTAAAAATGTCCTGTAACCTAGCAGACATTTCTTCTTGTCAAGCAAAGCACCATGGCCTTTACTGTGTATACGACTATAATACAGGCTCTGAAGACATCAATATCTTCCTTACTCAGTTACAGTAAGGTTTCAGTGTCCTCAGTTGCATTTAAAAGTATCATTATAGTGTTCTTGGACACTGTAAGCACATCTAGTTTAGTGTTCTTTCAGCCCTTTGAAACACATGCATCATGCATTGTGTTGTGATTCAGTAGCCTTTTTTGTTAGCTGACAACCCTTCAGTAAGATCATGCTTTCCCTTTGCTGTCATAGGACATAAGAATAAAATTCTGGTGTTAATGCAGTAGTCTGTAGTCAAAACTGGGTCAACAATGGGAATGTTGCCTGTGAGCTGAAACACTTAATGTTGAAACAGCTCCTTCTTGTGAAGAAGTTGGATCACTTTTCAGACTGTAATATGGTTGCATTGCTGTTTAAGTTATGGTACTGAACAGGATAAAATTACCAGTCTCCTGTTCTTCTGAGGAAATGTTGCATCTTCAATATACCAAGGCCACAGACTTGTAAGTTAATAAGACTATTAACAAAAGAATTTGTCCTGGGATCTGCAAAGTCTTCTGCATGTAAAATCACTTACAGGCAGAACTTGCCCACAGTGGGGCAGTGTTTGTTTTAAAAGTGTGAAATCACCATAGACCTGTCAGAGTTAGTCTTTTCAGGGTTTGGTTCAGCCATGCTGTCAAGTCTGGATTCTGAAACCATCCAATCTTTAGAGCTACTTTGCTCAGTTTCTCCTAAAATTGCTGCTTAGACTTCCTTTTTCTGCTAACTGTGAATGGCATTTCTAGGATCAAAGCCTTCAACCTCCCACAGAATGTTCTGTTAGCTAGGCAAACCTGGGCCTGAAAGTTTGAATCTGCTTGCGTCCTCAAAACGCTTAGCTGGCCTTCATCATTCCAGGCTGGCCAGTGAGAAGAGCAGTTCCCAGTGTATTGCATCCACTTCTAAACCTTACATAGATAGCTTTGGTTCTCAATAAAGTTGCTTCCTAGCCGCAAGTTGGATTCCAGTTTTCTTGTTGCTCGCTCCTGCCTGCACATCCTCTGTTGAGGAAAGACAGCCACACGTGGCCACGGAAAGCACTGAATTCCGGGGCACGTTTGAAGTCGGGCATGCGCATCTCATCCTTCTGAGTTTTGGGTGTGCACAGAACTCAATGATGTGACAGAGGCACATTTTGACTCAATGTTTTGGACTGGACACAGCTGCAATGGTTATGCACTGTCATGCTTTTAAGGTTATTTGCATAATCATCAAACAGATTGCAGCCTGCAACAGTGATTCTGTGTTAAATCCCATGGCAAGAGATGAAGCTCTTAAAGAGATTCTGTAAAGCTTTGGGATATTCTCATGCTGTAGTATGGTCATTAGGCTGGTAGATGCAGTCTGGGAGCTTTCCATAAATACCATTGCTTGGAGCAACATTTCTTACTGTGCCATTTTTATCCTCCTAACTATTTCAACTTGCTGAGCCATACCTGAGTAATTCAGGGATCACATCATGGTGCATCTACTTGGAAAGAATATGTTGGATTAAGCAGAATATTCACTGTTGTCATGACCATATATAACCCGTTTGTGATTTTTTTAGTTGGAGAGGCAACTTTCTTCCATTCCTCACATGTGTGAGGCTTCAGTCTTGGCTTCAGAAAGCAGAGTTCAATGCTTGGGATTGCTGCCTCTCACTGAGGAACTGTCCAGAAGTTCTAATTTGAACTTTCTGGCTTTTTGCTTCTGCCTTGTGTGATACTCATTGTTGCAGCTGGACAAATGAAATAACCAGTAACAGTTTATAACATGATGTATATGGTAACCACTTCTGTTAATACATGAAACTGGTTGTCACATGCAGACAATACTTTCTTTTGTTGTGTTAATCTGTGTATGTTAGCACTGAGATGGACTAAAATGATTGCTATTCTAGATTCAAAGTAGTAACTAAAAACAGCTAGTTTGTTAGGCATTTTAATAAGTTGCTCATCTGTTGTTCAAATAGACTGTAGCATACAAAGGTGGAGCTGCATGCTTTAGTTATCTAAAGGTAGCCTTCTTAATGGTATATCTGCTCTGCACAGCTCAGGTTTGTTCATCTCAAGGCAGACTTAGAGATTAACTCACACAAGAAGGGGACTTTCAGGACCCTCAGCAGAGTTTGAAGGGAAAAGCCACATTTCCCACTTACTATTCAGTTATCCTATTCATGGATATCCTATATCAGTTATCCTCGCTATGAGGCCAGATTCTTGGAAGCTTAGTATGATTAACACATCCTTTTGAATCCGTTGTGTTTTTTTAAAACCTGCATTGTTTTATGTAGTGAAGGAACTTGCATATGCTTTTACTGGAGTAATACAAGAAAATAACTTAGGCTAGACATACTTGATGGTTATATAACGTGCCCTTTTTAAGGAGTTGTTCTTGGTATGATATTTGAATGGATTTTTTTGAAGTCTCTGAATTATTAGTCCTGAAAATTCAGCAGAAACTCATTCTTAAGTGAGTTGGGCGCATTTTGGCGTTTCTTCCTTAAACCATTAAATTCAAAGCTTGTTTTGTTTTAGGGAGAAGAAAATCCCAAAGTACTTAGAACAGAAGATCCTTTCTGCTTCCTTCTATATACTGTGGGATGAGCTGTTATCAAATTGTCACAAAGCCTCAGCTCCCTTTACTATGCTGGAGTAGTCCTGAAGAAATGACGGACCCAGGACTATTATTGTCAAACTCATTTCCTTTCCCAGAGTATTATGCTTTAAGAAAAGATGATGCAGGTTTTTGGGGGTCTTAAGCCTTTGGCTCCCCTTTTGTAGTTGTATTTAATTGGATCAGTTGAAGCATTACTGCCCAGTGACAAGGTCAGGATGTACATCTACCTCTGTGCTGCTCCAGTCTATAGCCCAGCATGCTAATCCCAATAGGAACTATAAAATATAACATCTTTTAGAGCAGGTAATAATCCCCATTGAGGGGATTGGACACAGCAGCTTCTTGGAGATGTTTGCTTAGATGCTCTATTACTCTCAGAGTGGATGAAGTCACATTCTTTAATGAATGTTGGGATAGTTGATCATGTTTTAATTCTTTGTGGAAGGATAATAAATATACCTCTACCGATTCTAATTCTCCTCATCATTTTTTGCTGCTATTTGTTGCCTGGATGCTTGCTTGCTTCAACGAGGAAGAACAAGCATCAGTTTTGAAGCCTCTAGGAGCGAGTTTCACTTGGTGACGCTACTTCACCAATATTCATCTAGGATGTCATGCAGTATTTCTAGTGTGCTTCACCTAGTAACATATTTCTCCTCCTGTCATGCTCAGGCAGATGATGACCAGGTTCTAGGCTTCCACCAAACCTTTTTGTTGAAAAGTTTTCAAGGTGCCTGGGTATGCACCAACGAAGTCTTCAGGCTAGCCCTCCACAACGTTTAACCTCTGCCTTACCTCTGTTCCATGCAGTCCTCGCTGTCCTGGCTGAGTAAGGAGTGCTCTCTTCTCGCTCTTCTGTCAGTTGAGCTTGTAGTGGCTGAGAAGCATGGCTGTTGCTTGCATATTCTCAAAGCAGTGTGGCAGATCTGGGGCTCTCCCTGGAGTGTGGATTTTGAAGTGATCATTGCAGAACTAATTGTGAATAACTAATTCTGTTATGCGGTGTTCCCTAGCCTTAAAAGGGGAAGGAAGTTTGCAACCAAAGTCTCTGGTTTTTGGTGGATTTTTTTATGCATGGTGAATACATCATTGTTTAAAGCTTGTTAAATGAGGAAAGTTAATATCTGAAGGTACCTGTTAACCAAAATAAATAATTGGCTTATCCTTTGAGATAAAGATAGTTATGAGTTTGCAGTTCAATCAACAGTTGCTACAGGGTGCTGGTGAAAGGAGAATAAAATTGTCTCTGACCAGTCAAGAGGAGAAAAGTTACATTTTTCTACTAGAGTAAGTTTCGGACTAAACTTGGATCACAAAGAAATATTATATCTAATGCTCTGAAATGGTCCACAGTTCCATGAGTTGAGGACTTGCCACAGTTTTGGGCCTGCTAATTCATCCAGTCTAAGGGCCTCCAGGTCAGAAGGAATGTAGAGAAACTGGTGAAGGTCCAAAAGAGGGCTGCCAAGGTGGCCAGGGTTCTAGAGGGAACTGAACTTGTTGAGTCTGGAGAGGAGGCAGTGCAGCGTACAACTGCCTGAAAGAGAGGTAGCTGGAAAGCAGTTAGCATACTTTCAGTACTGGCTAATAGTTTTCCTGGTGGTGCCAGACAGTATAACAAGGAACAGTGGTTGCAAGCTACAGCTTGAGATGTTCAGATTGGACACACAGGGAAGATTTTTCACCAGAAGGATGAAACCCTGGGATGTTGCTTGGAGAGATTGTGGAGCCTCCATTGTTGGATGTTTTGAAGACTCTGCTGGACAAAGCTGTGGCTGATATGATGCCTCTGATAGTCCAAATGTGAGCAGGAGGCTGGACTGGAGACCTCTGGGGCTCTTTCCAGTCTGTAGTTTTGATCTCTATTCAAAGATCACGTGGCATGAAAAAGAATTTGAACTGCATGTAGGAAAGTTTTGTGGGGAAAAAACAAGCCCCTTGTATTTATAACCTGGGTCACACCTGGAATGCATATATTGAAATGATACAGATGAATTTGGATTGGAAAGTAAAGGTAAAGGGAGTTTCAATGAGGCTGCTTGAGATGTGATGGAGAGCTGAAATAAAGAGATTGCCTTGTAGATCATCTCAAGTAACTCAAAGGATGCTCTTTGTCAACAGTCATGCAATTCTGGCTGAATTCTTGGGCATGGTGGTTCCTCTGTGCTGTGAGAACTTCTGTTCTGTGCTGTGAGAATTTCTATGAAAGAAATAAAGCTATAATATGTGACTTCATTGTGTGAACTGACCATGCGTAGAGCAGCAAGAGGAAAGAATTCCTTTTCTTTCAATCTCTTCCATTTACCCAGTCCTGAACTAGGAAAGAAGAAATTCCCCTCAAGCCAAAGTACTAATGACTACAGTGCAGCTAGGCTTACCACAGATTGAGGAAACATACCCCAAAACTAGTATGATGATAATCTCTCACTCAGTAATGAGCAAGCTTAAATTTAGTGGGGAAAACTGTTTTTCTGACTTCTAGTAGGTCCCTCAATGACCTAAGAGGAGGAGGCCAGAAAGCAAGTGATAGTATATTAAATGCTTATTAATAGTTGTGATTCAAAGTGATCAGAGCTGAACAGATTCTGCCTGGCTGTAGTCTGAGCCCAATCTAAGCCATTAGAAAGGAGCTGGCATGAAGATGAATTCATTCAGACTTGGTCAAAAAGGTTAACTTTAAGATGGCTTTGCAAAGACATGTCAAACTTAGGTGCACAGCGCTCTGATATTCTTCAGTTTTGTTAAAAATTCCTTTAAAATTCCTTTTAAATATCCATCATTAACTTACCTACTACCAACTATTTAGCAGTAGTGGGACCTTACTACTACCCGCGTTTTTCAGTGCACAAGCTACCTCTCCTTTCTGGGAAGATCTAATGCTGATAGTATGTCCTCTGAAATACCTGGTATGTCTGCTGCCATACGTACTAATGAACTAGATGGGTAGCTGGTCTAATCCAGCACAGTTGCTTGTGTTCACATCAAGCTAGCTATTATGGAACCTCTGCCTAATGGAAAAAAAGACTTTATCAAAGTGACAAAAGGCTACCCAGTACATCAGCCTGTAGAATAGTGACTGTGTTAGCACTTGGCTTGGTTCTGGGATTTTTTTTTCCATGGATTTATCTACTCAATGCTTATACTTCTGGTCTCATTTGGTGCCTTCTTATTTTTTGGCTGTAGGAAAGTATTTTCCTTTTCACTTTGTCCTTCATGTTTTATAGTAGTTCGATATATATTACCCTTTCTCCCCACCCAGTCATGTTTTCTGCAGTTAGAGTTGTGCTTAACTTACTTTCATCAGTAGGAAACTGTGGATCATCTTTCTTGCCCTTCTCTGGCCATTCCTTATTCTACTGTTTTATAAGTGATAAGAAATGCATGCAGGATTTGATATGTGGGTGCTCTGTGCATTTATGTGGTTGCATAATTATGCATTTCTACTCTGTTTCATTCCTAATAACTGCTAACATTTTGTCTTGATAGCTGTTGAGCTCTGAGCTGATGTTTCCCCCCGAAACTGTCCATAATGATTTCAGTATCACTTTCCTGAAAGGCAGTAGCTAATCTTAGGGCTCTTTTTGGTTTTCCTCCATGGATTAGCCTACACTTACTGATACTGCATTTCATCTACCATTTTATTTCCTAAGCAGTTGTCACTATGAAATCCTTGCGGTCAGTTTTAGATTTGAATGCTCCTTTTATGCTTTAGGTATGCACTTGATCCTACCAGTGCTCCAGCAGACTTCCTGTTTCCAATGTAATTTATGTCCTTAGCAAGTTGCTCCTTGGTTTGTTTCATAGTTAATTCATCATTTGTGTTCTACTCCTTTTTTTCTTCTTTTTTTTCTTTTTTTAAGATGATGCTTGGTTTACTTCTAGCAGCCTCCTTTGCTCTTTAGTCTTGGCTTTTCCATCTGCTTTTCTTGGTGGACTGCAGAGAACTCAGATCAACTCAAAATGCTGTTCATTCAGCATTTTAAGTGTTTCATGCATTCCTCTGGCTGCTGCTTTTTAATGCTTTAATGCTTTTTTCACTTTTTTTGAAGTTTAATAGTTATGTGCTGAAAGATTAAAGCTTGAATTCTCTGAAAAATAGTGAATAGAGTACGTTATGGTCAGTATCAGAAGGTTCTTTTTGTAGCTAGGTACTGTGTACTGTTCAGAATTAAATGCTATTGTGTGATCTCCAGCTGATTTGAGAATCGATTATTTATGTTAGGTTAAGGCTTTAACCTCTGCATGATGTCACTGAGGAGACTGGTAAACATTAGATGGGAGGACTAGTCTCTCTAATACTGTTTTCTACTGCTGTAATGTAACACAGGCACTACAGCAGTTAGGGACTATAACCCCCCTAGCTGAATTGTCAAAGGCAGAAGTTGAGGCACCACTACGAAGATTCACTGTGCTAGAACATCCTGTCACAGCTACAGCAACTGTTTAACTCATTTTGAGCTGTTCACGTACAGCAGAAATACAAAGTACTACATGGCTGGCCAGCTGTACATGCTCTGGGAAAGATTTCAAAAGCCTAGATCATTGCAGAGTTCATTCAGGCAATATTACTGATACTGACTCCTACAGAAATTCCCTTCAATGACACATCCATACTACAGCAATTACCAACTAATTTTTAAACACATTAATTGTAATTGTTTTACACATAGTTTCTAGGCTATGGCTCACAGGAAATTTGTCGCTAAACACAATGAGGCAGGCATGAACTTATCAGTGATGTGAAGTTGCTGGAATGAGACATCTGCAACAGTCTTCCAGAAAACCCCAACAAAATCCAGGAGATTCAGATCCTATTGCAGGATTTCTGTATTGTGAAGCTTTAGGTGTTTGTTTGCCAAGCAACTTAGAACAGAGCCTCTGGTGGTATTAAAGTGTTTCTTGAGGTATTAGACATGCACGTGACCTTTTAAATCTTGTTTTGAGTGTTGGAATGCATTTCTCATTTTTAAAAAAAACTTTTTAAACCTTTTTTCCCTCTCTCTCTCTCTCTCTCTTTCCACAGGCTGACGAAGATCCTATCATGGGATTCCACCAGATTTTTCTATTAAAGAACATCAATGATGCCTGGGTTTGCACCAATGACATGTTCAGGCTAGCATTGCACAACTTTGGCTGAGCTGGCAACCCTGAGGCACCCATGCTTTTTTTTTTTTTTCTTCTCTCCTCTTACTGATATTATTCACACTCACGGAACATTCCAAATATCATACACAAACCTGCGGCACTGCAGAGCGTGAGCAAGCAAGACCTGTGACCTGCCCTTCTGCTGAGTTTACATTGTCACTAGATGAATTCCTTGTGCATGATGTTTGGAAGTTAGACTTAGCTGCATTTGACAAAAGAAATTTGTGTTGTACCAGCATGCCTCGGAAAGAATTTATAATGCAAAAGGTTGCTGTTTATGTACTGACAAGATGCTCTATAACCCAAAGAAATGAAAGAACAGCAGCCTGTACAGCCCAGATATTGATTTGTTCAGATGTTTCAATGCTACATTACACAATAAAACCATGAGATTTTCTTAACAGTTTAAATTGTTTTTATCAGTTGGATATTGAGTATATGATACTACTTGAATTAGTTTGGATACCCTGTGTCTGCCTGGTTGGGAAATGTTTACAAACCTAAACCCCCAAATTGAAGAACACTTGAGACTTTTACCAGTGAAGGCTGTTCAGGTATGCCCTGGGGCATACAACTGCTTTCACTCTCCTTTTTAGCAGCTATTGTAGTGGTGGCTTCTGGCTCAGTTTTTCCACATTCTGCTTGACCAGTTAGATCTTGGCTGTTTTTAGGCTTTTGCCTTGGCAAAATACAAGATAACACACAAAGCTGACAGTCATGGCAGCCTGTATTTAATCTTCATGACATTTATTATGTTAACCCTCAAAGCTAAACAAGCCAGTTGTATCTTCTTCATAGGCAGACACAGCATGATACTTGCCTCCAGGTGTCTGAAGTACTTATACAGTCTAGTATCCTTGAATTTGCATCCAGCCCAGATGCCCCTGCGCAGGTTTATGCTCTATTGTCCTTTCAGCATCCCTTCACTATAATTCGAACTAGTTGATAGTACTGCATTTGCTGTGCAGTGTGGATGTGTTTCATTTTTTTTTTTCCCCCCCCCCCTATAATATCATTGGCTGTCATGTATCATCCTGAAGGTGGCAGCATTTCACTAGTGGATAGATTTATTAAATACTCTTTCCAGGATAAGAAATGCCACATGAGCAGAATCGTGTTTGCTTTACCTTCACAGCTGATTAAATAATTAGACCCTGACTTTTGAGGGCTTAGCATGTCTGGCTGCAGCCAGACTTTCAAAGTATGCTGAACTTGGCATTTCCCTTTGAAACTTTTCAAGAAAGCTGGGGATGCAGTGTGGTCAAGCTGATCTATTCTCAAATCTGGCTTTGATATTGAAATGGGAATGGAGCTTTTTTGAAAATTGATCTTAGGGTCTGCCTGTTTTGTATCACAACGTTTCCATATATTCCCAGTGTGCTGACTGATTTGTTTCAAATGAAGTACTGTTTTCCTGTTGCTGTTTCTGTGCTATTGAAATAGCACTCAAAATTCATCACTTAGAGACTGGCGCTTCTAGTAGAAAGAGGCATTTTGCATGGTCATTGCTAGGCAAGGATCCTTCTGTTGTAGACTCCAGATCTAAATGAAATCTGGCTTATGAACCTTGCCCTGCAGGAGGATCTTGTCCACTATGTGCAAATAGTCCTCTGGTGAGTAATGAGCTCAAAGAGCCAAGAGAGAGGTTTGGTTTCAAGGAATGCTACATATTGCTGGTATTAGTTTAAAAGCAAATCTAAAATGAAAATCCTTTAAACCCTTAAAACTTCAAAGACGTTATCCTATGCAGTTGCAGCTAGCTTGGGGGGGGGAGGGGTGTCCCATAATAGTACTCCCCCTCCCCCTTTCTCCACAGAGTCATTCATTCCTGGTTCCTTACCTGGGGGAAGCAAATGCCAGTGTTTCTAAATCAGGATTGCTTAATGCTTTTGAGATCTGCAGGTCAATTTTGAGGCCCATGATATGTGAACAGGTTTGCTGCCTCTTAACTGAATGCTTCTTTCTTGTACCCTTGTCTCAGTGCAAATGTTAGACTGAGCCTGAATAGTCATGTTCCAAGTTAGGGAGCTTCTTGGAGAGGTGGACATAGCTGCCCATAGCTGGAGAAAGGGAGCATTACATGTGAGAGAATGTGGTGGGTGTTTTTTTTTTTCTTCCCCAAATGACCTGTCTTCTTTCAGAGTGAAACTTCTGGAATCCTCCCATGGTATTGCATGCGGTTTGGTTGTAATATCATATTAGCCTTGCTACCAGTGGTATTCATAGCCACATTAAAAAGATGTCTTAAGAAAACTCTGAATGTGGTTCTTGAAGGCAACAGGTCATCTACTTTGCAGGGAGTTACTTGAGGATAGGGAAAGGAGGAACATTTTCTTGTCCTGAAGAAAGGAATGATTTGCTTCCCTTCTCTCCTACTTAACATCTGCCTTTTAATCGTCTGAAGAAAGTGAGCCCCAGTCCCGGTGAGAGAAGGAAGGGCAAAGCCTGGTCCGGAACCGCGGGTGTCAGGGTGCCAGGGGCGGATCAGGGGCTCGCGGCAGCGGTGGCTCCCCGGCCCCCGCGCGGCTGGGTCGGGCCCGTGCCAGAGCCGTCAGTAGCGCTTTCCCTGACGAAGGGGACTCACTTCAGCCAGGCCCGCGGGAGCAGCGGCTGGGGGCCGCGGCGGCACGGACCCGCGCTGTCTCCCGAGGCAGCAGGAGCCCCGGGACGGGGCGGCTCCGCCCCTGCCGCGGCCGGAACGCGCCGGTCCGGCGGAGGTTTCCGCCCGGCGCATCAGCAGCGGGACCGGAGGCGGAAGTGGGAGCGGCGGGCCGGGGTGGGCAGGGGCAGCGCGGCGGCGGTTGCGCGGGCTGCGGCGGCGGGAACCGGGCTGGGCCCCATGGCCTCCTCCTCTAGTATCGACATCGAGGACGCGACCCAGCACTTGCGGGATATCCTCAAGCTGGACCGGCCGGGAGGTGAGGGGACCGGGGCTCGAGAGTGCGCGGGGAGCCCGCCGCCGGTGAGCCCGGCCGCCGCTGTCGCCGCCGGGGCGGTGCCGGCTGCACGGCGTCAGGAGCCGCGCCGCAAACCTGCCTTCAGCCGCTCGGCCAGGCACCTGTTCCTGGCCCCGGGTGTGCTGTGGCCTCGCCGCTGCCGCTCAGGGCCCTCCACCCCGAGGCCGGGCCCTTTCCGCAGTCTGGGCCTCGGGCCCCACGCGACCGGAGCAGCGCTGCCGTGCACCGGCCGCTCCCTGCCCGCCTCCCCTGTGCTCACCGCCGGGGCGCCGGTGGCATCATTCTCCGCGGCTCCGGGCGGCTGGCTGTGCCTCTCTGAGGTAACAGTGAGGGCGGACAGGCGGCCCCGCTCACCCTGAACCTTTTCCCAAGGAGTGCAGGCCTTGGTGGTGAAGTTTGTACCGGCTGGGTAAGGAGAGGACTCCAGTGACTGGTAACTTGAATAAAATCCTGAGCAGGTCCTCACTTACAGGAGACAGTATCTGTTGCTGAACAGGGAGTGGGAGCCATTTGGACCCAAAGCTCACTTTTTCTAGCACTCTCCGAATTCTCTTTTCCAGGGGGTGTGATTGTCTCTGAGTAGATCAGCACAGTTCAGTTCTCAACTCAAGCTTCTCTTCGTTGTTAAAAAAGTTCTGGATTTTTTTGCAAGTTTTCTTACTGGGCCTAGTGCTTTGGGCTATTTGGTCTCTCTGAGATTAGCACTATCCTATTCAGTCTCTTTTTTTATTTGAATGTGAAATGGGATTCCTGTCACAAACATCTCTCTAAAAGCACTGGTGAATCTTCTCCCTTTGCTTTGAGCGATTATACTTCTCTGCTCTGAGTTCAGTGGATCAGTTTCTTTCTACCCATGGGCAATATCCATGGTAGACAGCAGTGTTCTTAGCAGTCAGCTGTATAAAATGTGTTCCAACTCCCTTTTAGCATAGTATCACTCTCTCAACCCCCCTCATAGCTTTTGAACCTTCTGGACCATTTCAGTCCAACCTGATAGGGTAGCGGTGGTCTGAAGAAGACTGTGTTCCTAGATGTTTTGCAAAAACTTAGCGTCTGGAGAGAGGACAGAAGTTATGCCCTTTTTATGCTCCCAAAAAGCAAAGGCAAGAAAAACTTCATTTTTAAGTGTCCTGAGAGTCAACAGCCAGTCTGTCAGTACAAATACACTAGTGCCAAAGCACTACTGCATGTGCTGTCTTTTGCTTGGTCAAAAAGAAGAGAGCTTGGATGCAGGATTGTTGTGAGGGGTGTGGAGGTACATGGGGTAACAGACAAATCTATTGTAAGCCAGATTGTTAGTTTTGCTATCCGTAGAGAAACTTCTAATTACTTGAAGTAGTTTCTCTTATTTCTGGAACACTTGGATGCCCCAGGATTTTAATTCTAGTAATGTAAAAATACATTTCTCCTCTATAATGCAAGGCTTTGTACTTGAAAGACTGAAAGGAGAACTCAATGCTGTGATGGGGAACATTTGTTTCATGAGCAATTCATGAACTGAAAGAATGTGTCATGGTTGGGAAGTGGTTCAAGTTGTTTGTCTTCTCTCAGAGTGACTTGACTTCCCCCGGAAGCAGCTTCTATTGCTGGTAGAAGCAAAGGAGATATTCACTGAGAATGGCTTGTATCTTTTCATTTTGCTTCTTTGAAATTGGTTTTTGTCCTTTGCATCTCATTTTCTTTATACCTTCTTTGTCAACTCTAGTGCATGAGAAAGTAGTTGGGAGGAAAAGGAGTAAGTCAAGCAGTAATGCACCTGTAGTTGTGCTCAGCAGGAAGTGCTGCCTGTGTAGTAGCAGAGACTTTAAAGAACTGGACAAAATAAAGAGCAAGAGTACTTGTTTGTTAACTGAAAGCCTCTGAAAGTCCTATGAACACAACAAAGGGAAGGGAAACTGAAGGATCTATCAAAGCTTTTGAATGGGAATAGAAGCAGTGCCATGAATTGTGTGTATTGGGCTAGTCTTGTCTGGCATAACAGCTGCTGCTGTCAAGATCCAAGTTCTAATTTCTGTTATTCCTGGGATTTACAAACTGAAATATCCCACAGAGAATAGTGTAGTTGCTTTCCAAGCCTTTTAATGCTAAGAAAGTTTTCTCATACTAGATGCATGTAGTTATGAGCAGTATTATGTTATTTTGAGTGCTCTCCAAGCATGTGATGAGATACTCCCTGCTCCGAAGAGTTTACAACTATTATAACACTGTCTTAGTTCTGCTGGTTTTGGTGGTTGTGAAAATGCAATTCCCCACCTGTACCCCATCTATCTTGACAGAGGTTTCACTTGATTTCAACATACATCATTCACGACTTCAGCAGCTCTTGCCCTTTTTTGATGTCATACCCTCAACAAGGGAAACTGCATGATTAAGCCATTTGTCCTCCAGCTGAGGCATGACCCCTCTTCCGAGGGGTGTTGATGCTAATGCACTATATAGGAGAGTCCCTGCTGGGATTCTAGGCAGAATCCTTTAATCCATGCTGAAATCTCTGTTGATACTAGGTGTTATGTGGATTCACCCAACTCCCGTGACATTTATTGGGGAAGTATTCTGTTTAATACAAAATAGTGTTACCTGGTGTAAGTTCTGGTGGAAGCAGGAAGCATTCTGTATCTTGCCTCTGATTATTACCTGCTCTCTAAAAAGGTAATGAATATGACTGGCTCTTCTTTCCTTTTGATAGCCAGCAGTAGTGTGAGTTAACATTTGTTTTTGTTCGCAAATTTACTGAAGATTGAGCCTCTTCCCTTCTTTTATGCCTTCAGGGTTGCATGCACATTGCACCTCTACCTGGATCCCACTAAGATGGAGAGATGGGCTAAGTCCTGACTTCAGTGTACTGTTATTGTGTCCAGCAACCTCTGTGGAGTGTTTTCTTTTTCCACCTCCCATGGAGCTGACATGAGTGTCCTGCTGACAAGAATAAAAAAAGCTGAGACATTTATGTGAGCCTCTCTTGTTGTTGCAAATAGAGCAAAGAATGTAGATGCTTTTTGCATCATCTCTCTCTGGCAGCCTGTGATGTTTTTGCTGCAGAGAATACTTCTCTGCTTTTGGTTGCAAAAGGACCATTGCAGTTGATGGAAGTTGCTGCCACTGGGCAAATATCATGTGCTATAAGAATAATTGGCACAGTCTTAATCATGCAACAGCAAGCACAAATGCACTAGGTGGTTACAGGATTGCTTTCTGGGGCCTGAAGTTTCCTTGTACAGTGTGAGTGCAGTTTCTGTTTTCTTCATGTGATGCAAGTCAACTGAGGCCTTTGCACTCCAGGTGAACACCCAGTCAGTCTCTGTATTGGGATACCATATAGCTGCACCTGCTTTTGGTGTCCATCGTGTAGTTGCTGATTTAATATCTTTGTTCATAAACTGGGAGGTTTTAAATAAACATTCTGGAGAATAAATATTAGCTGCAGTTACCTCTGTAGGTAACAGCACTTATCCTGATATATTAAAGCAATTAAACCTGTTTGGTAATTTAAAGTTTGCCATGTTTTCAAAGGACATGTCTCTTGCCCACAGTTCTGTTTAGGTTTGTTATATGTGCCAGTAAGAATGGAGCTTCTGGTCCTGTGAGCAGCCATTTTATGAGAGCTTAGCAGCAGTTGTTACCAAGCAACACTACATGAAATTTCAGTTTTCAAAATCAGTGAAAATTTCGAGCAAGATTTTTTTTGCTGAGACAAGTGGCTTTGACTTCTGTGTATTGATGTGTAAGTGCAGATAGACTGGGCTTGCTTTTCAGTACGTATTGTCAGCTCTTCACCTTGCTGATAAAATACTGAGAGAGAAGATTCTCCTTCGCCCTCTGTTGTATTCGTCCCCTTCTAAAAACCCTCAGAAGGTGAGGAGGGAAATAAGGATCCTGGGATTAAAAGGCAGCTTGTGCTAGGCCAAATATATGAAGTCAGGACGCATACACTCTTCAAAGCAGAGCTGAAATTCTGAACACAGGCTAGCTTTACACAAAATCTATGAGTGCTTTAAACTTCTATGTAAATAGTAAACCAAGGGAAAGATGTGGGAATTCCATGGGCTCAGCTGCACAGTTTATAGCTGAGTTACTGTGACACCTGGACTTTGAGATCAGGTCCTGTAGTCAGAAAGCAGTTTTGGAAAGTAACAAATGTATTGTTTCCAGCCATCTCCAAATGTTGCAGCTAACCACTGTATTTACTTGCTGGACTTCAGAGAGCTCTCTGCAGCTATGACAGTTAGAAATAGATCTTTCAAGAACCCTTATGTCTGGAACTTGAATATGAGATCAAGGCCTGAGTCAGCTCAAGCCTTTAGTCCCTCTGATTCAAGAGTATTCACTCCTTGAACCTGATGAATTCCTTGCTCCTGTTCATTCATATCTTTTTCTGGTCTGCTGGGGTTGCTTAATGTAGGAAAAGGGCTGTGACTTCCTCTTTTGCGTGGAGATAAGTTTCTTATATGGGAGCTATCTTACACATCCTTTTTAGAGCAGAATATTTTTTCCAACTAATTCATCATATTAGTAAAACTGATAGATCAGTAAAACCTAAGAAAAAAAATTGGAAGTAGTATACTTCACACAGCACTATATCTTTTAAGTGGATATTGTGCACAGTTGGTCATGCTTTTCCCTAGGTTCCGTAAATGAGAACCAGAGATCATCAAATTCATACAATGGAGACCTGAATGGGCTGCTGGTGCCTGATCCCATTGTGACTGGAGATGGACCTTCCCTGGCTAAGCCGGTGCATCGCAGCATTTCTCTGGGAGTCCTGCAGGAGAAGCAAGTCATGTAAGTGTTGTCCAAGAAAGGCTGACAGAGTGAAGAGAAAACTGCTAAAAATTAGTTCTGGGGAGCCTGGGCAAGCATGGTGGGAATCTGACAGTGAGTTTTAGCTTGAATTGAGCTGATGGTTGTGAGTTGATGCTGTTGACCACAGGTGTCAGAGCTCTGGCTTTTGTGACACTGGTGCATGGAGCCTGACATCCTTGCTATTCAGGAAATGAAGAACATTGGCGGAGCTGTTCAGGGAGAAGGGGAGGAGGACTGGCCAAATGATGGAAATAGCAGGATGGAGTTAAATTAGCAGAGCTCCGGGTGAAACTTAGTGTTCTTATGTAGAACTCCAGCTAGACTGCTTCAGGCATGCAAGTTGCCTGAGAAGCAACTTACACCAGTTTGCAGGGGAGACCACATGCTTGTTATAGTATTTATTTCCCCATAACTTAGAACAGAACAACTGATCCTGAGCTGGATTCCTACCTACCTAAGTTATGCATATAAATAGGTGTATTTTGGACTGCATAAATGTATTTGCTGCTTATATACTAAAGAGCATATGCCTGTAGAATACTTAGGATTTTTTTTTGTCATGCGAATAATAACACAAATCATACAAACACACTGCTATCATACATCAGTCTAATCAGTGTAATACTTGCCTTCATGCAGTGACTCTTAACATTAGACCTCATGTAAGTAGCTTTTGTTTTGCTTCTCTGTTCATAATTCTGAGAGAGGATGCTATGAGAACTGTGAGTAATGTGCATTGCTGCTGCTGAGGTTCAGCTGGTTGGCTTTGGTCTTTTTGCACTTTTTAGTGGTGGATAGTGATCCAAAGCTGCTTTGACCAAATGTAGGTCTGTGCTCAAATCAAGCAGATTAATGGGCTGTGAGAGGAGACTGGAGGTTTTAAGCTGAGCAAGCCAGGTGCTTCACTCTCACAGAATACTGAGAGATACATTGGGAAGGTAGATTCTTAACTGAAAATAGCTTTTGTTTTCAGTTGTTCAGCTCGGACCTACTAGATGCACAGATATACCTTCGGCAGTGCTGTTCAAGATTATGGATACCAAATAGCTAACCTCTGTTTATCCTGTTTCTGTGAAGTCCTTTGTGATTTTTGCCCTTTGCCTTTCTTAAAAGCTGCCTTTCCGGTGATGACAGCTCCACTTGCATAGTGATATCAGCAAAAGATGTGGAGATAGTGGCCAGCAGTGATTCCAGCATCACCAGTAAGGCCAGAGGGAGTAACAAGGTAAGTAACAAGGGAAAGCATATTTCTGTCTCTTCTTTTTGGTCACATTAGCTCAGTGAACGTTCCTACTATTTTAAAACAGAAGTGATGATCTTCTTTCTTGTATTGTAGGAGCTTATAGTTACATAGAAGTTTATCTCAGAGGTTACCAAGGTGTTTAAAAAAAAAAAGGTGGGGGGAGCAGTATCTTGCAGCTGATTATTATTACAGAGTCTGGCTACATTACCTTCTACTTCTCAGGGATAAGTTCCATGGCATAAGCTGTAGGTTCCTGTGAAAGTGCCCTTCCTGAACTCACAAGCTTCTCCTGTTGATTCTTTTTTTGCTGGTAGATCTTGACTATGGAGCGAGAGTTGCTTTTGACAGCTTGTGAGCGTCAGTCCTGCTGAAGGCTCCAGCTAGCAGATCAGAGCTGCAGAAGAACCAATATGCCGAACTTAGAACTAGTTTTGTAGCAGAATAGTAGCATGGTATTGCTCAGGAGACAGAATTCTGGTCTTGGTCCTCTCAGCACTTTCCCATATTGTGTCATTTTGTTCCTCAATGTGTGCTGAATTAAGGGAACTCAGAGAGATCATAAATGAATAGCTTACTGTGTTATCCCTGTTTTTCACAGGTAATACTGAAGATACAGGTGAAAGGGAGGATCACTGCCATGACTTCCATAGTATTTCTTAATCCTTTATTCACAGTGGCAGTCAAATATGGCCAGGACTCTCAGTTTCTTTGAAAGCAGTATTAAAACTAAAGAGCAAGCACAATGCACCAAATATATTTCTATATTTCAAAAATGTTTCCAGGAACTGGGATCCCAGACATGGTACTAATAAAGAGGTGAAGGCTGCTTTGCTGTAGTTGAAGGTAGAGTGTTGTTCTGCAGTAACACTGAAATTCAGTGAGTTGCATTCCTTCTTGCAATGGAAGGAAATAGTCATCAGCCTCTAGAACTTTGAATATTTAGGGCTCTGCTACCTGAGACTCAATATGCAACTCTGCTTGCCAACTGCTGCTTCTAAGAGTTGCCTATTGAGCATTATTGGTCTTTTTTAGAGGAAGTCATGTGTTTGGCAAGTTTATTCCAGACCCTTCTAATTTTTTTTTTTTCCTTTCTTGAGCAGGTGAAAATACAGCCTGTTGCTAGATATGACTGGGAGCAGAAATATTACTATGGCAATCTGATAGCTGTTTCAAATTCTTACCTGGCTTATGCCATTAGAGGTGAGATATCTTCCTGTCTTGGATGTGATTTGTATTGATTTGCACTGTGCATCCCTAAAAGAGGCAAAGTGTGCCTCAGAAGAAGGTATCTGGCAAAAAGTGAAACACTTATTGTAATACCCAGATCAGAGTGCTGTTGTGGTGAGAATACAAATGAGACTAGAGCTATAGGAGAAGGAGCAGTTGGTGGTGTAAGAGAGTTTCCATTAAGAAGGAAAGCTTCTCTGAAATTCGAAATATAAGAAAGAAAAGGACTCAGCGGGGATGGGAAAAAGTTGAAGGATTGCACTGGTTTCACTGGACAGTAATCTGATGTTCAGATTATTACGCTAGTGAAATATATCTGTAATAAACAAGTTTCTCTTTGGCTAAACGTGGAAACAGTCCTATGGTAATTTGAGCAGATATTTGAAATAGATTTGCTTAAATAAATTTAGATTTGAGTTTAAGGTTAAATTTGGAGAAGGCAAAGAGCAATGCAGGTAGACCGTGTTTTGGAGCAGGGAAGGAGAGGAAGGCAGAACAATGCAGAAAAAAAATGTTTCACAAAATATGTGAAACAAATGAACATTTGCTCATCTGCAGTTTCTCTTTCTGCTCCGATATAACCACAGATTTGGGGACCCGTTCAGCTCTTCCCTTTCTTCTTAGAATGGCACCCCATCAGTTTGTCTGGTCTCTTACAAAATCTACTGCTCTATTTCTTTGTTTTATCTAAGTGAGGTTATTCTAGAGTAGCTGTTCTTAGGATGCTTAGCCTTTTTGTATTGAAGCCTGCATGCGGTAAAATACGGAAAGTTGAGTGATCTGCCAGGGCTGACTTGGGCATCAAGAAGTGGAAACAGTAGGGTCACCTGCTTGCATTATAGTGATGCTTGTGTGAAATGGGGAAGTTGGAAATTTTGGTCCAAATATGCGCACTCTAGAGCATTTTCTTTTTAGCTATGCAAACCAAAAAGCAGTACTTTTTTCCACATGAATATTTATGATTTCACATTGCCCTTAGAGAAGATGTATTTGAGCTACCTGCGCCTCCATGACTCTTTAGTCCAGTTACTGAAAATCAAATTACAATTACAATTAATCCACAGTCACTGGAGGTCAATCCTGGAAGTTTGATAGCCTTGTCATCAGCTTGTGATAAAGATTTAGATCTTGCATTTCATGAAAGAGTCTTCCATGAGAAGAATCCTGTCCTTGGTGAGCTGTGATGTCAGTGCTTGTTGTAAAGAAACATTGCAGTGGCCTTCTGTTTTGGAATGAACTTCTGTTGACTTTTTAAGTAGAATAACTCAGAATTTGCAGTGTTCGAGAAGCTGTAAGAGATGTAGGAAACTGAGCTGCCCCTTAAAAGGCAGGCAAAATCCTTCTTCTGTTGCAGCAGTTCCCTCCTTCTGCTCCAAAGCTGAAAAGTGCAGTGAATGTTTGTGCATGTCCTGGGTCTTGAAAGGGTTTGTTAATGTAGCATCTATTGGCATGGATTTTCAGTGTGCCACCAGTGACAGCTGATAGCAGGATGGAAGCAGGAAATGATGGACTGGCTGCTGAAAATAAAAGCAGTCCTGTAGGGAAACTGCACAGATGAATGGTGACTTCTCCCTTCTGTCTTTTCTGCAGCTGCCAGTAATGGCTCCGCTATGGTGCGGGTGTTGAGCGTCAGCACTGCTGAGCGGACCTTGCTGAAAGGATTCACAGGCGGTGTGGCAGACCTGGCTTTTGCTCATCTCAACTCCAACCAGCTGGCATGCCTCGATGAGGCTGGCAACCTTTTTGTCTGGCGCCTGGCCATGGATAAAGAGAAAATTCAGTATCTTGTCAAAGCAAGCCTCATATCAATGTTTGTGTAATGGTTAGATGTGAATGCAGCCTCAAAATTGCAACTTATTGCATAGCCCTTTCAGAATATCAGCTTGCGGGAGGTCGGTCGGTAGTTTTGCCTATCCAACAGAGTATCAAAGAAGCATCCAGTCAGTCAACCTGTGCCTGTACTGAAATTCTGGGAGTGACATCGCAGTGTTCCTCCTGGCCCAGGCAAAATTAACTAGCGAGGAGGATTTTAGCATCAGTGGGTCTGTGCTAGCTGGCCTTACACCTGGGCAGTGTCCATTTGACCATGTGGCAAAGCTTGTTACTCACATTTGTCTAGTCCTAGGTCTTTTCCTCAGTTACTTTTCTGGAGAGGAAGATGTGACACTCACTTAACTTCCTTCCAAAACTGCCATCCCTGTTCTTTTGATGGTCTTGAAATTGATTTTAAGGTTTGACTGACTACCATAAACCTTTTCCTTGTAATTGCTAGCAGTGACTGCTCAATGCTTTTGGGAAGCACATCAGTCTATAGGATGTGGTGTTTTGGGTTTTGTCGTCTTAATTTTCTCGTTGATGTGTGCAATCATTTCAAAAGCAACTGAAACAAAGGTGTTTGTAGTTTAAGATCTGTTTTGTGTGGGTGAACTGGAGCACTCAGCCTAGGGCAGCATGATAGCTTTTCTGTCTTTCTGTGGTATTTATTGTTGTTGTAATGCTAGATGAAATCATTAATCCATCGACAGTCATTTGGATTGCACATTCAAATGTGGCTGTGTACTTCTGTTGTGACTATCCTGCTCTGATCTGCAGCCAGCAAATGAAAATTATGAGAATCTAACTTTTGTCAGCTTAACTCTTTTCTGCCAGTGAGGAAAAGCTAGCCTGCCTTCTTAGTAGAATCCTTTTAACTGATTTCTCTTGGAATCTCAGTGATCTGAAAAGCTTGATGTCCAAAAGTATTTGGCAGAGGACCACAACCAAATAGGTTATTGCTGAACATCAGTAACAGAATGTTTTATGTTCCTTAACCGCGGTGATCAGAGAGGAGATCTTAGTGAACATCAAACGACCTGACAATACCCCATTGAACACCTCTCGAAGAATCATCTGGTGTCCTTTCATCCCAGATGATAACGAGGAGAGTGGTGAAGAGGGAAGTCAAACATTGGCATTGTTGCACGAGGACAGGGTAAGGAAACCTTGACTGAAACATTGTCCCTTTTTATTGTTAGAGGGAGAGGGGAATGAAGGGAAGAGCCCATGTGGTTATAGGTGTAATGCTTTCTGTCTAATCCAATCTGGGAATCCTCCCATAATATAAGGGGCAGGACTTCTCTGTTTGGAAAAGAGGTCATGCTTATCTCTCTCAGTGGCTCAGGCGGAAGGAAAGTGATAACTTCTGCCCATCGTCAAATATAGGTGGCTAATATAAACAAAATGTGGAGGGCCAGAGGATCACTCATCTCCATGCAGGCTGAGTCAGTACCCGGGGGAGGAGGTTGGTGAGCAGCAACTGTAACTGCCACAAACAGCTACCTATACTAAGTACAGCTGGGTGTGGGAAAGCTTCTCATGGCAAAATCGGTTGGAACTATGAATGTTTATATCACATAACTTGCCATTGGACTGGAATATAAGAATAAGGTAAGAATATAAGAAATCCTTGACTGGATGAATCCAGTAGTTGTAGAAATAAGCCTGTGTACATACATGTTTATTTTTCAGGCAGAGGTGTGGGATTTGGACATTATTCGAACAAACAACAGCTCCTGGCCAGTGGAAGTGCCTAGCATCAAAGAAGGCTTCATTGTAGTGAAAGGTCACAGCACGGTAAAAACCTATTCCTTTTGTTTACTACTTCAAACCTCCCAGGAAACAGGGATACTTGCAGGGAGGAAGATTTTTCTCCCCAGATAGCAGTGCCGAAAACAGTAGTAAGTCATCTATCTGGCATGACTACACATTGCAATTAAATAATTAGATATCAATAAGTGATACAAACAAAGCAAGTGGAGTTGGGCTGAGCTGAGCTGAAATTCTTAACTTCTTGTTTGACTAACGTAGTGCATCCTCTGTGCGGCTGCTTACAGCAGGGACTTCCAGATCTGTCTTGGGCGCTTGAGATGGGCAAGAGTATCGTTCCTGAAATTAGGCTTACAGGTCAAACTTGTTCACGTTTTAAGACTGTGACAAGCTAAATCCACGGTGGTGATAAATCACTTCTTTCCCTCTCTGTTTGGCATGTCCAGTGGGCATGGCCACTGCTTTTGGAAGTGAAGTGAGGCATCTCGCATTTGTCATAGTTGACTGTTAACTCTCCAACCCTCCTCACCCTCCTTCTTTATCTCAGTCTGAGAAGGCCACCTCTGGAGGAGTGTTGTATCAGACCATGAAAACTTTTGCTAGAGTAATCAAAGGAGAGTTTAAATATTCAGGCTAACTCCTCTTGGAGACTTAGTGCTCTCCCCTATGCTTGAATTTCTGTAAAAGTTTGGAGCCCTCCTGACATGGTGTGTTACAGATCACGTAGGTTCTCTTTCGGTTTTAGAATATCAGGAGTTGTAGTTCTTAGGATGTAAAATGGGTGTAAAATAGGTGTAAAAAATAGATGTAAAATAGTTTCTTAGCCAGTGGCCTATGGGTACGTGCGCACGTAGTAAGTGACCTTTGTTTCAAGAGCCAAGATGAACTTGTAGTCGTTTCCTTTGAAAATGACTCTAGGAAAAAAGGCCTATCTTTCCAAGGGCCTGTTTGGCAATCTGAGCTGTATTTCACCTATTTTATTTTATCTTCTGATAAATGGAATGCTGTTACATTGCTGTGATTTATTCCTGGATGAGAAGGGGAAAAGCAAGCCCAATGTCATCTTTACTCTTCTCTCATTCCCCTAATGAATATAGCTGTATTTGTGAGTACAGTGTGTGGACCAGGACTGTGGCTGGGTATCTAGTAGGTGATGCTTTGAATATAAAGGACAAAACTGGAAAGAGACTAATTTCACTTTTTGAACAGGATGATGAGAATGTAATTGTATCACCTAGGTAAAGCAAAGTATTTAATGACTGTGAACAGCCAGAAGATCCCAAAGCAAAATGAGCCCTGATTGTAACATGAGTGACAGTGGAAGCAGGAGCAGCATTATCTATTGCACTTAAATTTCTCTCTGGAAAAGGTGACTAGGATTAAAAAAATGCCCTGTCAGTTCTGTGAAGGGATAAGTTGCCTGGTGAGGTGTGGGTTAAAGGTATCTTGCCTCCTGTCCTACCAGACTGTTAGTCAAATTCCTGTTTGAAGACAGTATTCTTTTTTTTTTTTTCTTGAAGAGTTATAAAATAACTTCTCTCTCTCTCTCTCTCTCTCTCTCTCTCTCTCTCTCTCTCTCTCTGTTTAGTGCCTGAGTGAGGGAGCACTTTCTCCAGATGGAACTGTGTTGGCCACAGCAAGCCACGATGGTTTTGTCAAATTCTGGCAGATCTATATTGAGGGACAAGATGAGCCAAGGTAACTGGAGAATTAGAAGATGGGGGATCTTCAAATAGAGAACAGCAGTTTCTCTCTGAGATTCTTCCTTGTTACAAAATCACTCTCAGGTCATTATGAAGATACAGGGTGAATGTTTATAAAGTATTTTGTGGCTGAAGAGTGCTGTTATATCACTGAATATCACACAAGCTTAAAGTTTGGTGAACTTCAGACAAAAGCAAAGAGCTGTGTCTGGAAGCATGAGTCCTGTGCATTGTACACACTGTGGCCAAACTCTGTTGTACTGTCCTGCGCATGCAGAAAGTGTCTCTGAGCTGCTTGTCTCGGTGTTGATGTCTTTTATATAAGGTGTCCTTGTTGAAACACCAAACCAAAGCCACTTTTTATTTATTTATTTATTTATTTATCACAATCTGTGGCTGCATGGGGTGTGATCCCCTTGTCAATTTATATAAGCTTGTAAACAGCTACCAGTTGATAACACTTGGTGACTGCTGACATAGTGCTCTGTTCAAACAAGTGATAAGATGTTCAGATCCCACCGTTTATTCCCACCACCCCACCTTCACCAGTCCCTGCATTCTTGCTGTTTTCTGATTCTTTCCTAGGTGTCTTCATGAGTGGAAACCCCATGATGGTAGGCCCCTCTCCTGCCTGCTCTTCTGTGACAACCATAAAAAGCAAGACCCAGAGTAAGTCCCCAGTCTACTTTGAGTAGCAGAGTTTAGCAATGTCTTCCGACTCTGCCTTTGGAGGTTTCCTTGTAATTGCATTGCACTTGCACAAATTTAGCTTTGTGGCAGGAGCAAATCCTGTTCTGTTTTTGCAATAAGTTATCTAGTGATGGAAAAATAAGGCACTGGAGCAGATCCTAAAGTTACCTTAACTCTAGCGTCAATTCCAGGACTGTGAAGAGCTAAGCAATGAAAATTCTGAGTCATAGAGTCTTTCCAGGTTTGTAGTATCGTCAGTTTTACATGGCCGATTATCAACTGCAGTAGAAATTTGATGGACAAAAAGAGCTTTTTTATTTTTATTATTATTCTTTCATTAGTCAGTTATGGCCTTATGTTTGTTGGGGGCTGAGAGAGCTATACTGTTTTTTTAATGTGCCTCAGAAGCAGAAGTTTTCTGAGAAGTTTAAGACACTGTTGGGCAAAACCAGTCATGGGCAGACTGTGAGAAACTTCTCTGTGAAATGACCTTGTGGGAGAGACCAGATCTTTAAGACAATCTATTTGTATTGTACCTGCAGGGTTCCCTTCTGGAGATTTCTTATCACAGGAGCAGATCAGAATAGAGAGCTGAAGATGTGGTGCACTGTGTCTTGGACCTGTCTGCAGACTGTCCGGTAGGTGTTGATATGCTGGCTCCCCTAAACAGTTAGATTTAGTTTGACGAGTCAGTGGATCATAGTAAAGCTCTAACCTTTTAGGTTTGCTTGCTTTGCAAAGGTGACCCTTGATCTCTAATAGAGTCTAGCCCCAGCTAGTATCTCTTCTTTTGCCAATCTGTCGTATTTGTTGAAAGATATGAGGGCTGTGGTAGACTGCCAGGTCAGGCTTTGGTAGTGCAGGACCTGTTATACAGGCACACAGGTGTTACTAAGACCTTTTGTCTTCCCTTTGGTCTGTAGAGCACAATCATACCTGTAGCCCTAGGAGAGGAATTCCAAATAGCACTCCTTGAGTGCTTTCTTCTGTAAAAAATTAGCTATTCAATAACCAGCTTAGCATCTCTTCCTATTAGTGCTTCTCCTGATTTAAAGAATTAGAAGCTGCTATGTTGACAGGACTGAAGCAATTATACAAGACTTATTTGCTGAGCCCTATAGCTCCAGAAGTTCAAATTCCCCTTTAGTTCATCTCTTCCTTCAACTTGCTAGATTCTTTGATTTTATTTTTCTGCTGGTGAATCATGGGCTCTCAGGTCACATGCACATGTAAGGCCATTCCTGAATTGCCCTCCTAAAATGAGAAGAATGTGGCACACAGCTGAGTACTGCTTTTTCCATCCCATACTGCAGAAGGTCAGAGTCCTAAGAAGGGTTCTTCTGGTTTGGTGGATCTCTGGCTTTAAACCTGTAGCTTTGGGCCCAGACCTCCTATGAATGTGGAACATGTTAAATAACTACAAACTGTCATTTTGCATTTAAATGTTCAGAATCCATAATTAGATCCTGTCCTGTGATCTTCCTACTGGTCTCTTAGCTGATGTCAGCATTAATTTCTGTGATGATGTTTTCATTCTAGTGGGTGGATGCACTGTAATATGGCTGTAAACTCCTTAAGATGTTTTTTAATGAATTCAGTTTCATAGCGGTTGTTCTGATTGTGTGGATATGCCTTACTTTCTGCATCCCCCTCTTGTTCATGGATCTAGCTTTTCTCCAGACATCTTCAGCTCTATGAGTATTCTTCCCAGCCTGAAAGTCTGCCTCGACCTCTCCGCTGAATATCTGATACTGAGTGATGTGCAAAGAAAAGTAGGTGGCTTATTTTTTTTACTGATTGTGTGGGTAATGGTGACAGAAGGAGAAATAGCCTTCTCTGTGACTCGTTCTGCTGCTTGTGTCTAGGCTTTGCACATTAACAGCTGAAAACACACAGAGGTTGGCCTCAGCTATTTCTCTGTAAGAAGACAAATACTAACAATTTGGCTGATTAATCTCGAGGAGCCTCAAGGATTATTTCTGAACATTAAAGTAAAGCTCTTGTTTGCAGGAATCTGAATGTGACACAGTAGGATTGAGTTCCTGATCAGCATTGACTCAGATACAGTGTGGTTTTTTTTATGGTCCCTTGGGTGTTCTGTTTCAGATTTAAATGGCTCAGACTTTATTCCTTATGTTATTCCCATGGTTCCAGGTCGTCTTCAGGTGCTGGGCTTTATAGTACAAATGCATGTGCGCGCTCTCTCTCGCTCTCTCTATCTCTCTCTCTGCTCTGAAATCCCAGTGACTTGCTGTTTCTTATTCTTCCAGGTCTTGTATGTGATGGAGCTGATGCAGAATCAAGAGGAGGGCAAAGCTTACTTTAGCTCCGTCTCTGAGTTCCTCCTTACCCACCCAGTCCTAAGCTTTGGCATCCAGGCAGTGAGCCGCTGCCGCTTAAGGCATACTGAAGTGCTCCCAGCAGAAGAGGAAAACGACAACTTGATTGTGGGTAGGTGGCAAAGAATTTGGCTGCTGCGAGATCAGGATGTCTTTTTCAGGATGTCTTTCTTTTCAGTGGAACAGGTTGCCCAGAGAGGTTGTGGAGTCTCCTTCTCTGGAGATATTCAAAACCCGCCTGGACACGATCCTGTGCAACGTGCTCTAGGTGACCCTGCTTAAGCAGATGGGTTCGACTTAAATGATCTCCAGAGGTCCCTTCCAACCTCAACCATTCTGTGATTCTGTGATTCTTTCCTGACTGGTTCTGGCTTTCTCAAAGAAGGCTCGCTTTCTTCTTCTCTTCCTCTGTACGAAACTCCTGCTGTACAGCTGGATTACTTCAGAGAAGCACAGTAGAGTTGGTTACAGGGGACTTTCTGGAGGTCTCTGGTCCAACCTCCTGCTTTGAAGCAGGAATATTGCTGGCAGTAGATTAGATCAGCTGTGGCTTTATCTAGTTGTGTATTGAAGGCCACCAAAGATGGCGGTTCTGTCTGTGCTCTGGTGTCCTGACCCAGGGCTGCACCCTTTCCTAGAGAAAATGTTTTTGTAATATCCAACCTGAAATTCCCAAACCACAGTTTATTGCCCTTGCCCCGTACTATGAGGAAACTCCTCTGAGGTGTTTCTGTTACTAAAAAATAGTGCAGGGTTGTGCAGGATTGAGTCAGTGGAAGTGACCCTTTGGTTAAGGTGTAGGATTAGCTGCCCAGGATCTGAGTGGTGATGGTTGGAGGATCACATAGCTTTCTTGCTCTCAGCAGAACACAGGCAGAATATTGCCCTACCTCTGACATTGTAGGGCTGAGTCTCCCTTCAGCACAGCCTGATGCAGGCTTACAGGAGCAAAAGGGTTCCTGGAAGAATTGGCAGGATATATTTCTGTGACTGCTTGTCTGAGAAAACTGTGCTTAATTAAATATCTGAAGTTTGAACTCGTGGTCTGAGATCCAGTTGATTGCTTCTGAACTGTATTGCCAGAGCTATGCCAGGATGTGAGGACAGCATGCAGTTTGAGTTGCTACATTTGGACAGAGAGGGAGAGATTCTTCTGCATTGCAACTGGAAGGCTTATTCCCAAGCTGTGGATTGAGACCCACAAAGTTTCTTGCAGCAAAAATGAACAAGTAACTCCCTTTAGAAGGGAGGAGATGACAAATGTGGGCTTGCAGCGCTGAGGGCTCTGCTTTAAAAAAGGCTTCTTAGAGACGTGTGAGCCATATTCTGGCAATTACTGCAATGGATATGATACAGATTTCTGTGGAAAATTATCCCATGCAAGCTTCCTTGTTTGCTGCTTCTCTTGGAGTGTTGGCTTGTTCCTGATCTCCTACCTTTCTGTTAGCAGAATTTGGAAAGGTGCTTTGAATAACATCAATGCATTTCCTGTAAATGAGATTTCTGGACTGTCAGTGTAGCTTTATGATATGCTTCTCAGTGCCTGTTGTGGTACATAATCATTATAGTTAATTTGTGTTATTGTCAGCATCAGTGACTCATTGGCTCCCAAAGAAAAGAATATGAGTACCCTTTTTTTTTGTAGGGGCTCTGGCACTGAAATATAGAAGAAAAGATGATTGATACAAGTAACAAGTCAACAGCAGACTGGAGGTGAAAGTTTGGGTTGCAGATTGGTGCTCAGTTAATTTGGAGAATTTGCATAGGAATACCTAAATTAGCTTTTTGTGGAGAGTTAGGCTTGTCTTTTCTTCTCAGCCTCCTTAGCTTTCCTAGCAGCAGGACTGATTCAAATATTCAGTGAATGTTGTCAGCACTGGCTGATAAAAAGTTATTGCAGGGCTTTGCATAACTACTGAAGCTTAAAGCTGGGAAGGGTGGTTGAGTCCTAGTCTGAACTTCTGTGTGATGTAAGCCAGAGAGTGTCTTTTAAAACGTATCCAACCAGTCACTTTAACAGCCAGAACAACTTACTGGCAGTTCCAGACTGCAGCTTCCTCCTGTTTTCCTAGCAAGGTGATTTCCACGCCCCCAACTCCCATCCTTGGGGCTTATTTGACTTCATTAGAGCAAATTTGATTGCTCTCACAGTGAAGAGTAAAGCAAGCATAGGATACATTTTCCCATAATAGGATAAATCTACCTCTGAAGTGGAGAAGTGTCAAAGCTGTATGGAGCTGTATTGTTCTTTGCTGCTGGTTCATCTGCTGTGAAGTTTTTCTAGTAGTTTGTTTGCAGTTTCCATCCAAGTTCACATTTTATTTTTGTCTCATTTCCAGAAGGTGCTCAGGGAGCTGGGGCTGTTGAGTCGGCAGCAGGCGTACTTATAAAACTCTTCTGTGTGCACACCAAGTGAGTATGCCTAGAAGCTACCATGGGCAGCTGTCCCCAGTGGTCCCAATCCCACGCTGACCTGTAGAAATGAACTGCTGTTTACTTACCAATTCCTTCCACTGATAATAAAAACTACTTGAACCCATAGAAACTTCTAGCTGCCATGTGTTCAGACTGTCCTTACCAGGAAGTGGTCCAACATGGTGCCGTGACAAGCTAGGTTTTTTTTGTTGTTGTTGTTGTTGTTGCTGCAAGCATACAGCAACTTCAGAGTTCTGCACATATGTATGTCCTGGCAGCACCTTTGACATGCTCTCGGTGCCAGAACTGGGTGACGCAGCTGAATAAAGATCAGCTTCTCCTTCTTCCCTCACAGGCAGGAAGCACTAAAGTGTATTCCACAGGAATCAGTTCCAGGAAGAGCAATCCTCTAAGCCTTAGGCTTCTGTAGGTGATTCATAAGCTAATCAGAGATGCCTGAATTTTCTACAGGGCCCTACAGGATGTGCAGATCAGATTCCAGCCTCTCCATAGTCCTGACGTGGCTGCATCCATACCTTCCCATGGTTCTCATGAAGAATTTGGTGAGCGTTTATGTTCACTGGGTCTTCAGTATTCTAGGCCTTTAAAGGTTGCTGGGGTAGGAGTGTGAAGGTTGGTGGCCTGCTGGCATCTTTGGATGCCTCTTTGTATTAGAGAAGTGTCATTGTGTATGGGGTTCTGAGTATGGACTAGCTTTAGAAGCAGCCCACTTGCTTAGAGCCCAGTGTGAGTACAGAGCAGGGGGAATGTGTTAAGCTAGGAGCACTAATGCTTTGTGCACACTTAGGTTCACCTTCCTAGTTGATTTGGCACTGGTTCCAGAAATACGATGTTTCTCTCTTGTCAGGTGGAAGAGATCTCGGTGACACCAGAGCTTTGGGGGTAGAGGAGACAGGGATGTGTGCAGTGTGCTCTCTTGGATCATTCACCATTCTGGGATGTGGCTGTTAAAACTGGCCTTAAATTCAGGGAAGAAAGGAATTTCTCTTGTTATTAAAGCCTGATAACATCCACTCTTTGACAGGCAGAAGACAGGATTTGCATTGCTCTTAACTTTGATTAGTTCAGGTGGATGTTGCAGGGTTTCTGCTTGTTGTCTTGACATCCAGTATGGTTGACAATGGCATAAGTGTGTACTTTGTGGAGTTAAAGCTTTAGCTTTTGGGGGAAATTCCTGTAAATTTGTTTGTATTTATTCTTTGGAAGCCTTTCCAGACCATATGGCTGATCTAAGCACAGAAGGGCTGGGATCTGAAAAGGGATCTGTGCACGGCTCTCAACCAGACTTACGGCGTATTGCCGATCTCCCTGTACCAGCAGACTTTCTTTCTCTCTCAAATGATGCCAAGCCTAAGTTGATGACTCCAGATGCATTCATGACGCCAAGTACATCTCTTCAACAGGTAACCAGAGGAGAGCACTGTTACATAGTGGTACAAGGGATGGGTTGGGATTTTGATCCTTTTGAACTTTTTCTAGGCTGTAATGACTCAGGGAGGCAGAACTAGTGAATGTAGAGCACAGAAGAAAAACTGCCTTGTGTAACCAACACTGAATAAAGACATGTTGGCCTGTCTAAAATGCCAGGCTGGCCTAAGCTTATGTTGTGAGTGCTGTATTTTACTACAAAACTGCTGATGTAGCTGTGTTGTGTGGAAATAATGGGTATGCTGAATAACTGTATCTATGCTGGGAGACTGCTTTTACTGGTTTACGCATGCTGTTTGGGGTTGTGATGTAACTATAATGGCAGAAAAACCCTGTCACCCTGGCTGTCTCTGCATGTTCTGTCCGACAAGATCCTTGGGAATGCATGTCTAAAACGGTCAGGTGGGAAGATGGGACTGGAACATCTTCTGCATAAGATCTCCTAATTGACAGTCCAATAGTGCAGTGAGTTTTTAGCTGGATTTACTTTGAAACTTGTCTGGATGGAAAGGAAACAGTTCCACAAGCTGAACAGCATCCTGTTGATTGCTGAGTTGGCTTGCTGTGGATCTGATGCAGCAGGCCTTAACTTGTACTGCAGGCAGTTCTTCCGTACTTGCTCCGTGGATTTCAGGATCAGGAAGTAAGTGAAGTATTCCTCAGGATTTGCTGTATGAGAAGGGCACCAGAGTCTTTTTGTGAAGAGCCATAAGCAAACATTTCCTCCTCAGTGGAGCTCCAATGGAGCAGTCAGAAAATGGTGAATTGCTCTTAATGCTCTGTCACATGTGTGGGGCCAGCATCATGCACCTTTGGGTCCTGCTGGGCACCTCTAGAGACTGTCTGGCACTGGCAATGTTTGTCTGCCTACCTCAGTGCAGGTTTCTGCTGCCTCCTCTTGGTTATGACAACAAGCTTAAGGGCTGGAGCTCACTGCTTCTTGTCCAAATCTGCATCCAAATCTCATGCTAGTTTGTCTTAAACCCATTCAGATGTTCTTGCTTGCTTGCATGTCCTCCCTTATCTCTGCATTGAATTTGTGACCATTAGTTTTCCCATGTGCTTTTAAAGTTGGAATAAATGTATCTTAAAAAGTGTTTTTAAAAATATACCCTTTGAAAAGTGATCTTCAATATAATTACAAGGGCTTAATTCAGCTGGTGTGAAACTGTGCTGTTTGCAAGGGCTTTTCCTGCCTGCCTGTGAGAAATGGACTGTCAGCAGTTATTTGCCATGCTGACATCGTTCTTACAGGCAGTGGTGAGAGTGCTGATGAGCAGCACTCTGCGTGCCCATCCTCAGGCAGGGCTTCCGCTTCCAAGGGGGGAACGAGAGGTTGTAACCACAGCTTATATATGTGCTGGAGGAGCTTGTGTGAGTATGGGCAGCACATGGAGATGTGGAGCAATGGAGTTAGTGCTGAGATGATTGAGATACACCCACCCCCAGTGAGAAGTTGGGGAGCAAAGAATAAATTAAACTCCTCATAAAGGTTTTGATGTTGCTAGCAAAGTTGCTGAGTGCAGAAGTTAATTATGTGTCTGAGAGCGGATAGCTTTCCCAACGTGAAGATGAGCCAAGGGAGTAGAGAGGTGTTGTTGAGGGGATGATGACTGCACATACTGTTTGCTGCAAGGACCAGCTCACTCTTCATGTTCAGTTTAAACCTGGCTTTTCATTGTTATCTATTTTATGGCAGGCTTGTTCCTGCTGGCACCAGCACCTAGGAGCATTGTAGTGTGGACCAGCCTTGGGTTTAGCTTAATCTCCACTATGCTGTAAAAAGTGTCAAGAGTCAGAAGCTTGGCCAAACAGGCTTTCACTGCTTTGTACGTTTGTGCATATGTCGGTGACCTCTGTAGCTGTTTCTTGGTAGCCAGAAGCAGCAGAGAGGTCAGCATATCCTGCTGTGCTCTATACTGCTAGCCGGCTAAGGTGAGCAATACCCCTTTCTGTGCATTTATGCATTCCCTTACCACCTATTGGTAGTGCTTACGTAGCAGGATCCAAACCTCAGGCAGATTCTGGCCTCGCCAATGGCAACAGACCTTGACAGGAGCAGTCTAGCTTGAACAATAAAATGTGACCTGGTGCTGAGCCCTGCAGAACGCCACTTCATTTTTGGACTGCAAGTGTGCCTAAAGTAACTTATTGTTCTCTGTGTCTTAGCTAAATACAAGCAGTTGTGGGTCATATGATGGGGATATATTGGGGCCTGCCTTTGACCAGCACCTGTGCATCCCAGCAGCACACTCCACCAACATTTTTATTCTTCTTTTGCCAAAGATTCTTTGGGAGTTCTTCTGGGACCAGCATTCTAAGTTCTGCTGTTGGACTCTTGTCACATTCTGACCTCTGTATATATTTTTTGTAGATCACTGTATCTCCAGGCAGTAGCGTCAGTTCCCTGACTGCAGTCACAGCCATGAGTAGCACTTCTGTCACTGACACCTCTATGCCCAGGTAAATAGAGCATTAAATATTCCTTTGCAGCTGAACTAATACTGTCCTGCAGGGTGGAACAGAGCTGTAGTTTATCTTGCAAGAGAGAAGATTAAGCAGAGTTAGAAACTGGCCTGAGTCCCAGAGCCCCTGTATGGGCAACTGTTTGCATCCCTAAGGCAGCTTGGAGCATGCCTGTTGTCATCCAAGGGGCCAACAATAGTGTTTCATTTGTGCCTCGTAGGGATTCTCTTACTGCATCTCAACTTTGTTGCTTTCCATGCTTCTCCCAAAGGGCTGTCACTGTTTACAGGTAAGGGAACACTGCAGGCATCAAGGACGAAAGGATAGTTGGGACTCTCAGAAAAATTTTGCCAGGGGTGAGGTGGGTTGGGCTGCATAACTAATAAGGAAAAACTTCATTTCTAGGGTCAGGGAAAAAGACTAAGGACCTATTCTCTAGTGTCCTGTTTCTCCCTAAACTCCCCACAGTGTGAACTGAAGATATAATGGGTCCCTTGTCTCACTGACCCCTCAAATTCTAATACTTCCTCAAACAGATTTCAGTGCCCCTCTTTTCTTTGTTTCCATTTAGACTTTTTTTGGCCCGTATGGTGACTAGGAAATGCAGCTGCTAGTTGACAGGGAGTAACTGACCACAGAGTAAAGAGGAGAGAGCTTGGAGAGGACTGATGAAATTTGGGTTGGGTCCTCTATTGGCTGCTCCATTGACTTGGGAATCCAGACTCCTCACCTGCAGTGTTCAATGCAGATCTGTATCATTAAGTTGGCCTGCCTGATTTGGTTTTGTCTGTTTTGTACAGGGCGTCGGAAGACTTAACAGTGAGCCCCAAGATGCAGCTGGACACCAGCCTCACGCTGAGTAGCAGTAGCAGCAGTCTTCAAACCAGTCCTAGGAGCCATTCAGTTCTTATCCCTGGCCTCCCTGACAAGCTAACACCAAAGGCACCTGTTTCAGTAAGGCTCCAAATGCAGCTTGCTTCTTTCTCCTCATGGGCTGTGGTACCTCTCCATAGACTTTTGCAAGCTGAAATGAGGCTTATTTGTATAATAGCAGGGCCAATATCTACTCTTTGGAAAGCAAAGCTGCCAGCATAGATCTGCAGCTTGGTTTATCAGTCTATTAATGGAGCCTGACCCTGCCGCAAAGCAGGATGTCTCTGAAAACTAGAGACAGCTCTAGCTTATGCTATCTCTATCGTGATAGTCAGAAATTGTCAGTCTGTGTGTTAGGAGACAGTGCTACCTGGAAAGGTTTCTTCCTTCTTATTGGTCTTATGGGTCTGAAACTATCATTTCTTATTCTTAAATTTTTCTTTCCTGGTGTGATGTAAAACAGATTATGACCAAAGCTTAAAGCTGAAATCTTTCAGTTCTGGAGACACTCAGCATTAAAACTAACCAGTTCTTTTCCCTCAAAGAGGAAGGATTGGGGAGCAAGTCAGGGAGGTAGAACCAGCGTTAAATTTTCTTTTGGAAGTGTGTTCAAACTAGAACTTAGTTGTGTGTGTTGCTGGCCTTGCTGGGAGACGGTATAATTTTGGGTCTAATTCTGTATTCCCTTATGTGCCAGTCAAGGGTCCCTTTGATTTAAGGAGAATGTTGATAGGAGGAGGCTTATGTGCTGAAGAATCAGTAAATATTTCTGCAAGTAGTTGACAGATGTGGAAAAAACATGCTACTTTTGCGTTGAGAAATTGGAGGGATCCTGGAGCAAATGAAGGTGGTAGCGCACAATCTCATTACAAGTCTTGGGGCCCTTCTCCATCTGCTGAACACTTTGGGTGCACAGGTATCGCATGAGGAAGGGATACAGCCTGGCTGTCCTCAGAGGTGATTGCTGGTGCTAGGGCAGTTGTTCGGCAGTTGGTGAGAGGTGCCAGAGTGTCTTGGGATGTCTCTGTGAAGGCTGAAAGCTCTTGTTTGATGTTATGTTATGCTATATTGTTTTGAACTCAGGTCACGCCAGGAAACCCCTCTCTAGCTCTGGAACTGCAGGAAGTGGAGCCCTTGGTGGTGCCTCAGGCTTCTCCCACCCGTGAACGTTCGCCAGACGTCATTTCCTCTGCTTCCACAGCCATGTCCCAAGATATCCCAGAGATTGCTTCCGAGACCTTGCAGCGCAGCTTTGCAGCTGGTCCGTCTGGGCTCCCTGCAGAGGTGCTGGAGCCCAGTCATCATGCAGACAGTATGGCATCCGCTGCTTCAGCCTTGCATTTGCTGTCTCCGAGGAACCGGCACAATTCTGATCACAGCCACCACTCTTTGGACATGCCTCAACTAGAGGTGGACAGACTGAATGCTCCATCATTACTGGAGACTGCTTTAACTCAGGAAAATGCATCTTCTGACAGTGTTGTGAGTCAGCCATGGCCAGCAGCTCCTGACATAACCAGAGAAACGAGGAACAGCATGGCGGACAGGTAGTCACTTGGGTGTGCCTTTCTTGGGGCAATTCCTTCGCACTTCCTGGGTTGCTAGCTTGGTGAAAAGCTCTTATATTGCAGTTGAGCTAGAACAGTTTTCCATCCCTCCTTTTCCTTGAAAGACCCAATGATTCAAATTTCCTGTGTGCCTGGTTTATATATGCTGTATCCTAAACTTCCTAAGCGAGCTCTGACTGTGTGTGCCCTCTTGTACCCCTTTCAACTCAAGGGATCTCTGTTAACAAGGTGAAATATCCCCTTTAGTGGCCCTCGTGTTCTCCTGAGAATGGAGACTTTTTTTTTTAAACATAATTTCTGAAAACAAAACCAGTACAAGGTAAATTCTACCCCTGGTGATCCCCTTGCAGGCCTTGTTTGAAAGAATTAGCACATAATTGGCAGGTTTAATTATAGGTTAATTGTATGTCTCTCTTCTGTGATTGGCTTTGTGCAGCTAGCATTAGAAATCAGACAGAATGTACCTTAAAAGTCAGGAAATGAATGATAATGTCTCTGTGGAACAGGCATGCAGATTGGGGCAGCATCACATCTGCCTGCTTATCAGAAGCAAACCTTTCTGCTGGGGGCAGTGCTAGGATTCATTGCAGTATTAGTGTCCGTGTCTTCTAGCAGGACTGGAACCACAAGATGGACCTGAGTCTCTCTAGACCAGGGCTGCGTGCACCATGGGAGTCAGTAAACACCTTCCTTTTGAACAGGTGTAGCAAGCTGGGAGTGTCAGTGCATTCCTTCTAACAATGCAGAGCTCTTCTGTACCCTGTCAGAATTACAAGAGGCCTGTCCTTCTGCCTCTTCAGCTGAGGATACTGCTTCAGAAACAGTCTCGGTTCTGATGACTCTGGGGAGGGCACTGAGGCTATGTCTTCATGCTGTGTTTTTTCTTTTGCTCATGATTCAAAGCCCAGAAAAGATTTTTTGGGGAGTTCCCAACTCTCCTTAATCCCACTCTCTCTGAATTCTTTAGGACTTCTCAAAACAGAATATCAGGATATTTTTGGATCTGAGATATTTCACTTGCTCACTGCTATTAAAAAATAAATAAATAAAAAAAATTGACTGGACATGTTTCAGTTCAGTCAAGCTATCAGCCTACGTGAGAGTAACAAGTACTTGCTTCTGTTCAATGATCTTCCTGCATAATGAATTTAAATAGGCCTAGTTTTAGAAGCATGTGCAATTTGCTCTGAAAACCTTTATGAAGCTCCGACTGGTTTCACTACTGCAGTCCTATCCTATCTGGCAGAGCTAAGCTGTCAAATTGTCATGCTTCCCTCTATTCTTTTCAAAAGCTTGGGAGAACTGAGAGGCACTGAATTTTGCCCCAGTGATCAGTATTGCTTAAGGAAAAACAAGCCCAAGATGATGATATCCACTGGCATGCACTGTACAGCCTCTTTTGAGTGGTGGACTACTTCTTCTGCATGACTGGTTGCTGGGAGATTATGTTCTTGGTTACTGCCTGAAGCATAGCTGAACTGCTTGTCCCTTCCAAAAGACAAGTGTGCAGTAGTTTGTGTTAGTATCTCCAAACACGTGCTGCTCTCTGGATCTGTGCAAATAGATTTTTAGACTTTCTAACAGTATGTCCCATGAGAAGTGGAGTGAGCAAATATCCAGCTGAAGGAGACTTTCATTATGGTATTTTCATTCTTTTTTTTTTCTTCTCTAGCCCAAGGGATGAGGTTGAAGAAAAGCACAAGAGCTCTTCCTATCACCGACACAGCTACCACCTGCTGCAGCATGACAGCCAGGATGCTAGCGCAGAACAAAGGTACCAGAGTGCTCAGCCCCCTCTCTTGCCCTGCATGAACTCAGTTCAGGCTACACTCGTGATTCTGTCCCCAGGAAGCCTTCACGTGTGGGGTGAATGTCTTTGCTTTGTCTCCTGACTTAATGTGTGTATGCAGTCCCGCTTCCATAATGTCCTAATGACTTCAGCTGATCATGAGATGGACCTCTGGAAATTGTCCAGTTTATCCCCTGTAGGGAAAGGTTTGGCTGTACTGCTCATAAGAGCATGAAGCGATCTTGGCTTAATTATCAGTGTAAACTTATTAAGGGATCAGTATGGAAATACTGGGTTTAAAATAAAGTAGTGGGGTTACCTCAGGAGTCATAGCTTCCTGTTTTTGGTATCTTTACTCTGTCATGAGCCCCCCTAAAGCTCTGTGGCCACCCTTTGTGTGCGTGGCAAACTAGCCCTGCTTGGCAGCTGAGGGCTTGTTTGTAATCCATGCTTCAGTTCGGACCAAAGTGTGTAGCTGGCCAGCAGCTGAAAGGCTGTAAGGTACCAAGGACCACACACAATTCCTAGGCTCCATCTGATTCTCCTTTCTTACTGCAATACTTGCTGCATTAGGTGCTTTCTGTCTGTAAAACTGTCAGGATACGCTATGCTTGGGTTCCCCCACTGGGTCAGCAGTTGCATCACAGGGCTTCTGTGCTAGTGTGTGTCTACAGCAAGAACAGGCATCGAACTCTGTTCCACTGCCTGACCCACAGTTGTCTGTAATGCAGAGGACCTTCAGGTCCTGTCATGCAGCATTGAAGCTTGGCCTGAGCAGTCCTGGATCAAAATGGAGCAGGCTATGCTGAGCCCTGTAGAGGTCTCTGCATTAAAGATCAAAGTGGCAGGAATCCTTAGCTGAATGACTCTGTGTGGATGCAGAGCAGAGTGTGAACCCTTCTCCCTTAGTGAAGGCTAATGCTGTCCAGTATTGCAAGTGATGTCCTCTCCCCTACTGTTCCTTCATAGTGACCATGATGATGAAGTTGCAAGTTTGGCTTCTACATCAGGTGGATTTGGTGCCAAAGCATCTACGCAGAGGCTGCCTGTGAAGGACTGGAAAGCCAAGGCATCCCCTCGGGCTTCCCCAAAGCTAAAACGGAAGGGCAAGAAAGATGACGGGTATGCCGGGCTTGCTAGGATACAGGTGGCTGTGGGAGCAGCTGTGTAGGGCCACAACCTGATATAGCCATTAGCAACAAGACTAGGGTCTAAGGCTGTGCTGTGGTTAAGTGTTCCCAGCCTTGCCCCATTTGCAACCCCACTGAAAGCATTGTTGGCTACTCAGACACTGGCTGTTGCTTAGGAGTGTGGGAGTAGGATCTGTCCTACCTTTCCAGCTGGGACTTGGTCCAAAATATAGTCTGGGCTTCAGAAGAATTTGTGGAAGGTAAATCACTATTGCACACTGCTGGGGGACACTGGATCCATGTGCCTGTTTCAGTGAAGGCTTCATTGGAACTACAACACTGTGGATATAGCTTAACATGGCCTTGATTTCTGGTTGGCTTCTGGACGCTGGCACAGGGCCCTATTTGACAATATCTATCCATTGTTACCCACTTGCTGCTTTTGTGCATTTCTAAACGTGGCCATATGAATGTCTTGTAATTGAAACTTGATGACTAGAAAGATCTGCCCATGGCAAACTTGATCAACCTGTCTGCATTAACTTGACAGAAGTAGCATAGCTACTGCAGATAGCTTTCTCCTTTTTTTTGTGCTCCCATGGCTCTGTGGGTAGTTTTGGAATTCTAGCTATGCAGATCTCAGGAAAGATGGATTTGGGCATTAAGTTTCTGTTGTGGTCTCTTTCTGTGACACCAAGAAGTTCTCAGCCTCAGAAACGCCCTTCTTTTTTCCTGCCTCAGTCCTTTCTGAGCAGCTGAATGGATCCAGTCTGTGAACTACAAATGTGCACTTTCCTTCTGATAGTGTTTGGTTGTTCATAGGTTGTTCATAGGTGATTCATACAGCTCTCCCAGTGTTACTGGATCAGTGGTTTTCTTTATTCTGTTTATGCTAGAAGGTATCACTGGTTTCCTCTCCTTGAGAGCTGGAGTCATTCTAGATGATATGAAGCTCATTAATTCTATATTTAACAAATGAGTACTAGGTTTTTCTTTGTAAAATATCAAGAAACCTTCAAAAGCTCAAATGGCTTCCCTGGTTTTGAATTTGGGTAAGGCTGAAAAATTGGTGTGCATTTTTCTTTGTAGCAGTCCTCATTAAGGCTTGGCAAAAATCTCTGCCATTTGATGCAAACATCCCTGTGAAGAGACCAGTCTGTAAGGCCTGTGAATAGTGGAAATGATGGAGTCAGTGCTATAGGGATTGGGCTTACATCACATCCTGTCACTCTCATGTTATACTAGGCAAAACAAATGCATGAGCTGAAGTATAAAATCTAAAACAGTCTATAAGGTGTGTGGTCTGTTTTGGCAGAGGACTTGGATAATCAGAGCAGGTAATTGACCTAATTACATTACTGCTTTTTTATTTTTATTTTCAGGGATGTGAACCAGTCACCAAGATCATCCAACAACCAGGTGAGTCACAGAGCTACTTCTGCAGTCCCTCCCAAGGGCCTGATGCTCCAGCTCTGTTTACTGGCTCACTAAAGACCTGAAGGAAGGACCATCCTGGTTCCTTCAGCTACCAAGGGCATCTGCTGTGCTTGGGCAGGCTGAAATGGGGCTGTGCTTGGGCACTTGCACCTCCCTACAGAGTTTCTTGGCATTGCTCAGTTCTGTGACTTGTGCAGCCGAGAAGGAGCTGCTCAGTGTTGTCCAGAACAATGTCTTCCTCCTTACCTTCACATGTCGATTTGCATTTCTGTGTTCTCACGAGCCCTGTCTCATCTGAAACTCCACCCCTCATTTCTTCTTCCCTGATGAGATGACTTGCAGGCATCATCAGCAGGACAAGCTGTTCCCAACACGCTAAGGATCAGAATGGAACCAGCCTCCTGGAATTTCTTATCCCCGTTGATAGCACCTTCGTATTGGGCAGCAAATGCTCTCAGCTGAGTTACATCCGCTCTTTGAATTGTCTTTGGATACTTATGCCACCTTTAGATTTTTGAGCAGATGAATAGACCCTGTGAACTACAGATGTGTACTTCTCCAGTTGTTTGGTTATTCATAAACATACAAGAGAACTGAGAAAAGCGCTCTAGGGAAGCTCCTTCTTACTCCACTGATTGCACAGCTCTTTTGTAACTGTTTGAGGCCCCTGTTTACATCAGAGTTCTAAATTCTCTTTCTTGGTATGTGGCCGAAAGTGAATAGGATCTGGTTTGTCCTACTCCCATTTAGATGCCAGAGCTTTGAAGGGAGTCTTGAATCTAAACAGTTTAGGATATTCTGAGCAGCCATTTGTGAAGTCCATGTGGGAATTTCATGTACCTTGCATTATTAGTTTATTTCTTGGGACAAAAGTCTTAGAACAAGGCCAACTTAATGCCTATTTTTCTGCCTTGTTTGTGTCCTGGGCACATGGGGTAACTCACTACCTAGCAGAAATCTTGACTTGATTGACCTCTGATCTTATTAGAATTGAGTGCCTATCCTCTCCACCCACAGATGACACCTGAGTTCCAGGATGAGCTGATGTGCATATTGAGGAGCCAACAGCGGGAGCTCTCTGAGCTGCGTCAGAACCAGATGGAGCTGTTGCAGAGACTCACGGATCACCTGGATGCAGTTCAGAGCTCCCTCATGGGCCATGTGGAGAGGGTGATTGACTCCCAACAGGAGCAGGAGCGTATCCTTTCTAGGAAACTTTCTGTGGGTGTGCATCGCACAAGCCAGGTATTCTGGACTTGCTTTTCAGAGACATTGTTCTCTTTCCTCCGGACCCTTTAACCTAAAATGTTAAAATCACTCAGGTGTTTGCAGATGTTGCCTGAGAATTAAGCAGCGGAGGGCTGCAAGACAAATGAGACATGAGAAGAGCTAACAAAGTTCAAAGATTTTAGTAGTGTGGGCCATAGGTATGTTAGAAGAAGGCCTGGCTGCAGTGCAACTATTTCAATCACTGACTGATCTCCATCCCTTTTCAAGGGCAAGAAAGTCAGAAATAGAATGGAGAAGAACTGCTCCTTTGTCCATGCCACTAAAGTCTTTCAGTTACCCGTTAAGACCTCAAGTGCTGCAATGCTGGAGTAGACTAAAGGTGCATCTACTACATTATCCTACCTTAGGCAGTGGCAGTTGCAGAAGAGTGTGTTTATGGGGTGATCCTGTCCTCCTTTCATTTGAAACAGAAATTGCATCTGACCACCATACATATATACTTCTGGTGGCTTTGAGGTCCACAGGTCCCTTATGTGTTGTCTGAAAAGTGCTTTCATTTGGTTTTGAGCCTGCTGTCTGATCATTTCTTCATGTCTGGTTATTGTGTTGTGAGTAATCGGTTCTTGTATGTCTGTTGCTATAAGTTTCGTCACATCCCACTCTGCTGTTGAGGGGACACTAGCCTATTTCATGTCTTGTCTGAAGGCACTCTTAACTGATGATCCATATTACTCTGCTCTGTACCTTTTCTAGTTTTATATAAAAGAGAGAGGAACTATTACCACATGTAAGATGTTGGTGTACTGTAGATTTCTACAATGACTTGACAATGACTTCTGTTTTTCCTGGTGATTGGCCTTGATTTTCTGTTTTGACCATGAGGCTGATATTTTCATAGATAATTCAATTACCTTTCTCCTGAAGTTCAGAGTCTATAGTTATACTGTAGTATTAGAATCCCTTTTTCCTATTTTCACAATGTCATATCTACGTTGAATTACATCAGTGGTTGAATTGTCTTTTCAGCAAATACTGTGTTCTTTGCAGTCAGCTTTAGTTTTGATGATGGTGAATAATTTTGTATGGTAAGTTTTACCATCTCTGTTTCTGGCTGATTTGTGCTGAAAAACACAGGCCCCTATAGTGAATTTCACTCATAAGTTCCTTCTGTTTTGGAAAGTGACTGTGTATTCCTGTTATTTGTTCCTCCCATCCCTTTCTTAATTCACTGGAAGATCTTACCTCTTAATTCTGTGACAGCTAATTTTCTTTAATAGCCTTTGGTAGGGGATCTAGGAAAAAGAGTTGTGGGTTTTTTGCTTTTTTTTTGTTTTTTTTTAAGTTGCACATGCATCTTGATATCTGTGTGTTGGTCCCTTCAGAGAATACAGTTGCTCCATGAAGTATGGCTAACCTTTATGAAGGCCACGTTCGCTCCCCTGCAGTAGATCACTTGTGTCCATGTCTCCACCGATTCCATCCCATAGAAAAGTTTTTACCTATTTGCTTTTTATGGATATTAGATTTCTTGGTTTCTGTAGGGAGCATTGCTGCCAAGCTTCTCTTAGCTGTTTGGCTTTTCTACTACAGCCTTATCTTCCTCCAGAGCTTTTTTCTCATCCTGGTCGTCTGTTTGACAGAATCCTGTTATTTGCAGAGACACATCAGTCATGTTCTAAACTCCTCTCTCACCAGCACTGTAGATTCACTCTCATTGAGCCTCTGGAGGTGAGGCTAGTGTCCATCTTTGTAGGATGGGAGTGTTGCTGGCAGAGAGGAAATCTATTGTTTGTGCTCCTTAATGTGTGTACTTACTAGAGAGGAGACTAGACAGAGCATTGACAGAAGGACAGCAGCGCAATGGACAGCTCCAGGAGCATCTTTCTCAGCAGCTCTCTCAGTCCCTCTCCACTGCAGTGTGTAATCGTCTGGAGAGAACCATTCGTGAAGAGATGAAGAAGACGGTACCCCAGTGTAAGTGTCACTTTCTGGATTTTGAAGGTGGATCTCCACAGTTAGCCCAGTACGGATTGAAAACATGCTGTACAGAAATGCTGGCACTATATGAAATAGGATTTAAGTTACAGGAAGACTAGTCTGTGCACCTTGAGCTGTTGTGGGCCCCAATGGAGTCTGAGAAAAGCACAGGGGTGGAAGGAATATGAGGCTCCCAGAGGTATAACTTTTGGGAACACCTTTCCAGAGAGCATGGTATGACCTTTGTTATAAACCATGAAGGTTTTGGAGTCTGTCCTTCCTTTCTGTGATGGAAGGCACAAGGAGGCCAATGAGTTTGGAAGTGCTGAGACTTGACTGAAGCAAGCCTAAACTTGTGTTTGCTCTTCCTTGACACACAGGCCCCTTCCATGTAAGGAAGGGTTCCTAGAAATACTGGTGGGAAAGGCCTCTGGAATCTTTAGTGTCCACCCTTCTGCCTGAAGTAGGACTACCCACAATCCTTGATCAGGTCAGCTGTGACTTTGGACAAGTCTTGAAAATCTTCAAGGGTGGAGATTCTGTAGCCTCTCTGGTGACTTCCAGGGCTGCACCACCTTATTGGCACAAAAGTTTCTCCTAATGGCAGGGCAACTGCTCTAGCTGACGCTGCTTGAGCAGGAGGGTTGGACCAGATGATCTCCAGAGGTCCTTTCCAACCCCAACTGTTCTGGGATTCTGTAATGTCTAATCTTAGCCTCCCAAGCCAGACCTTGTGACCATTGCCCCTCGCTGTATCATCTGGCACCTCCAGGAAGAGTTTGACTCTGTCATCCTTCTCAGATTTTGAAGTTTGTCTCTGGGCTTAGAGCTTTGACTTTGACCTATTTGTGTTATGCCTAGGCATTTCTAAGAGCATGGAACCTGTTGCTGGCCAGCTAAGTAACACTATTGCCACCAAGCTCACTGCTGTTGAGGGCACACTGAAAGAGAACATCACCAAGCTAGTGAAATCAAAGGTAAGGAGAACCAGACTGTAACTTTCTCTGGGGACACTGAGCTGTCACCTCCCTGGCTAATGACTCCTCATACCTCTTCTCCTCACCTGTCTCTCCAGGTGGGTCTGAGGTCTGTTTAGCTGCTAGTGATCAAACAAAGCTCTTTTCTAGCCTCATCAGGAGAGTAGGAGAGTTCTGTACTCTCCTGCCTCCTTTGCCTCATTAGCCCTTTCTTTAACTTACTTGTTGTTCATTTTGTACTGACTTGTTCATTTTCTACTGGAGTAGAGATTCTCACTACTGCTGTTAGTACTGGAGTAGAGTTTTTCTTTACTGGTTTTTAGGACTATCTCAGTCAGCCAAGTGGTGAAAGTTTGTCTTGCTCTTCTGCCCTCCACTCTGTTCTCCATTTCTCCATTACTTAGAGAGCAGAAGCTTGCTTGCCTTGGCAGAGGGAATAGTGGATTGTGGGAGGGAAGCTGGGGAAGAGGAAAGGAGCCCAGCCTGACTGTGCTGCCTCCCCTGAGCTACAGGGAAGCAGTGATGTTCTTGGGCAGTCTGTCAGCAGGCAGGTTATCTGCCTGCCATAGTTGTAGTGCAGCTTGATCAATGGAAAGAGTTCGGCTGCTCAGGGGAACACATGCATCTGACTGACACTGGACTGTCCTTTCTGGTGTGCATGTGTTGCAAGGATGTACAATGTTCATTCACATCTTTGTCCTGCAGCAGGATGCAGGATGTTGTTAATTTTCTGGACCCTCTTCTGTGTGTGCTTGTAAGAACCTTACAGATACTGTTGTGAGGGCAACGGCTGATACCCTGCAAGGACCGATCCAGTCAGCATACAGGGAAGCATTCCAAAGCGTTGTGTTGCCAGCCTTTGAGAAGAGCTGCCAGTCCATGTTCCAGCAAATCAATGAAACCTTCAAGCAGGGCACACAGGAATGTGAGTAGGTTTTCTTTTCTGTGTTTTCTCTCCACAGCATATTTGTGTTACTGGCTGACAAGATGGCCTTTGCTTGATGCCTTTGCCTTTCAGAGTTTCATTGGTAGCTGTTTAATCTCTTAGCCCTTCTTCATGGTCTGAAAATATACTCCTTTTCATGCTTCAGAAACAGAAGGAGAAGAGAGGAGGTCTTTGTAGGGGCTGATATAAGAACAGGGATACACCTTTGGTCTTTGTAGACTGTGCAGCAAAATACTTTTCTTACTTCTGTGGCCCTTTGCTTTCATCTCTGAGTAGTGAAGCCCAGCTGTAGGACTGTCCCATCCTGACATCAGGAGAATGAAGTGTGGAGAAGGTAGCACTCCTACAGATGGTCCATCCTCTCAGAGATGTAATAGAACTGGAGAAGGTTCCTTGCTGGCACAGGGACTTCTTTTGTCCCTAGATCTGCGGATTGTATCCAGCTACTGTTTATTTTGTACACTCCCCCCCACCCCCAACAGGTCTCCCAGGGCTGCTACAAGTACCTAAAACTTTTTTTTTCTTCTGCCTTTTGATCAGGCCAGTTCATAAAATATTTTAAAATACAACTTTTTGATCTGCAGACACTGCTTCTTGTCGGAAATGTACCTCCTCTTTTCTCTTAGTGATTTTATTGACATTCAACTCTGTCACTAATGCAGATCATAACCCATACTGTGTATGAAATACCCTCACCCCCATCTTTATCTTGCCCTGAACAAACAGTCCCTGTAAAGAATCTGTCACAAAAGAACCCTTGGCTTTATCGCTGTGTCATATAATACTCTGATGGAGAGGCTGGGAGCAGGGTTTCTAGGTTAATGTGTAACACAGTCTAAAGCAAGGCTTGTGCATTCTGCTCCCTGCTCTCCTGCTCTTGAACACTTGCTAAGTAATTGATCCTGCTGGAGAATGTGTAGAGCCTGGCAGCTGGATCTGTGCCCTGACCATCTCCACAGCACCGATGGCATGAACGTCTTCCTGGGAAACTCTTTGGTTGTTGCAGATATCCAGCAGCTTGAGACTCACATGAAGAACAAGAAGGCACGAGAACAGGAGGCCCGGGACCCGCTGCTGAATCAGCTTCGACAGCTCATCAGCACCTTCCAGAGCACCACTGAGCAGCTGGCTTCCACCATTGCAGCCAGTGTCCATGCTGAGGTGCAGCATCAGCTGCATATTATTGTGGGCAAGTAAGTTGGCAGCTGGGTTTGTTGAAAGAGATGTCAGTGAGAGGTGTACGTGTGCATGACAAAACCTCTCCCTGCTCGCTTGTGGCAGCAAACCCTTTACCACAAGTGCTATAGGGCTGCTTGTAAGCCTTGTTTGCACAGTATGACAAAAAAGCATGTGGGCTGGTATAACTGCTGCCCAATGAGGCACAAAACAAAGGTCACAAAATACTTCTAATGACCAGCTGAATCTCTGCTGCATATGGGAGCTTGGGCCCTGCTTTTCAAACTGACCGTCTCATGTGCATTTTGGGAGGATGAGAGGACCTAATGCAAACCAAAAGCACACTCGAGTCTGCCTAGCCTCCCTATTCCAAAATGATTTTTGGGTCTCTGCTAGGTTTTTCCTCTTTACTGTGTGTCCTTATGCATACAAACCATTTCTGCAGGCTATTCTGTCCTCCCACCTGTTCTACAGTAATTTGTGCTTGGCCATCCTGGTTTTGGGACAGAATCCCAGCAGTACTTTCAGCACATTGACACCATGAAGCTGGTGACTGGCTGCAGGGCAGAATGCCCCTCTCTATTTTAAGCTGTTATAACATATGTCAGTGTGTGTTAGGAGTCTTCAACGCAGACCAGACTCACCAGGAAACATACCAGACCAATGCCAGTCTCATTGCATGGGCTGTACACAGGGAAGTTTTGCTATTCTAACTCTGCTGCAGTAGGGCAGGTTTGATCCTTTGTACCCTTGTAAGAGGGGAGGATCCTGTCCTGGGGAAACATACAGTGACAGAGCCTGCACTCTGAATTAGCCATCTATGGAGAGGTTACAGGCTCAGGGAGGGAGGTTGTTCTTATTTTAAAGGTGTTATGTGCAGACTGGGAAACTGCATATAGTTGATGTAGAAATTTGTGTCCATTCAGGGATGAATGGAGAGCCTAGTAGCCTTGCTTGGAAGCCAGATTCAGTGAAGATTTTAAAAACTGGAGAGAATTAGCTCTGTGGAACATCCCTTTCTCACAAAGAATCCCAGCACCGTCGGCATACACCCCTGGGACTGTGTGTTGTTGGCCATAGAGCTTCCCTGCGCAACTTGTTCTAGATGCCTGCGCCTCAGCAATTTGTATGAACCCTTTGGAAGCCAAACTAAAATAAACAAGCCTGTGTTCTTTCTCACTGATAAAAGCTTTGAGCAATGTAGTCCCTCAGCTCTTCATTTTCAAAGATGCTTTGGGTGTGTGGGTTTTTTGCTGTTTTTGGTTTTTTGTTTTTTTGTTTTTTTAGCATGCAGGAGTCTATTCTGGCCCAGGTGCAGAGAGTCATTAAAGGAGAAGTGAGCTTGGCTATGAAGGAGCAGCAAGCAGCTGTCACCTCAAGCATTGTCCAGGCAATGCGCTCAGCGGCAGGGACTCCAATCCCCTCTACTCATCTGGACTTCCAGTCTCAGCAAACTCACATCCTTCAGCTGCTGCAGCAGGGACACCTCAATCAAGCTTTCCAGCAGGTACACAGGCTTCCTTGCAAAAAGCCTCACTGCTTTGCTGGGGGATGCACTGGGGAGAAGGGCTTCCTGAGGTGTGGACATAGTCCCACAACAACTCATACAGGAGCAGGCTGAAAAGACCTCTGGCTGCAGACTGTTCAAGGGGTGCAGTTGTACCCTCGTGCAGGTCAGGCCACAGTCATGCAAGTTCCATGACTGCATGGCATTTAAGTTTCTTCTTTCTTGCTGATACCTTGTCAGTGCTCCTAGGTTACTTCAGAGTAAGCCAGATTGTTTTGCCATCAACAGTGGCACATGGCATACCCCTGAAGAGCAACAGCTTCATAAGCCTCTCCAGGCAGATGTACCAGATGAGTCCTGACCCTGTCTTTGCCGCTAAATATGTTGGCAGATCATTTGAGCTGTTGCAGACAAACTCCACTGCTAAGAGGTAGTGATGCTGTGCCAGTGAACTGGCAGGGGAGTCCAAACATGGCCCTGGTCCATGCTGACTGTAGCCTGCTCCTGTTTCTGGTTGTGGTCTGTTACCTCCCTTCAGTTTAGAACAAACAGAGGTGTCCTTTGACAGCCTAAACACTGTTCTGCTTGCATGTACAGCATGGGTTGCAGAGCCCTCTGCTCCCAGAGGAGGTTGGTAAGCCATTGAGCTGTCCCCAAGCAGACAGCTATCTTGTGCTCTGTCCTGTGTCCCTCACCTGTCTGTTGTTTCCTCTGCATTTCTAGCTGTATCTTCCTTGCAGGCTCTAACAGCAGCTGATCTCAATCTGGTCCTGTATGTCTGTGAGACTGTGGATCCTCAGCAAGTGTTTGGCCAGCATCCATGCCCACTGTCCCAGCCTGTGCTCCTGTCTCTCATTCAGCAGCTCTCCTCGGATTTGGGTACTCGTACGGAACTGAAATTGAAGTGAGTATGATCACAGAGCCAAATTTGAACCTATGCAGGCACATTCCTGGCTCTGGCTTTAAATTCACTACATGTAAGTGGAAGGTGGTGCTTCGACAAAGGTTAGAACTTGTTTGGCCTGTTATTGGCATCTGAACAAACTGTTAAGACCTGGAAGAAGATCTAGGCATTGCCACAGAAAGCTTTGCTGCCCAGAGGTAGAAATAAATAGGTTCCTAGCTGTAGATGTTGTTAACTCCTGGTCTCGTAGTCTCTAAATATTGTTTGCAGTCTGTGCAGCAATACCATGTAACCAAGGAGCAATTCCCATGTGGAGGTAGAAGGAGAGATAGTGTCATCGTCCCTGGATAGCGTAATATCCAGAGCAACTTTGCTCTGCCCTTGATTCTTAATCTGTTACTGGACTTTGTGCTAGCAGTTTCTCATCATGACTGCCAGAGAGGTTCAGTGCGAGGTGGCAGCAGGAGCTTCTGGAAGAAGCCTCTGTTAGATGCTCTAAGCAAAGCTCATGTGACAAAATAGTGACTGTGCTGGTACTTACCATGGACACTTTTAGGTTTTGAGTCAAAGCCCTATTATCTGTCTTGAAAAACTAACTTGTTAAGTTGCCTGAAGTTTTTGACCACGGCTTTCATGGAAAATGTCTTAAATCCAGTTTTTAACTCAGTTTAGCATGGGGGGAAGGCAGCTCAAGCTAGAAAAAGCTGGAAAAAGACTTTGAGTTACAGAAGAGCTGGTAATCAGAGTTAAAGCCACTGTTGTTGAGTTCAAGCTGGCCAGTTAGTGAATATCTCTTGCAGTGACAACATGGGCTTACTTTCAGGCTATGATTTGAAAATTTATGGCTTATCTGAACTTAAGAAAGGTTTGTTGGTAAAATTCTTGCTCTTCCCATTCCCTTCTTGCACAGGCATAGTTATATTGGAAGCAGACCTTAAATATATCCCTACATGAAATAAACTCACTGCTGAAAGTATTTTTACTGTCAAATAAATAACTAATTCTGCTTATGCTAAAAAGCCATCAAAGAAAGTATTTACACAACTCTGACCAGGCACAGCCTGTGGCCAAGTACCATCTCCCTCCCTCCAGGGAGTTCTAGCTTGCTGTTGTGCCGACTTGGTTCAGGCAGCCAGGCTGTGTTGCATGTCTGCAGACTGGACCCTTACACGTTGAAGAAGGTATAGCTGGACTCTGCCAGAAGTCAGTAACATTATTTTCTAATGGCTGAACTTACTGCACTGAGTGTGGTTAGATGGGGGACAGAATTTTATGTCTTCAGCGCTAAAATGAACTGAATTGGACTGGGATCACATGTCGAGTTTGGCTCTAAACCTGGTCTCTCTCCTTCAGTTACTTGGAGGAAGCAGTGATGCACCTGGACCACAGTGACCCCATTACCCGAGACCACATGGGGTCTGTCATGAACCAGGTGCGGCAGAAGCTCTTCCAGTTCCTGCAGGTGGAACCCCACAACACGCTGAGCAAACCTGCCCGTCGCCTCATGATTATGCTTCAGGGCCTGGTCACCCCTGGCATGACCTAGGAGAACCTCGGTATCTTGTGGGCTGCTCCCACGGAAGCCCACCCAGCAGATCCAGTAGTAACTAACCATGTATGGCTTGTGTTAAGAGCTCTTGCCAGGAAATCTATCAACATGTGTGTGATGTCTCTAAGGCAAACGCCATCTGTGTATAGTCCCAAATAATCACTGAACACTCACTTGGCTTATTTTCCTGAACAGCCTCATTTTGAGAGTTAAGTCTCCTCTTCACCTGCCCATCCGTTCCTGAGGCCTAGCTGGCAGTCCAGGTTGCATTCAGCAGAAGCCAGTGGATTTCTTACCCCATTAGTTTGGAGTCTGTGGCCATGAGCAGAGAAGGAAGGTGTGCACTGAGCCTGAGCAAGAGGGCTGTAGGGACGTGCGCTCCTTGTTGACAAGAAACTTGTACCTGTACCTTAGTCAAGGAGTTGGAAACCCTCTTCAGAGGGAGGTGCTCCCTGGTGGGATGGGTAGGTGGAAGGATATCAGCCAAGGAAGAAGAGGGGTTTTTATCTAACTCCAGATCTGCACTGCCACAGCTGCTCTCACACAGTGCAGGCAGATATGGGCAATGGGGCTGCGCATGCATGTTTTTCTGGTTCTGGAGCAAGCTGCGGAGGTGCTCTGGATTGGAATGGTCAGGAAGCAGCAAGCTACAAGAGCCCCTCAGGGCCTTTGGTTCTGTTTGTATTGGAGCATGTCCATGGATCAGATGTTTCCCTTAGTTTTGATTTTACACCAGGGTTTTTCTTCTTATCTAAAAATTGAATTTTTTTTGAAATAACATTAAGAAGAATTCAATAAACAACAAACAACTTTTTTGAGAAAAACAAATTGCTGGAGTTGCTTCTGTTCTTCTGGAGGAGGGAGGCGGCAAGGCTTTTGGAACAGGTCCACTGCTGGAGCATGTGAAGTGACTTGGAGAGCTCTCTGGTCTGGAGCTTGAGGCGAAGGGGCAAGATGCCCTCTGTCCCAGGCCTGCCCCTGGGGAAGCCCCTAAGTTGGTGCTTGAGCTGTTGTGTGTTAGTAAAAGTGTCTTTCATTCCCAGGAGAGCTGGGATGCTCTGTTAGAGGTGGTGCTTTGTTGTCAGCAGAAAGTCGCTAATTCCTGCTTTCGCAGCACAGCGCATCTCCTGCTGTTCTGAAAGCCTCTTTCCCTTCCCCATTACTGGCTTATCCTCAGGATAAGCCAGCATTGACCAAGCATTGACTGGCAGGGCCTGTGATGCCTTTGAAACCAGGCAAACTCAGGGGTCTCCTTGGCCTGAGCCAGTGTTAGAAGAGATGTGAGGGATCACCAGGTGGAGAACAGGGGATAGGGAAATGGCAGAAGTTTCTCCTTCCCAGGCTGTGAGCAGCACATACAGAAAAGGTTCCCCTTCTTCTGGTAGGAGCATCCCTGCGCCCCCCCCCCCCCCCCGGTCCCATGCCCTGTGCCTCTCCTGGCAGCAAGCTGGGCACCCCTTGCCCTGTGCCTCGCACCTCCCCGGCGGCCAAGTGCTGGCCGTGCTCTACCCGGGGCTGCATGCGCTCTCCGCCCTGCGCAGCCGCCCTCCCGGCCCTCCCCGCCGACCCGGGGCCAGCGCGCAGCTGGGCCGGGCCGGGCCTCCCGCTGCTGCGCGGGAAGCCGCGTTTGAGGCGAACTTGCGGCCGGGCCCGAGCAGGAAGCGGGCTCGCCGCCGGCTGGGGGAGCTCCGAGCGAGGCCGGGGCGGGCCGGGGGCGGGGCGGCGGGGCCGGGGCCGGGCCCGGGGCGGGGCGGCGAGGCTGGGGCTCCCGGCGGCTGCGGAGTGCGGCGCACACGGCGCGGCGGCGGCGGCGGCGTCCGCACCATGAGCTGCGGCTGCTGGGGGCTGCTGGGCGTCGTGTGCCCGCTGCTCCTGCACCTCGGTGAGTGCCTCCACGGCGGGCCGGGAAGGGCGGGCCCGCTCCGTGCCCGGACTGCGGGACGGCTCCGGGGCTCTCCGGTCGCCGCGGCTCAGACCGCAGTCCCGGGCAGCTCTTCCTCCGGAGAGCCTGAACTGCCTCCCCGCCGGCGGACCCGGGGCAGAGCCTCCGGGGCGGCGGCGGCTGCGGAGCGAGCAGCCCTGGGCTTTCCCCGACGCGCCGCGGGGCTGGGATAGACTTGTGGGCGGGAACATCCCTCCGGCCGGGACCGGGGCCCCCTGGCTACCTCCGGCTTTGCTGCCTCCCAGATGCCCGTTTGCCTCCCCAGTGTTGCAGGGCCCGTGGTCCTGTCCCACCCCAGCCCCGGGGAGCAGCCTGCCTCGGTGGCTTTCCAAGTACAGCGGGGTGCTCATGGCTGTGCGGGGCTGAAATGATCACTCTGTCTCAGTGCTGGAGATGGAGGAAAGTAGCTTTGTACCATTGCCCTGGTGCCTGTCTGCTCAGACCAGGACAATCCCTGAGCTGAGGTTGGGTTTGCACCTCTGGCCCTCCTGCCCAGACCGGTGACCCCAAGCCAGCCCTTCCTGCCAGCACCCTGTGCTCCTAGCTGCTTCCCCCCCACACCTCCACCTTCCTTCACCAGAGGCCTGGAATACACCCTGGCAACTCCCGTGGGCTGGAGCCACTAAAGCAGGCAAATCCCGCACCTCTCCTGTGCCAGCGTGCTGTCTCCATGTTCTCCCGCTCCTTCTAGAGCTGAGGAAGGAAGCTGTCTGGCTCCAGGCACAGCGTTATCCAATTGGTGCTCTTGCCCTGAAGAGGGGCACATGGAGCTGGGAGTCTGGTGCTGTGCTGAGAGTGGAGCATGGGGACCACCGGACCTGGGGCTAGTGAATGATTTAGGCCCTTCCCCAGAGGTGGGACAGCTGCATCAGTGCTTGCTTGGAAGCTAGTGATGCTCTGCAGCATCCTGGGCTCCATCTGTGTTTCCCTTGGGGCTCTTCCTGGGTACCACTGCTGTTGTATGACGCTGCCGGAGCTGGGAGCAAGTTTGTGCCTTGTGGTTTTGCTGCAGGGTAGCAGAGCTGATTTGCGCTCCTGGTTTCTCCTTCCTGCTGATCCTGCCCTCTTGCCCAGTCCGACCTCACAGCAAGGGAGTGGGGTGGAGAGGAACACTCAGGCTGAGGTGTTAGACTGGGAGGCCAAAACCCAGCTCACACAGCATGGCAGGGACCATGAGATGCCCCTCTGGCTGGCTGATAGAAGGCGTCTCTGCACCTGCCAGCCTGGCCCTGCTATTCAGCAGCTTTCCCAGGACTGGTGTCCTTGGGGTTGGTCTGATGTGCTTATTGCTCAGCTGACCTGAAAGAAGAGCAACAGATCCTGTTTATTATGTTGACACCTGTGATATTGGTGACCCATGTGGCTGGTATATACCTGGCACCAGAGGCTTTTCTTGGTGATACTATCAGGGTTTCCTGTTTTTGTGAATATCTGTTGTTCTGCACAACGGGCTGACATTTCAGACTTGACCCTGCTCTGGTCTCGGCTGCAGCCGCCTTGTTCAGGGCCTTGCTCCAGGGGAACAGACATGGGATGCCATCGACACGTCACAAGGCTCCCTGGAGACCTCCTGGCTTCCTTTGTAGTTGCCAGACTGCTTTTGGCTGTCTTTGGGGACTCTTTTCCGCCTGACAACCCTCTGGTTTCCCGCTCCAGATGGCAGGGCTTCCAGTGGGACTTTTCTCATGCCTTTTTAGCCATCTTCAACTTACAAAGCCCCTAAGCACACCATGCATGGCATTTCTGACAGTCTCATGATTCCTGTGATGTAGCCCCGGATATCTGTGTCCCTCTGGTGACAGCTGTACCTCCTTGGCTGATCAGTGCAGAGCTGGTGGCTTCCCTGGGAGCCACTGTGGGCACTGCAGTGTCAGCAGATTTTTCCATTTCTGCCTGTCCCGGCATGGTGCCCACTGTCCCCCTATATCAGCTTCCAGGTTATTGTGAGCCTGAGTGGGCCAGTCCCTGCTGAGGGGCTGGAGACGGAACCTGCAAGCCCGCCTCGGTGTCTGTCCTGATGTGATGTCCTAGTCCTGCCACCATCCTGCCAGAATGACTTGGTGGGTCTGGGAGTGAACCTGCTGTGGGAGTGTTACACATGTGGGGGGACCCCACTCTGGTCTGGGCCCCCACAACTTGGTGCTGGGGCAATGTAGGTTCACTTGTTCCTTGATTTTTCCTTGCTGGATCTGGCCCGTCATCATTATGCAGGTTAAAACCAAAGTGGCTTGGGTCTGCCCTGGCGCCAGAAACCTCCATGACCCTCTGAGCTCCTGCTCTGTGGGGCTACCCCCTGGACCCCGGAAGTGGGAGAGGGAAGCAGAGGCATCAGGTGACTCCCCCAGCTCCACACTGTCCATGGTGGCAGATCCACCACCATCCTGCTGTGCAGGACACCCAGGGCAGAGCTGAGTCAAGCACTCAGCACTTCCAAGCAGCCCAGCCGCACAACAGTGCTTTTTCGGTTTCTCCTGGCTGTGGAAGCACTAGCACTAGTCCCAGATATGCCCCTTCATCTGCTGTCCTGCAGCCAGCATCAGGGTTTGGCCGTTCTCTTCAGTTTATCCCTTGCAGAGCACAGTAGGGAACTGGTGCTTCCCAGGGTGAATCAGCTGGAGTTGCACTTGTGCCCCTCCCCCCCCTTCCCCTCCCCTTTCCCCCCCCCTTTTCCCCCCTTTTTCCCTTTTGTGAAGGTTGCTGTTAGAGCAGGGACTCCAGCTTGCTTAGCTAGTCAAGTCTTTGCTTTTCTTTGTTGTAGTCACAAATTAATCTTTGCTGTTCAGGGATAAAAAGGCTGGACAGATGGCTCTGGAGAGATCCTGGGAGGCCCGAAGCAAAGTGGGCCATCATGCTGCCATTTGGGTACAGCTAATGGCAGTATCACTTGCAGGATCATCAGATTGTGCCACATTCTTCTCCCAGGCCAGGAGCGAAGACTCAGTCAGAGGAACATTTAATTCTGAGGGCTTCGAAGAAACTAGCTCTTCCTCCATGCATGGATGTGAATACCACTGCTTAGGGCCTCCCAACAACAGCTGCTTTTTTCCCCCTAAAAAAATTACATATTTTAGTTATTTCACTTCTTGCTTCCTTCTGTCGGGAGCAGGCTGAGGGGGATAAATTCATTTGCCAGTGGTAATTACAGAGCATTAATTACCTCTTTGTGGAGTTGGTGGTTGGGCTTGAGAAGGGCTCACAGTCCTTTCACATTAGCTGTGCTGGCTCCATTTTAGAGTTGTTTTCTGGCTCCATTACCTTCAGGACCCCTTGCCCGGGATGGTTTAGCCCAGCCAGAGTGAGTGTGCGCCCTGTTGCCCAGCAGCAATGAGTTCACGTTTGTAGCAGCACAGCCCCTACCGCTACCAGCCCGCAGAGACCTGGAAAGTTTACAACCTGGCCAAGCCAGAGCAGTTTTGCTTTTAGCCCTCAGGGCCCAGTTGGGTTTTCACTGCACTGACTATGTGATAGTCACTTCTGCATGTCAAGACCCCTCATGCAAGCATCCCAGTCCCCTAATGACACTGTGCTTTGGAAGCGGATGCAATTGCCTCCTGTCTCCCGTGGTCACCTTGCTTCCTCATTTTCCTCTTCCTGCTGGCTCTTATGTGGGTTTTTGCAGGTTTCATGGCCAATGAGGGGCAGTTTTTACCACCTCGCCATCCTGGATGTTTCTGACTGTATGGCCTGGCTCAGGCTGTGTACGAGAATGGCTTGGGTTCCCCCTCCCTGCCCTGTCACTCAGCCTGCTTGGCAGTGAGCACTTGGGGAGAGGATGCCAAGGAGCCTGGAGGGATGTGAAAGGGGTGTTGTGGACCCTCACCCAGCTAACAGTATTTCGAAGCCCGGTGTCACCCTCCCCACATGTACCTGGTGGTGGGTGATTGCAGCCGCCCTGCATGGCATGGGGTAGGATGGGAACTTTGCATAGGGACAGCCCTGAGGATACAGGGGGGGGCCTCCCACATCATGTGGAGTTCCAGGGCTGCAGGCACTGCAGCTAGACACTGAGCATCCCCACAGCAGGATGAATCCATGCTGCAGAGGAACCCCAGAGACCTGGCTGGTGCATGGGTCTCCCTGCAGCCGGGTAAAGCTGGGGGCTGGCTTTGTGTCACTGGTATGACCAGCTGGGGGGTCCAGAGGGCAGGCTCAGCTCTGGCTTTTCTGTCCCCTCTGCAGTCATGACCCAGGAGCCCGTGAGCATGGCAGGGAAGTGCGACACCATCTACAAGGGCTTCGCTGGCTGCCTCATCAGCCTGGGGGACAGCATGGTGCAGAGTGTCCAGCAGCAGGAGGAGGAGAGCAGTCAGGAGGTGCAGGAGCTGGACACCATCTGCAAGTGAGTGGGCCACGGGCCCTGATGCAGCCCCGGCTGCCCCATGCTTGCAGGAGCCACCACAAGCTTGCGCGGCAGTGGGATGCTTGCCTCACTGCGGGGCTGGCCTGGGGCAGAGATGGAGGTTCCTTGTGGCTGATGGACTCCCACACATTCTTGTCTCCCCCCAGGTCCTGGGATGACTTTCATGCCTGTGCCAGCGGGGTCCTGTCGAGCTGCCCCGAGGAGGCAGCTGCCATCTGGGAGTCGCTGCGTGAAGAGTCCCGCAAGATCCAGTTCCAGGGAAACCTGCATGAGCTATGCAGCGCCCGGGCCCATCTGGACAGCGCCCGGGGCTCGCCGGCTGCCGAGACCAACCAGGAGACGCTGCGGGGCTCAGCCACCCCCATGTACCTCAGCCTCCTGCCCTTGCTAGCACTGCCATTGCTGGCGCGCTGGGTCTAGCCCTGCGGCAGTACTGGGACCCCTTTCTGCCCAGCCCGGCTCGGGACAACCCCAGGATCTGTTTGAGGATGAGGGTCCAGGAGCACCACCTCCATTGTGGCAGGGAGGCCTGAGCACTAGGGCCTGTGGTGGGGTCATTGCCTTGCCACCCACCTCACAGCCCTCACTGCCAGCACCGAGCTGAGGCAGCTCAGGGGGATGGTGGCATTTCAGGCAGCCTCTTCTTCAAGTGCCACTGCTTCTAGGGATGTCTGTCAGCTCTGCCATACCATGCTTGGAGCCAGGGACTCCGCATGCTGGAGCCCTGTCCTGAGGGACAAAGGCTGTACCCAACCTGCAGAGCCAGACCTATTCCCAGGGCTGTTTTGGGCTCCCTCCTCCTTGTGGCCCTAGTGCTACCAGGGACGGCTCCGATGCAACTGAGGGACCGGGGAGGGGGGAGGCCGTGTGGTGGCCCTTGCCCCTGGTGGGGCTCACTGCCAGCAGCTCAGTCCCTCGCCATCCCTCCACAAGGTGAACCCAGCCCCCTTGGTCCCTTATCCCCTGTGGCCTCAGTGCCCACGTTGTGCCCAACACCAGGACCGTCTTGTGAGGGCATAGTTGTCTTTCTCTCCTGGATCCCTTCAGATGTATTTATATTTATATTAAAAGATGCTTTTACATTTCTCCAGTCTCCCTCTGCTTTGGGTCCACCTCACACCCTTCCCCAAGCCCCCTTTTTGCTCCCTAGGGCTTTGGACACTGCTGCAGGGAGGAAGGATGGGAAAAGCTTCCTTGGACCCAGGTGTCCAGGGCAGGGGCTCCTTTGCCTGATCCATAGGGTGGTGGGACAGGAGAGGCTGTGAAAAGAGCAAGTGTATGGGAGGGGAGGCTCTGCAGCCCCACATCTGGGAAGTCACAGGGCTCAGGGTGGCATTTGGGTGTCCCCCCAGGGTGTCCCCTGGCAGCTCTGCAGGACACCCGAGGGTACCCAGGCCCAGGGTGTGTGTGGGGGGGGGTGGAGAGTTGCTGGGAGGCAGCAAAAAAGCTACTCAGGTAATGCGAGCTGGCTGGGCTGGCCACAGGGCACACACCCAGGCATTACCAGGGATTTTTCATTCCCTCTCAAAGGGTATTAAGGGCTTTGCTGGGATTTTGGCTTGGCTTTCCGGTGAGGCTGGCCCATAATGTAATTAATTTGCCTTTTTACTTGCGTGAGCCGGAACTCTCAGCCATGGGGAACCCTCGGACTGGGGATGCCACCGAGGCACCCGCATCAGGCATGCCTGTGCCTCAGCCTGCGCCAAACCCCAGGAAGCCAGAGCCCATGTTCATGCCTGCACTGGCATCAGCAGCCAGGACCTCCCCCACCCCATGTATCAAAGTTGGGCTTGAGACCAGGCCTTTGGAGAGCTCCCGGTCCCCAGTTCTGCACCCTGGGGTCTGGCCCTGTGTCATACTCCCCGGCCCTTCATGCCCAAGGACAAAAGCCCCCAAGGCTAACCTGAAAGACAGCTGCCTTCAAGGCTAGACATAAAGGAAGTAAAGAGATAGGGACCTTTCTTTATTTTAAAGCACATTTTAGGAAAACATGGCACATGTATTTTACTTTTTTTTTTGCATCCATTAGCTTGCCTGCTAAGGCACAATTCCAGTGGCATCATACAATTTTTTTGAAAAATTCCCATTTTCTACCTCCCTTATTTTGGTGCTACTTTGCCACATCTTAATGGGAATCAAGGAAATTGAGGTTTGCAGGGAAGAAATGGGGTTTTCTTGGACCAGCTGGTCTAGCTGAAAAAAACCCCAAGGAACTCAAGCTCATCCCCAGCTCTGAAGTGGGATGTATCGAAGTTAAACCGAGATGAAGCGCTGGAGTTTAACTTCTTGTGTCAATCAATGAAAGTAGCTGTAGAGCACAGGTTCCTTGCTGCTGTTACAATGCAAACTGTAGGCTTTTCTGATGAAAAACAGTTCCCCTGGACCCAGGTTAGCAAGATGACCTCCTCTCCTCATGAGGGAACATCCATCTCCCCTCTCCCCCGCCATCTAAAAGGACATTAAAATTGCAAATGACCAACCCCCATCTATTGCACAAATCACTTTCTTCTCACTGGAGCACCTCTGAAGCTCCTTGTAGCTGCAGCAGGTGGATCGAGCTGTAATAGCAGTACATGAGATTGCATCCAGCTTGATAAATGCAATAGTGTACTGGCTGCCAAAATCCTTCAGCTAAGGTGAATGCCACGGAGTCCCAGACCAGTGACAGTCTGTCTGCTGTGCGAGGCTCAAATAAAACAAGGAGTGATGAGAAAAGTAGCTACATGAGGTGAGAAGCAACTCGCTACGGTTTTTTTGATTCCCCACCTGACTTCAAGGCTATCCCAAAAATACTCCTGCAGTGGGTTTTTCCCAGCAAATCCCCTCCTGGACTGGGACTAGTGCCAAGGAGACAAATGTGCCGGGGACACATTTTGGAGTCTCTGTGCTCTGAGGCATCCTTGGTACTGGAGGAAACCTCTCCCCTTTCAATCAAGCCCTTATTTTCTTTTTGCTTGACTCAAGGAGGAACTAACATAGTTGGCAACACAGAAGGCTGTGGTGTTTTAGCTAAGGATAAATCTCAGAAGATAGTGCTGTTTAATCTGCTGCTGCACTCAGGTCAGCTGCATCAGTGACCCTAAATACATTGTGCTGCACTTCTGTTGTTTTGACTGTGGCTAGCATCCTCTTTTCTGTATTTTTTTGTATTTCTTAGCACAAAGTTTTGCGTATAAGAGTCCAACAGCTCCTACAAGCAGTCTTGTTTTTGTCCTAGAAGCCTATATCTGAAAGTCTTCTGTGTACCAATGAGGAATCCAATGAGTAATCACCTGCTATCAAAAGGATGAGCAGTCACTGCTGCTCCCTAAGCTCTCCCTCCCTGTTTTACAGGAGCAATCTCCTACTCCCCTACTTCAGGAGTCATGTTTCAGCCAGTGGGGCTGGTTATCTGGCTGTTTTCCCCTCTTTCTGGGCTGTCTCACAGCATTGTGTCCCTCTTTACCTTTGGGAAGGGCTGGGAGACCAGCTGCGTCAGACATCGAGCCCAGGCACCTCACAGAGGGGAGGGATGTTGGGCACAGAGCTCCTGCAGCCAACCCCAGCACCGGCAACCCCAGCCCCACTCCCGGCTGGATTCACAGCCCCCGCATCCAGCCTTGCTGGCCCAGTGCCCACCACAGGTAAAGGGGGCCTGCATGGATAGGCAGAGACCCTAACACTCACCCTCGGGCTCTCCCGGCCACAGGTAGGGCTGGGCTAGGCTTTAGGAGCGCATCGCCTGCCTTGCACTGGGATCAGCTGGGCCAGTATCACTCCTGGCAGATGTCAGTCTAACATCTGTTGGTTTTAAGGCTTTTCAGCGAGACAGCGATTCTGGCACTTTTAGTTATTACAAGTGTGGCATAACCTGCTATTTATTTCATTAGCAAGCCTGGAGCTGGCTTTGGGGAGGTGACTCACAGCTGCTGGCTGGGAAGGACAAAATATAGCACAGGCAGAAGTGGCGATGGGCTGCGTGCACATTCCAGCTGCCACATATGACCCCCCCCCCCCCCCATTGGCATGTCCACAGGAGCACTGTGATGGGGAACTCGGCTGCCATGCCCCAGCTCAGGCAGCATTTGCTGGGGGACTGTTACTTAGCCCTAGGATGGGCCAGGTTCCTGTGGCATCAACTCAGCGGGGTGAAGCACCCTCTCAGCTCTCCTCTCCCAGCAGCTGCCTTCTCCCTTTGGTTAAAGCAGCCGTTGGGCGGATAATCTGCCTCTTCTTTCATTTCCAATTTCTGACAATCCTGTGTTTAAGGGTGAATTAGTGCTGGATCCCTGCAGGATAGCTAAGAGGATAAGTGCCAGCCAGGTGGCCGCCTGCGGACTGACTGCATGACACCCATTACCCTGACAGCTCTGGCCCAGTGGCACCTCCGAGAGGCCTGGAGTGGCCACCCAAAACAATGGTCACATGCCAGCCACTGCAGTCTGCTCCCTCATTGCCTTCTTTTAGGGGGGCTGGAGGTGATCAGGGATCTAGAGGCCCATCAAAGTAATGCTCTTCCAGACCATCACCACAATCGTCCCCCTGACATACATCAAACTGCTTTGCTTCAATCAAACCCACTGACCTGAAGCACACAGATGTTGGGAATGGACGCACTTCTGATTGTTTGACACTAAATATTTCTTGTGTTTTTGCTAACCATTCCAGTTCAGGAAGAGGCAGGATATGGCCAACACCAGGTCCTCCTGCAGGACCAAAGGTGGCTTTTCCCTCTAAGCACTGACCACAATCTGGGGCAGTGCAAAAATGCTTTTGAGGAAAGAGTGTCCTGGGATTATTCTCCCAATCTAGCCCAAGAGATGAACAAGGCACCACAGCGCTGCAAGTCAAAGTATCTTGCTGTCTCTCCAGGTTACTGGTTTGTGGGACCGCACTATGAAGCTGATCAGTGGGATTGTCACAACCTGTGGTATGGTATCATAGGCACAGCGCGCAGGGTGCCACATGCCTGTGCCAGTGTGGGAACTAGCCTCCAGAGTCCAAGCCTTTTAATGGCCTACCTCTTACTGTCTTTAAAATCACTTCATAGGCTAAAATCAAAGAGCAAATCTGTAGAATTTATCTCACACTGTCCAGCCATGAAGGCATCAGCTTGGGCATTTTAAAATCACTCTTTTTTACTGAAGCTGTTTTAAAAATTGTCATCACAATGGGATGTTAAAGAGGGATTTTTCCCCTACAACATAGGTGGAGGAGTAATTGCCAATGCCTGTCTGTCTGTCTGGTGCTCCCAAGCACTGCTTCTCCAGCGGAGGTCACGCTGCTGGCGGTGGATGTTTCCTCTTCCCCAGCATTTTACTTCCATCCGCTCCGTTCCTGCATTAGACACAGCCTCCTGGTGCTCCCATTTGCCTGCCAGCCCTTTCCTTGAAATCCCAAACCCAGCTCTGATGTTTTCTGGTCCTTGGCAGGTAAATATTCACGGTAGCACCACGGCCATTTGCAGCTCACCCTTGGGACTGGGCAGACAGGGCATGGCAGCGCCCGGCACCTCTGAGCACCTGCTATGTTGTGAAAACGCATTGCTTTGGTTATGAAATGCCAGCGACCTACTTTACACTCCCCGCTTTTGTTCTTAATTCCCAGATATGGCTGCTCTCCAGATTTTGCCCATCAAGGCAAATTAATTGGAGTAGATCCTAACTTGCTCTCTGCTATTCTTTGGTCAGAAGATTAAATGCTTTGCAGACATTATTTCCCTTTCTCTTTTCTAAGAGACAAACCTGAATTATTTCAAAAAAAAAAAAAGATAAAGAAACAGAGACTTAGGTTGAGTTGATGCATAAATTCACTTTTTGTAACCACAAAAGGGGCTGGGGAGGCTCCTACATCCCTGGGCATCTGGAAACAGATGGTGACACTATTTTGGTCAGCTTTGTGACTGAGACACCACACGTGGAGCATCTCTCCTATGAGGAAAGGCTGAGAGAGCTGGGCCTGTTTAGCCTAGAGAAGAGAAGACTGAGAGGGGATCTTATCAATGTATACAAATATCTGAAGGGAGGGTGTCAAGAGGATGGGGCCAGGCTATTTTCGGTGGTGCCCAGCGACAGGACAAGAGGCAACAGGCACAACCTGAAACACAGGAAGTTCCATCTGAATATGAGAAAAAACTTCTTTACTGTGAGAGTGACAGAGGACTGGAAGAGATTGCCCAGAGAGGTTGTGGAGTCTCCTTCTCTGGAGATATTCAAAACCTGCCTGGACGTGATCCTGTACAATGTGCTCTAGGTGACCCTGCTTGAGCAGGGGGGTTGGACTAGATGATCTCCAGAGGTCCCTTCCAACCTCAACCATTCTGTGATTCTGTGATTCTCTGGCACTGAGACAGGAGGGTCAGCCTCCCAGCCACGCCATCTTCTGCTTCTACCGCTCAATATTTTAATCCTCCTTTCCATAGCCCAAGGAATTTCCTGCTGGCGAAGGTGGGGACCTCTTCCTCTGTGGGGACAGGCATGGGCTTGTCCCGCAGCAAACCAACATCAGTTTGTCTGATGGAATGGGCTGAAATTGTGGCTGGAGGCCTTTATGCTGCAAGGGGATGGTGCTCTACCTTCTCTCTCGCTTCAGTGTTTCCTTGCCCTCTCCTCCATGCCCCAGCTGATCTCAGGGGCAGTGGAGGTGGGATGGCTCCATCCTTTCCCACAGCCAAAAGCAGCTGCTGCTGAGCCCTGGGTGCCTGCAGCATGCTGCCATGAACCCCGGGGCCTGGCCTCCACAAGGTCTGATGGGCAAAGCACCTGCCGCAATGGGCCGAGCTGCCTGCAGCACTGCAGCATCAGCTGGCACCCCAGCACACCATCTGGCCTGGGGTCTGCCCCACGCCTTGGGGCTGGGCTGAAGTGCGTGCCTTATCCAGGAGTGCTGTTTTCCAGTGGGATGCATCTCCAGGCCACACGGCTGGGAGAAGGTGGCTGTTACACTGGTGGCATCTCCCTGCTGAGCCCTGATGAGCAAGTGCTGGGACGCAATGGGCGCTGGGGGGGAGATCAAGCCATGGGAACCGTGCATACCCTGGAGGATGCAATGTTGCAGGGCTGGTCTCCATCCGAGCTCACACAGGGATTTCTGCTGAGCCAAATGTCAAACTTCCCATAAGGAACATGAAAAGGCAACCTCAATCCCTGTGGATTGGATGCAGCTGGAACAGCTGAGCTGGAGTCACCTCTGCTGCTGGGGGCAGTGCTCAGCCCCCAGCCTGGCACCCTGTAACATCCTAATGCGCTCAGCTTTGGGGCTTTTTCTCCACCAAGGCATATGGAAAGTTGGATTTCTTTTTTAAGCAGATTTAATCGAACATCCTCCCTCTCTGACCTTTGCTCAGCCTTGTTGGGATGACCTTGAAATCAGGCCCATCATGGCTGCTTTTCACTATGAGTGGGACTGGCCGCTGATGCTACAGGCTCACCGCCACTTAGGTCTAGGACATGGCTCAGATGCAATCCAGATTTCCGGCATCACTGCAGGTCCATTCAATGGCACATGAGAGACTCTTATCTCCTGCACTGTGGACTTTTTATTGCCTGGCAGAGCGGGAAGCAATGGGTTCCCTGAGTTACCTCAGTGCCCTGGCAGTGCTGTAACATCATCTGGAGAGAGTTGCCCAGTTCTTGGGGGTGCACACGTGTGATCGGCCCAGCCAGGTGATGGAGGTGCAGGTGATTTCCACCAGCCTACAGGAAATTATGGTTCATTGTACCCTAGTGAAACTCAGGATTTGGATCACAGCATCCATATCAAAGCAAAGGAGGCTCTGGAGGGCTCTAGTCCAAGCTCCTACTCCAAGCAGGGTCAACATCATGGCTGGAGCAAGTTGCTCAGGGCCTTGTCCAGGTGAGTTTTGCATATCTCTAAGGAGGGAAGATTCACCACCTCTCTGGGTACCTGGCATTGGCCCAGTGGTCCCAGCAGGCTACCTACCGCCTGTCTTCAGAAGGTTCCCTGGGGAAAAGGAGAGGGGCCTCCTACCAGCACTGGAGAGCTGGGCACAGGGACACATTTCTCAGAGGTCTGGCAACTGCAATCCTCATTGCTGTCATTAATGCCCACAGTATCTCCAGCCCTAGGAAATGACCCTGGAATATGCCTTGTTTGTTGTCCCTTGGGAACAATCTTTCACAGGGCCGAATCCATATGGTTCATGTCACTTGAGGTCAACTCATTACAATTCTCTACTTCCCCACCACCCTCCGGCCAACCTGACCTGCCCCCAGCTCTGCTTTACCTTGTCCCACAGCTTCATAGGGATCCCAGGCCCTTCCCACCAGCATGGTGTGGGAAGAGGTGCAGAAGAGCAGGCAGCCCAGGGCTGAGAGGGCCAGGGGGTTCAGCTGGCTACCTTGGGAAGGGAGGAGAGCCCTACTGCAGCAGCACATACAGAAGGGCTGCTGGAGAAGGTGTTTGGGGTATAAGTGTTTGTACGGAATTTGCGAAGGGGTAGGCAAGGAGGAGCAGGGTGAGGTATCCTCTCTTGGTAAAGCAAAACATTGGAAATGAGGAGGCAAAAACAGGTGAAGATCAGTCAAGAAACAACAGGAAACATGACAAACAACATCCCTTTCAGCAGGCAACAGAAAAACAAGCCATTAGACCATGTCCACATATAAGTGATACTGTATGAGCATGTCAAGAACTGGCTGACTTGAACTTCCCCAAAACCCCATATTGGTCCCCTTTTGTAGGAGAGAGAGAAAGGTCAGAGAGGTGCATGGACACGGCTGCAATGTAGCTCAGGCAAGGACCAAGGATGAGTGCTGAGCAGCTCACTTGGCTCTTCCTCACACCTTGGCTGTGTCCCAGCAGCCTGCTCCCTGGTTACAGTTGTGCCACTGCAGAGCTGGCTGGGAGCCTAAGCATGCAAACCCTGGTGGGGGCAGAGGCTGCAGAAACTGCTCTGCTCCTAGGACCCTCACAATCAGCACCCTGGACACCCAGCACACAAAACATTTATCTTGGTAATAAAACATTTCTTGCTATAGTTGGAAGAATGCCTCTAGGTTGAATGACAGGTTTCTCAGATGATTTGTTCCAGGTGAGTTTTCATGTCAAGATTAATCCCCAAAAGCCATGCCTTTGTCAGATTGGCCTTGATCTTTTCCCCTCAGGACCAACCCAAAAAATTAGCTGGAAGTCAGGGATGGTTCGTCTCACAGCAGTCTGGCTTGTACATGAAGCAAGTTTTCTGTCTAGTTCTGGATCCACACCCATGAAGTCCTAAAAGATCCATCACCAGATGGACATCCTCCATAACCATTCTTCTTACTAGGGGCTGTACAACTGACACTGTCCCCAACCTCAAAATGGGTGCCAAAACCAGCATGCAGAGGCTCATGTAGAAGAGAGGACCATTCCCTGAGATCTCTGACTATTCTACCTACTCTTAAGCTCTGAATCACTGAATCACTGAATCACTGAGGTTGGAAGGGACCTCAGGAGATCATCTAGTCCAACCCCCCTGCTCAAGCAGGGTCACCTAGAGCACATTGCACAGCATTGCATCCAGGCGCGTTTTGAATATCTCCAGAGAAGGAGACTCCACCACCTCTCTGGGCAACCTGTTCCAGTGCTCTGTCACCCTCACAGTGAAAAAGTTTTTCCTCATGTTAAGATGGAAGTGTCTGTGTTTCAGTTTGTGCCCGTTGCCTCGCGTCCTGTCGCTGGGCACCACTGAAAAGAGTCTGGTCCCATCCTCTCGACACCCTCCCTTCAGATACTTGTACACGTTGATAAGATCTCCTCTCAGCCTTCTCTTCTCCAAGCTAAACAGGCCAAGCTCTCTCAGCCTTTCCTCATAAGAGAGACGCTCCAGTCCCCTAATCATCTTTGTAGCCCTCTGCTGGACTTGGTCCAGTAGTGCCACATCCCTCTTGTACTGGGGAGCCCAGAACTGGACGCAGTACTCCAGATGTGGCCTCACCAGGGCTGAGGAGAGGGGGAGAATCACCTCCCTCGACCTGCTGGCAACACTCTTCCTGATGCACCCCAGCATACCATTGGCCTTCTTGGCCACAAGGGCACATTGCTGCCTCATGCTTAACTTGGTGTCCACCAGCACTCCCAGGTCCTTCTCCACAGAGCTGCTTTCCAGCAGGTCAACCCCCAACCTGTACTGGTGACTGGGGTTATTCCTCCCCAGGTGCAGGACCCTGCACTTCCCTTTGTTGAACTTCATGAGGTTCCTCTCTGCCCACCTCTCCAGCCTGTCCAAGTCTCTTTGAATGGCAGCACAGCCCTCTGGTGTATCAGCCACTCCTCCCAGTTTTGTCTCATCAGCAAACTTGCTGAGGGTGCACTCTGTGCCTTCATCCAGGTCATTGATGAAGAAGTTGAACAAGACTGGACCCAGGACTGACCCCTGGGGGACACCGCTAGCTACAGGCCTCCAACTAGACTCTGTGCCACTGATCACAACTCTCTGAGCTCTGCCATTCAGCCACTTCTCAATCCACCTCACTGTCCACTCATCTAACCCACACTTCCTGAGCTTGTCTATGAGGATGCTATGGGAGACAGTGTCAAAAGCCTTGCTGAAGTCAAGGGAGACAACATCCACTGCTCTCCCCTCATCTACCCAGCCAGTCATTCCATCATAGAAGGCTATCAGATTGGTTAGGCATGATTTCCCCTTGGTGAAGCCATGCTGACTACTCCTGATCACCTTCTTTTCCTCCACATGCTTGGAGATGGCTTCCAGGATGAGCTGCTCCATCACCTTTGCAGGGATGGAGGTGAGGCTGACTGGCCTGTAGTTCCCTGGGTCCTCCTTCTTGCCCTTTTTGAAGACTGGGGTGACATTGGCTTTCTTCCAGTCCTCGGGCACCTCTCCTGTTCTCCATGACCTTTCAAAGATGATGGAGAGTGGCTTAGCAATAATGTCCGCCAGCTCCCTCAGCACTCGTGGGTGCATCCCATCAGGGCCCATGGATTTGTGGGTGTCAAGTTTGCTTAAATGATCTCTAACCCACTCCTCCTCCACCAAGGGAAAGTCTTCCTCTCTCCAGACTTTCTCTCTTGCCTCCAGGGTCTGGGGTTCCTGAGGGCTGGCCTGAGCAGTAAAGACTGAAGCAAAGAAGGCATTCAGTAACTCTGCCTTCTCTGCATCCTTTGTCACCAGGGCACCCACCCCATTCAGCAAAGGGCCCACATTTTCCCTAGTCTTCCTCTTGCTGCTGATGTATTTGAAGAAGCCCTTCTTGCTGTCCTTGACATCTCTAGCCAGATTTAATTCCAAATGGGCCTTAGCCTTCCTCGTCGCATCCCTGCATACTCTGACAACATTCCTATATTCCTCCCAAGTGGCCTGTCCCCCTTTCCACTTTCTGTAGACTTCCTTCTTCTGGTTGAGTTTTGCCAGGAGCTCCTTGCTCATCCATGCAGGTCTCCTGCCTCCTTTGCTTGACTTCCTACTCATAGGGATGCACCGCTTTTGAGCCAGGAGGAAGTGATGTTTGAATATCAACCAGCTCCTTCAGAGACTTCACACTTCCACCAGACCCTCCGCAATGAGCTACGGGTCCTTCCTACCCTGATCTCTGGGTAGTTTTCAGGATGGATACTGCTGGCTTCTTGTGCATGCCTGGTGTAATGTTCTTTTGGCTCTGGTGGGCCTCCAAGCACTACCACAGTACAAATAATACAAGAAAGATCCACTCTGATTGAAGTTCTCAGAAGTCTATGGTTCTGATCCAAGAGTTTGATACGTGTTGGTTCTTTGACTTTTTTTGTGCTGGCAATTAGGGGTGGTTGTGATGGAGACCTATAAGTGCCGCCTTTGATGCGCTCATGAATCAGCCAGGAAACAAAGCTGTGAGGAAACTGCTAATGAAAGATGCAAAACTCTAAGGAAACCCATCCTTGGAGAGTGGTTATCACTGTCAGAGAAGATGTAAATAATGTGAGGCTGTCTGTCCTGGGCCCAGTACTATACACACTTCCACTAACAGGCTGCCTGATGAAGGAGAAGTGCATGCTTTTCAATTTGCCAGTGGCACCAAACTGCAGTGGGCTGCAATCACCTGGGAGGATGGGACAGGGATTCAGAATGATCCTGAGAAACTGTCTAAAATGATGGTATCAACTGTAGTAGGAACATGCTCAAAATATTACCTTTAGGCACAGGCTAATTCACCTCACAGAGACAGTGAAAGGAACAAAAGGCTGTGAAACCAGTTTCCAGAAGAAAATCGGGGGGAGGGTGGGAGGGGCAGGGAGGATTAAAGGACTGAAACTGTACCTGCAGTGTCATTAGCGTAAGAGACAAACAGATGTCAGCTCTGTACAACACACTGGATCTGTCGTGTACAATCCAAGCACCCCTTCTCAGACGTGTCACTTGCTACATGTACCTACCTTATCTACCAGCGTCCATATAACACTGAAAAGATCATGACAATAGCATGTGTCAGCAGGTATAACTTTATTTATTATGGTATCACTTATTATGCATTTTAAATAGTCAAAGAGCTCGGGCTCACAAGCCTGACAGTGTTGTGTTTACATTTTCCCCAGAGTAACAAGTACCATAAACACCTATGTAATAAAGTGTACCTCTGCAATAAGATGTAGTGCCTTGTCCCTGTGCTTACAGGTCATGTAAAGCTGCAAAAGGGAATACTTGGTTTAAGGTTGGGAAAAGGGTAGGAGGAAGAAAGTCCATCAGCAGTTACCAAACAAGCTTTGTGTGGGTTTTGTGACACTTAGTAGCAAGGGAAAAGAAAGGAAGAAGGAGTGTACTTCATTATTCTGTTGTGCACAATAGCTAGCCCAAAGGCAGAGGGGTTCACTGCCAAAGAAGAGGGTCGATTTTTCCAGGCGACTTTCTCACAAGGGGAATATTTGCCAGAATGTGCCCTGAATCCACTCTGCTGAGCAATGCTGTGCAGGGGACTCTAAGAGCCACTCAGTGGGGAGCAGCATTTCCAATCTGAGGATCATTTGAGTTTGGTTGACTCCAAAAATCAGGCAAGAGTTTTCCCTCCTTGGACAGTGGGTCACTGCAGTCATCCTTAACAGGCAGGAGCGTGGGGAGGGGGAAAGCTATGCCTGTTGGGGTCCTTGCTGTCCCTCACACATGGGATGAGTAGGAACAGGTCCATGGCGTTGTGGGGGCAAGTTTAGCCCCCTGCCTGCCTTTTAGGGTTGGCATGTGCTGGACACTGTTAGCTTCAGAGCTCAGCCTCATTCCGGGGCCCCTGCCACTTGGTGAATGAGTGCACCTGCTCCCCTGCTTGCCCCATGGCCCTCGTTTCGGTGTGGAGGGGATGGCCCACAGCTCCTTGCTGCCCACGGGGGCGGTCACCCTTGAACCCCAGGCAGCACCCTGCGGCAGCCAGGCTCCCAGCCCCTGGGAGAAGCTGACAGTGGAGTCGGCAGTCACCCTTGGGTGGGGACAGCACCCTGGGGGCCCGTGCCTGGGACACAAGGCCTGGGCAGTGCATCCGCATGGGGCTGGGCACGGTGGGTCAGCCCTGGAGCCCCACATCAGGCTTGGCTGACAGGGCTGGTGGTGCCCAGGCTGGGCCTGCGGTGTCAGGGGGCTTCTGGGGCATGTGGGGTCAGGGGGGTTCCCGAGCCAAGTGGCGGTGGGGGGGATCCTGGGGTATGTGGGGGGCCCGGGGGTACGTGGGACCGGGTTGAGGGGGCCGGGGAGGTGCAGCCGGGGGCCCCCGGCAGGGGGCGGCAGAGCGCGGGCCCCGGAGGAACTGCGCCCCCTCCGGCCGCGGCCCCGCCCACCGCCTCCGCCAATCGGTGGCCGCCGCGGTCACCCCGCCCTCCTACGCGCAGCCCCGGCGCGCGGTGGTGACGTCAGGAGGCGGGCGTCGCGCCACGGGTCGGGCCGGAGCGGGTTGAGGTGAGTGCGGGGCCCGGCCGGTGCCTGGGGTCGCTCCCGCTCCGCCCGCGGCTCGGCCCGGCTCGGCTCGGCTCGGCCCGACCCGGCCCGGCTCGGCTGCGGCGGGGACGGCGGCTGTGGCCCCGGCCGCAAGCTGGCGCCGCCGTGGGCAGGCGGCTGGCCGCTCCTCCCCTCCCCTCCGCTCCCCTCGTCTCCCGGGGCGTTGGCGGCCCGGCCCGGGGCTCGGGAGCCGCAGCCGCTCGCTTGCCCTCGGGGCACAGGCAGCGGCGCGGGCACGGTGGGCCCCAGCGCCTCAGCCCTGCCGCTGCCCGAGGCGAGGGACGGCGGGCCGGGCGCCTCCCGGCGCGTCCCGTCGGGCGGTGTGCGGGCCGGGAGCCGAGCCTCGGTCCGGCGCTGCCCTGCCGTGGGGTCGCTCCCTGGAAACAATGGTGTAAAAGTGGTCTAGATATGGCTAAGCTACGGAATGACCCGAGTTTTGGAGCTCCCGATTTATTCTTCCCGTTCTCTAGCCACAGGCTTTGACACAACTTCATGAAGGTCCACATCAACCCCCAGCCCACAAATGTGCACTCAGAAACCTGCAAAAGACCACAGGGGGCTACACTGCCCTCCAGGCAATTAGTCGTGCGAGATTTATTTGAAGCAATGAGATGTACGTTTGAGATTTGCTAGTAAAATTAAAGGTAAGGGTTTCAGAAAGTTCTCCGCATAATGCTGTGTTGGCATAGGTGTGATTTAAAGATTAGTATGTGAGCATTTCTTATGCTATTTTCTCAGTGTTAAGAGCTTATTATTTTCAAATTTCCGTATTGGCATCCCATGGTAATGTGAAATTCAATAGCTTCAAGTTGTGTGAACTAAGAGATGATGGAAGGCCTGCTAGGCCTCACATGAATTACTCAGATGACTGACACTCCTTATCCACAGAGACACCCCTGAGTGGCTTATTAAACCATTAAGGGTCTAATTTTTCCAAGATATGGTGGATACTTCTGAGTCAGCAGGAGCTGAGGTGTTGCTTTGCTGAGCAACAACATGTAATGTGCCACTTATCTAAGGAAAGAAGTGGGTAGATATTGGAGCATAAAACTAATGTTCCTTCTCACCAATTTTAACTAGCTAAAGCATGCTGTCATTTCCCAATGGTTTGGGTACCTGCTGAGTATATGATTTCTGGCTCTGAGGGGGCTTGTAATGCTTCATTTCTCTAATGCATTAGTTTCTTCTTCCCCAAAACTCTTGGTAATGTTCCACAGAAGCATTTCCATCTGTACTGGTATGGAGTTGAATAGTTTGGGCTCAGCCAATTCTGGCCACTGTACGCAGCTCTGGATTTCCGTAGACTTCACTGCCATGCTAAGACCCTTATGTGTTTAAGTGTATGAGGAAGAGCCATTAAAATATTGTTAGTTGACACCTGGTGTCAGCTGAAGTTATTAGCAGCAGTGGATTAATATATAATGTTTTCTAGGTCAGCATTTGATCCTTCTTACTGCTTTTGTTTACTGTTGAAACATTTTACAAAAGCGCTTCTCTATGCGTGGAATTACTCTGTAATAATCTTGCTTGTGGATGATGTTATTCCACTTCTATGTTAACTTAATATGCTTTAAGAGTTAGGTAAGAAAGGGTAAGATACAATAATGCTGAGAACTGTCCATGTGAGGTTTTTTTCAGAACTAGCAGTAGTACTTTATTTATTGTCACAATACCTGGATCTGACTGAACATCCAAGTATGAAACAGCCCTCAGTGAAATTCAAATGTCAGTTAAACTTTCTGTGAGGCTGATCTTTATTTCTGCTGCTTGCACCCTAATATAGGCATGTTTGTATATGATTGGTATACTTGAGTTTGCAGTACTGCCAGGAGGTGTTACATAAGAAGTTTCTGTGTTGGTGTTTTGTTTTAAAGTTGTATCTGAACAGTAGATTCACTAAAACCTTGCTTTCTTTCCAGATTTAATGTAGTCTAAACTTCTTGATGTCCTTGTAAATCACTTCTTTTCCACCTGTAATTCTTCTGATGGAAGACTGGGGCTCCCTTTCTGCTGTTTGAGCTAAATATTGTGTGGAGAGGTGGTGAATGAGTGAAGATACGTTTGGTGATGGTAAGATGTATGATTACGTTTCAAGGCTAACAGTTTTTCTGTAATCTTCTGTGAATGCTCAGGCACCATATTGATGGGCTTTGAGCCAAAGAGTAGACACTTAAAACTGTTAGGCTAGTTGCCAGAATGCATGTAGGCAGTTTTTCCCTCTCCTAGCCAGTTATCTTGTTGTAATCAGCACATAAAGTAAAGACTTGCTGAAGTGCAGCTGATTTGGTTCCATTAGAATACAGTGTGATGAACAAGACCTGTGTTTGCTCTAGTCTGGAATGGGGGGTATAAATTCTACTTCCTCATTGCAGGTAGACACATTTCCATATGGAAAAACAGAAGTGCTGCTTGGTACCCGAAGATGCAAAAGAAAGCAAAATTGGGCATTCAGATCTTGAGTCAGGATGTTAGAAAACATCAAAGCCCACCAGCACCATAACTGAGAGACAGCTCTGCTAGCTGGAATCTCAGGCGTGAGCTGACTTACAGCCTCCATTTCAAAGCCTGATATGGCTTGTCCTCTGTGCTAAGCTGTTCCATTCTTGTACTAGACTAATTAGGGGCTTCTGTGTTGTCTGGGCTGTGCAGCAGCTTAGCATGTTCTAATAGCAAGTGAATCTTGGACAGGCTTCTCAACTGCCTGTAACCAGGTTTGGAAATGATCTCCTTTGCTTTTCAGAACCGTCACCATCATCTGCCTGAAATGTCTTGAGTTACAAGTTAGAACACAGGATAGTTAGGAGCTGAACTGGGCTGAAGTACTGCTTAAGGCTTTGGAGGATTTATTCCACGTCCAGTCCTAACTGGTATTTTGATTACAGTTTTGGAGGTTGAAGAAGTCAGACTGAATCAAATTAATAGCTGGTACAGAGATCAAGTTTCACAAATACCTGGATGGACAGGAATAGTCTACGTTATGGTTAGTGTAAGTGAGTGAAGTGTTCTAAAAATAAGCCAAAGGGAGAGCCAACAGAGTGAAGCAAGTAGATATGTGGATATAGAAGCATAATATGAGATATTATACTGTAGGAATAACTGGCCAGGCAATTATAGTAGCAACATGATTGGACAGAACAGATACTTGCTGACTGTGGTGATTTATTGTTTTTGTTTTGTTTTGTTTTGTTTTGTTTTTTGAAGGTTCAAATGTGGGAATTGCCCTGGATGTGGTTGCTGCTGATGCTGCCCTGGGAAAATGCCTTGATAGGGAATTAACACCATTCAGTGATGGGCTGTGGGACAAGCAAAGTGCTTCCTGAGCCCCCCAAAGATGTGCAGCTAGATCTAGTTAAAAAAGTAGAACCTTACACAGGCCACAATGACATATACAAGCATTTCATCAAGGATGATTGTGGGGCTGTTATCAAAGCTGGCTCTCCCTCACCTCCACGTCATACTAACCCATATCCTGGTAACCACCTGCCTACCCACATGGACCAGCCTGAGCCCCGCAAGAACAAGGTGGCTAAATACCGTGCTAAATTTGACCCCAGAGTGACAGCAAAGTATGACATTAAAGCCCTGATTGGAAGAGGAAGTTTTAGCCGTGTTGTGCGGGTGGAACACAAGGCTACCAAGCAGCCGTATGCGATCAAGATGATAGAAACCAAATACCGGGAGGGGAGAGAAGTGTGCGAGTCAGAGCTTAGTGTGCTGCGACGGGTCCGGCACACCAATATCATCCAGCTTATTGAGGTGTTTGAGACCCAGGATCGTGTATACATGGTGATGGAATTGGCTACTGGAGGGGAACTGTTTGATCGAATCATTGCTAAAGGCTCCTTCACTGAGAGAGATGCTACACGTGTGCTGCAGATGGTGTTGGATGGTGTCAAATACTTACATACACTGGGTATCACGCACCGGGACTTAAAACCAGAGAATCTGCTGTATTACCATCCTGGAACAGATTCAAAAATCATGATTACAGACTTTGGACTGGCAAGTGCTCGGAAGAAGGGAGACGACTGCCTGATGAAAACCACTTGTGGGACCCCGGAGTACATAGCTCCTGAGATCCTGGTCAGGAAGCCCTACACTAATTCTGTGGACATGTGGGCTCTGGGTGTGATCTCATACATCCTCCTCAGTGGCACTATGCCCTTTGAAGATGACAACCGCACCCGTTTATATCGGCAGATCCTGAAAGGAAAATACAGTTACTCAGGGGAGGTGAGTGCGGCAGGGGTTAAAGTAAGGGGAAATCAAACAAGAAGCTCTCCATGCATGGGTCTATGTGATGACAAGAAGCTGGCTGTCATGTGCAGGATGATAACACAAGTGTTAAAGATTCTGGCCTCTAAAATCTGGTCCTGCATTCTCTCTGGTTTACAAAACTGCTTCCAGTGCAGAATAATGAAATCCTTTTAAAAATGTGTATCTAAAGAGAGAAGAGCTCACTTCCTGTAGAACAGAACAGGAGGAACTAACAGAACTTGGGATGCTGGTGGGATTTTCATTTTGGAAACCTGAGCTGTCTTATGCTGCTGTTTGATGCTTTGCTGTTGAAACTCATGCCAGAGTGAGTGTTTGAAATGTAGCGTGCACATACCTATCTTGATTTTAGATACAAATTCAAGTGTAGTCTGAAAAATACTGAAATTGCTGAAAGATATGTTTATGCCATACAAAGATGCACTTGCTTTTTAGGTCCTGAGACAACATTTTTGTACTTAGTCTATATTGTTTCTTGAACTTAGTTTGTGCCAAAATTGAGGAGAGAATGATGGTTCTCTTAGATAACTATGGGAAAGAGAACCTTAGGGGGTGGTTTTTAGGCAGAAGATGGGTGCCTCCACACCTCCTGGAGTCCCATCACTCCACAGAAGTGGACATGTGGCTGGGTGCCAGGCTCCTGGTCATGTTGAGAAATCTGGATTACGAGCCAGCTCTTCTAGCACTGTTGCTAAGTACAGGCGTAACCTCAGGTTAGGAGTCACACTTATAGAAAGAGGGACTATCCACATTTGCAAGTTTGGGTTTCTGCCTACATCCCTTACTGGAAATATTCAAAAATTAAGATTTTATAACTGTTACCATGATGAGGGAGGAAAGTGTTTAGTTTCTTGAACATCATGACTTTGTGAGATGAAGCCTGCTGGGAAAGTGTGAATGTGTGACTAAGTTTATGATGCAGAGGATTCTGAAATGACAGTAAAGTAACTGTCAGAAAAACAGAACACGCTCATGATTGTTCTGGTATTTTTAACTGTGACAGGTATGTTGGCATTTCAGTAATGGATGGGGGGAGTCTAACCTGTTTAGTTTTTAAACATGTTAAGCTCCTTTAGGATTGTGTTCGAAAAAAAGTCACTCTCTGAAGGGTTTTCAAAGGCGTCAGTAAGCCTTTTATCCTTTCAAGTTGTCAGGCCAGCTTGTGTTAATAGTTGAAATTTCCGAATTAAATGAATATTGGCATTTGCATTGGAGGCCACCAAGGAGAGCCCAGATTTGACAACTTTGTGAAAGCTGTTTTTTATTCCTTTGAGTACTCCTCAGAAAGTCTCTTGGTACATACAAGAAATGCAAATGTGAGGGGTCAAAAAAGCCAAATGTCAACACTTTTTGGACAAAGTGCATTGCTTCCTTTAGAAATAGCAATACTTGATTAGTTTTTTGCCAAAAGTGTTCTGTCAGCTGTTTCTTTGAACTCCAAGTTTCAGCTGATTTTGGCAGCCTTTGTTTCTTTTGTTAACTTGCCGTACTAATATGAATTATTAACCAGTTGCAGAGTTTTAAGAAAGCAATCAGGTTATCCTAATGCAGAAATAGATTAAATATCAACAGCATATAAGATCTGTAGGGTCATGCTGAAGCGTAGTTTCCTAGTTACCTTATAACCAGCAGTAGTAGATAGATTAGAAAGCATGTAAGAAATGAGCCAATACAGTGATTTTTCTCATGTAAAAAGATCAGTTCATTCCAAAGTTTGTTGCTTAGCAAAGCTCATTCAAGTGCATGTGTCTTCTTGCAGTTTCTTGTTCAAGCAGTAGGTAGGTCTGTTTTTGTTCAGCCTTGATCTTGGCCTCTAGATTTTAGACTGTTCTAGATTGCTTGTCCAAACTCAGGTTTGGTCCTTTTTAGCTCACTCTACTGTGTTTGTCTTGGCCATTCATTTTCTCCTCTTCTTGTGGTCCTTTTATTTTGAATTTTTTTTTGTTTTCAATTTGAAAGTTATCCCTTTCTTGCTCCATGAGTTTTTGAACCCCAAGTCTCTGATATTCAGAATTCAAGGAATGTTGGTAGCTGCAGGTGGCATCTTGATTATCCTGCTGAACAGTTGCAGGTGCACCAACAGTGTCTTAGTTTTGGCAGAGTAGCATATCTTGCCTTTCTAAATCAATGCATTTTTCTAACTTTAGATTTCTTTCCCTCTGGCCCCAATGTATGAGTGCATGAGGTTGCTCTCCCTCCAGATGGCACTCTTCCTATGTCTTAGTAGTGTTTCAAGTTCCTCTTCTTCCTCACACATTCCCTGCATTGATTCCACTAATTCTTTGTCAGCCCCATGCCTTGAGATGCCAGAAGGTCAGTGAGACAATTTACTTATTCTCTGTGAATTTGCTTCTTCCCTTTTGGGGAGCCTGTTTTTATTCTTAGCCTCTCTAACACTCTGTGGCAGTGAGTTTCATAGTTTATTTCAAAAAACACATGGAAAAAGTACCTCCTTCTTTCAGGTTATATCAGGTTTTATCTGCCTGTGGTCATTTCACTAGTATTTTTCTATGTATGTTTCATTAGCCCCTTTTACTTGAGAAACTAGTGAGTAACTGTTCCCTGTTCACATATAAATTATGATGCTATCTATTATACTTCTTTAGCCTGGAAAAAAGAAAGAACCTGAAGATAAGCTGTGTTTAGAGCCCCACAGAGAGTGTATTTCGTAGCTCTGATCTTTGCTGTTACCCTTCTCTAGTTCACTTATTATTTTTGAGATGGGGATGATTATTCATACTGTTCAATATATGTGAACATCTTGGCTTTGTGCAGTGGTATAGAAGGTTGTCTCTGACTTGTTCACTGCTTCTTCTCTAAGGGTTTCTGATACTGTATTTGTTTCTTTGACGCCTCTGAGCAGTTGGCTGATGATTTAGAGAATGGTCTATTGTGACTCCTAGACATTTTCTGAATGTAAATAGTAAATTTTGTCTGTCATGGTATATATATAATTTGGCTTATTTCATCTAATCTCTACAACCCTGTAGTGCATGAGCTTGTGTTTACTGATACTAAATTTTGTCACTTGCTATTTCTACCTTTTTGCAGATATTTTGACTAAATTAAATAACACAATATCCAGGACAGATTATTTCCCTTATTGTGAAGTGTGGTAGTTCCAGTGTCCTAGAAGAAAGCATTGGGATACAGGCTTGACACCTAATAAATTATCCTGATGATACTGAGCTATTAAGCTTAAAAAAAAAAAAAAAGCTGTCTGAGATGCAATACAAGAAGTGAGAGACCACATGATAAATTGACTAATGTGGACAAGTATGTGTGGACAAATATGAGGTGATGTCTGTGGGAGAAAAGGTCCCCATACTTTCCATAAATGATGGTGGACCCTGAAATACTACTTTCTCTTCAGAAGAGACAGTTTGAGGCTAAACATTTCTACACATCAACTTGATACTAGTGATCAAAAGCCAACTGATATTAGGAATTAGTGTTACTATTTCAGGAGTCCTTGCTGTGCCATGTCCATCATGCATCTGCACCTTGGATATTGAGTGGAGTTTCAGTTCCTGCTGAGAATAATACAGAACTGAAAAAGATGAAGAAGGGCAGCATGAATAATCAAAGGGTGTGGGCTGTCTTCCATGTGAAGAGTGAGAGGACAGACTAGGGCACTTCATCCAAAAAGTAAATGTTTGGAGAAGGGAATATGGCAGAGCTCAACACTCTTATAAGCAGAATAGGGAGAGTGAATAGAGAGCAACTGTTCTGAGCATTCCCTGGAGTAATTTAATTTGATGCTCTCTAGTCCTCCCGTCAGAGTTGAATTATTTTGAAAAACCTTATGAATTAATTGTGACTAGGGCTACTGGATTCCTGTAGGTTGCATAAACAAAGGTAGCACTTGTGCTACAGAGAAAGCATTGGACTGTATGTATTTTGACAGTGCCAGTACCCAAGCCTGAAGCATTTTACTTGTTGACCACTAAAAATGACATGTTTTAGGAGGCTATTCTCAATACTGTTTGTGATATGAGTGGTGGTTTTGGAAAGCTGCAGATATTTTACTCTTTGGTGTGAGATATGTATCAGCCAATAGCCTTTATCTTTTGCCCGGCTGCTTTCTGTTCTTCCAGAGCCAGTAAAAATGGATGCTTTAATTTACCAGTTTAACTAAGCATATGTCCCTAAATTGCAGACATGTTTGACTGTAGCCACATATTGGCAGAGATGCAGTAACAGGCTGCCCAGTTTGTGAATGAATTCCAGGTAGAAGCAAAGTGAGCCAGAGATTTGGAGGTGCCTGGCATGTTTCCCACACCTTGCCAGCTTTCTTTAAGTATTCTTTTCTGGACTTAAAATTCTTCCAAATTTCTGATGTTTACAGAAAATTTCTGCTTTTTTTTATGTTACATTGGAAGAAGGGGGAAGATGTCAGAAGTGAGCCTGTTGATAAATTTGTCAGACTAACAGGGAAATGGCAGGAGCTGTAACTGATGGTTTATTTGGAGCAAGACTGGACAAGACACTTGACTTGCAACAACTGTCTGTCTTGGATAGATACAGAAGCATGGATTTCCTGGGAACAATTGATTTTCTTTTCTACAGTGTGAATTTTGAGGATGTGAAATGGAAGAGGAGATGTTAAAAGAAGCCTGCAAAGTAGTGGGCCCATAGCTGACAGCTTGAGTTGTGTTGGTCAGACAAGTTTGATGGTCAGACTAGGGAACTTACAGGAGAGGAGGGAGCCATGTTCCTAACTGTTGCTGTACCATGTCACACAGCAGCAGAGGCACAAGTTTGCAGAGAATCAGAGTTGAGTCCCACTTTTTGAGAGATGATTGCCCTCAAATCCTGGTCAAAGAGGACAAAGCTGTATTGAGAGAGGAATAAAAGCCAAAATGCATGCTGACCTGAGAAGCAGTTCCATTTTCTTGAAAAACGAGTGAGCTCACGTCCAGCTAAAGTAATTGCTTTCTGACAGAGATCTACTTACCAGTGCTCTCCTATTCCTGGAGTGTGAGGTCTGTTTGAAGAGGCTATTAGCGGATCAATAGACAAGGTCTCCCGTAATAGCTCATTCAGGTACTGCTGACATCACTGCTCTGATTATCTCTTGTATCTCCTTCTGTGCTCTCTGAACTGCTTAGAGTAATGGGTAGGGTGAGGAAGAAAAGCTAGCTTGGTAACAAGAGCATCTCTGAGTAAAGATTATGTGGCCTATTAAGACTGCATTGTTGTCTGCTACAAAATCAGTCTCTTCTACTTGTTTTATTAGAGCTCACTAAAAAAAAAATGGCAATATTGTAATTGAAATCTCGGGCATAAAACTTATTTCTGGGGCTCTCTGTGTAGCTTAGAAAGTTGCCTGATGCACAAAGCTGGAATTCCATTCATAGTTACTATTGAATTTGAAACTGGAGGAATGAATGCCAGGTCATCATTATCCTGCTGAGACAGGTTTGTTTTGATTCAAAGCTTGTCCTTTTCTTGAATACCGACTTTATTTTGCTTTAATATACCTGGGAAAGTTGCTGGAAGAGGCAGGATATAATATATATTTATGGATAAACTGGGAAACTGGTCTAGGGTATGTTGCTGGTTCTGGTTTTGGTAATCACCATTCGATCTTGGCAAATCATTTCACCTTGTGCCTGTTTCCCATTCACAAAACAAAACCAACTTTTTGCAGTGTGTGGACTGTGGGTGAGTTTGGTGAGTGCCAGCATAGGAACCTCTCTTAATGGAGAAGTTGCTGAAGGATGTGCTTTAAATTGAAGCAACTATAGAAGATTGGGAAAACCAGCAAAAGCAGTTAACAGGTTGTCTGAATCAGACAGCACTGACCCAAGGGTTCTATAAATTCAAAGATGGAATAGGTGAATTACTGACAGTGGTACGTAACCTCTCATTCAAAAGCACAGTGGTATTATGATATTTAGTCAGTAGGGTAATGCTGGTTTTAAACAGAGTTCCAGAGATTGTCTAAGGAATTTAAGTTGAGTAAGCTTGATATCTCCCCTGGGAAAATTAGCTTAAAAACAAAAAAGCTTATTCTAAATAATGACACTAGTGGATGCATTTATCAATGTGGCATAGGGAGAGTCAGTTGCATTTAATAAAGTCCCTCACCAAAGGCTCTTAAAAAACCTTTACAGCTGTAATCCAGTAATGGCCTTTGTATGGATAAATAATTTGCTGAAGGCAAGAAGCACAAAGTTGAAATAAGAGGTCAGTTCTGTGGTGGAAGAAAAATTGGTGTAGTTTCCGAGGGATATGTGCACAGTGCCCTTCTGCTCAAAACTGATCTGAACAAAGCTTGCTAATGAGGCAGCATGATTGCTGATGATACTGGGTTCTTTAGATAGGGTGTGTGGACCTCCTTGATGCAGGGAATTGTGGACCATAGAAGTTTGCCTGGGTTCAAAGAGCAATTGGATGAACTTATGGAATCAATGGAGAGAATGACATTAGAAAGTCCAAGTGTGGATAAAGTGTGGATCTGTGTCCCTGAGCCACAGATTTAGGAGGCTTGAGAGTACTTGAACTAGGGGGATGGGGGGGAGGAAGGGGTACTGCAGCATGCTTACTGTTTTCTTCTGCTCTTTTTTAGGCATCTGCTATCAGCTAATGTTGGAGACACAATACTGGACTCCAATACAACCACTCTCTGATGTTCTTAACCTTTAATTAGAGGTTAAGAGGTATCTGTAATACCTGTTGGGGATATTAGTATTTCCTTCTCTCATTTCACCCCTTAGTTTGGGGCTTGGTCCACTTCCAAGAGTTATTGGTCAGGGCAGGCTGAGTAATACACAGCCTGCAGAGTAGATAGAGCTCTGAGGTCGTGTGTGCCACGTTTGACACACCTGCTTATGTGCTGGTGGCATTAGGTGGTCCCATTTGACAGTAACTGAACAGGCAGTGCATGTCTTGTGCAGGTTTGGCTTGTGGTTTGGAGGCAGCATTATTTCAAATGAGGCTGAGAGTCAGAAATAATCCCAAGGCTTACCAACTCCCACAGGTTAATTTTATTTGCTGTATAATACTCCTCTGAAAAGGCTAGAAATGTAAAAATTGAGGAGGCTAAACATTTCCCATCAAATGGAAGTGTTCTTGGGCTCCTTAATTATGACCTAGTACTGGAGTTCCCCAGTAGGTTGGTGAAAAGGAGGCAACACTTATAGGCTTATTGGTAAAGAAAAGTGCATTCTGCAGATGATGAAATTAGTTTAATTTCCTCTTCTCCTGCAGAAGCGGTATTTTTCTTGGGATAAATGAGTCTGTCTTGACATTATACACCTATAAAGGAAAATCTGGTGCGAAATGTATTCTCCTTGTGACTCTGCCCTTCTCTATTTGGTGACTCATTCAGACTTGAACATGAACACAGAACCTATCCACTTGTCCTGGCTGGCTTGCTCCCTAGTGCCCTTAATATGACGGCTTCATTTTTTTGACAGCTCTTCTTGCTAGTCAGTTTTGCTGTTTAGGATTTTGCTTGCTTATTTTCTTTGTGCTCCTTCTAACAGGCTGGGTCAGCTCTAAGATGCTATCTTCCACAGCTTCTCCTGTTGCTTCTACAGTCAGATGTGAAAAGCTGACAGCAATTTTGGGGAGGGTGGCTAAAGCCCTAAGTCTAAGTGTTTAAACAATGGCTTGTGATCTCTGTGAGTGTGTGGTGACTTTCCTTGCTGACTTCATGTGGAAATTTAGCCCTTCTGTAGTTTTAGAAACATGAGTGTAGTTCAGGAATGTTTCTTTTGGGACAGTGCCAGTTGAAGAGAACCTGGTTCCCTGCCCTTATTCCTGCTCTCAGTTGTGCCAGCACAGCTGTCTGTGCAGCTGCACAGGTAAACGAGTTTGGGGACCTAATTTCAGTTAGAAATAACCATTTTCTCTGGGTTATTTTTTTAATTAACCTCGATCAGTCACCGTGTGCTGGCACAAGTGGTGGTACCACCACTGTTGAGGTTAGAGGAAGGGTGGGTGGCAATGACTTTGGGGAAGGAGACTGCATATGCTGGAACTGCTGCTGAAAGAAGCACTTTCTGCTACCCCTTTCTCACTGTGAACAAATCTGCCTATGGTACTGTGCAGCATGGCTCCTGCTTATCTTGTCCTTGTGGAAATACTTTGCCAATCTGTACCAGGGCCACCTTTAAACCCATTGGGGTGGCTGTTAACAAGAGGTATCAAGTTCTGATCACAAAAAAAGATGCAACCCTGTTGTATATGATTAGAATCTAGAACTAGATAACTTCTCTGTTGAGATCCCACTTCCGATCTAGCGTGAAATCTGGGAATTTTCTGGCCTCTTGTTCATGAGAGAGCAACAGCCAAGTTTGGGACTGTATTCTCCCCAAGCTCTGAAAAGCCTGTCCTGAATATTATGTTCATTTTGCTTGATTGTTTCAAAGGAGACCAATCTCTACCAGTTGGCTAGAGCCACTGCAGTTTTGTATTTCCTTTTGGGGGTGATGTCCTAGAAAGATAAGTAATTTGGAGAGTTCCTTTTGCCTCTGTTTTGCAGTCAAGGATGTTTATATTTTATTATGTTGATTACCTTTGATGTATGTTGGCAAGAGTTCTGTCATGCTGATAGCATTTCAGGTTAAAGGACCACAAAACTGAGGATGATTTTTACCAATAAAAAGGGGTGTTCTTTAACAAGATCAGGGTCTGTAGCTTACACTTGGCATCAAGACTGAGGTATTGTAGCCACGGCTTTATATGGCCTATTTGTCCAAGTGACAGTTGCTTTCTTGTGGAGAGATTGTCCCTCTGACTGTCCAAAATGTCCTACAGTGGCAATTCAATTGCCCACATTGATAGAAATGCAGTTTTTTCTCCGCAGTCACAGTTGTTCCTGACAAATAAACTGACCCCCTTTGAACTGGAGAGGCTCTTTGGATACTGGTCTTCAAATAAGTGTTGTCTTCATATTCATGTCCTAGAACTGTAAATGATCCAAAGTGCATGCAAGGTCCTTTGTCATTCTTGAGACTCTTGTATACTTCCATGCAATCTACTGTATAAACAACCAAGGAGTAACCAGATCATGTCTACTTTTTCTGGAGTGGACAAAGCTGTGGATGTGGAATATTGCCAGTCATGTCTTAGAGAAGCTGGGCAGGCAAGCCACCAACTCTCTTATGGATGACTGAGTAGGACCACAGGATCATGAGTGGAAGATGGGGCCAATCACGCTTACTTCATTACACTGAAGAAGCTGAGCCATTGTCTTAGTCTGGTGAAGGTCCACTTGATTACCTCTGCTCTTTCCTCTCAAATCAGTTGAGTTTCCTGTTCTCTTACCCATGTTGAAAAGTATTCATCTGACTTTCCCTTTTGCTTCTCAAGCCTTTAAACTCTTCTCTTTGTAGTTAGAAGGTGGAATTTTTTTTGGCTTACCACAACAATGAGAAATCTGGGAGAGATTCAGGCACTTATGGCTGTCTTTCTATGTATTGTTGTTCTTTGAAGATGGATTTCTTTTCCCAGGATGATCAGAGTTCTGTCTGGGATTTCAGTCTCCTGATAGTCTTCCTGAAGCCTTACATATCCACAGCTGAACAGCATCAAGGAGGGTGCTTTAGGGAGTTTCCTGAATGGCCTCCGCTGGAGGAATATCCAAAGGCGCTGATGTTTAGATAGTCTGCAGGGAAGTGGCTCTTCAATTGTGTGTGCATTGGTGATGGGACTGTGGAAGAAGAGCTTTAAGTGATGGTTACAAAACCTCTGTCAGAGCCCAGGTGACTTCAGTAGGAATGTTGCTAATGTTTCCATTCAAGACCCTTCCTGTGTGTTCACCTGGATTTTTTTTTTTTGACACAAGTGCAGTTAAGTGATGTCACATCCATGAAATGTCCTGGACTGGTTCAGTATTTGGTGGTGTAGTACTTAAGTGCTTGTTCATAGGTGGGGCTTGGGTACCATTTACCAGGTTGTTGATTCTGGGATAAGTCCCTGGAGTCTGACAGTGCTAAGTGTACATATGAACTCCCACTCAAAGAATGACATCTTAAAAATAATTGGTGTTTTTTGAGAGGCTGTTCCATGTGTTCATTATCTCCTGTTCCTTGTTCCCCTTGCTTTGAGATTCTTCCAGCAATGGTTCTGTGCTTGGGAGAAATGGAAATGGCAGTGGATTTCCTATGTCGAGTATGCCATGCGCCAAACAGGAGAAGGGAAAAATGTCTATTCCATGGATCCTGTGTACAGTCTCCTGCAGTAGGTCTCAAGTACGTGCAGTGTTAGGATGTGGACTGCACATCAGGAACAAGATTGATTACAAGGAAGTAACCTTTTTTGCTTGAGTTGGTTCATGCTTTTATGAACCCTTTGGGTGCCAGTAACCTTTTCTGGCTTACAACAGTTAAAGTCAGTTAGGATCAAATCCTCAAGGCCCCTTTTCTTCCAAAGAAAGTGAGGCAGTTGGCCATCATTCGTAGATTTTGGAACTCTGCACAGTCACAGCTGAAAATAAAATTGAAGGAGATGTCATGTCTATACTCTCATTATTGCATCAAAGCCTGGGCTGCACTAGCTCTCTTGATGGGTGGAAGTTATGAATTTGATATTTGTTTTTAGAAGGATTTGGGAAAGTGGCCTGCTGATGTCTTCCCTCTCCATCTGCTTTCAACATCCTTTGAGTTTCCTTCTCCTCCATAAATCACCGAGTTGCAGAATGGTTGAGGTTGGAAGGGACCTCCAGAGTTTATCTAGTCCAACCCCCATGGTCAAGCAGAGTCACCTAGAGCATGTTGCCCAGGATTGTGTCCAGATGGCTTTTGAATATCTCCAAGGAGGGAGACTCCACAATCTCGCTGGGTAACCTGTTCCAGGGCTCAGTCACCCTCACAGTGAAGAAGTTTTTTCTCATATTCAGATGGAACTTCCTGTGATTCAGTTTGTGCCCATTTGCCTCTCGTCCTATCGCTGGGCTCCTATCGCTCTAAGAAGAGTCTGGTCCCATCTTCTCAACACCCTCCCTTCAGATACTCCTACATATTGATAAGATCCTCCCTCAGCCTTCTCTTCTCCAGGCTAAACAGGCCCAGCGCTCTCAGCCTTCCCTCCTATGAAAGATGCTCCAGTCCTTTGATCATCTTAGTAGCCCTCCGCTGGCCTCACTCCAGTATCTCCAAGTCTCTCTTATAGTGGAGAGCCCAGAACTGGACTCAGTACTCCAGATGTGGCCTCACCAGGGCCGAGCAGAGGGCAAGGATCCCCTCCCTCAACCTGCTGGCAAGGCTCTTCCTGATGCACCCCAGGATACCATTGGCCTTCTTGACCACAAGGGCACCTTGCTGCCTCATGCTTAACTTGTTGTCCACCAGCCCTCCCAGGTCCTTCTCCGCAGAGCTGCTTTCCAGCAGGTCAACCCCCAACCTGTACTGGTGACTGGGGTTATTCCTCCCCAGGTGCAGGACCCTGCACTTCCCTTTGTTGAACTTCATGAGGTTCCTCTCTGCCCACCTCTCCAGCCTGTCCAAGTCTCTTTGAATGGCAGCACAGCCCTCTGGTGTATCAGCCACTCCTCCCAGTTTTGTCTCATCAGCAAACTTGCTGAGGGTGCACTCTGTCCCTTCATCCAGGTCATTGATGAGGAAGTTGAACAATACCGGACCCAGTACTGACCCCTGGGGGACACTGCTAGCTACAGGCCTCCAACTAGACTCTGTGCTGCTGATCACAACCCTCTGAGCTCTGCCTTTCAGCCAGTTCTCAGTCCTCCTCACTGTCTGCTTATCTGGCCCGCACTTCCTGAGCTTGTCTATGAGGATGTTATGGGAGACAGTGTCAAAATAGTTATTGTGGGTTTAAATCACCATACTATGTAGTACCCCCTTCTAAGATCTCTGGCTTGCTCTGTGCCTGGTGTCTGTGTGTCTATTGGTAGACAGTCTTGGAGTGCTGCTCGGCCTGGTGGACATATATCCAAGGATACAAATAATTCAGAGAGGAGAAAGTTCAGTATTTGAAAGAAGAACCATGATGTTTGCCTTCCTACAATGCTGCGTTATACGAAATTCAGGAAGAAACCTTCATATGGTTCACAAAAGGTTCAGAACTCAGCGGTGTTTACATGGGTTCATGGAGCTTCAAAATATTAGGTGCTGCATATTGACACTAGATTGAACAATGAAAGTATGTTTGGTATCAACTTTACTAATAGCCAGGTAGAGTTTGCTACCTGCCAGTATCCACTCAGATATGGAAGGTCAGAGAGGACATCTTACTCTCTCCTTGTTTTTCTCTGAGTGGCTCTCCTTTCCCCTGCAGAGCTGGCTGCAGGAAGAATAGGGAAGAAGAAGAGGAGCAAAGTAGCTTGGGGATAGTAGCCAAGGAAAGAGTATGTTGCAGTCCTGGTAGTGTTGTAACAATGAGGGAAAATTATATCTTACTTACAGTGGTGGCACATGTGCTCTTGGTGAACTTTTTGTTGGACTGGAAGAGCAGCAGTTCACACCAGTCCAGTAAGAACATGTTGGTGGTTAAAACTTGCCATGGGACCTCTGTCATGTAGAGGATTGTAGTAAAACCACACTGAGGGAAGGTGGCATGGAAGGAACTGCATGTAGTTCACCAGATCTGGTCATAGGTTTCCCCTTTCATCACCTGACTTCAGCTGTCCATCAACCCACTCCTTCCTGTCCTTCTCATGTCTTTTACATCTTTACAAACTTGATGTCTTTTTGTCTGCCTTCAGGTGCCTTCAGCTTTCTCCTTTCTTTCTCTCTCCTGTTGCATTTGAATGGTAGTAACCTATTTATCTCTCACAGACAGCAGGAGGCTTTACAAAGCATAGTATGCACCTTCTTGTCAAAATGACATCTCTGCCCACTTCTCCAGACCTTGCTCCTTTTGCCCAGATTTAGGGGCATTTAAGTCTGGGATCTTGTGAATATCTAGCCATCAGTTAAGCTAAACAAGAGCAGTCTTTCTGCCCTAGCACACTGCATTCTGTCTTCCTCGATCTGGGCAGTACTGTTGTACTGTTTGTTACTCAGGCCTCTGACTATGTCCCCTTCAAACTGGATGGTTTTGTAGGTTTCCGCTAGACCCTAATATTTAAGGCTTGCTCATTCTTAATTGAAAACTGGCCTTTTCTCTCTACCTACACAGCACACCCTTCAGTCAGACTCTCACTTTAAGTCTTAACTTTTGCAGTATTCTTTCCTTTGGACTTGACAAATACATTCTTGCCCCATACTCACTCATTCAGATTTCTGCTGCCAGCTTGTTGCAGTGGCCATATCCACACAGATTTCATCTTCTCCATCTCTTTATCTGGGTTATTTGTTTGCTATCTAAGCTCCTCTGCAACCTGGGTTTGCCCCAGTCTGTGACTGCTCATTTGGTAGTAAAGACCGTAAAGCTGAAAGGGAGTGCTGTCATCTGTTAGTCTGTCCCTGATATGGATGGTGATTTCCTAGGAAAATCAGTAAGACTGGAGACTTATTCATATACTTCAGGTGGCTGAAATATGGAAAAACAGTGGATAAACATAATGAAAATATGTAACAATTCTATAATATTTTTGCCGTGATTTCAACTGTTGAAGTTATGTCAAATCAAATAAAGAGGACCTCTTTCTAAAGCTACATGCCATTATTTGTGATAACTTTATGAAGAAATTGCTATTATTCATGAATTGAGCCTATATTTTGTTTTGAAACAAACTGCCAAGCTCCAGTCCAGACAGCATCAACAAATAGTTGGTCTGGCTTGCTGAAGTACACTGTTGCAATGCATACAGCCAAAGTTAAAATCATAGGAAGATATAGGCTCAAGTGACCTCAGGAAATCTCTAGTCCAAACCCCTGCTCAGAGCAGGTCTAACTTCAAAGCTAAATGAGGTTGCTTAGGGCCTTGTTCACTCAAGCTTTGAAAGTTTACATGGATGGAGATGCTACCACCTCTCTGGACCTTGTCGCACGGCTGTCGCACGGCTGCCCCACTCTCATGGAGAGCAGAATTTCCCTAGTTGCAGCTTGTGACAGTTGCCACTTGTCCTTTCACTGAGTGTCTCGAGATGCCTGGCGTTGTCCTCTCTCTAGCTGCCCTGATGGTAGCAGACGATGTATTTAGATCCCTCCCCCATTTGTCGTCATCTGTCCATGAAAAAGACGACTCTCTCAGCATCTCCTCATGCATAACCTGCTCCATTCCCCAGCAGTTTCAGTAGTTTTCCACTGGGCTTGCTCTAGTTTGTCTCCTTCCTGTACTCAGAGTCCAAAACTGGACACAGCACTCCCGATGTGGCCTTGTGAGGGCCAGATAGAGGGGATAATCACTTCCCTCGACCTGCTGGATGTGCTCTTGCCAGTGCAGTCTGTATGTGATTAGTCTTCATCGCCACAAAGGTGTCTGATGCCTCATGGTCAGCTTGGGATCCTGGTGGATGATGAGACCTTTTCTGCAGCCCTGCTCCACAGGACTGTTCCCTCCCAGGGGCGGGATGTTGCGTGTGCCTTTGCTGAACTTTATGAGGTTCCTGCCAGGCCATTTCTCCAGCTATCTGAGGTCCTTCTGGATGGTAGCCCTGCCCTCCAGTGTATCAACAGCTCTTTCAAAGTTGGTACAGTAACTCAAATTGAGATACTTCAAAATGAGTAATGAGGGTTGTAAGGCCTAATCCATGAGTGTTTTAAGAAAACATGCAAAGAGAGCCAAGATGTTCCTAGTTTTAAATGCAAAAACCACTGAGAAATGCAGATGAGAAAAAAGGTATGAGAAAGTGATTTACAAAATGCTTTGAAAAATAGGTGATAGAGCATAGATGTGTGCAAATATTAGTTAGGAGCAGAATCTAAGAAGATACTAATGAAGCTGTAATGTCACTTGTTATCTAATCAAATCTAATCTAATCAAATAATCCCCCAAATCCTGGCCAAAACTAACAAGAAGCAAGTGCTAAAAAAATTGTAATGAGAAAGAGAAAGGTTTGCAGCACAAATTACTTCAGAGCAGAACCAAAGGATAGACTTAGTCTGCAGAATGTTTATTTGGGTAGAAATTCTTTTTTCTGTTGTTGCCTATTCACCATCTTAACCAACGGTCATCTGCCCTAGCTTGGAGTTGAAAGCTTCAAGTTAAATGCAGATATTGAGTAAACTTTGCAGATATCATTAAGGCTGGAAGAATGCAATTAATTACATGAAAACCCAGGTGTCGTAGTAGTTGAGAGTAGTGTGAGTACTGCCCCAGTAGTATCTAATGACATCCATTTAAGTAAAGAAAAGAAACACTTTCTCCCAAAACAATTTTCCCTCTCTGGCCAAAGCTGATATTGGAAGCAGGAAGACAGAAGAGTACTGGCAGGTGCATTAGCAAACTAATTGTATGTCTGTGCTGTTAGTTGCTACCTGAGAAATAAAAAGGTACAAAACATAAAAAGCAATTTCAAACCAGCTGATGATTTTGATGCATGAGTTACGTCATGAGTCCTTACACCAGGTACGTCAGTAAATCCGCAGTGTGCTTCCAAAGTGTTCTTGTAATTGTCCTCCTCATGGAGACTGGTTAAAAGACTGTGGAGGACTTGTAAACCCCCAAATCCCTGGTGACACATAATGGAGAAGTCAGATAATAGTCTTGTCAACTTTTAATATTATTTCCTGCATTTATTTAACTTTCTGGGAGAGAATGGGGTAGAACTTAAACACAGACTTGTTAGTCAGTTGAGAAATGGTTACTGTATCCCTTCTGCCTCTCCAAAGGGACACATGTAGGTGTACTGTGAGGATGAAGGTTGGATTTTCTAATAAATTACAATCTTGCACTAGATAAGGCACAGGCAACAAACAGATGTCATGAGGCAATTACTCTTGCTAACCTCCTTCCTCTAAAAGTTGCAGGCAGAATTATGTAGAGGCAGCGATCCATAGCAAAAATCTGAACTTCCTATTTTATTTACTTTTATTTTAATGTAGAAACTGATTTCCTGTAAGAGAGGAAAAAATATTTTCACATACCAAGGAAAATGTTTTTCCACAATCCCTGTCACTTTGCAGGGGAGTTCAATCAGCATAGCACAAATATTTTTACATTTTGCATCTGGCTGTTAAAAGAGTAGAAAGTTTTGTATTGATACGGCAGCAAGTGTGATCTTTTACTGTCTAGCTACCAGTCCTGAATTGGCACCTGCACCTTTGCACTTCTTGTAACTTAGATCTCTGAGTTATTTGCATATACATCTATGTAATTGAAAAAAAATAGCTTTTGTTTGTTACTTTGATAACAAAAAGTGCAGCTGCTTTAGAAAAAATACCCACCCCCCAAAAATCAGGTGTTTAATATTGTATTAGCTTTCTTTTCTATTTTATGCTTTGTTTGCCCCATACCTTTGTCCCTGTCTTTTCCTGCAGTGCATAACTATAGCTTTGATAAGTATTATAAAAATTAGTGTAATACGATGTATGCAAATGAAACCTATTGCAGTGTACCTTAAAGTCAAGAAAACTCTTCCATCGATGATTTCCTTCCTGTACATCTCCTGTTTAAGACAGGCAGTAAGACAGCCTGGCTTCACCTTTTTTGGACTGGAGTATGTTTTCTGGAAAACATTCAAAGTAGATTTTAAAAATTGCTAGGAATGGAGATGCACCACTGCCATCTATTGTTCCAGTGGTTCTTTACCTTTTGTATTAAAAAAAAATAAAAATGCATCTACAGCAGGCCAGGAAGACTAATATCTGTAACCCACTTATTGAAGATTTACCTTTGCGTGTTAGCCACTTTGTTCTTCTCTACTTTGGCATGGTGCCTGGGAGAGTCAGAACACTGCTGGACCACTCGGTCATAGGGACTACAGCCAGTCACGCTGACTGATGGTGTCCCTGCCCTCCCTAGCTATCCCAGTCAGTCTTTTGGCCCATTAGAAGCTTTTTCGGAGACGCCATCATCATCTCGTTCTCTGATCTTCCTGCCATCAGAAAGGGTATTTTTCAGATCAGCAGGGGAGTCCATTTTTGCTCTTCTGCCTGGAAACCGAGTGTTGTTTCCAAACTGTTGAAACGTAACATAACAAGGAAAGCAGGCACAGGGCAAGTGAATACAAGCTTTTAAACCACGTTTGCAGTAGTTATTTGCATGGTTCTATGAGTCTCTGGGCCCGTGTTTTAGCCTCCTTAGGGGAAGAGAGAGGCTTTTTCTTATAGCAGCCACTATGTTTTTTTTTTTCTCCTGTGAGCAACATTAGGCAGTAACAGTACTTTACAATAGTCCTGTTGTGACAGAAATGCATGCATTTTTTAAAAATCATAGATTTTTTTCCATGTAAGGAAGAATTGTTTTTTTTATATAACTCTGCCTAGAGAAAAAAAAAATCAATTTACAGAGGAATGTGCTTTTACATTTCTGTAAAAACGTGAGAACGTGGTGATTTTTAAGTAGAGCCAGAAGAGTGTTGGTGAGATGCAGTCAGATGGCTCTCTGTGAAAAGGGCACTATGCTGTCCTTTGAAGAGCTGAAACACTTGAACAGGATGAAAGTGGGCCTCTCCTAGCCTGACACAAAACACTGAGAGCAGCCTCATAAATGTACTTCTCTTAGCTTCTGCTCTTTCTTTTCTCTTAATGCATCTGCTTAGTGGGGGTGAGTATGGGTGGATTTGTGTTGCTCCATACATGTCTGATAGCTGAAGTGTTTGTCCAGATCTCTTCTACTGCAGGAGCAGATATCTTAGGCTCTCTGCAACATTGTAAGTTGAGTTAAAACCTGGAAAATCCTTCAACCTCCTGCCAGGCATATATCAGTGACCATGCTGCTGAAAAACTTTAGCATGGTCTATTGGAAAACACTTTATTTAAAAAACACCTCCTCCATTAAAAGGACACTGTGCAGGCTTAAAACCAATGCACGCATTTAAAAATCAATTCCCCTTCACTCTGGCTACTTCCTGAGGTTTTGAAGGTTGTTTCCTCTGAAGGAATTAGTGTGTCACAAGGACCTTTATCAAAATCATTCCTGTTGCTTCTGTACCGTGTGCTTCAGCTTATGTTGTGAATATTACCTGTGAAGAGAACTCAAAATCCTAAGGCAGGGTAAGAATGGAGAGAAGTGATCTTGCTTTGCATACCAAAAGTATTCCTTCATTTCCATGCAGCTGCAGTCTGCAACATCCCGTTAAGATTTTATGTTTTGTAGAATCATGCGTCTTGTCAGGTCAGTGAATTTCCGGAATCAGTGTCTCGTGGCAGATGAGTTGGCCAGGCTTTCCACGATCTTTTTTTTTGCAGTTTCTGTGGCTAGAAGCATCTATCCAAACGATAGTGAGGTGGAGATACCACAGCCTTCACTTTAATGGCTTTTTTGCACTGCGATACTCAAATTTATTTTGGTGTGTTGAGCAGAGAAGCACAGGGAGGAACCCATGCCCAAGCACCTAGAAACAAAGAAGTAGTTTCCGGTATAGGCCTTGTCCCTGACACTGCTTTCCTTACGTGTAACACCTGAAGGTTCAAGACAGTACAGCAAAGGTGAAGGGCAGCAGCTGAGTATTTTGGTTAAGATTTTGGGTGAATGACTGGATTTGGAGAAGTGGTGCTCAGTGTACGACACAGTTATTTTAAGGGCGGGGGAAGGAATGAGCCAGATCTGAGGGAAGAGGACTTGAGATAATGCTGTAATATAAAGTATTATATTTTTCATTTCTGCATCTCAGAGCCCTGTAAAATCCTGTTAATGGCAGAATAACATTTCTGGAGAATTAGGGATATAGGGATAAAGGGACACTGTTAGGGTAGAAAAAGAATATTAAACTGCCTCCATTCAGAATATAAGTTATTAACAGAAAAGATTTAAACTATCAACTGTCACTGATGTTTTTGTTTGACCCCTTTACAATTCCCTGAAACTAGACAAGGCAACTTCCCTTTTTACCTTCGGCTGATTTCACTACCTTGCTTGTTTACTGTGGCTCACATGTGTTTCCAGTACCCCAGTGGAGGTATATTTTAAGTGACAAGACATGCTGTTGCATGCTCGTTTGCTTAGGACCAAGGCACAATAAGTAAGAACGTATGTTAATTCTTCAGTGAATAGAGCTCTGATCGGTGAGAAGCAGCTCTTACCCACCAGGATGATGGTTTGCAATTGTCCTTGCTTGCTCATCTGAATCCAGTGTTTCACTTAGGCTTGTATATGGGTGACATTGTGGTGACGATGCAGGGGACCTGCTAACAGTATGCTGCCTTCTCATTCCTCCACCAGTGAACGTGGTAAAAAAGTTGAGTTCTCCTACAAGGCTGTAGTCAGGAAGAAAGAGTAACTGCTTACTGCAGCCCTATGGGCTTTGAGAGGTGATCTCTGCAAACCTGTCCTATTTTAAATACAACAGCTGTCCACTCCTGCCCTTTGCTGGAGATAGTCCTGCAGTGGGAGCCTGGGCTGCTGTGCAAAGCTGTGTTTGAGGTTAAACTGCTAACAGAGCAAGGATTGAGCGAGGTGCTGAACTAGGACTAAGGCAGCAGGGCAGAAGCACTCGTCTTGTTCTGTCATTGCTGTGACACATATGGGAGTTTCTAGCAGCAAGTTGTAGGGGCAGGATAAATGGGGACGACCTCTTAAACTAGTTCACTTGGGTTTGCAAGACCTGATCTGCCAAAGACCTTTGGGGCTATGAATCCAGAAGATTATATGGAAATACAGAACTTGCACAGCAGTTCAGTGCTGTAGAGGCACAGGAAGCCCTGACTGTCATCTGTGAAACATCTTCAAAGTGAGGTTTTGGGTGGGTGCTATAAATGGGTTGCGCCCTGGATAAAACTACAGCTTCCTAGGTCTCCTCTGAGCCCTGGAACTGAACACTCTAGAGTTTGAAGTTTTTGAAGAGCTGGCACCTAGTAATACTTCCAGCTACTGTCCCCTTTTGCATGTTAAAAGGTGGTTTTATTGTATAAAAACTGTGGTCTGGGAAGTAGGGCTGCAAGTGTGTGCCTTGTTGCAAATCTTTCTCTGGCTGCCACTGACCCTGCCTTTGAGAGAGGCCAGTTGGACCTGATATATTTGGAACAATCTGCTGTGAGTGATGCCTCAAATTTCCTGTGGCCAGAATTTGGAACTCCCATAACGGTTGCAGTGTGCTCCTACTCTGGGGTGAGACGACAGAGTAGTTTACCAGCATGCACAGTGTGGGTAGTAAACATGAATCAAGATTTTGATCTCAGATAGTTAAGATCTCTTTTCAGTTACAAAAGCTGTTTTGAGGGAATTATGTCGGTGCTGAGTTGGAGGGCTAGAAGGATGTTCCCTAAACCCAGAGTTTTTCTTGGTACTCTCTGTACTGTGAAATCCCTAAATCTGACAAAATTGGTATTGAAGCTTTCAGGCTGGCAGACACAAGGGAACCGAGTTAGTAGGTTTGGTCAGCAAGGGGTGGCACAAGCCAACAGCAGTGCATCTGAGTTCTGGGCCAGACATTGGTGTTTTGGAGCATGGGCTTCAGTTCTGGTCTCTGGGCAGGCTCTTCTGGTCTTGTCTCCCCATTCTCACCAGCTTGCTTCCTTACCCTCCTACTGCCCCGAGTGAGTGTGAAGATAGAAATCACAGGCATGTTTTGCAATTCATTTGTTGTTTAAGTGGATGCTTTTATGGATTTTTCTGAAACCTGAGCTTTTACTAATACATCGGATTAGCATTGATCGGTGAAATGGGAGTCATGCGGACATGTCAGTGAGAGGAAAAACATTCTTGTACTTAGAGGTACCTGCTGTTATTGCAGCATACACCTACCCAGCTGTGTAGATATATGCCTCACTGTGCGTCTCTAGCTTTATAAACTTCCATCAGCACAATACAGTCCACGCACTGAATGCACCCAGCATTTCAGGCTTTTTGACTGATTAACTGAAGAGTTTGATTTGGTACCTAACCAAAGATATAATTGAGCCATCCTTAGGAACTGTCTGAGAAGGAAAGTATTTGCATATTTCCTATCAGCGATTTTTCTGTCTGTGTCTAAAGAATATATTTTTAAGGGATTCTTTCACGATCTGATCATTTTGAGTATGTGGTGTGTGGTTCCAGCATAAGAAATGCTTTTCATTATAGCTGGGATGACTCAAAGGAGTTCATATATTGTTATATCAGGTGCTGACAGAAATGCCTGGAATTATGGTTTCTTATCTCTTTCCACTTAAAGTTCTCAATTTTTCTAATTTCCCTTAGCTTTACAAATTTCAGGAATTCTTACTGAAATTACTAAGCTACCTTTTTTGCTTAAGAGGCTGATTTTGAAAATTTGTGCAAAACTAGCTTGGCTCTTAGATGAGGATGGTAAAGTAATCTCATGGAATATTCATTTTGTAAAATTCACAGGAGTTCCTGTACTTCCAATGTTGGAACAGGGACTTGGCAAGGATGGATCTGGGGTTGAAAGTATCTTTAGCCATTTCATAGTCTCTGAGAAATCACTGTTTGGAAACACACTGTAGCACTTGATAGTCTTGGTTTGAAAACCCAGGAATATTCTTTCTGCGCTGAATGTGTGCCAAGCACATGCAGCTTCTGAATAGTCGTAAGGGTAAGTCATATGTGCAGTATCAGTACTTAACAAACTGAAGTGGTGAACTAACAGCATCTTCAGACAAAGGAGAGGCAGAGTTTGAATTGTTCCTCTTCTTCTGAAAGCAGGGGGCCTTCTCCTCTCCCTGGCTTTGAGCAAGCAGCATTGCCTTGCACATCCTCTTCCTCATCTGACGCCTTCTGTGTCAGTGTATTAGAACTACTGTGGGAGAGTGGTTTTGGCACTAGGAAAAACCACACTCTTCCACTTGCTGGTACAGATCATTTTGACCTCATCTGCCCTTCAAGCTGAACAGAACTTCATACCCTTTGCCTAGAAGCTAGGAAAGTAATATTCTCCAGTCTTTCTGGGAACAAAAACTAGCAAGCAGATTCTGCTATACTGCATTTTCAAGATCTGTCACAGGTGTTGCAGGGAGAGGTTGGGGCCAAACCTGTCTTTCTCTTGTATTTCCCAGAAGCTGTTTTAAAATTGGTAAGGACTTGCTGGTGGCTCATCATCAAAGTGGAATATGTAGTGACCATGATTCTCTAGAAATTTGCTAAAGGTCCAGTGTTACTGGAGGCTTTATTAACTAACCCAGCTGAGGAAAGAGGGGGTATGTCCACTGTATTTGCAGATGATGTTGAGCTGGAAGGGCTGCAAACTGCATTAAATTCCAGATGGCCCTAACAGATTTGAGCAATTCAGTTCAATAGCAGATGCAATTTTTTAAAAATAAGAATAAGTAAGTACCCCAAAATAGGTGAGGAATGGAAGATTAGGAAGTGTTGGCTTCTCAGAAAAGAGTCTAAGTATGGATCACAAACTATATGTGAGTAATATCACGCTGTTGTGAAAAAAACCCAAATGTACTGGGATGTATGAACAGAAGGATAGCCTGTACGTGACATAATCCTGCTCCATTCAGTGTCGGATGCAGCATGCCAAACTGAAATTCTGACACTTCTGGGCAACGTACTTCAAAAAAATTGCAGGCCAAGTGGAGAGACTTGAGAGAAGATCAGCAAAAATAATCAGGGGTTGAAAAACCACAGTCTAGGGAAGATTGAAAGAGTTTTGTCTGTTTCACCTAAAAAAGATGTGATGGGAGTCTGCAACTGTGCAAAAGTCTGCTTCAAAGACGAAAAGGAATAATCTCTTTTCTAGATTATGGTAAATAAGGGGCTTAAATTGCACCTAGAAAGACTCATGTTAGACATTGTAGAACACTTTGCTAGTGCCTCATGCTCCTAAAATAAATTACCAGGAGGATTGCTGAAGCTATCTTTAATAACAAGTTAGGCAGTCATCCGTCAAGAATCATGCATCTGTGGTGGATTCTTTGGGGACTGTGGGATGGATTAGATGATCCCTGGGCATCCATTACAGCCTTATTTTTACCCTGATTTCCTGAGGAAGCAAAGTTTATGCAACTGTGCTGTCAGTCTTTCAGTCTCCCACAATTAACTGTTTAACTTGTAGGTCAATTTCGGACAAATTTGAGAGGTGTGGAGAATTCAAAGACCTCAGATTTCTGTGAATTTTATGCAAGTCAGTGGCTCAGTAGGAGAGAGAACTAAATTCACATCCTTGCTGTAAGAAAGGTAACTAAATATCAGTCTGAATTTATCCAGAGAGCTGTGCATGTTTATTTCTTAACCACTCGTAGCACGCTTGACCCTATTAAACACAGGAGGGAGCTTGGGCAGTGGTATGTGTGGGAAGGAGGGATGTGCTGCTGCCATGTGAGGGAAATGCCAGTACTGACAGGGGCAGTGAGAAGAGTATGGGACACAAAAGCACTGAAATCATAGAAACCTTAGTTACAAAAGACCTCTGGAGAGCTCTGGTCCCATCCTGCTTGAGATGGGACTGTTGCCAATACTAGATCAGCTTGTCAATGACTTCATCTTCCTAAGTCTTGAAACAAGGATAGAGATCCCCCGTCTCCCTGCTGACTTCTTCCAGGGCTGCACCACCCCTGCAGTGAACTTTTTTTCCTGTTGTCCAACCTGAACCTTCCAAGGTGCAGCTTCTGCCTGTTGCCCCTTGCTGTATCATCTGTCACCACTGTCTGGCTCTGTAATCCTTGTAACTATTTTCAGGTCATTGTAATCTGCTATTATATTGCCCTTAGGCTCCTCTTTGCCAGACTAAAGTCCAGCTCCCTCCGCCCTTCCTTGCAGGCCATGTGCCCCAGACCCCTGGTAATCTTGGTAGTCCTCAGCTGGATCTTCTCCATGTCCTTCTTGAACTGGGGAATGACCATCACCACTAAGTCTTTTTCAGCAGGTTCCTGTGCAGCCATTCACTTCTCAGCATTTACTGGTTCCTGGGGTTATTCTGCCCCAAGTGCAGAACTTCCCACTTACTGAACATTGTGAAGTTTCTTTTGAGCCAATCCTCAAGTTTAGTAGTGTCCTTCTTGCCTTTTTTTAAGGTGGGTGTGACATTAGCTCAGTCATCAGTGAGCTCTCCCAACTGTTCCTCTCTTTGAGGGAGGAAAAGCTTCATTAGATCCTCCATATACGGAATGATTTGTTCTGTGATTCTGGGTGCAAGGAGACAGTTTGACTCCCCTAGGAAAGTTACAAACAATGAAATGGACCTAATTCACGACACACGTAGCTGTCTGTGGACTTACCTGTGATCCCAAACACAGTACGTCGTATGCTTACCATTTCTAGCTCTGCTGATATGCTACAGCTTCAGTATTCAGGGTAGAAGGGTGCTGCTTTCCTTGACAATGGCCCTCACACTGAAAAAGTTTGTTCTGGGGTTGCTTCCCACCCTTTGTGGATTGTGTAGCAGCATAAAGGGACTGAAGTGGCGAAGGAGATGTTGTCTAGTTTCTGGTCTGCAATGTGTCAGACTCCATCCTGGCTCATCTGACTAAATAACCTTGTAGAAGTGTTATATCTGATTTCTACATTTGTCTGTGTTTCTGGTACCTACCAGACAGTTCTTTCTTTTAGGCAGAACCTTTTTTTCTATCTCAGAAAAGTTCTTTAAGCCGCTCAAGTGCTGCCCTGCAGTAACTAGAGCCCTGAGAAGATAATAGCTTACTGCTGATACTAGCTGATCCTTTAGATCAAGTTATAGAGGTTTGAGGTATGTGTTTTAAAGAGCTTGTTGTTCTTGTTGTTAACCAGGCTAGGCAATATTTAGTATGACTCCACACAGGAAACTGAAAACGTTTGATCTGCTTTTTGGAAAAAGTGGTGTAGGAAATAACAGAATAAAAGTCACACTGGTATAAGATTTTACTTGCAGAGTTGGGTATGTATAAGTTTAGGGGTGTTTGAGTTAAGGTTGTCCTTGCTACATTAATTTTGCCTTCTTGTGTATATGCAGGTTGGTGCAGTTTCAATTACAAACTTAGTTGTTCAGCAGAATCTCAGTCTCTTTCACTGAATAGTTCGGACGATGGAAGAGATTGGAAAGATAATAAGGAGAAACACATTGAAGTGAGACCCAGAACAGTTATATTCTACTCTTGACTCTGAGAAAGACTTCCCAAATAGTGCCAAGAAAGACAACTGTAAACCAGTCATCCAGGAGTGAACTGTGATGGTCCAAGCAACCTTATTTTTAGTATGTCCTAATGTTTTGTGAACTTCAAAGTTTTCAAAATGGTAATAGTTTATATCCAACTTACCTACTCTAAGCAGTGCTTTCTGGAAGAGGAAGAAGAGCAGGGCATCATTAAGTCAGCACATACTTATCTAACTTAGGAAGCACTTAGGTACTTTAACCTAGATTTTGTAAGAAATGCTAAGACAGGAGGAATGGGCATTTCACCTTCTCTGACCCATGCTAGAGTTGGACTATATTTAAAATTGAAAGACTGACTATAATGAAAAAAAGTAAGGCAGGCTGAGCAATGGGGCAGGTGCTGCTCCTCTTCTGAAACCTGAGTACTACTGATGTTTTTAGCACAGCTTCAGTCCTGTTTGCTGCATCTGGTGTTTGGGGTTGAGGAGCTTAACAGAGCCTCTATGCTGTCCTGAGAATCAGAGCAGAGCTAGTGCCGACCGGGTAGCAGGGCATGGTTAGGCTATCAACTAAGGCTGTCTTAGGATTTGCTCAACTTTGCTAGTTCTTTTAACTTTGCTAGTTCTTTTCCTGTACACACCCGGGTCTTGTGTATCAGCAACTTGAAACCTGCAGAAAGGTGTGTGTCCCCAGAAGTTTATAAGTTTATCTGTTCATCTCCCAGCTGCACTAATCAGTGTGATAAAAAAATAGTCTTCCTCCCTACAACCATTGTCTTGCCTGTATCCATAGCCCATTACAGCTACAGCAACACTACCATGCACACATAGAACACAGAGGTGCAGAAAGATGTGAGCTGCAGGGTTGAATGTGTGCTGTGCTGGTGGAGTGGACAGATGGGCCACAGGCAGATGTTCCCAGAAAATTGCTCCCAGTAACAACGCGTTAACAGTGATTACCCTTTCCCAGTAGGAAAACAGGAATCAAAGATAATGAACAGTGCTCTCACTAGGGTCTGGAAGGCAGTGCAATTCTTTAGCTAGAATCACTTTAGAAAAGTGTGAAAAATTCCGATGCTGTGCAAACCCCTTCAGTGACCTACACAGCAATATGGTGCAGCATCACAGTGCAGAAACAAAGGCTTCTGCTACTGGTGTCAGTGAATCAGGTGGCAAAAGTTGCAATGTGGTTTTGCTCAGATCCTGGTATGTGTGAATGTTTCTGTTAGGGATTGCCATATTTTATTTGAACTGTTATTCTGAACTAGTAGCTAGGAACATTTATTAACTTCAGTTCTTGTTCACATCCAATAAAGACCAAAGATGATAATTCAGATTGTTTGAGAGAACAGCATTCCGATCAATTTCGAGAGTTTCTTTTGAGAGTGAAAGCAGTAGAGATGTCAAGATACTCAGATGTCATTAACAGTTTGGGAAAGATATTTCCCCATTTAGCTACTGAAAATACCATTGTGAACTGGTACTGTAGCAGTACCTTGGGAAATTGCTGACTGTTTCCCTTGCTTGGCTTTTTACTGGCAGTCCCCAGCAGTCTGTACTTGGTGATCTAGCCTTTTCACGTACATTTTTCTGAGTCCAGGTTTGTTAGCCATGACCTCTTGCAATACAAAATTTCTCAGCCAAGGTAGTGGTTAAAGATAAGGTTCCCTATGCCTAGCTGTAACTTGCTGACACATTTTTAAGAGATGGATGTAAAGTGGTGCTAGCAGAAATGTGGTATTCACTCATTTTAGCATGCTGGTTATTTCCCTAGGCAAAGTAACAGCATTATAGTTAGGAGAGCCATCTCTGGCTGTAGAGAAAAGCTTTGTGTTTATTGGTTTTGTAGCTGCTGTAATTTTACTACATGATTCTGGCTGAATACTCTGTGCTTGTACAGGGAAAATCAGCTGGCTATTTCCATTCAAAAAGCTGGGTTATAAAAGTTCACAGCACCAGATGGCTGCGCATACTTATGATGCTGTGGATTATTAAAGGGCTGTTTTATTTGCCCCTTTCATCCTTCCTTTATTCCTTCTCCCCACATCAACAAATTAAGGCTGAATGCTTGGGAATCTGTCCTGCACAGACTTTAGCACATTACATCTTTTCATTGGAAGCTTTTTGTTCCAAATCTTTTGAACTGTTTGGTTTTGATCACCTCTTTCCAACTGCTCTTGGGCTAAATAACGTCCTGGACTATGCAAGCCTTTCATTATTAGAGCCTAAATTCAGGCCTAGTCTGGTTCACCATGTGACATCTCATAGTTGCTGTCCTCAACCTGCTCTTCCGGAGTCAACACTTTCCATTTTCTGAAGTCATGCAGGAACCTCCAAGATTGGACAAAGCAGCTATGTAAACTTGAACACTCCAAAAACTGTCAGCCCCTGGCCAGCAACCTCAGATGACTTTTGAATGATATCCTTGCCTAATACCATGCTGATACATATTTTGCTAAGAAATTCCTTCAACAGTGATACAGTTTTTACTGTTCATGCACCCCAATTGTTATATGAAAGATGTAGTGCAGAATACTGGGGCACCTTCGATTTGTTTATTTTTGAAAGTCACTGGCATGTCACCTGTCAACCACTAAAGACATCTGAATTTTAATATGTATCTACTCAGAAAAATACTAGATGGATAGATGTGCTCTGCCTCCAGCACCATGCATATCCATTAAATTGAGTCACTTCTGTGAAAAAAGTCTTTGTTGCGTTCATATTAATGAGACATGGATGAGATCTGTGTTCGGACTAACTTGCTTGTTAATGGTTTTATCTACGTCCAAATGTTTTCAACGGGATTGCTAAACAGCAGCAGTCAGTGAACACAGAATGGAAGTGTATATAGGGACAGTTAAACAATGTTTAGCAGTAGTATGGCCAGGTATGATCCATAGGCTGGAAGGCAGGTGTTGAGCCTTACATCCCATAGGTTCTGCAGAGCAAGAAAGGCTCACCATGATGAATGTAATCAGCATCCAGAATAAACTCCTATATAGTAAAAATTTGGACTGCCTGAGCTGGGGGGCTTTGCAACTTTAAGAGTTCTGTCTGGATGGTCTCTCCTCTTAGGGATACTAGCATGTATCTGGAGGAGGATGTACAAATCTAGGGACATCCTAAAACTGTTTTAAGAAAAGGAAAAGATACTGAGCTCAATAACTTAGAAGCCTGAGTATAATAGAAATATTTTAAAGAACTGGTGCCCAATAGTGAAATGGACCAGAAACATATTCGCCATCTGTTTTAAGCTAAAAATAAATAAAAAGCTAGTATAAAGCATTTGTCTTGTTAGCAGTGCAGGTTTCAGTGAACACTTGACAGGGGCATGTGCTTCCTCCACAGGCAGAGTAAAATCCAGCATCTCTGCTCTGGTATCTAAAGCCAGCCCAGGGGATTAGTTCTAATTACAT